>NW_020229885.1:37500-640223 GCF_003227715.2 Harpegnathos saltator
TTTACCGTTGTGGTCGCATGCTGGGATATTCCCGGCACGAGAATGCGATTGTTATTTATGCAGCATGACACTCTTATCTTATCGCACTACCTTTGTGCGCACGCATTTTTAAATGCTCTATGGACCTTTTATCTATAAGAATAGTCGTTCTTTCTGTCAGTTAAAATCGTTTTTTCCGAACAGGCAACATACTTACAAGGAAACACTTGGAACCGTCCCTTTCCGATTCAGATGAGCTTGAAATATGTTGTAATGTAGACTAAAATAAATGTTGTAATGTAGACTAAAATAAGGGAAGGGAGGGTATTTTTTTATACGTGCCCAATCACATATTTAGGGGGTGAAACACCCCTTTGAAGGAAAATCGGTTTTTTTTTCGGAGCATGCACCGTCAAAAATATAAGAAATAAAAAAAACTCTTTTAACAAAAATTGAATTGTTTGAAAAGTACTTTATAATCGCGTTTTCCGTTTAAAAAGAAATGCTAAAATGTTAAACATACCTCCACTACTCACCAATTTTTTATAATTCAAAAATTTCGTTTCCACGAAATGAAAGGATGTTTTATTCCGAATTCATCCATGTATAATAAAGCCATTTTCCGACAAATGGACTTTTCAAGAAATACGTGGGAACACGTCTACATACCCGTAACACCATATGTAGCCGCCTGTTCCACGCGATATGTGTATGTAACACGTCTCTTCGAACTTCCGCATAGTAAGAGACTGGAAGATAGTATTGATATGCAGAATATATAATCATAAACATTTCAATATATGACAACAACAATAAAATTAATTATTTTATGTACGACAACAGTCATATATTCCCACACTTTGCTTTTATGAAAAGATATATACAGGGTGTATTATAACAAATCTGGCAGAGCTCGTGGAGACATAGAGCGGGTTAAGACAAATATAAAAGTCCCATACCGTTTTGTGAGATTCGCAATAATTATCGAGTTATTAATGACAGAAATCTGAGGAATGAGTGCACGCCGAGACTTTATGGGAGGAGCATCTAGCCGCTCAGGCTAAAGAGCACTGCCCAGCAGTGATGCATATTAGGGACCTCAGCTGGCCCAGTCGACAAAGGAACTGTTGCCGGCGCGCGGCGAGAGGTAGGACAACGTGCCAATGTTTATGTCCTTACTTCGCCGCTCCTACATCCCGCCGTACCGCGTCTAAGCTCGCGCCAATATGGCTGTTGAATATTCGCGATTACAATTACGAGATTATTTTATGAGGTATCACAGATAGCTCATATTGAATTGTAAATTGTAAAGTTCAAGGTTCAAAAGTTCTTTAATCAAGAAAAATATCGAAAAGAAAAAAGCGATAGAGAGCGGTGAGATCTGCAGAGATTCTCATTGTTTTCTATCGCAATCTATCGTTTTGCTGCATCGGATCCGAAAGAAATGATATCGCGTAAAGATAGAGTTCGATGAACACTTTTCATCGTATTCTATTGTACTCTATCGTTAGGAGAATATTTAATTGAGTATTAGCGTATGATAGAATTCGCGTAGAGACTCATCGTGTCCTATCGTTTTATTCAAGTCTACACGGAAAATATTTGGTTGAGTGAACCAATTTTCTGACGAAATGAGAGAGAGAAAGAGAGAACGGTTAAGAAATTTTGATTGAGAATAGCACAATTTTGTTTAAGTTAACCATAAACCTTGATGAATTAGATTGAGTGTTAATATTTTCAGTTAATATTTCTCTGTATCGTTCATATTTCATTTGCAAGCTGTATCATGGACCAAACATTTTTACCATGTATCACGCATAAATTGTTGTCTTATATCGTAATTCTTGTCAATGGTATATTAACGACAGAAGAAACTGAAAGTTTTGTATCGTACAATTGCGAAAAGAGGACCATCGTTGTCAATGGTGCACCAACGATACTCGGCATAAAATTGATTCCTAGGTATAATCACGATACAACGCAACAAATCCGAGTGTGTTATTTTGACATGCATAAATGTATGATTGATTGACGCTTTCTTTACACGTTTCTTGTCGTCAGAAAATTGGTTCATTCAACCAAACATATTTTCCGTGTAGACTTGAATAAAACGATAGGACACGATGAGTCTCTACGCGAATTCTATCATACGCTAATACTCAATTAAATATTCTCCTAACGATAGAGTACAATAGAATACGATGAAAAGTGTTCATCGTACTCTATCTTTATGCGATATCATTTCTTTCAGATCCGATGCAGCAAAACGATAGATTGCGATAGAAAACAATGAGAATCTCTGTAGATCTCACCGCTCTCTATCGCTTTTTTCTTTTCGATGTTTTCCTTGATCAAAGAACTTTTGAACCTTGAACTTTACAATTTACAATTCAATATGAGCTATCTGTGATACCTCATAAAATAATCTCGTAATTGTAATCGCGAATATTCAGCGGCCATTTCGGCGCGAGCATAGACGCGGTACGGCGGGATGTAGGAGCGGCGAGGTAAGGACATAAACATTGGCGCGTTGTCCTTCCCCTCGCCGCGCGCCGGCAACAGTTCCTTTGTCGACTGGGCAGTGCTCTCTAGCCTGAGCGGCTAGATGCTCCTCCCATAACGTTTCGGTGCGCGCTCATTCCTCTAATTTCTGTCATTAATAACTCGATAATTATTGCGAATCTCACAAAACGGTATGGGACTTTTATATTTGTCTTAACCCGCTCTATATCTCCACGAGCTCTGCCAGGTTAATTATGAGACACCCTGTATACGCATATCATGGACCATGTGTAAAGTGTGTGTCCAAAGTGCAGGAAAACATATCAGCCGTTTATGCAATAATCAATAAACATGATGTGGGATGGAGATATATGTTACATTTGATAATATAAAAGCTAATAGATATCACAGCGAACGTTAGTAGTTTTATACGTTCTATCGTTTCACTACATGTTATTTGTGACTACAATTTTGTAAGTATATATCGCTGTGTTTAAAGTTTCTCTCAGTATATTGTAATATTTGAGAAATATTAATATTTCTCACATATCTCTTTGCTTATCTGCTTTTTGTTTAAAGATTTTTTTTGTTACAGAGTTGTATAGGAAAATTTTTTGTTCCTTTTCATCAATTTTGTGAGAAAGTAGTGTAATACAGATACAGATATACGGACAAAATCAAAAGATTTTGCCCGTATATCATACAACGTGATTCTGTTAGGTGTTCTCTGCTGAAACATATTTCACGAAGTTATACTTTATAAAAAAAGGTACAGAATTTGACAAAAACGTTAATCCAATAATAAAATCTTATTACTTTCTTAGCATTGTGATTTGTCATATTTTTAACATATGTGTATATGCAGCGTTTATAACTTTTAAGATAAAATGCGGTTTAATCCGCTCAACGTTGTAACGCTTCTGTACGCAGTATTTACATCTTTAATTGCTCCGTAGTCTCGTCCGGATGGATACTATGGTAATGTCTTCTGTACACACACTTCCCAACAGTTTATATTCCCACCAAGGAGAAAAAAAGGGGCGCGCGTGCCACCGCTTTCCCGCGCACTTGCGCGCGCCACTGTTTTCCCGCGCTCGCGCAAGACCATCTCATTGTGTTTTTGTTGCGCGCAACCCACAGTTCGTTGTTTTTCGTGTGCGGTATGTGCTGTGTTTATTTTTCATCTGCTTTGTTCCTGGTGGGGCTCCAAGATGCCTAAGCATAAGAGTCATCGTTCACGGAAGCGTCGGCATAATTCTCACGATAGATCGCGCGAACGAAACCCCAACAGTCGTTCGCGCGAGCGCGATTTGGAGGTTAGGCCGCGAGCTTCCTCAGGCGATGCTTCCCTCTCGTCGCAGGCGAGCCTCGTCACTATCTTACACGATATTTTGGCCTTCATCAACACCCAACGGGCTCCCGCCTCTCTGCCTGCCGACGACGTCCGATCTGTTCCCGTCTTCGCGGTGCAGGTAGCTTGCCCAACCCTGGCGGACGATGTTCTCACCGCCGTTCCAGAGGACTCGCAGGCAAATGAGCATCCGGTTCTTAAGAACCGGGACGGCGTACAAGGTGCGATGCCTTCGTTATCCGAAGGCACGTATCCGATTGCTCTATCTGATCATGCTTCTTCTTTCTCAGCGGGCCAGCATCCGCCAGCCACTATCTCCTTCGTCGAATTTTCTCTACTCCCTTTGGAGATAGACGACTCCGAGAAGGAGAATACGTCGTCGTTGGCGAATGAATTCTTCGGTCTCCCTCCTGCTGCGTCTGAATCTTCATGGGATCCACTTATCCTCGCCTCTACTTGCAGTGAGGTTCACTCCGGCCTGAAGGAGGACACTCGCGCGGCTCTACTGTCCAAGTACCAGCTTCAGGGCGAGATCCTGCAGCTAGGTTCTCCCAAACTTAACCAGGAGCTTGTTCCAGCACTCGGGAAACGCTTAAACGTTCTGAAGAGATGAGCATCAGGCGCGAGATCAACAGCAGGTTGGCGTTTGCCTTAATGCAATTGGCTCAGGGTTTTCAGACCTTCTACGCCATTTTTACGATCTATCACTAGATGCCCTTGTGAAGGATGTCCTTGTAAAAATGGCGGAGGCGATTCGTCCTTTGGCAGATCACCAATTCCTCTCATTAGTTAGGCAAGCTTTTATCAAGCCGTGCCTCACTTTTGTCGGTAAATCAGTTGTGGACCACTCAGTTATTGACGAATAACTGTTCGGCTCGTCACTCGCCTCAGATCTGCGCAAGCCTGTGAGAAAGCGGGACGGGACCTCTCGAAGTCGCAGATGACCCCCTCGACGGCGGCAGCTCACCATCATCCTCAGCCACCTTCAGTGCGTCGGGGAAACTTGCGGGCCACTGCTCCACAGGTGACAACTGCGATTCACAGATCAGGGACTGTGCCGAAGCTGAACCGCCTCCGGGGTTATCGACCTCGCTCTCGTTCCCGGGCTCGACGTTGACAGATGTAAGAACTGGGAGCCGATTGGCTGTTTTTCGGTCTACGTGGGCAAAGGTGACCAGCGACCCGGAAGTCCTGGGTGCCGTGAGTGGATACGATATCCCGTTCGTGTCCCCACCGCCACCTCGGGTATCACTATCGCTAACTGTGTTCTTTCCGACTGTTGCGGCTTGCGATGCCGAAATTTCGCGTCTGCTCTCCAAAGGAGCTGTAATTATTATCTCTTCATCCCCGGACCAATTCTTGTCGAGTTTTATCCTCGTCCAGAAAGCGTCGGGAGGTATGCGTTTTATACTAAACCTCAAACAATTGAATACTTACCTGTCGCCGCCGCATTTTCAGTTAAAAGACTGGCGTATAGTTGTGCAGTTGATAACTCAGGATTCGTGGCTGTCGACCCTCGATTTAGAAGATGCATATCTCTTAGTGCCCATTGCGACTCACTGTCGCCGTCTTCTGCGCTTCCAATTCGGCGTTCGGTTACTTACGAATTTACCGCATTGCCTTTTGGACTTTCTACGGCGCCATACATTTTCATCAAGCTCTTACGCCCCGTCATAACCCGTTTACGTGACCAGGGTTTCGGTTCGGTTCGGTTGTTTATCTGGATGATTTCCTCTTTTTCGGCGCCTCGAGAGTCGACTGCTTTCGTAACCTGACTGCATCTCTGTCTTTGCTTACATCGCTCGGTTTTCTCTTTAATTATGAGAAATCACAACTTGTACCTGCACAACATTGCCACTATCTCGGTTTTATTTTCGACTCCGTATCTCAATCTATCGCGATCCCTCCGACACGCCGAGATGCGCTATTTCATATGATCTTTCAATTTTCTACGAAGTTCCACTGTCGCATACATGATTCCTCAAGTATGATCGGCTCCCTTATATCCGTCCGTCCTGCGGTAGAATATGGCCTCTTACACATCAAGGATTTTAAAATGATTGTGAAAAGTTTCTCGCCTTAGCGTGTTCTGGTGGCAATTATGCAGCTACAATACGTCTTCCTTCTCATCTTGACCGTGACTTCCGATGGTGGTTTTTTATTTTTTCTAACCCACGTCAGGCTAAGACTATATGTTCCGGGGTCGCTGCCCGCGAAATCTTTTCAGACGCCTCTCTCTTCCTCTCTGGCTGGGATGCATCGTGTGGATCACGTCATACCCGTGGTTGGTGGTTGTCGTCTGAACGGTCCTATCATATAAATTTTCTTGAACTCAAAGCTGTTTTTTATGCTTTGCAGTACTTTGCAGCAGATCTTTGAAACTGCGACATTCTCCTTCGCGTCGACAAGACTACGGCCATTGCCTATAACAATCGTTTCGGTTCGGTGCAATACCTGCACCTTACATTGTTGGCGCGGCAAATCTGGACCTGGTGCGAAGACCGTAACATCTTTGTCTTTGCCTCTTACATTCACTTCTTCTATTCACAATACCATTGCTGATAACGAATCATGAGCCGTCAGCTTGGACACGGAATGGTCATTGTCAGATGCCGTTTTTTTCGAAGATCTTGACTGCATTAGGACCTTTTGACGTGGACCTGTTTGCTTCCATTATTAATGCAAAATATTCCTCCTAAGTCTTTTGGTTTCCTGACCCCGGCTCTGTGGCGGTGGACGCGTTTACACTCTCCTGGGCAGATCTAAAATTCTTCGCTTTTCCCCCATTTATTCTTTTACCGCGTGTCCTTCGTAAAATTATTAATGACCGCGCAAAGGGGGTCGTAGTCGTTCCTTCGTGGCCATCTCAAGCGTGGTTCCCTCTATTCAATTGTCTTCTTGTCGGGACGCTGCTCATCCTTACACCATCCTCTGATTTGCTTCCTTCGCCTTTCAAGGATTGTCATCCGGCCTGGCGGACGCTTTCCCTAGTGTCGAACGCTTATCCGGCTAGCTTTTCTTGACCGCCAGGTACCACCTAGTGCGGTGGAGACTACTGTCACTTCGCTTACAGACTCTATGATCCGTTAGTATTCTCGCCCCCTTCGCGACTGGTGGCTTTGTTCTCACTCCTCAGGCGTCCCTCTGTTCTCACCAGCTCCGGAGCAATTTCTAGACTTCCTCGCTCGTGAGTTCACGTGTGTCCGTTCGTATTCGACTCTCAATACGGTCCGTAGTGCCGTCCCTCTTATCACACATAGCGAAACTAGTAACCATGCTCTTGTTAAACGTTTTGGTAAAGGGGGGGGGGTGCCCTCGCTATGATTTTATCTGGGATTCAGCACCTGTTATTGCTCACTTCGCTACTATGTTTCCGTACGAAACTTCCCTTGTCGCTTCCCTTGTTGCTCGCATTCAAGAAGCTGGTCTTGCTCCTAGCCCTTGGTACAGGTCAGCGTGCGCAAACGCTCGCTTAATTCCGCCTTTCGCAGATAATCCTTTCAGAAAAGCTTATTATAAACGTACCGGATCGCCTGAAGACTTCTGCGCCCGGACGTTCTCAACCTTTCTTTTCTTTTTCTCCGTTCCCAAATAACGCGAGTTTGTGTATTTACTCCTTAGTCAAGCATTATTTACAAATTACTCACGACCTGCGTGTTTCCTCGGGCGATTCCTTTTTTATTTCTTATGTACGCTCGCATCGTGCCGTTGGCACCCAAACGATCAGTCGCTGGCTGCGAGCAGGCGAATGCGGTGTCTAAACTGATATGTTTACACCGCATAGTACCCGTCATGCGTCCACCTTGTTGGCGGCGCAGAACGGAGTAGCTTTAGATATAATCAAACGTGCGGCCGGTTGGTCAGGCTCCTCCCAAGTTTTCGCACGTTTTTTACAATTGTCCTATCCTCCACCCGGAGGTTTTTACAACAGACGGTTTTCCGTTCTTCGCGCTTAAAGCTCACGTTTTTTTCTTTCTTTTGTTGTTACTCGGCGACTGCCTTCTTGCAGTTTGATACACTCCTTTGCGGCCAGTTGCGCTATTTTTAACTTTATTTTCTTTTCTCCTCCCTCCTCCGCAAATCGCCTTCTGAACATCTACAGTATCCATCCGGACGAGACCAAAGAGCATAATTATATAAGCAAACGAACTCACCGAATGCAGTTCGCTTGGAATTATGCTTATGGTTTCGTCCGGATGGACCTTCCCTCCCACAGCTTCCTCGTTTTTCCCACTCGCGGTTATATTGAGCGATTTGCTGTTTTCGTTCTGAAAAATGATGGTCCTGCGCGAGCGCGCGCGAGTGCGCGGGAAAGCGATGGCGCGCGTGCCTCCTTTTTCTCTTTGGCGGGAATATAAACTGTTGGGAAGTGCGTGTACAGTGTACAGAAGTATACTACTACAGTATCCATCCGGACGAAACCACAAGCATAATTCCAAGCGAACTTCACTCGGTGAGTTCATTTGCTTATATTAGGTGCTTGCATGTATTTTGATCAGCGCCATATATTGGTGAAAATGCGAAGTATCAATGTAAAACAACCTAACCTAACTGTTAAATTCGATGGTTTTCACATTTCTCTACATAAAATAACAGTTTACCATTTAGTATTATTGAGTTATTCAGTGTATACAGAAGCTAATCATGGAACGCTCAAAATTGCATTTTCGACATTCATTACTTTTGTTGTTTGATTTGAAGAAATCTGCTGCCGAAGCCCATCAAACACTTTTTAGAATTTATGGTGATGCTGCTCCGTCATATCCCAATTGTCGGTTTTGGTTTCAACGGTTTAAAAGTGGTGATTTTAATGTCAATGACAAAGAACGGCCTGGAGGACCAAAAAAGTTCGAAGACAACGAATTGCAAGACTTATTGGACGAAAACTCAGCTCAAACTCTCAAAGAACTTTCAGACAGCTTAGCAGTTGATGAATCAACTGTTTCCAGACGTTTACATGCAATGGAAAAGATCCAAAAGGAGGGAAAATGGATACCATACGAATTGACTGAAAATGCCATTTCGAACCGTTTCAACATCGCAGTTTCATTGCTTGCCAGGCAAAAAAAGGAGAGTTTTCTGTGGCGTATTGTTACTGGCGATGAAAAGTGGATCTACTACAACAATCCTAAACGCAAAAAGTCATGGGTTAGTCCAGAAGAGCCATCCACATCGACACCAAAGAGAAATATTCATGGCCATAAAGTCTTGCTGTGCGTATGGTGGGATCAGCACGGTGTAGTGTATTACGAGTTGCTAAAACCGAATGAAACTGTTACTGCAGATGTCTACCGACGTCAATTGAACAAATTGAACGACGTATTGTTGCAAAAGAGACCAGCAATAGCGAGTAACAGACGCAAAGTCATCCTCTTGCATGACAACGCTAGACCTCACGTTACAACAGTTGTGAAGGATACACTGTTGCAGCTCGAATGGAAAGTTCTGCCGCACCCAGCGTACTCACCAGACATAGCGCCTTCTGATTATCACTTGTTCAGATCGATGCAGCATGGCTTGGCTGGCACACGGTTTCGAAATGCTGAAGAAGTGCGAAAATGGATCGATGATTGGATCGCTTCCGAACCAACATCGTTCTTTCAACACGGTATCGCCATGTTGCCAGAAAGATGGGAAAAAGTTGTAGAAAATGATGGAAAATATTTTGATTGAAATATATTGTACCGATTTTTTTCAATAAATGCCTTTTTAAAGTGAAAAAATGATCAGAATACATGCAAGCCCCTAATACAAATTTCCCTGAAACTCCTATTACAAATGAAGAAATAGAAGTAAAAAAAAATACAATAGAATCCATATTACAAGATATTTATGAAAACAAATATGAAATAGAACAAGAGGAACCTCTTGATTTCCAAAATTCATTCGATATATCGGAAGCGGAAGTCGTAAATGAAGAAGAAGATACAGGATATAACACATCGATCAATAAGTCCCGGGACTAACCAACAGAAGACGCCTCTAATAACAAACCCATACCATTCTCAGTTAGTACCAACCTTTAGAAGTTACATGTCAAAATTTCATGACATTCCGACATTGTGTCATTGAGTTACAGTGGTTTTAGTGACGTTATACCGTATCACAAGTCGATGGTAACAATGGCCAAATTGCATGAGTTGAACTTCGAATTGCTTCCGCACTCACCGTATTCTCCAGATTTGGCCCCCAGCAATTATTGGCTGTTCGCAGACCTCAAAAAGATGCTCCAGGGAAAGAGATTTGGCTCCAATGAAGAAGTGATTGTCGAAACTAACGTCTATTTTGAAACCAAATATCGTTCTACATGGCTGGCATAGAAAAGTTAGGAAAACGTTGGAATGAATGTATCGCTCTTGAAGAAGACTGTGTTGATGAATAAAGAAGAATTGTGGCAAACAAATGTTGTTTTAGTCATTAGTCCCGGGACTTATTGATCGATGTGTTAATGTGAAGGTAATTATATGTATCAACGATCAATTTCCAATAGAATATAAAAGAAGGGCAGTGAAGTTTTGGATTATTAATGAGGATAAGAAAAGATCATTGCAGAGCGTTAAACATAGATTCCGTAAAGTGATATCCGTACGACAACTGCGACGATCGGAAGACCAAGTGCACAGAGGCGGGAGTAGATCGGAGAAACTAAATTTATTTATGCATATTACAGAAATTTCAAGAAGTTCTGGGCAGAGGAACATTAATTCATGACATCGATATTGCTCGATGGGCCCTTCAAGCAAGCAAGAGGAAGCAAGTGTTGAAAGATTTACAACTTCACATACATGGGTAAGGAATTTTAAAATAACATACAAAATTTTATAGCGGAAAGTTACAAAATTTATTACAAAGAAATCTATACAATCTAAAGAATACTTTGAAACAGAAAGCAACAGATTTATTCAAAATGTTAAATATCATATTAAATATTTTGGAGTTAAGAATATATACAATTCGGACCAAAGCGGTTTTCAACTAGAATTTCATACTAGTCGTTCTTTGGCAATAGAAGGTACCAAAAATGTAGAGTACGCAGTACAATCGGTATCAACGACAACACATAGCTACACAATACAACCAACAATTTCAGCAGACGGTAGATTATTATCGCCTCTTTTTATTGTCTTAAAAGAATATACCGGAACATTTGGTCCAAGAGTACAAAAAACAATGTTAAGAGAAAATAATATTTTTGCTATGATATCTAAATCAGGAAAATTAACATCATATTGTTATAGCCGAGCCGCCGTATGAACGGCGGCATCAGCTGTTCATGGTCCTTATCCTTGGCATCCTTGGCGTCCTTGGTATCGATTGAAGAACTGACAAGCGATCAGCTGAGCGACGAACTGACAGGCGGTCAGCTGGGCAACGAAGATAAACAAGAAGAGGAGGGTTTGGTTTCTATGATAAACCGCCCATGAGGGCTGTTGAGCAATTTTCGGTTGCGGCTTTTAATCAGGATTTACGCAAAAGATCAAGTGTATTTCTATGCAATTCGCTGTATATAAAGGCTTTGCTTCTCTTTTTAATGAACGTGTAATTATTTTCCCTGAACGCCGGGAGATCTGTGTGTGCGTGACATTTTTAGGGGTTCGTCCGGTATAAAACGTTTTTCCCGAGCCTTACCAGTGAGAGGAAAAAATTGTGAATGGCCCAGCGAGTTACGAGGAAGTGGCAACATCTCGACGAAACAACGGAGATAGAAGTTGGCGTGGCAAGCTATCAGAGTATAGAAACAGCCTCGATTCAGGAAATAATGGAGGAGCTACGGCAACTTTGAACGGAGAGGGAGAGAAAGCAGGAGCGGCGAGAGCTTCAGGAGTTTCGGAACCGGATGGCCGCGGCTGGGGAATCAGTGCAGCTAAGTCGCTTTCAAAATAGTATTGCTAGTGAAGTAAAATAAAACCCGACGTTTTTGACGGGATGGTTCCGTTGCGAGAATATATTGAACAATTTGAAATGATCGCGCGGGCTAATAGGTGGGATGAAGAAATGAGTTTTTCGGAATTGAAAAATAGACTAGCTAAGGTTCAGGGACCGAGAAAATTTCCAGAATTCTTACATACGATTTTCAAACCGAAGACAGAAGCAAGGGGAAGATTTTGCTTCTTTGGGAGGAGAATTGAAAAGATTGACCCGGATGGCTTATCCTGAATGTTCGACAGAAATTCGGAACAAAATTTCGTACGCTCAGTTTATCGCAGCGATAACTGATGGATTTGTTAAGCAGACATTGCAACTTGAGAATGTCACATCTTTGAGGACCGCAATTGAACGTACAATGTCAATTCAGGCAATAAAAGAGATGAGTTTTCCTTTTAAAAGTAATAAATTTATTGATCAGGAATTTGAATCTTCTCGGATAACGGAATTCACAAATGGATGGGAGGATTTTTGTCAAGAAAGGCAGAACGGAAAAAACGTCGTAAAGAAGGATTTCGAAATGAACAATGTTAGAAAAGAGGGAAGTTCGAAGAGTTATAAAAATTCATTTCAGGGAAGAGGGTTAAATGTCGTTTCTGAAAAACAGGAATGTTGGAATTGTAGGAAAAGGGAGCATTTTAGGAGGCAATGTCCGTTATTGAAATTTAACAAGCAGTCAAACTAGGTTTTGCCGAATTAGCCGGGATCGATTCGGCAGAGAAAAGCGAATTCGGCAAAGAAAAGGGAGATCCTGGAAATTAATGATAAGTTTAGCATTAGATGCATAAATTCACTTCTATTTTCATATTCGAGGAAAATAAATGGACAAAGTTGTAGAGTTAAGATAGATACGGGCTCAGACGTTTTAATCGTTAGTAGAAGGTTAATCGAAGGATGTAAAATTAATGCAGTAGAAAGTTCATTTAATTTAATTTATCCGACGGAAGGAAAGGTTCCAGTTCGTGCGCGAGTGCAACTGAAAGTTGAATTAGGAAGAATTTCTTTAGAAATGTCAATGTACGTTGTGGAAATGGCGAACGATTGTCTTTTAGGGACTGATTTCTTGTCAGGAACGGACGTGGAATCTAGTATACGGACGGTTTTAGAAGTTCTACAACCGGATAAGGAGGCAGTTTTGTGTGCACGAATCAGAGGAGACGTGGAGCAAGAGTTGGAAAAGTTACCAGTTTCCTTTTCGCGTCATGTTGAAGGATTGGAAGATTCCCAGAAACAAGTTTTAGCCACATTTATTGCGGAGTATAAAGATGTTTTCTCAGAAGCGGTCACAGCTGGAAATTGTGAAGTGGTCAAACAATTGATTTGTTGGAAAAACTGCCAATCAAGCAGAATCCTCGACAAGTTCCACTGAAATTGCAATCAGAAGCTGAAAGGCTTGTTGAGGAAATGCGGAGAAAAGGAATGATAGAGGAATCACATAGTCCATAGTTATCTCCGATGGTTTTGACTTGTTGGCCGGTGAAGTCCGGTGGCTAAAAAAAAGGATGGAACTTGCAGGTTTTATGTGGATTTCCGACGTCTCAATGCAAAGACAAGTAAGGATTCTTATCTTTTACCGAGAATGGATGATTTGCTGGATCGTTTGTCGGAAAACGTTTGGTTGTTGACAATGGATTTGAAAAATGGTTATTGGCAAATAAAGCTCCGGGGAAAGGATAAAGAAAAGACTGCTTTCTCTTTGAGAAAAGGATTGTGGTAGTTCACCGTCATGCTGTTTGGGCTGTGTAATGTTCCAGCAGCTTTCGAGCGTACGATGGAGAAAATTTTGCATGGATTGTTATTTAAGATTTGTCTAGTTTATTTGGACGATGTAATCGATTTTAATCCAACGTTTCAGGGAATGTTGGAAAATTTATGTGAAGTATTTTCAAGGTTGCGGGAAATAAATTTGAAGATTAATCCAGGAAAATGTATTTTATTTAGTAAAAGTGTAACCTTTCTTGGTCATATACGAGGGCGGTCTGATAAGTACTTAGCCTCACCGCCCGATGGCGCCACTATCGCAAGAGAAATTTACTATCGTGTAGTACATTCTCGTAGACGGCTACTGTCGAAATTTCAGCCGAATCGGACTCGTAGTTTTGTCTTGACCGCGTGTGGAAGCGGGCGTGTCCGCGGATTTTAGAAAAATGGAAAAAGAGCAATATCGGTCGGAGATTCGATTCTTGTTTTTGGAAAGGAAATCGCGCAGTGAAATCAAAGAGCGCTTGGATGCTGTGTACGGTGACTCTTCTCCTTCGATGGCGACCGTCAAAAATTGGTTTAACGAGTTTCAACGTGGTCGCACGTCGGTTTTTGATGAGCCACGCCCAGGTGCCCCGAAAACGGCTACCACGGAGGATAACATGACAAAAATCCACGATCTCGTATTGGCAGACCGCCGATTGAAGGTGCGCGAGATAGCTGAGACAGTAGGCATCTCAAAAGACTGCGTGGGTCATATCCTGCATGAAATTTTGGGCATGAGAAAGCTGTCGGCGCGATGGGTGCCGCGTTTGCTCACTCCGGACAACAAGCGCAACCGTGAGACCACTTCAGAGCAGTGTTTGACGCTGTTTAAGCGCAATCCGAAGGAGTTTCTGCGTCGTTTCGTGACCGTCGACGAAACATGGATCCACTGGTACACACCAGAGACCAAGGAACAGTCGAAACAGTGGACTTCACCCGGCGAACGTGCTCCGAAGAAGGCGAAGACTGTCCTATCGGCCGGAAAGGTGATGGCCACCGTTTTCTGGGATTCACAAGGTGTGATCTACATCGACTACCTGGAGAAGGGCAAAACGGTCACAGGGCTGTACTATGCCGAATTATTGGGCTGATTCGACGCCGAATTGCAGAAAAAACGGCCCCATTTGGCGAAGAAAAAAGTGCTCTTCCACCATGACAACGTACCGACTCACACCTCCGCCCTCGCCACGGTCAAATTGGTCGAATTGGGCTACGAACTGCTGCCCCATCTACCGTATTCTCCAGATTTGGCCCCGTGCGACTTCTTTTTGTTTCCATACTTGAAAAAGTCACTCGCCGGGCAGAAATTTGAGTCGAATGAGGAGGTCATCGCCGCCACGGAGGCCTACTTTGCAGACCTCGAGAAAACGTATTTTTCAGACGGGTTAAAGCAGTTGGAGCTGGGTCAAGTGTATCGAGCTAAAAGGAGACTATGTTGAGAAATAAATCGCCACTTTTCCAAAATTTTCGTTTTTCTTTTGTAGGCTAAGTACTTATCGGACCACCCTCGTATATATTATTATGGAGATATATATATTATTATGGGTCAAACATCTATAGTAAGAATTAGTAACATATATAAATTTGTATTATGCTATTGTGAAGAAAGCGAATGGACTTTTAATAAGTTCATAATAAAATATTATTATCTACCTGAAGTTACAGATTGTATTGTCTATCATATAACAGTATATTTATGTAACTACGTATTAAAATTTAGAAAGTGTAACATATGTTGGAACGCATTTACTGGTCCTATATCATATAGCCTTTTTCCTTTAACATTACACATATATATACTAACTGTGTTGACTGTTGCCAGCGCCGCGACTTCAATAAGTGAGCACCTGAAACTACGAGAAACGGGGGGCTGACATACCGTAACAAAAGATATAATAGCAAGTGTCAGGGGCTTGATGGAGACTATCTTATACATATTTTAAATGTAACATATATAATGACACATATAGGGTATGTTTCTCTTGGACGCCTTTGTATTGACAAAATTACAAAAAGACACTCGCTAAGTGCATATGAGAGCGAAGCGATTTTATTATGTGTGAAATACTTACATCCATTTTTTGACTTAGGTATGCATTAGTTAATATTTGTCATTTGAAACTTGTCTAATTATTTATAAAAATACTCAGATGATTATTCAAAGTTTAATTTAAATGTTTCAGTTAAATGATACATATGTGACATCCATATATTTGTAATAGCGCTTCGACTGAAGATCTCTTATTTAACTCTGAATTTGAATCTGATTATCTTACTAGAGACAAGTTTGAAGTTGTAACTATTAATACAAGTCTTAGAGTTAGATACGCATAATATACTTAAGGTTCGTTTTAATATCATAATTTTAAAGTTGTCTCTAGTAAAGTATTCATATTCGAATTTAGAGTTAAATGATTACTAATATCTGTTATAAATGCAGAGATTTCAGGACATACAATAATGATTAGGTAAAATATTATATTAATATATTGTAATATAGAATTGATAATATATTTTATTTTCAGGAGATGGAGACTATCTTATACATATTTTAAATGTAACATATATATATTTTATATATTGGGTATGGAAATAAGTTTTAATCGTTTCCCCATAGATGGCATTAATAGTATCGCTTGCATCTTTTCTAACCTTTCGATACATGGATTTAAAAGGTGTATATGTGAGCTGTTAAACGCAGTATAATACTTTTGTTTGGAGTACAAACAGCAAATATTCATATCGCATCGAAAATGTCGGAATTTGTTCTAAAAAAGCAGTATTTGCGGGAAGTTCTTCTCCACTACTATCTTTTGAAGAAAAGTGCTGCGGAAACGTGCCGTTTGCTTGTGGATGTTTACGGCGACCATGCTCCATCGGAGCCAACTTGCAGATATTGGTTCCAACGCTTCAAAAGTGGTGATTTCGATGTCAACGACAAAGAACGCGATGGTGCCCCAAAAAAGTTCCAAAATGAGGAACTTGAGAAATTGCTTGATATTGATCCATGTCAGACACTTGAAGAATTGTCTGCAGCATTAGATGTTGATCGATCCACTGTTGGAAAACGCCTATATGCGCTGGGAATGCTTTAGAAGGCAGGAAATTGGGTACCACACGAGTTGAAGGAAAGGGACATTGAAAGGCGCTTGGTCACGTGCGAAATGTTGCTTCAACGACAAGAAAGAAAGAGCTTTTTGCATCGGATCATCACTGGCGATGAAAAATAGATTCACTACGACAATCCTAAACGCAAACTAGCATGGGTGAAGCCAGGTGAACCAGGTCCATCAACGCCAAAACGCAATATTCACGCGTCAAAGGTCATGCTCTGTATCTGGTGGGATATGCGGGGTGTAATCTACTATGAGCTGCTGAAACCGTCCGAAACTATCAATTCCCAACGTTACCAACTTCAACTAATGCGTTTGAAACAAGCTATTCAAGAAAAACGGCCGGAATGGCGCGATAGACACGAGAAGCTGATTTTGCAGCACGACAACGCTAGGCCACATGTTGGTCAACCCGTCCGGACATACCTAAAAGGGGTGAAATGGGAGGTCCTACCCCACCCGCTGTATTCACCAGACATTGCCCCTTCAGACTATCATTTGTTCCGGTTAATGCAGTCGGCACTTACTGGAGAGCGCTTCACCTCATATGACAGCATACAAAAATGGGTAGATGACTGGATCGCCTCGAAAGAAATAGAATTCTTCACTCGAGGAATTCGTTTATTGCCTGAAAGATGGGCGAAGGTTGTCGCTTCAGATGGAAAATATTTTGAATAAAATCATTTAATATTTTCATATTCAAACTATGTTTTTTTGTCTACATAAAAAACGATTAAAACTTATTCCCATACCCAATACATAATTAAAAATTAAAATAAAAATGTTTGGCTTCGTAAATAAATGTTTCTCCGCGTCTTCTCCCGCGGCCCGTACGGCGTGATCTCCAGGCACGCTGCCATCTGTAATTATAAAAACGTTATTATAAATGTCATTGTCATATTTCTACTATATAAGAAATCGATAAATATGTAATAATAAATACTTACTTTGTTTCTCTGCTGGCTCCGATGTTGGAGTTGGTGGTAGTGGGGGTAGTGGTGGTGATGATGGAGGTGGAAGTGGTAGTAGTGGCGGCGGCGGCGGTTCCTTTATTTTCGCTTTTAATATTTTGACTTCTTGTTGCAATTTTAAAAGTTGAGCTGCTGCCTCTATTCGGTCCACTGCTTCAAGTAAATTTTGTTCCTGAAAAATTTAAGAACAATTATTTATAGATAATCTACGATGTCTATATAACATTAAAACGATGCAACTAAATTATCAATAAACTTAACAACATGCATTATATTTAAAATCAAAAGAAAGGAATGAGATACAATATGTATATAACTCTATATTAAAAGAATTAATAATTGTTATACACACACATATATATATATATGTTTACTATTATATTAATATATGGTTATTAGTATTTTTGTAATAGTTTCCGTAAAAAATATCATATAGTATTATTAGTATATAATACTCACATCGTTTACTGATGCCATTTCCAAACGGGTAGGTTGTCGCCAATAATATAATAAAAATAACCTTGCAGTTGTCTCACGGGAATCTCTTGTTGATTAAAGGAAAAGGATGTATATTGACTATTATCAATAATTGTATTTTCAAATCATAATCGATTCCTTGTAGCATGCGCGCAGCGACACCAAGTTTGGTCTGTTCTTTTTAGCTGCACTACTGTATTGGTACTGTATTATACTAATACTGCACCACCGCAGCTAAAAAGAACAGACCAACTGGTGTCGCTGCTCGCATGCTACGCGAAATCGATTATCACTTGAAAATACAATTATCGATAATCATTTTACATCCTTTTCCTTTATCAACCGCGCAAAGATAAGGTTATATTTTTATTATTATTGGTGATCCATTTGGAAATGGCATGGCGTTTGGAAAACGATGTAAGTATTATATACTATTAAACGGTAATTACAAAAATATTAACAACCATATATTAATATAATAATAAATATATATATATATATGTATGCAGCCATTATTAATTCTTTTAATATAGAGTTATATATATTGTATCTCATTCCTTTCTTTTGATTTTTAAATATAATGCATGTCATTCAGTTTATTGAAAATTTAGTTGCATCTTTTTAATGTTTTTTGCTATTATAGACATCGTAGATACTAACATTATAGATTTATATGAATACAATCGATCTCTGTAATAACAGACACCATAGAAATATCTAGGGTCGAGACATAGCCTGCTGAGAAGATCTGCCCTTTTTCTATGTAAGAGTAATAGGGATGAAAAAGCGAATGAGAGGAAGGGAACTCTTCTATAAGGTTCCACCCATTCCTATTGTCCCTATTATTCCTATCATCCTATCCACTATCAGCAAGTTATATCTGTACCATAGGTATTGCCTATATAGTAGAATTATGACAGTCTAGATCAGTTTATAGTGAACATATTTATGAATTGATTATCTATAAATAATCGTCCTTAAATTTTTCAGGAACAAGATTTACTTGAAGTACTGGATCAAGTGAAGGTAGCAGCAGAAATTATAAAATTAAAAAAAGAGATTAAAATGTTAAAATTAAGGAGCCACCACCGCCGCCGCCACCGCCGCCACCTCCACCTCCACCTGCACCACTACCCCCACCACAATCCCAACTATCAGCAGCTCCAGCATCGGAGCCAGTAAAACAAAGTAAGTACTTATTGTTACGTATTTATCGACCACTTATATAATAGAAATATGACAATAATATTTATAATAACATTTTTATAATTACAGGTCCAAGAAGCAGCGTGCCGGCAGAGCACGCCGTAGGGGCTGTGGGAGAGGATGCGGGGGATATGGAACAAAACATTTTGATTTTAACTTTTAATTTTTAACTTTTATATATATATAAAATATATATTATTCTTAAAATATGTAGTCTATGAAAAAAATAAAATATCTTATTAATTCTATATTATGATGTATTAATTTATTATTTTACTAAATTATTATTGTATATCCTGAGATCTCTGCATTTGTAACAGATAATATATTAGTAAACTCATTTAACTCTGAATTCGAATATGAATTTACTAAAGACAACTTTAAAATTATGATATTAAAACAAGCGTTAAGTATATTATGCATATCTAATTCTAAGACTTATATTAATACTAGGTGCGCAACTAAGTTCCCGGGATTTTTGATCAATGAAAAATGGAAAATTTCAAGAGAAATACAAAAAATGGTTTATTTAAAGTATCGTCCCTCGCTAGTTACACATTTTTGCCATCTCTCTGGCAATACATGAATACTGCGACGATAAAACGACGCATCTTTGAACCGAAACCATTCATCCAACCAATTTTGCACTTCTTCGAAATTGGCCAAGTGTTGCCCAGCCAAGCCATGCGCCATCGACCGGAACAAGTGATAATCGGAAGGGGCCAGGTCTGGCGACTACGGCGGGTGTGGTAGCAGATCCCATTTCAGCGTTTTGATGGTGTCCTGGACGATGGAAGTGCGATAGCACGGAGCGTTGTCGTGCTGCAATATCAATCGTTCGTGTTTCATGTCTCATTTTGGCCGTTTTTCGAGCAATGCATGGTTCAAATTGATCAATTGTTGTCGGTAGCGATGCCCATTGACAGTTTCGCTGGATTTCAGCAGCTCATAGTACATGATTCCTTTCTGGTCCCACCAAACGCAGAGCATTGTCTTCTTTCCGAAGCGATTTGGCCGTGCCGTCGATGTTGATGCTTCGCTAGGTGAAAGCCACGATTTTTTGCGTTTGGGATTCTCGAAATATATCCACTTCTCATCGCCAGTAGCAATTCAATGCAGGGAATTCTTTCTTTCATGCCGCAAAAACAAAATTTCGGAAGTGGCTCTTCGATTTTCCATCTGTCTCTCAGTCAACTCATGCGGCATCCATTTTCCTTCCTTTTGAATTTTTCCCATGGCATGTAAACACGTTTAAAAATATCTTGGCGAGTCCTGTTTAATGCCTCCGCAAGTTGATTTTGTGTTTGCGTATCATCTTCATCCAATAACGTTTGCATATCGTCGTCCTCTATTGTTTTTGGTCTTCCGAAGCGCTCCTTGTCCTCAGTATCGAAATTGCCACTTCTGAAGCGTTTAAACCAATCTTCACAGGTAGTTTTCGATGATACATGTTCACCGTAGGTCTCCTCAAGCAAACGACGTACTTCAGCTGCACTTTTTTTCTAGTTAAAGCAGAAAAGCAAAGCTTCCCGTAAATGCTGTTTATTTGGCACAAAACTCGACATCTTCGTTGTTAGAAAAAAATATTTTTGCGTTGTGATATGTGTTAGTATTACGACTGGTTATTGTTAACAGATGTCCAAGCTATAAAAAACACCACTTCAGACATGTATGTC
The DNA here is from genome assembly GCF_003227715.2 of Harpegnathos saltator. Taxonomy (NCBI): domain Eukaryota; kingdom Metazoa; phylum Arthropoda; class Insecta; order Hymenoptera; family Formicidae; genus Harpegnathos; species Harpegnathos saltator. Next base: position 58,448 of record NW_020229885.1, read on the forward strand.
GACTACATGTGTCGTTAGCGCCATCCATGTGTGAAACCCGGAAACTTAGTTGCGCACCTAGTAGTTGCAACTTCAAACTTGTCTCTAGTAAGATATTCAGATTCAAATTCAGAGTTAAATAAGAGGTCTCCAGTCGAAGCGCTATTACAAATATATGAATGTCACACATATCATTTAATAACTGAAATTAAATAAAACTTCGAATAACCATCTGAGTATTTTATAATAAACAATGAGACAAGTTTCAGATGACAAGTATTAATTAATAATGCGTACCTACATTAAGTGAGAGATACTCAGGTCTCATTTGACTTCCCAGATAGCCAAACCTGCGCGAGCAGATTTCGAACAAAGCCTGCTATCATAGTTTGATGGCAAATAGACAACAAATTTAACGCAGAATTTGTTATATCAAATTATGCCGCCAATCTGCGGACAAATATGCGCCAGATCCTGTTATCAGATATTTGACGGCAGATTTGTAGCAAAAACCGCGCAAGACTTGCAGTAATTTGACGGCAGATTGGCGGTAGAAACTGAGCAAACTCTACGTGCAGACTCTACGTGTAATTTGGCAGCAGGACCTACGCGGTTTCTGCCGACAATCTGCTCGCACGGCCTGTCATACAGGTCCTGTCGACAAAACACGAGCCTTTTTTTTTTTTGGTCATGCAGGGGAAATCCATCATGGATACCCCCTCCCCTTGGGGGGGAAGGGGGTTATGTCGGACTCTTACCGACTAAAACCCCTGCGGGATGTCTACCTGTCGGACCGTGAGGAGGGGAGTCGGGGGAACTACTCCCGTATTCCCTCCCCAACACAAAACACGAGCCTAATGAGGACACAGATGGCTATGGTTTTGATGTGGAGATCTGATCGAAATTGGCGTCAATCTGCGCGCATTCTGTTAGCATTTTGCTTACTGGGTTAGGTACGCATTAATTAATACTTGTCATCTGAAACTTCCCATACAGCACAGAAGCTGCAGTAACATTGTTGTAACATTGCAAAATTGCATATTGCAGTGCAATATTATAGCAAAATTGCTAAAACAATATTGTGCAATATTATTTCTGCAATATTGCAGCTATATTGCAAAGATATTAATTTGCAGTAACAATTGAATATCCGTGAACGAATGTCCTATGCGACACTAAACGCTTTAACCTTCTCTTTTTACCTCCTCTTTTAACCTCTATTCGTTGATAGATGTTACAAAAAAACTTGATTGCGATTATTCAATTTTTAAAGCTTACGACTTAAATCACCAAATGTTAGACTAGTTAGGGTTAAAGTCGGTCTTAACTCTATGACTCATTGTAAAACCAGCTTGTCGTCATGCTATATCAATATTCTAATTGGTGAAGAAGACCTTGTGCCTCCATCGAATCAGCAGAGACCTGGTCACGTGATCAGTTTGCCGCTCTCTCCCTTTGAGGCTCTCTAGCTGGAAGTTGGAATCTCCTTACAGTGTCTATTACGTAGCTGGAGAAAAGAGGTATGTAAATACATTTGGTTATTTGGTAACAAAGACGTTATTGTAACGTCTTTCGATCAAACTGATCTAGATCGCAGTCATATTTTCATCTCAAACGAGAAAGAATGCTTATCGACATATAATGACAATGTAAATATCGTTTTGCAACGCAATTCACTTCGTAAAATATTACAATTCGTCCCTTTATATTTTATTTAGTCAAGTTGCAGATGACACAAATGTGTGTGTTGAGAAACTGACGGAGCCTTATAACCTTTCTGAAAGACCTCATTGGAACCACCGTACTCAGAAATTGTATTTTGTCGACCTATATAAGTATATACGTAGACTACACCCTGCAACAGGTGTTGTAAGTAATGCATACAGATAAGACTATATATCTCTTGGGTATTTATTTGGTTTCCCGGATTTCACTTTGAAAATTGATTAGACTATAAGCTATTTCGATTCGCTTTTACACAAAATGAACGAATTTTAAAGAAAACAGTGTTATTCTACTCCGTAAAGCAATATGATTTTGATCAATATTGCAAATAACGGTATTATTTAGATTCAAGTTGCTATTTAATTATTATTTAAAATTTTGTAAAAATAATAATAATATGGTAATGATGGTATATATTTCAGAAGCTGTTCGTATATTCCACAGCGCAATGACAGACAACGACTATGCGGAATATGTATCGAAATGGCTTGCACAAGCGACTGTACAGATTTCAAGGCAAAAAATTGGAGAAACGGTGGCTCATGATTAACAATTATATTATCATTTAATATAGTATTTTTATTAATAGTTTTATTAATAGTATTAATATAATATTTTTCATTTATATGTGTTCCTTTTACATATATGTGTTCATAATTTTTTATAGTTCTTTGATGTTTTTCGTTTATTTTTTACTACCAAAGTAGATAAAACACTTTATTTATGTTTTATATACATATGTTTATATTTTGTTATGAACACCATTGTATGTGCACCATTTAGTATATTAACCAAAGAAGCAAATTTATATTTAATATTAATTATTGTAACATACTTTTATAAATAAATATATATATATACATGTGTTATAATTTTGACTTATTAATAGTTACAATACTACTGCGATTGCTGTTTAACATAATATCTATATTATAGTATGTGAGTCTAACTAATAACTTGCAATTATGATATCCTACGTAATAAGCTGTTTGCTAATTTCTACAGATATCTTGTGGATATCAAATGACAAAAATACTTCAGTATATTATGACAATATTCAAATATCCGCTTTTTATTACATTTTTATAACAAAATATAACATTGATAATTGTTATATTTCGTTTTAGATGTAATAAAAAGCGGACTTTTAATATCGCAATAACGTTGTACTGACAATTTTGCCATCTGCTGGTATCTGTGGAAAAAAGATTAACACATAATTATGTTATATGGAATTATATAATTACAAAATGTTGAATACATGTTTTAGAATGGTTTAGTTGCATATATTGGAGCTATAGTTAGAGCTATATAATATTATATTAATTTTGTATATTACAGCTATTACGCCACTCTGTACACACACACACACACACATATGTATATATATATAGGCATAGTAGCTATAACTTTATTGTATATATACTATATAACATTGTTATTGCAATATTACAACAGAATGTTGCTGTATTATTGCAGTATAATATTGCTGCAGTATTGCAGTACAATATTGCTGCGCTATTATAATGCAATATTGCTGCATCATTGCAATGTAATATTACTGCAAGCGGACATTTTAATGTTGCTGCAATATTGCTGCACCATTGCAGCAACATTTTGCAATGATGTTGTAATGATACAATCTTGCAAAACAAGATTGCTATAATGTTGCTGCAATCTTTCTGTGCTGTATGGGTTGTTTCATTGTGAAATACTCAGATGATTATTCAAAGTTCAATTCAAACGTTTCAGTTAAATGATACAAATGTGATATTTATGTATTTGTAAAAATAACGCTATTACTGAAGATCTCTCATTTAACTTTGAAATCAAGTGTGAATATTTTATTAGAGACTTCTTTGAAGTCATGACTATTAAAACAGACCTTAAATATATTATGCGTGTCATGTGGTGAACTGCAAAACTCTGATTTAACTCTGATCTAACTCTAAGGCTTGTGTTAATAGTAATAAGATTAATAGTAATAAGACAAGTTCCAGATGACAAATATTAATTAATGCGTACCTAAGTCAAATAAGATCTGAGTATCTCACACTTGATGTAGGTACGCATTATTACTTAATACTTGTCATCTGAAACTTGTCTCATTGTTTATTATAAAATCTCATTATTATTAACACAAACCTTAGAGTTAGATCAGAGTTAAATCAGAGTTTTGCAGTTGACCACATGACATATATAATATATTGCGAATTATTTTCTTGTTTTATATGCCTCATTAAATCTTCCCAAATTGCATTACATAACGTTAATCTAAATCTAAATTTGTTGATGTCACTAATATTTCTCCGATAGCAAAGAGGATCGTCAGATAATATATGCCAAAAAATACGACGGGGGTAGTGGTGGGACCTCTTCTCTTTAATAATAATAATAATAAATAAATATATCTACATGTAAACGTAAATATATACACATATACATACATATTTGTAAAAAAAGATGTGAAATCCAAACAAACTTACTTTAAAAAAAAAAGTAAAAAGAAGACGCTATGTACACGCGTCCCAGCGTTTGTTCCGCAAAAAAATCCGTATAAAAAACACTGACTTTTAAACTTTTAAAAATTGTTTTTACTATTACAAAGAAATAAAGACGAAGATAATAGTTCTCGGATATATAATTAACCGTTTTATATAGAAAATCCCGTAAAAGACTAATTTCTAAAAACAAATTCCAAAAGAACGTTACAAAAAAATAAAGACAAAGATAATTGTATGTATATTCTTTATTGCCTCCCCTTGGGGTTACAATCCTTAGCCTAACCTAACCTTTACCTTTACATTTCCTCTATCTTTCTTATCTCTTAAATTCTAATCGTTTAAATACTAACCGCTTAAATTCTAATTGCTTGAGAGAGAGAGAGAGCTCCACACACACACACACACACACACACACACACACATACACACCTCACTCTTCTCCATTCTCTTCCCCTCTCTCACTCTCCACTCTTTTCCTCTCATTCCATGACCTCCGTTTCCGGTGCTCCTTCTATCTCCCTCCTTCTCCGCCTCCTTCCCCTTCCTTCCCCCCTCCTTCTTCTCCTCTCCTCTCCACCATTTTTCCACTTCCTTCATCCATTTCTCCCCTTTTCCCTCCTCTCCCAGTACCTCCCTCTCCATCTCCTGCCATCCCCTTTTTTCCCCCCATCCTGTGCACTCCTCCTATATATGCTTCCATATTTCTTCCCTTCTCCCACACATCCTGCATCTCCTCTTTTCCTCCTCCTCCCAATACCTTCCTCCTTTTAGCTTACATCCTAGCCTAAATCTCGCTATCCTCCTCCATCTTTTCTCTCCCCACCCCATTTTCAGATATCCCGGTACTCCCCTCCCTTTCACCCTTCCGTATCCCTCATTGTGTCTTGATTCTCTTATCCTTTCCCATCTCTCCTCCTCCTGCTTCCTCCTTTCTCTACTCTTTATTTCCTCTCCCCTTAACCCCTCTCCCTTTTCCCTCCTTTCCTCTATCTCGTCTATTTTCCACCCCCTATCCTCAAAGAACCTTCTCCTCTCCTCTTCCCATTTCCCCACTTCTTTTCCTCTCCTTGCCCTATTCCTCATTTCCATCCAGCACCTTCTTGCTATCTCTCCTCCTTTCCCTTCCTCCAGTCTCTTCTCATATCCCCATGCTCTCATTCCTGTTCTGCCTCTCATTAATTCTCTCTGCATCTCCTCTCTTATTATATACCCTGGGGTCCACCTCTCTACCCCCAATATCCATCTTAAATATCTTTCCTGTAGCTCCTCTATCCCTCTCCTCTCTTTCCATCCCCATATCTCTACCCCGTAGCTTATCACCAACCACACCAATTTGTCGAACAGCCATACCCTCCTACACCAGTCCTTTCCAAACCTCCTCTTTCCTATCCCCCATACTTGTCTCATCACCTTCGCTCCTTTCTTTACCCTATCCTTGATCTGTTCCTCTTGCTCCCCGTTCCTTCTCATCATGTATCCTAAATATTTATATTCCTTTACTTCCTCTATCCTCTTCCCCTTCCATCTCCAATCCACTTTCTTCCATTTTCTACCACTTTTCCTGCACCTCATTATTTTCGTTTTTTCTATATTTATTTCCAGTCCCTTCTTTTCTAAGTATCCCTCCAGTTTCCCCATCATTCCCTTCATCCCCTCCTCATCCTCTGCCAATACCGCCAGATCATCCGCATATGCCAATGTGTATACCCTCTCTTCCCCCAACCTTGCCCCTCCCCAGCCTCCCTTCCTTAGTTCCTCATCTATATCCGCAATTAATAATGTAAATAATATTGGACTTAGCGGACAGGGAGAGAGGTGAGGCACCTCTCTCCCTGTCCAGAATCTCTCTCCCTCTCTCCCCCCCACTCTCACTCTATTCCTTGTCTCCCCTAACACCTCCTCACATCTCCTTATCAGCCCTTCTCCCATTCCCCTTTCCCTCATTGCTGTTCCTAATATCCCCCTATCCACTGCATCAAATGCCGCCCTAAGACCAACAAACAGTATTGTCATTCTTTTCTCTCTCCTTTCCACCTTCCTGTTTATTAGATAGTTTAATGCATACACATTATCTATCGTCCCCCTTCCCTTTCTGAATCCCGCCTGACCCTCTGGCAAAATCCTTTTCTTTTCCACTTCCTCTCTCATTCTCTCCGCTAGCACCGCCGTGTACACTTTGTACGCTGTTTGCGTCAGCGTCACCCCTCTGTATTCCTCCACCTTTTTTCCCTCCCCTTTCTTCATTATCGGCACTACCATTCCCTCACTCCATTCCTCCGGCCACCCCCTTCCACACCCTTTCACATATCTCCTCCAACCATCTTTGTACCTCCTGCCCTCCGTACTTCCACACCTTACTTGGAATTCCGTCTCCTCCTACTGCTTCCCCATCTTTTAATCTTTTTATCACCCTCCCTATCTCCTCTTGCTCCAGTCTTTCTTCCCCATCCTCCTCCCCTACTCTATTTATATCCCTCCTTATCCTTCTCTTCGCTCCTCCCAATATTCTCCTGAAATACTCCTCCCATTCTTCCATTTTTATCTCCTCATTCACTTCCCTCCTCCTCTTTCTTTCCTATTTATTACCTTCCATACCTGCTGTTCTGTCCTAATCTCCCCTACCTCCTTCTCCCATCTCTCTCTTTGTTCCCTCTTCTTCTCCTCACATATCCTCTTGTACCTAAGTCTCTCTTCCTTATATCTCTCTCCCTCTCCCCCCTTTCATCTCCATTCCCTTAACTCCTCCCTCACTCTCCTTTTCGCCTCCCTACATTCTTCATCCCACCATCCCCCCTTTCTTCTTCTCTTTCGCTCTACCCAGTCCTCTCATCGTCTCCTTTATCTCTCCCTCTAAATTCTTCCATTCCTCCTGCACTCTCTCTTCCCTTCCCCTTTTTCTCCTGAATTTTTCTCCAAACCCTTCTATCTTCCCCCTCGTCCATCTACTTTTTCCTCCTCTTCTCCCTCTCTCCCCCTCTTCCCTTTTCCCCTGTTTTTCCCCCCTTATCGATACCACTACCGGCTGATGGTCCAATTCCACTCTCTCTCCACTTCCATCCTTTCTATCTCTTCCACCGTCTCTACGTTCCCAATCACATAATCTATCAGTGACATCTCCCTTCCTCCTATATATGTCCATTCCCCTTTCTCATCCCCCCTTACATTTCCATTTAGAATCCACCATCCTCTCTCTCCTAAAAATTCGGATAACCTTCTCCCCTTCTTACATACTTTTTTATCCTTTGAGTTCCTACTCCCTTTCTCTCCTCCCTCCTCTTCGTTCCCTCCCACTACTTCCCCTCCCTCCCTCCCTGTTCTCACGTTCCAATCTCCCCCTATTACCGTCTTTCCTTCCCCCTCTCCCTCCTCCATCCATCTCTTCATCCTCTCTATCTTTTCTTCTATATCTCCATTTATATATACCACCACTACTCTCCACCATTCCCTCCCTAGCCTCACTTTCCTAACTATTATTCCTTCCACCTCCTCCTCTCTCCTCATCTCTATCCCCTCCCTCACTCCTACCACCATTCCCCCCATTGCTCTTCCCTTCCTGTTTCTTCTCCTCGCTTCCTGGCATTCCCACCTGTATCCCTTCAGCAACCTTCTTTTCATCCTTTCCCATCCCGTCCTATCTATCCATGTCTCACACAGTATCATCACATCCCATCCTCCTAATTCCCCTCAAAAATCCCCATCTTTATTTCCCAACCCCGCCACATTCCAGAAAGCAACCTTATATACTATTCACACTCTTCCCCCTCTCCTCTCCCCCCTCCGTCCTTCCTCTCCCTTCGTCTCACCCCCTCCTAGTTTCCCACCCTTTTCCACCACTTCTCCCTTACTTCATCCCATCTCCGCATTCTTCCATTTACCCACATCCTCATATACCCTACCTGTACCTTCTTGCCCTTCCTTCTCTCTACTTCTGCCTCTCTTTCTATCTTCCATTTTGTCTTCCTCTCTTCTGCTGTTAAATCATCTTCTATCCTTTCCCTTCTTCCTTTCAGTTTCTTCTTTGCCTCCATCACTTTCCTCTTCTTTTCTACACTTCCTAATTTTACTAGTACCACCCCTTCCCCTTTTTCTCCTCCTTCCCTATCCTCTTCACTTCTCTCATTTCCACTTCTAGCTCCAACTTCCGCCATACCTCCTTCACTCCCTCCTCAACTCCTTTCTCCCCTATCTCCATCCCCCTTATCACTACATTCCTTCTCCTCTCTTCCCTTTCCCTTTTATCTATCCTTATCTCCAACTCCCTTATCTTTTCTCTCTCCTTCTCCCCTATTCCTCCTGCCTTTTCCCTTTCTCCTTTTCGTTCCTCCAATCTCCTCACCCTTTTCTCTATTTTCCTTATCTTTTCCTCCCGCTGCCCCCTCTCCCTCCTCCATTCTTCTCACTCTTTCCTCCTATCTTCTCTCTCTTTTCTTAGTCCCTCTCTTAATTCTCTAATCTCTTTTTCTCTCCTCTCTCCCTCCTTCTTCACTTCCTCCTTGAAACCTCTTACTTCTTCCATTAACTTCCATACCATTACTTTCACCTCCCCTTCTTTTATCCATCTTTACTCTTTTCTTCCCCTTCTTCTTTCTCTATCCCTCTCCCCCTCTCCCCGTCTGCCTCCTCCTCCTGTCAACTTCCTGTATCCTTTGTAATCTTTTTCACTACTCTTTCCTCCTCTCCCCCCTCTCCCTCTCTTGTCTTCCTCTTCCCCTTCCACATCAACTCTATACCGCTTCCTGTACTTCTCATGCTACTTGCACTGTCCCTTCTTAACCTTTCCGCATTTGTCGGTCTTCCCCTCCTTTTTTCCATCCTACCCTCCCCCCTCTGTTCCTCCCCCCTCCCTCTTCTTTCTCCTCCATCCTCTCCCCCTTCCCCTCCTCCTCAGCCTCTACCTTCCTTTTCTTCAAGTTCTCCGCTTCCTTCTCTTAGTTCCCCTTTCCGCCACCAGTCCACGCCACCTCCTTCACTCGCTTACCTCTCTCTGTCTTCCACACTCTCTCTGTTTCTTAACCTTATCTACCCACTCATTTCCTTAGCCCTCTATCACTTTTCCTCCACCTTCCCCTCCCCTTCCCTTATTCTCCCTTTTCCCTGCTACTCCTCCACCACACCCCTCGCCCCACTCACTGCTTCCCTTCGAAATCCTCACTCACTCTTTGCCCTGTCACACCCAGCACACAATCCTTCGTCGCCGAAAACGGAAGTCCAAGACAAAGATAATTATAGAATATTATGGAATGTTATATTTTAACCTGCCAAAAACTGTATCCTTGCAAAGAAAGAATGTTCAGAGAAAATTATTAATACGTTTGTACAAAAAATGTTACTTTTTAATACCTTATAAAAAAATAATGAAATAAAAAATTGCGCCAATTGATAATGTAAAAGTATGTTGTATAAAACATTCTTAAAAAAGTCATATTTATTGACATTACAAAAAGTATTTATTGACTAAAACTTAAAAACTGTAAAAAATAAAATTAAAAATAAAAAATAATTAAAAACAATTGATAAATAACTAAATAATAAATAACAAAAATGAAATAAACAGAGTAATAAACATAATAAACATAATAAAAAAATGAAAACTAAAATTAAGATTTAGACAAAAACACTTGGCGTGTCCTTATATACGTACCCTTATATACGTGCTCAGGATTCATCAGAACAAAAGTCGTAATAAATTGTACATTTCAATCTTCCAGTAATATAATATTAACGTTATTTTTATATATACAAGGGCACGTCAAGTGTTTTTGTCTCAATCTTAATTTTAGTTTTCATTTTTTTATTATGTTGATTATATTTATTATTCTGTTTATTTCATTTTTGTTATCTATTATTTGATTATTTATCAATTGTTTTTAATTATTTTTTATTTTTAACACGTTGACTGCCAACTACGAGATATCTCGTAGGTTGTTTACTTGCCCAGGACGCCTAACTACGAGTTATCTCGTCCCTTCATTACTTGCCATATTTGTACAGCTACGAGGAAACTCGTAGCATAACAGTATAAATATGAATAGATGGCCTCAGGAAAGACAAAAAAAATGTTTTTTAAAAAATAAACATTTTTTAAGCTTTTTGATTATTACTATGTACTATTATTAAAGTTTTTAATAATATAACATGATTAAATCAAATTGGCTCTTTAGACCGGAATCGTGAAAAATTCCATGGCAGTCAACGTGTTAATTTTATTTTTTACATTTTTTAAATTTTAGTCAATAGATACTTTTTGTAATGTCAATAAATATGACTTTTTTAAGAATGTTTTACACAACATACTTTTACATTACCAATTGGCGCAATTTTTTTATTTTATTATTTTTTTTATATTTTATATTTGTTTTATATAATTTTATTATATTTTTTTATATTAAAAAGTAACATTTTTCGTACAAACGTATTAATAATTTTCTCTGAACATTCTTTCTTTGCAAGGATACAGTTTTTGGTAGGTTAAAATATAACATTCCATAATATTCTATAATATAATTATCTTTGCCTTTATTTTTTTGTAACGTTTTTTTGGAATTTGTTTTTAGAAATTAGTCCTTTATGAGATTTTCTATATGAAACGGTTAATTATATATCCGAAAACTATTATCTTCGTCTTTATTTCTTTGTAATATTAAAAATAATATTTAAATTTCTTTTTCCGGCTTCTTTTCTGCGATGAGGCAACTTTTCATAGTACTGGATGTCTCAAACGCCACTATTGCCATTTTTGGTCATCATATAATCCTCGCTGGACTCGTGAAATCTGCAATCAACCTCGATGGAGCCTTCATACGTGGATCGCAATTATCGATGGTTGAATTATTGGTGCGCACTTTTTCGATGAAACCATTAATGGTGAAATCTACTTGGACTTCCTCCGAAACCAACTTTTTGAATATTTAAAGGATCTACCTCTCCTCTTACGTCAACACTTTTGGCTCCAACAAAATGATGCTCCAGCTCATTACCAAAGAAGAGTGAAGGACTTCTTGGATGCAGAATATCCAAATCACTGAATTAGTCGTCGTGACCCTATTCTTTGGCCATCAAGATCACCAAACTTAAATCCCCTAGATTTTTCTCTCTGGGATTATATGAAAAATGTGGTTTGCGAAGAAGCGCCAACTACAAGAGAAAATATGATTCAAAGAATAAGAGGGCATGCTTGGGGATCACTCGAGATATGTCACGAGAAATAGTACACAATTTCAGGAGAACAATTATATTATGTTTAGAAAATTCTGGAGGACATTTTGAATATCTGATGGATTAGTGTAAAGTGGAGCAATCGGTCCTTTTCAGGGCCACAAGGTGTGTAAATCCGATCAGCAACCTCCACGTGGTGTACATTGGATAATGCTAATGCTGATGGTAAACAGTAAAATACTAAACAGAGTCCAGTGTCTATTATAAAGCGAGTCATTATCATTGGATCACCAAAAGTTACACATGAATTTTCGAGATAAGGAGAGTATTTCATAAAAAAATGTTTCTAACAAAAGTTACTTATTTGTCGATGATGAATCAGAATCTGCAATAAAAAGTATGGATTTCTATTAAAAAAATTGGACTTGACCTTCAAATGACCTTGAAAATGATCCCAAATGACCAATCTTCTACCATTATTAAATGGCCCTCTTAAAACTGTACAACTTTTGTTTAAAACATTTTCACCGAAATTGCCATAGCTTCGAGATATTCGAGTGTGAAAGTTAAAATGGGACATCCTGTATATGTGTAAAGTTTACCGTATTTAAATGTATATTCTGTCAAAAAATTACGTTCCATTAATAAAACTTCTTTCGTTAATAACATTTTAACAAATGATGAGCGACGGTAAGAACCTCTTAAATATTACTCAAGAGAGTCTCTTTAATAACATATGTCAAGGTCAAGGACAGTGGCAAATGTTAACGTTAACCGGTTTACGGTTAGATTCGAGTCTAACTCGGGGTAAGCGAACTGTGCCCCAACAGTTAACCCCGAGTCAGACTCGGGGTAACGTTTTCCTTCATAACTTAAGAACTAGACATCGTATTAACATGAGCCAAAATGGAAATTAAAGCTGAAGACTGTACTTTTCAGTAATTTCTCACATTAATAGTAAGAATTACTTTTTTGCGAAGTTACGCTCATCTAAACATTGTGAAATAAAGGGATTATTTGAAGTTAGTTTTTAGATTTTTGTGGCCATTGATATAATCAGGATGTGTTTTTTCCGGATGGATACCGCGTCGTAATTCAGCTTTGTACCGACGTTTCGCAAACATTGCAGCTTGCATCATTAGGGCTAGCAGTTCCGATACTGAGTCATCCTGATTTGTAGTTGTTATTATATATTCTTCTATTTTTCTAACAAGGAGATGACGCCAATTAGAAAATCGTTTTTCGAACGAGTCATAGTGCGTTTGATAGCTTGTATGTAGGTAATGAAAACCTTAGAGCCGTTCGTGCCAATGTGCCTTTGTTTAAGAGAATTTAAGAGACAAAGTTAGGGTCACGCAACTACGTCACACATAAGCACTAACTTTACGACCTTTTTCGAGTAAGCGGCGTAGCTGAGGAGACTAAGGCTCCCACACATAGATTTTTGCACCGGCGGCGAGCGTTCGGATCCCACCGACGACTGCTTCACTTCATGGTTTTTTTTCTTTTTTTCTTTAATTTTCGACATATAGTAATACGTTATTAATAACTATTTATTTTTTAATTTATTTCGTTTTTATATAAAAAAATAAGGACATTTCGGGATATTTGAATGCAATATGAAATAAAAAATATATAAATCGTATGAACTGATTATATATTTTTCAAGCAACGTATAAATTTTATACATGTCAAAATCAAATACAAACTTTATAAATGTCTACATATTATAAAATGTTTCCATTGCTTCGCAGTGTTCATGTAAAAACATTGGAAACAAAACTTTGTCGCACCACGAACATTTTATAAATGAATTATGTTGTTCACATACGCATTTTTTATTATAAATATTTGAAGGAAAGCATAGTTGGTTAACTATTAAAAACATTTCTCTTTCGTCAACTAATTTGGACACATATCATGCATATTGAAGCATACATTTAAATCTTGGATTTAAATCTTGGATTTAAATGTATGTGTCGAAAATTAAAGAAAAAAAAAAAAAACCATGAAGTGAAGCAGTCGTCGGTGGGATCCGAACGCTCGCCGCCGGTGCAAAAATCTATATGTGGAAGCCTTAGTCTCCTCAGCTACGCCGCTTACTCGAAAGAGGTCGTAAAGTTAATGCTTATGTGCGACGTAGTTGCATGACCCTAACTTTGTCTCTTAAATTCTCTTAAACAAAGGCACATTGGCACGAACGGCTCTAGGGTTTTCATTGTAACGATACAGTGCTGGACAAAATAAATCATACACCTTTCAACTATTTGAATTTGTTAGTGTAACTATTCTTACAACAAGCAAATATATTATGAGATACAGGAAAATCAAAGCATTTTAAAGTATTTAAATAAAGGAAATGTGAAATAATAAAAATTGTGCTCAATTTGTTTGCAAATAATTTATTACTCAATATTGGTGCGTTGTGCCCTGGACAAAATAAATCATACACCTAAATGATATATGGTAGGAAACTGTCAATATTTACATTTCATCGTTCTGCTATTGTTCGTCATTCTACTGTTTGTTTACATTGTATATATGACTAGAGTTTATGTGTTCGGTGAAGCAGTAATAATTGTGACAACCAAGAACAATGTCACAGAAGCAAATTTCTCTTGATATCCGAAATTTAGTCATTCGCGACCGACAGAATGGTAATTCTTTTAGAAAAATTGCTAATAAATACTTGATTTCTGTCGGAGCAGTGCAGCACATCTGGAAAAAATATGAAACACATGGGATTGTGGCAAACTATTCCGGAAAAGGTCGAAAACGGGCTACAACTTTTCGTGATGACACCAGAATCGTTCGAATGGTAAAACAAAATCCGAAGCTATCATCGCGAAACATTGTGGAATCGATGAACCTGACTGTTAGCAGTAGAACTGTGCGTCGTAGACTTAGGGAAACTGGACTAAAAAGTGTGTTCGCGTCAAAACGTCCTTTCATCAATAAAATAAATAAGAAAAAGCGATTCGAGTTTGCCAAGAAGTATGCGAATATGCCTCTAAGTTTTTGGAAAACAGTATTGTGGTCTGATGAGAGCAAGTTTGAGTTATTCGGACAAAAACGACGGTCTAGAGTATGGCGAAAATCTGGTGAGGGTCTCAAAGAAATAAATGTTCAGAAGACTGTAAAACATGGAGGCGGTAATATCATGGTATGGGGATGCTTTGCATGGTCTGGTATCGGTAATTTGGCTCGAATTGAAGGTATTATGACGGCAGAAAGATATATTGATATATTGTGCGAGAATTTGGAAGAATCTCTTTTGAAATTAGATTTAGAAACTAACTTTATCTTCCAGCAAGATAATGACCCGAAGCATAAAGCGAAAAAAACTATTGCCTTTTTTAAATCTAATAAAATAAAACTGCTCGAATGGCCGCCACAATCACCAGACTTAAACCCCATTGAAAATCTGTGGGCTTATTTAGATAGGAACGTGGATAAAACGAACGTAACTGACAAGACATCGTACTATGCAGCACTTCAGAAAGCTTGGGAGGATATTGATCCTGAATATATGAAAAAATTAGTCGAGAGTATGCCTCGCCGACTGGAAGCAGTATTAAAAACTAAAGGCGGCAACACCAAGTACTAAGCACCATTAGAATTAATGTTCTTTGTTCGTGACTACTTTTTTCTATAAGTGTATGATTTATTTTGTCCAGGGCACAACGCACCAATATTGAGTAATAAATTATTTGCAAACAAATTGAGCACAATTTTTATTATTTCACATTTCCTTTATTTAAATACTTTAAAATGCTTTGATTTTCCTGTATCTCATAATATATTTGCTTGTTGTAAGAATAGTTACACTAACAAATTCAAATAGTTGAAAGGTGTATGATTTATTTTGTCCAGCACTGTACATCCAAGCGATCGTATCGTTACGCTGACTGCCGCTGAACATCACGCGGCAGTCAGCTGAGCGCGCACCCCCCAACCCGCGCTGTCACCTCGCCTTTCGAGCGCTCACTCGAGTCTAGCCGAAGACCCGGCAGCAACGCTCGGGAACGATCGGCCGCCGAGCCGAACTCGCGGCGCCGCCGAGACAATCCTCGGGGAACGTCGCATACTCACGATTAATCTCGGTCAAATTCGGATTAATCAACGAAAGGAACCGAAGACGGAAAAAGACGAGTATATAATCTCGACAGTTTTTGGCAAGGAGTCAGTCTTGGGATAGGCTTCAAGCAGTCTTTGGAGAGTCTTCGAAGAGTCTGAGGAAATCCATCGTCTAGGAATAGCCGTCAGAAAATCTGCAGAGCGCCTCCAGGAGATTGAGAGTTTCGAGCAAGTAATCTACCAGGCCGCCACCGTCGGCATCCGCGATTGCTTCTTGTTCTTTGCAATATAGAGATCGAACGGCGAGTTTGCCGTTGCTCCGGTGTGTTTTCCGGAACGATTCTCTTTTGTGCCGTCTTTGCGATATAGAGATCGAACAGCGAGTTTGCCATTGCTCCGGTGTGTTTTCCGGAACGATTCTCGTTTGTACCGTCTTTGCGATATAGAGGTCGGACGACGAGTTTGCCGTTGCTCCGGTGTGTTTTCCGGAACGGTTCTCGTTTGTGCCGTCTTTGCGATATAGAGATCGAACGGCGAGTTTGCTGTTGCTCCGGTGTGTTTCCCGGAACGATTCTCGTTTGTGCCGTCTTCGCGATATAGAGATCGGACGGCGAGTTTACCGTTGCTCCGGTGTATTTTCCGAAACGATTCTCGTTTGTACCGTTTTGCGATATAGAGATCGAACGGCGAGTTTGCCGTTGCTCCGGTGTGTTTTCCAGAACGATTCTCTTGTGTGCCGTCTTTGCGATATAGAGATCGAACGGCGAGGTTCACGTTACCCCGGCATATTCGTCAGCACGGATGCGACTAATTGACTTTCTTCCTTGCAGTCAAGATCAACCGGCGCGGTGGCCGGTTACCCCGGTATGTTCTCCGGGACCAGTTACACAGCCTATTTCTGTTGGGTTCTTTATAGGATCTAGGGTCAACCTCATTCATCGGGCCCGGCAGCCCCGTCCCGTGTGGATCTCCCAAGCCTACGTTAATTAGACGGATAGCCAAGAAAGCCGGCAGACCGAACGTATTATTTTCTTGGTCCGTTTCTTTTGTGCTCGTTTGCGAAAAACTACATCTCGGCTCGCGGCCATCTTCTTACGTACACCGTCGAAGATAACGCGCCGCGTCACGTTTTTTTCTATTATTTCTTCCTACCGTCTGCGGCGACCGCCGGAGCCATTTAAATCTTCCATAAACAGAACACGATATTGTCGCGACTACCGCAGGTGTATGCGCAGCGACCGCGTACAATACCTTGGCGACCAGAGTTAAGTCTTATCATTAAAAAGTTTCCTGCAATACATATTGTCTAATTAGCTTACCGGCGACCCCCCGCTCGACAACGATCGTTGTCCCGCCAGCAGCGTATCACGTGTACAAGCACACCGTTGTAAACAGCCGAAACGAAATCTCCACGGCGCGCGTCGAACGAAATTGTGCTGCGTTAAGCGACCACACGCGAACTCGGTGTGTAAAACAGTAAACAATAAAAACAGTCACGCATACACACACCAAGGAAACCGACGCCTACTTACTCAGCTTCTCCTAATAAAATCTCTGCGCGCGATTCGCTAACGACGACCGCAACGCAGGGTCGGATCGAAAAAAGAGAACGAACCGGAGGCGCGACCGTTACATCATCACCTACATACAAGCTATCGAACGCACTATGACTCGTTCGAAAAACGATTTTCTAATTGGCGTCATCTCCTTGTAAGTGGGGGGTGGGAGAAATAGGAAACGGCGTGAGGGAAATGTTCAGTCAAATTTTTCTTAGTAGCCGAAATTCTTTCCTTAACCAACCTTGATGACGCTGACCTTGATGACAATGATTTTTTAATTGACCAGCTGGCCAATTAATATAATTGGTCGAAACATTTCCCACACCCTGTTCCCTATTTCTCTCAACCCCTACTTAGAAGAATGGAAGAGTATATAAAGACAACCATATCAGGAAGACTCAGTATCGAAGCTCCTAGCCCTAATGATGCAGGTTGCAATGTTTGTGAAATGTTGGTATAAAGCTGAATTACGACGCGGTATCCATCCGAAAGAAATATACCTTGATTGGATTATTTGAAGCTTGCAAAAAGATGTAAAAATACAATCACTAGTTACGTATATTAAGAAATATTAATATTTTAGAAGATTTTGAGGATATTAATTCCAAATTTAAAGTCGTTATTGCAAATAACTTCAAAATAGCGGACCTGGAAATAGTAAATCTCGTGATATAGAGTGTATTTTAATGAAACTCAGTTTTTATAGGTTTTTTGATATGCTAATTTCAAATTTATGGTCACTGTTGCTAAATTAAAAACGGCGATTCAAAATGGCGAAAAGTATTAAATTTCAAAATACTAAGTTTATTTGCGTGAAACTCAGTTTCTGTAAGTTTCTGGGAATGTATATTTCAAATATATATATATATATATACAGGGTGTTTGATAGCTGATCATGCAGACGAAAGTTGGAGATAGATTGGGTGTAGCCGAGAAGAAAAGTCATGTACCATAATGTCAAATTGCCAATAGTTATCGAGTTATTAATTAAAACATGTGAGCCAACGAACGCGTAGAGAGCGGAGGGCGACCGCAATAAGCACGTAGACATTTGATACAGGCGGAGTCAGCGAGTGACGGTAGGCGAGCGCGCGCGACGAGGGGCAACGTAAACAACAAGAGGCGAACGCGTGCAACGACGAGCGAGCGAGCGCAAGCAACAAGAGGTGAGCGAGCGCGACGAAGAGCGAGCGAGCGCGAACGACGAGGAGCGAGCTATAAGGAAAAAGCTATAAAGAAAAAGCTCTCGCTCGTTCCTCGTCGCGCGCGTTCGCCTCTTGTCGCTTACGTTACCCCTCGCCGCGCGCGCTTGCCTACCGTCACTCGCTGACTCCGCCTATATCAAATGTCTACGTGTTTACTGTGGCCGCCCTCCGCTCTCTACGCGCTCGTTGGCTCACATGTTTTAATTAATAACTCGGTAACTATTGCCAATTTGACATTATGGTACATAACTTTTCTTCTCGGCTACACCCAATCTATCTCCATCTTTCGTCTGCATGATCAACTATCAAACACCCTGTATAATCACTTACTTACTATAAATTCAAATTAAAAAATGCAATATACAGGATGTTCAATGGGAAATTGCTGAAACTAATCAGCTGTTGTACTTAAACGAATGCAGCTATTGAAAAAGCGAAAATTGCATTGGAAAAGAGAAGGTCTGCAGTTTCTAATGCGTGTAAATAAAATTTAGCAAAATGTTTGTATATCAATTTATTTTATTAATAAAAATAATCTTAATAGTCAAGTAAGCTAATGATAAATATTTTCAAAGTGTGCACAATCTGAATTTATACAAAACTCAATTTTTTTACGAAAACTTGTGAAAACTTTTTCTAACATGTCTTTAATGTTGCTGACGATGTTTATAATAGTTACTACTAAATCTGGCACTGTCTTTAGATTTCCAGCATAACAATGGTTTTTTATGTATCCCCAAAGAAAGAAATCACATGGATTTAAATCCGGCGAGTATGGTAGCCATTCTAGTCCCTCTGGGCAAATTTGAGGTATCCCAGACCAATGACTCGAATGCCATAAACTTTATAGATTGTTTCGAAGACCTCCCGGATTCGGTGTGGTGTCGCTCCATCCTGCATGAAACAAAACCCTCTGACCAGGTCTTTTTTTTTATGAAGGAAGAAGGAAAGAGAAGAATTGTTTCTCGAGAAGCTGCTTATAACTTTCATCAGTGACTGTTGATTCGAAGAATTGCAAATAAATTCGATTTGCCGAGCTCGCAGCTTATGCCGTTATTTTTTGTGGATGTAAAGGTTTAGCTAGGGAAACGTTAGAATTTTTCGACCACCAAAATCTATCGACCACCAATATAATTTTGTTTATTAACATAACCATTTAGCCAGAAATGTGTTCTGTTCGTGCAAATTATCAATTTTTTATCAAGTTCTCCATCTTCAAACATTCCATTTATCATCTTGCAAAATTCCACACGTTTCGTCATAGCGCGTTCGGTTAGCAATTGATGAGATATTATTTTATACGGTTCGACGTTATTTTTGTAGAATAGACGTTGAAGAATTTTGCCGGCAGCGCAAGCCGCGAGCCCGATCCGACCAAGTTTACTAATTCGCGAAATCTTTCCAAGAAGGTTGGGCGCCAGGTATGGAAACGGTTGTACTACCGGTTCTCTTCTACTCATTCCGCCGAAATTTATATTAGTCGGATCGCGACTCCCGCTTCCCGCCCTGTGCGAGACAATCTAGCTCCCGGTGATTTAAGTTGGAGATGGGCGGGATCGCGAAGAAATTTACTACACGGTGTAGACTCACTCGACCGGCTGTTTGCGTTGAACGATTAATTGCACAGTGTGACACCAAAATCCGGACAAAATTCAATTTGAATTTCCCACCGTTCTATACCACTTCGAGAGGTCGCGATTGGCGTTCAAATAGCTTGACGCATATACTAAACATTCATAACCTCGAAACAGTCGCAATGTTGAAACCAAGTGCGGAATATAATCAAGGAGCCGCGATTATCAAAAGTGTTCGCGCTGGGCGCTCAGCGACAGAAATCATTCGATTCTCCGGGTACCCAAGATCGACTGTGTATGATGTCGTCGCGAAGTATAACGAATCGGAGAAGTCTAACGAAGGTTTTGCAACACCGGCAAGGAAAATTCATTTGAAGGAGCGCGTTGTCAGGACACCCGAAATCGTTCAACGGGCTCAGGAGATGATTTTTGAGGATCCAGGGCAGTCGATTCGAAAATTGTCGTCGGTTGTCAGTGTGACTGAAAAAACTATGCGTCGAATCGTCGAGGAGGACCTCCGTTACAAGTCTTATACAATTAAAGTAAGACAGATGCTTTTTGAAGCTGCCAGGACAAAGCGAATTGAGCGCTGTAACCTGCTTTTGCGTTCTTTATGAAACAATGCTGCCGAACGCCTCAGGTTTTTTTCTGACGAAAAAATTTTGACTGTCGATACGAAAATCAATGGAAGGAATGATCGTTGGCTCGTCCATGATTCTGAAAATGTCCCCATTATTTCCAAAACGAAATTTCCGGCGAATGTTCACGTGCTAAATGTTGTGTCCAGTGAGCGTAATGTCATGCCACCACATTTCTTTAACAAAGGGGAAAATGTCACAAATGAAGTTTATTTGCATATTCTAATAAATGTGGTGAAGCCGTGGATGGAAACTATATCGTCTAGAAAGCTGTATGTTTTCCAGCAGGACGGTGCGCCCACGCACACAAGTCATTTGGTGCAAAATTGGTTGTCGAACAACGTCAACATGTTTTGGTCCAAAGAATTTTGGCCTCCCAACAACCCAGATTTAAATCCTTTGGACTTCTATGTATGGAGCGTGGTCGAAAAGGTCACTAACAAATCCAGACATCCAAACATCGCATCATTGAGAGCTGCTTGAAGCGGCATTCGCCGATATGGACCGTGACTCATTAAAACGAGCCTGCAAACGCTTTAGACCGAGAATGGAGGCGGTCATTCAAGCAGAAGGGGGTTATATTGAATAAATGTGTTCTTTATGACCTAACAAACAATTTAGTAAAAAAATAATTATAAACTTCTCCACTTTTGCAATAAAAATTATGTTTAAACAAAATGTTTAATTTTTCCGAATTTTGGCGCCGCACCCTATATATAATATTTCGCTCTATCCCAGGTACTGCAACGTCAGACTATTCCGTCCGACAGATCTCGCTAACAATTTCGATCGCAAATTGGTTGGATCTCGACCGCGCCAACCGTTTGGACAGCAACCGTTTCCGCAACGGAACGCGCACACCGCTGGCTTACGCACACGCCGCACACACGCGTATCAGCCTTGACCGGCTCGTGTTTGTGTAAGAAACTTTATTATCATGCAGTAGATGAGTGACAAAACAATGTAATAAGCATGACGCACGGTCAGGTTAATCGGTGGCTTTAGGAAACAGGTAAACAAAGAGGGAAAAAAGAAAGAAAGACAAAGAATCGGACGAAGAAGAGTCTCTAATAAAAGAAGCGGAGACAAAAGGATCGAGGTGTTTTGGCCGTTAGCTTCTGATACTTTTTCTTGACATAGAGCTACTTAGATCATTCAGCAAGCAAGAAACAATTCGTTAGTGCATTAGAGTAGCTATGCTTTGTTCCGCAGGCATACTTCGTGCTTATCGTATTCGCATTTACGCCGGTCATTTATTTTCTTTATTTTTGTATAAGCGGTCACCTCACACGATTGTAGAATAATTTGATTTGTTATATTATAATTAAGTATATATTGAAGGCTGTATTTAGTATCCTGACAATCCTATAACATAATATTTCTTAAAGCTTTCTTGCACATTATATTGAATTTTCTTACACTTGTGGCGTGCGTCGCAGCACGTTCTTTTACGTGACGCGAACGGGAGAACGCCGAATCCGTGCCACGGGGCTCCTCCGCTAATGTCCACGACAACGACAGGGACCGAGATGCGGTCCCTCGCAAATCCGCCAATTCGATCAACCCGGGCACGGCCTGCCAGCTAATGGAGCTGTATGAAGTTGGCCCCCGACCACGAAAAATTTTATTTTGACCATTGTCATTCGTTTGGTGGTCGTTTGGTAGCGTTTAGTAGTCTATTTCTAACGTTTGGTAGTCAAAAGTGCAATAGTTATCGCAAGAAATAAAAATTTTATGTGAAGTTGGCCCTCCCGTCTCGAAAATCGGTTTCCACGGTGTCCTGGATAATTTTGAACATTGCCATTTGTTTGGTGGTCGTTTGGTAGCGTTTGGTAGTCTATTCCTAACGTTTGGTAGTCAAAAGTGCAATAGTTATCGCAAGAAATAAAAATTGTATGTGAAGTTGGCCCTCCCGTCTCGAAAATCGGTTTCCACGGTGTCCTGGATAATTTTGACCATTACCAATCGTTTGGTGGTCGTTTGGTAGCGTTTGGTAATATATTCCTAACGTTTGGTAGTCAAAAGTGCAATAGTTCTCGCAAAAAATAAAAATTATATGTGAAGTTGGCCCCTCCCCGTCTCGAAAATCGGTTTTCACGGTGTCCCGGATAATTTTGACCATTACCAATCGTTTGGTGGTCGGTTGGTAGCGTTTGATAGCCCATTCCCAATGTTTGGTAGTCAAAACTGCAATAGTTCTTGCACAAAATTATAATGTGAAGTTGGCCCCTCAGGCTCGAAAATCGGTTTCCACGGCATCTTGGATAATTTTGACGATTACTAATTGTTTAGTAATCGTTTAACTGTTTTATAAGTAAAAATAATTTTTTTGTCGTCAACTTTTGTAATTCTTCTAATTTCTAATTAAAACCTCACATTGATTATTAAAATTTTATACAATCCAAATAAAATGTAATTAGTAATTTTTAAATGATTTGAATTGTGTTGTCTCATTAATTTTTTTTAATTATTAAAGATTCAAAATATATTATACTATTAACAATTTTTGAAAATTTCATAAAATAGTACTGTGATAAATTTCCAAAGTTTAGCATTTCCATATTATCCTGAGAGACTTCACATTCAAAAATTTTAAGTCGCGCTGGCAATCTCTAATTTAGCTACACTGTTCTGCACTCGTGTACATCGGTATAAAAAGAAACCGTTTAGTGCAGTTGACTACGTATAATATCTATATTGTATTGTTATTGCTCTTGTATTATTTTCTGATAACCGATTATATTTCCTAAGTTGAAAAACGTTTTCTTTTTGGCATCACTAGTGCAAAATATGATAAGAGTCGTTTGTCGTTAGTATTATCCAGCACATCATTAATTAACTTGTACTTTAAGTAACAAAATAAGGTTATATTAATGAGATTTTATGTGGAGCAATTTGACTTATGTGTCATACATATGATTTTGTTGATTGTGTACTGCAAGGCTTCCCTTCGGTGTTACTGTCAAGAAATTATTAACTGTGTCAATTTTCTCACTGTTTTTGTCTTACCGTTTACGTTAGTTTATGTACGCACTTCCCTGCTTAAAAGATCCGATAGGAAATGATAGAAAACGAATCAAAAACATGATAGAATATGATAGGATGATTTATCTTATCATATCCTATTGTGTTTTTATATAGTTCATTTTTTATCATTTCTTATCAAACTTTATAAGCAGGGTTAAGACAGATAAAAAACATATATTTGATAAAAAACATATTTACATACAGTATAGAGTCGTGAAAGACTATAGATTCTATACCCATAGCCTTTTACGACTTATGTTTTTCTGTGCCTTACTTTACATCCACGACTACTACATACGTCACATTTTAATTAGCCTAAATATCAACTGTTTTTAAATAAATAGTAACGTTCTAAAAATGTCCTGAGGATATCCAACTACCTAAGAATATTTCCAAAACATTCCTTGGAGATTATGTGCTGTCTGAGATAACTCCTAAATATTACATCCTTTAATGACTATTTACACTATCATGCACTGTCAATTTTTCTGTTAAAGCAATACCCTCCAATAATTATTTGCAACTCTGAAATGATTTTCTAAAGCTGTGCCTTCTTTTGTCATTTTTGCTGACCTGTTTAACTCCGCGAAAACAGTCCGCATGTTGGATCCCAAAACAGTTAAAATTCTTCTTATTAAAATCTGTAAGATAGACTGTAAAAATCCCTAATATCTCTAAAGTTTTTATTAAAACTAGTTGTCTATACAGAGTGTTTGATAGCTGATCATGCAGACGAAAGATGGAGATAGATTAGGTGTAGCCGAGAAGAAAAGTCATGTATCATAATGTCAAATTGGCAATACTTACCGAGTTATTAATTAAAACATGTGAGCCAACGAGCGCGTAGAGAGCGGAGGGCGGCCGCAGTAAGCACGTAGACATTTGATACAGGCGGAGTCAGCGAGTGACGGTAGGCGAGCGCGCGCGGCGAGGGGTAACGTAAGCGACAAGAGGCGATCGCGCGCGACGAGGAGCGAGCGAGAGCTTTTTCTTTATAGCTTTTTCCTTATAGCTCGCTCGCTCCTCGTCGTTCGCGCTCGCTCGCTCTTCGTCGCGCTCGCTCGCCTCTTGTCGCTTGCACTCGCTCGCTCCTCGTCGTTCGCGCTCGCTCGCTCCTCGTCGCGCGCGTTCGCCTCTTGTTGTTTACGTTGCCCCTCGTCGCGCGCGCTCGCCTACCGTCACTCGCTGACTCCGCCTGTATCAAATGTCTATGTGCTTACTGCGGTCGCCCTTCGCTCTCTACGCGCTCGTTGGCTCACATGTTTTAATTAATAACTCGATAAGTATTGGCAATTTGAGATTATGGTACATGACTTTTCTTCTCGGCTATACTCAATCTATCTCCAACTTTCGTCTGCATGATCAGCTATCAAATACCCTGTATATGCTATTTCTTTGTACTATCAAAACATTTATATTATTATACTATAACGATAGAACAATTGCAAGTAATTCCTAACACTATAATCGAAAAATCAATCAATTTCTGTAGGAAATTAAACATTTTTTGGCAGAAGCCACGTATATCAATTGTATCAGTAGAAGAAGCAGTAGCAGCTCTTACAATGTATAAGGATATTCTTTTAAAAAATAAGATATTACCACCATATACTGCGCAAGTTTGGCAAAATATCAGTGACGCTTTAAGCAATAAGTGGAATGCATATAGTGTATACAGGGTGTTTGATAGCTGATCATGCAGACGAAAGTTGGAGATAGATTGGGTGTAGCCGAGAAGAAAAGTCATGTACCATAATGTCAAGTTGCCAATAGTTATCGAGTTATTAATTAAAACATGTGAGCCAACGAGCGCGTAGAGAGCGGAGGGCGACTACAGTAGACATTTGATACAGGCGGAGTCAGCGAGTGACGGTAGGCGAGCGCGCGCGGCGAGGGGCAACGTAAACGACAAGAAGCGAGCGCGCGCGACGAGGAGCGAGCGAGCGCGAACAACGAGGAGCGAGCGAGCGCAAGCGACAAGAGGCGAGCGAGCGCGACGAAGAGCGAGCGAGCGTGAACGACGAGGAGTGAGCGAGCTATAAAGAAAAAGCTATAAAGAAAAAGCTCGCTCGCTCCTCGTCGCGCGCGATCGCCTCTTGTCGCTTACGTTGCCCGACACTCGCTGACTCCGCCTGTATCAAATGTCTACGTGTTTACTGCGGCCGCCCTCCGCTCTCTACGCGTTCGTTGGCTCACATGTTTTAATTAATAACTCGGTTACTATTGCCAATTTGACATTATGGTACATGACTTTTCTTCTCGGCTACACCCAATCTATCTCCAACTTTCGTCTGCATGATCAGCTATCAAACACCCTATATATAAATGTGCGTGATAACAGGCGCAATATTTTTACCAAACTAAAAACTAATTTAAATATTGAAATTAATAATGATAGATTATCTTTAAATAGTAGCAACGAACAAAGTATTGTTAGTCAGGAACAAAGTAACACTACGGTTAATACATCTCTTACAAATGATAATGAAAATAATAGCACTTTTATTCTTTATATCTCGCATGATATTTGGACGGAAATTAAACCCGAATTTATCGAATATAAAGATAAAGTTTATGGTTGTCTTAAGTCTGGTGCTTGGAGTGATGTTATAAGCGATGAATTTTGGCGTCAATTTAGATTACCGTGTGCATATGTTTTTAAAAGAGCAAAAGTTTATTTTTCTGATAATCGTTCGCATTTTATTGTTATAAAAGGAAAATGTAAAAGTATAGCATGTGCATCTTCATTTACTGCTTACGCCGACACAGAACCAAAAATGGGAGAAAATTTAACTTTGCATTGTATTACAAAAGATACTTCAACAATTCCACATGAGAACATAAAACGACAGCTTCGATTTAGGAAAAGGCAAGTTGTTGGTAAAGCTTTGATAGATAATGGAATATCAAATTGGCAAAGAAAAATAGCTACAGAGGAAATGAAGCATGGTGATGTCGAGCCTTCTAATTTGTATAAATCGACTGTATTACGTAAATTAAAACAGGAATATAATGACAAAACTTTAGGTGTTAACCCAAAAGATGGAAATAATCCTATTTATACTATAAGAAAAATGAAACATTCTTCTGAATATTGTGGTAGCATACACGAAATTTCTTTGGATAAAGTTAATGTACTGGGTGAGTGCAAAAGTTCGTGCGGAGTTTCAATAGATGGAGTTATAAGCGTCGTAAAGTGTTGTCATTAATACTTCCATTTACATATTATATAACGTTGGAAAGGTGACGTCTTCAGCTGTTATTAAAAAAAAATCATTTGTTTTCATACAAACTGCTTCGAGAAATATCACTTTAAAAATGAGTATCGATAAGGTGCATTTACGGCATGTTATGCTTTACGAGTTTCGGAAGGGAATAAACATTGCCGCAGCCGTAAAAAACATTCAGGATGTTTATCAGGATGAAGCACCAGCTAAACGAACTGTGGAAAAATAGTTTGCTAAATTTCGGCGCGGAGAATTTAACCTTGAAGACGAGCCACGTTCTGATCGACCTTGTGACATTGATGACGATGTTTTGCGTACTTTAATGCTCAATAATCAGCGAATTTCAACAGAAGAAGTTGCTACAGCACTAAACGTTGACCGATCAACCGCTTTTCGGCGTTTGAAAAAGATGGGATTCGATTTGAAGCTCGATATATGGATGCCCCATTTGCTGACCGAGAAGAACAAAATCAAGCGAATTTCTGCAGCCGTTTCTTTACTCGGGCGGCTCAATAACGAGTCGTTTTTGGATCGACTAGTGACGGGCGATGAGAAATGGGTCCTCTACAACAATGTTCAGCGCAAACGGACATGGAAACAATCAGGTGAGCATGGTAACGCAATGCCAAAGGCCAGTTTGCACCCGATGAAGGTGATGCTCTCTGTTTGGTGGGATTGCAAGGGCATAATCTATTTCGAGCTTCTCCCCGCTGGCGAAACGATTGATTCGGACAAGTACTGTCGCCAATTAATCAATCTGAATCGAGAAATAAAAGAGAAACGTCCGATTTTGTCAAATCGCAAGGGAGTCGTCTTTCATCACGACAACGCCAGACCACACGTTTCGAAAAAGACGCTGCGCAAACTGAAGAGCCTGAAATGGGATGTCTTAACGTATCCACCGTATTCTCCTGATATCGCACCATCTGACTATCACTTGTTCCGGTCATTGCAAAATTATTTAAATGGAAAAAACTTTGACTCTTTGGAGGCCTTAAAAAACGGCGTCTCTTCGTTCTTCGAATCTAAACCGCGCAGTTTTTATGATCGAGGCATCCGTATGCTGCCAGAACGTTGGGAAAAGATTATAGAAAACGATGGAGAATATATCATATCATTGATTGAATAAAGATTTTTGTTTGCCTAATCACTGTGTGACTTTTACTCACAAACTCCGCACGAACTTTTGCACTCACCCAATACATTATAGAACTCCTATGCAAATGCATATATACAGAGAATATTGCCGAAGAAAAAAAACATGTCGAAAAATATCTATGGATGCAACAGGAAGTATAGTCTCAAAAATATGTATAGATGATGGATTAAAAAGTGGACATATTTTCTTATATGTTATTGTAATAAATATTGATGGAAAGATTGTACCAGTCCATCAAATGATATCGGAAAAGCACGATACCAATACAATTGAATATTGGATTAAGGAATGGTTACGTATGGGTGCAATTAAACCAGAAGAAGCAGTTTCGGATTATTCAAGAGCTCTTTTAGGTGCAATGACATCATCTTTTAATAAATTGACTATTAAAGAATATATTTTATCTTGTTTTTCCGCAATTAAATGTAGCAATTTCATGAAAGATTGTAAACCAGCAGATACATATGTTAGAGTTGACGTGGCACATTTGATAAAATTTATTTGCCGATGGAAATGTTTTGATAAAAAACATCCTGATATAAAATCATTTTTTGTGCGGTGTATTGCATTTATGATAAACTGCCAGTCGTTCAAAAATTTTGAATCAATTTTGTTATTGACATTAACTGTCAGCATTCAACAATATGAAGGGTATTATAATACAGGACTACCCTCATCTGCGGAAAAGGCTAGAAATGAATTAGAAAATCATATTGCGTCCGAAATTTATCATACAGATATTAATGCCTATTTGATAGATAATAATGAAGAAAATAATAAAGAAAATAATGAAGAATATAATGAAAATATTGAATATAACGATGTTATCATGGATAAATAAAGATAAAGTTTATAATGACGAAATTTTTTCATGGATTGAAAATTTAAAAATACAAGCAGAAATAGATAGTGACAAAAAGGCTTCTCGTTTAAATGCATTCTATTTGCCAGAATTTTATAAACTATTAACTAAATTATGTTTAAAGTTTCCCTTATGGACTGCAGTTTTAACTCCTATATTTAAATCGGAATTTGTCCGTGCAACATCTGCACACTGTGAAACTTATTTCAAAGATTTACGCGAATATATTTTTAAAAACGTACAAACTCCCATGCGTGCAGATAAATTTCTGAAAATGCATATACAATCTATCGATGCTACTGTCAAATTAGCATCTGCAGCTATTATAACCTCAAATATGAACAATATCGAATACATAAATACTAACTATATAGATAGTAACAACAATAAAAACATTCAAGATAACAAAGATATGCATGAATTTGAAAATTGAATGAACCGAGGTAAGACGCAAAATTCATTGCAGCAAGATGAAAACGAAAATTGCACATCACTGACTAAGCGAAATGTGAAAACGATCGACAATCGTACAAATATTAAAACAAAATATTTTAAACCATATCCAGAAATAAGACAAATTAAAAATAGTAAACCTAAAATGGCAACAAAGAAATTTCTTCTTCGAAATGGTAACTTATTACAACCATTAACTGTAAACGGAATAACGTATCAAATTCAGAATACTTGTCCTTTCGATTCCATCACACAAATTATCTTACTTATTTCCTTAGAAGATATTTAAGTTATTTAAATTACATAAGTAATTCAAATAATAGATTTTTTTAATTCTGTCATTTAATTTTAAAAACTGGTGTAAATAACTCAATATATAAAGAGCGAATCACCTTGACAAATTATATTTTTAATTCTGATATACACGAGGCAAAACATGTTGGCATACGCACAATAAATACATATGATAATATAAGTATTAGGTGCGCAACTAAGTTCTCGCTGTTTTTTAATGAAAATGCAACTTTATTGTGAAAAAATGGTTACAAATGAATCATTCAAAATATTGCCCATCGCTAGCGACAACTTTTTCCCATTTTTCTGGCAGAGCTCGAATACCGTCACGGTAGAAGTGTTCGTCTTTTGAAGCTATCCACGAATCAAGCCATTTTGAGATGTCTTCATATAAGCGGAACTGCTGATTAGCCAGACCATGTGCCATCGAACGGAACAAGTAATAATCGGACGGCGCAATATCTGGGGAATATGGCGGGTGAGGTAGGACTTCCCATTTGAGCGTTTCTAAGTAGGTTTTAACGGGTTTGGCAACGTGAGGCCGAGCGTTGTCATGCTGTAGAATCACTTTTTCGTGCCTCTGCTCGTATTGTGGCCGCTTTTCGTGCAGTGCTCGGCTCAATCGCATCAATTGAGTTCGATACTGCTCCCCAGTGATGGTTTCGTTCGGTTTCAACAGCTCATAATAAATAACACCGCCCTGGTCCCACCAAATACACAGCAAAACCTTCGCAGCGTGAATATTCGGCCGAGCCGACGATGTAGAAGCATGACCGGGCAGTCCCCATGATTTTGTTCTCTTTGGGTTGCTGTAATGAATCCATTTTTCATCACCCGTAACGATGCGATGAAGAAAATCCTTCCTTTTTTGCCGCTGGAGCAGTTGTTCACAGGCGAAAAAATGACGCTCAACGTCTCTTGGCTTCAAATCATAAGGAACCCAAGTTCCTTGTTTTTGAATCATTCCCAACGCATGCAATCGCTTGGAAATGGCTTGGTGGGTAACTCCTAATGCTGAAGCAAGCTCTTTTTGCGTTTGGCACGGATCCTCATCGAGCAATGCTTCCAATTCAGCGTCTTCGAAGGTTTTTGGCCTTCCTTCACGCGAACGATCGTTAACATCGAAATCACCGTCTTTGAAGCGACGGAACCAATCACGACACGTTGTTTCACTTAGAGCAGCATCTCCGTAAACTTTTTGGAGTTCTCGATACGCTTCAGCCGCCGTTTTCTTCGAATGAAAGAAGAAAAGCAACACTTCCCGCAAATGACGATTATTTGGCACAAAATCAGACATTTTCACACAACCAAAAGTATATGACGCAAAAACAAAATCACTAATGTGTCAAAGCGGTTTGTTTACCATATGTCTAAGCTTGGTTCATGACGTTTTGGTTATGTCACAATCGACCAGCACTTACTACTGGAGCCATCTCTTGAAAAACAGCGGGAACTTAGTTGCGCACCTAATACAATGTCGGCATCTCTCACAAGACGAGCCATGTGCTAACATAATATCGGAATGTTTTTCACTTGGGTGTCAAAAGGAGATTCGTCCTATCTATGTTCTCGGTGTAAATCATCGTACAATACAACAAAAAAGATTTGGATGCATAGAAGAAGCGGTTCAATATAATTTTTTTATAAAAAACATTAAATGTCAACAGTCTGAATGTACTGGACGTCGTACAAATTATATTGAAGTTAAATCGCATGTATATATTGAACTTGACATTAAAGGATCTTTGACTGAAAAGAGAGGAATGAGATGCAAATTAAATGATATTTCACCAACAATAAATATTTTAAAACAAGAATACAGGTAATATATGATAATTATTAAAACTTTTAAATCAAAATTACACTAGTTTACAGTTAATTTGTCACGTAGTTATTGACGTGTTTCTTATTATAGTTTTAGTATTATAGTTATAGTATTTTCATACGTAGAGTCAGAAATCCGAACTCCGAAATTATACATCAACCAGTTTTTTTGACTATTGAAAAATAATATAATAAATAAAAACAAATTCTGTTGAATTATTTACACCACATCATTTGATTTTGTTTAAAAATGTATTAAACTTTCAGATTAGCCGGAATAATTAAATATATAAGGAATCATTATATAGCATACGGCAAAAAAGTTAATAGTTCCTGGGAGAAATATAATGATATATCACCATCAATATTAAAATGTAACAAAAATAATGAGATAGAACCACATGCGGCCATATATATATGTACTAAAAATAAAGATATATAAAAAATATACAATTTCCACCGTTATTCTATGTTACAATTAGGTAGAATTATATACAGTAGAAAACTTTTTTCACACATAGGGAAGCAAATTTATCATCATATCATTCTATATCCTATTTTCCTTACAACTACAATTTCGATTATCGTTCGTGATGAAATAAACATAAAATAGCTTCCATTAAATCAAAATTACTAAACTATAAAGATTTACTTATTCCCACTCTTTTGTCACGTCATAGAGAATTCTAACGCTCTTAACGTATGGTTATTATATCAGGTGTAGTAAAAAGAAATCCATTATTTTTGCATGAAATTGAAGGCTTTAATTACCATAGTTAAAATGATCCGATTTAGATCAAATATGCGCCGTTTTGTTCGATAACTTGTTGCCATTTTGAAGGTAATTTCATTATGCCTCTCTCATAGAAGCCCTCGTCCCTATTGGCAAAAAATTGAGACAGTCGATTTTCACAAGCTTCTCTTGAAGCGAATTTTTCACCAGCAAAATTGTTCGCCATGGACAGGAACAGATGGTAATCACTTGGTGCCAGGTCCGGACTATGAGGTGGATGCATAAGAACCTCCCAACCAAGCTCCCGGAGCTTCTGGCGAGTCACTATCGATGTGTGTGGCCTGGCGTTGTCCTGATGGAACACAATTCCTCTCCTATTGGCCAAAGCTGGCCGCTTCTGGGCGATTGCTTTCTTCCGACGGTCCAATTGTTGACAGTACAGTTCCGAGTTAAGAGTTTTGCCGTAGGGGAGCAGCTCATAGTAGATAATTCCCTGCCAATCCTACCAAACACACAGCAAAACCTTCCTGGCCATCAATCCTGGCTTGGCCACCGTTTCCGCCGGCTCACCGCGATTCGACCACGACCGTTTTCGCTTGACGTTGTCGTAAGTGATCCACTTTTCATCACCAGTGACCAACCGCTTCAGAAATGAATCGATTTTGTTGCGATTCAGCAGCGATTCGCAGATGGAAATTCGGTCCATGAGGTTTTTTTTCGTTAACTCGTGTGGCACCCATACATCGAGCTTCTTTTTGTATCCAGCCTTATTCAAATGGTTCCAAACGGTTTTTTGTGCAATCTTTAGCTCTTGGGCAATCGAAACAGTGCTTACATGACGGTCGGATTCGACAATGTCCATGATTTTATCGATATTTTCGACAATTGACCTTCCAGTGCATGGTGCATCTTTGACATCGAAATTACCGGAACGGAATCGACGAAACCAAAATTGCGCGTGATTGGCTGTTATAGTATCAGGACCATAAACACTATTCACATTTTCAGCTGCCTGGCTTGCGTTTTCGCCTTTATCGAAGAAAAACTGTAAAATATAGCGTATTTTCTCTTTGCTAGTGTCCATATTTGACGCGCGCTCAAACAAAACTGAGTCAACTAATCACAAAACTGTCAGAAAAGTTTTTTTAGTACGAAATCTCATCTTTCTAACGCCATCTAGTGGAACCCGATCGGACTTATACAACGCGAGATACAGATAACTAAAGTCATCTATTGGAAAAATAATGGATTTCTTTTTACTACACCTGATATTATATAATCGTGGTAGCGGCATTTTAGTTTGTTAGTTTCAAAGAAAATATTTTTTTATATAAGTTATGTTTATTACGTACCTCGATAATGATGTTATAATCAAACTGATGCTTAAATTAGATTTTACATATCACATATTGTCAATGAAAACCACCTAAAGCGCTAAATAGACACCACTGGGATTCATGATGATGTCAATACCTCTTCTTGTCGATGCGTCTTCTGCCCAGAAATTCGCCAATAAGCAAATTCTTATAGTTTAGTAACTTTGCATTAAACAAATGATTATAATGAAAATTATGTAAATTATAAAAGGATGCCGTGGAAAATGCTTCTTTAAAATTGGCAGGCCATCTAACACTCGCAAATTCGATTTTCATTAATAATTACTATTTTTTATGAAACATCAGGAATTGACTACCAACTGTAAAAATACGACCACCAAAAAATTTGTCACAATGAAAGTTATATAGAATATCGCGACTAGGAATGCTGCGTAACATTTTTAAAACTTAGAAAGCCAGCTTCATAAATGCAAACTCGACTTTTATTAATAACGAAAACAATTTTGACTAATAATATTTTGACTAATTTTGACTAATAATAAACATTGGGAATGGACTACCAACCATTACCAAACAATCACCAAACGATTGGTAATGGTCAAAATTATCCAGGACACCGTGGAAACCGATTTCCGAGCCTGGGGGGCCAACTTCACATTATAATTTTTGCGAGAACTATTGCAATTTTGAATACCAAACGTTGGGAATGGACTACCAAACGCTACCAAACGACCACCAAACGATTGGAAATGGTCAAAATTATCCAGGACACCGTTGAAACCGATTTCCGAGACGGGGAGGGGTCATCTTCACATACAATTTTTATTTTTTGCGAGAACTAATGCATTTTTTACTACCAAACGTTAGGAATGGACTACCAAACGCTACCAAACGACCACCAAACGATTGGTAATGGTCAAAATTATCCAGGACACCGTGGAAACCGATTTTCGAGACGGGGGGGCCAACTTCACATACAATTTTTATTTTTTCCGATAACTATTACACTTTTTACTACCAAACGTTAGGAATAGACTACCAAATGCTACCAAACGACCACCAAACGAATGGCAATGGTCAAAATAAAATTTTTCGTGATCGGGGGGCCAACTTCACACAGCTAGCTAATGGTGGCGCAATCTACTAGTTCGTGAAGTGCGCATAAAGAATGGAGATCTTACATGGCGTCTTCCTCCTTCTTAGCCGGATCCATCTTCGTCCACTAGCTTTCCGGATCTCGCTCGTCGATTATTCGCTCGCTTTTCGCTCGTTCGCTTTCTCGTTCGCTCGCTCGCTCGCTTTCTAAGTCGCACGCTGGCCGAGATCCAAATAAACGAGCTCTTCCGGCTTCCGTGTGGATATCTCCCTGGGGGCCCCCACTCACGGGGCTCCCAGGGAGCCTTACGCAATCCTGCCACAGTGCCCCGCGCTTCTTGGACGCTCTCCGATCTTCTCGATTGCTTGCCATCGATCCTCGTCGGTTAGCTCCGCAATCACCGGTGGACGTGGAACTCTGCGTCGCCTTGCCTCAAAATGTCCGGGCCAAACGGCCTTTCCGCCAACTCGCGATCGCACGCCAAATATCCGGGTAAAAACCTCCGGCATACGCTAATTATGACAGTAAGAGTGAGCGTCCCGCTCACACGGGCGTCCTGTCACCAAATCGATGAGTTCACGCAATCCCGGATTCTCCGTAACGGGCGCTCCCGGCTGCCATGTTACAACGGATGAATTTTCAGGAAATGTTTTAAAATCTTGTGTAACATTGTGTTTGATATTTCAAGGGCTTGGGCAGCTTTCGGAATCGAAGCATTTGGATTCTCTTCAAAATAATTCTTAATATCTTCAATATTTTCTTCTACAGCTGCAGACACAGAAGGACCTGGCATATCATGTCATATCAGTCTTGGAGAGTTCCATACTGCATAAAATTATCGATAATTCTGTTAAAAAAAAAATTATTTTAATGCAGATTTATTGTCAAAAAATGGAGTGACGTAATAGGTTTAAATAAATAATGAATTCTATTGGGTGTGTAACGGTAATGCTTTCCCGGGGACGGTTCGGTACGGTATGATCGGTCGCACACCGTTGCGCCCGGCTCGCCGTTTCACTCGCTGCCGCGCTGGTGCGTTACTCAGTTGAAGGAAGGAAGGATGCTTGCAAGAAATGTGTACTCGCGTTTCGTACGTTGAAATGTT
This sequence comes from Harpegnathos saltator, assembly GCF_003227715.2. Lineage (NCBI taxonomy): Eukaryota > Metazoa > Arthropoda > Insecta > Hymenoptera > Formicidae > Harpegnathos > Harpegnathos saltator. The sequence goes on from NW_020229885.1 coordinate 93,981, forward strand.
TGGTGCGCCCCGCGAGGCGACCCGTTTATTTAAAGGACGTTCTTTTCTAAGTATAAGTGTATGTGGGCGGGCTCGTTGGTACGGTGTGACGCCGACGATGCGCGTTCCTCCGTGCTCGTGATTCCCCGTTCAGCCGCGAGGAACGGTTCCTTATCCGCGGGGTCCGAGAAGATGTCCTGCTGCCTCTTAGTGATCCGTTGTCCCTGGCCACGAGTCCTGTTGAGGACGGTTTATGCCAGTTGCTATCTAGATAATTTGGAAATGGGTTATTCCGGGTGGCTTACCGCGGTCAATACTGACGAACGAGCACTTTCACTTCTTCACACATCGAATGTGGAAAATTTTGTCTGTGTCGGTGGCTAATTGCTGCCGACACCGACGGACGAGCATGGATAAACTCCGCGAACAGAAACTCAAAGACTATTCTATGTCGGTGGCTAACTGCTGCCGACACAGACGGACGAGCACTTATATTCGCACATAGGAACTTAGAAACTATTCTACGTCGGTGGCTAATTGCTGCCGATGCAGACGGACGAGCACTTATAACTCCGCGAACAGATACTTAGAAATATTCTGTGCCGGTGGCTAACTGCTACCAACACAGACGGACGAGCACGTATAAATCCGCGAGCAGATACTTAGAAATATTCTGTGCCGGTGGCTAACTGCTGCCGACACATACGGACGAGCACGTATAAATTCGCGATGCCGGTCGGTTGACGAGGCTCGGCTGCCAGGTTTTGTAAAATTTCCCGGTGCTTGGAAGCTTTATTCACCGGCGGATGCCTTTGCCTTCGTCGACTTCTCTTCACGGTTCTCGCTGGAGCTCTACTTGGTAGCTGATCTGACCGACTGATTGTCTCTCACGGTCTGTCTCGATCTCTGCTCGAGAGCGGGTTTTATATCCTTAATTACTCTCGACGATCGGTGGCCGATAATCGGGGGGCTATTTCTCCCCGATTTCTCGGAAATTGACGCATGCGATTTGCGCGAATTATCTCTTCTGGGGGGGGCCGATCTTCCCCGATCGTTTCGCCGAATTCGGCTTTTTCCGGCGGTATGTCGAGTTGCCGCAGCACGGGTGTTTAGTGCTGTCGGGGGCGCGCGGCGGTATTTGCTCGTGCCACGACTGATGGTCGTCGTCGACACGTTAGTAACGAGGATTAATTCATCCTCGTTACAGGTATACAAATTAGTTCGGTCCGTTTTCAAAAGATGGCTCCGGCTGTTATGAATGGTTCATAGTGACTGCCGATTTTGGCGGTTTCAGAGAGGTTAGACATCTGCCAATAATATTTAGTTTATATCGCTTTGAGTTTCATACAAAACTTTGCTTTTACTGTGTTGAAAATGTCGAATTTTGTGTTAACCAAGCAGCATTTGCGGGAGGTTTTAATTTTCTGCTCTAACTGGAAGAAAAGTGCAGCTGAAGCCCATCGAATGCTTGTTGAAGTTTATGGTGACGCTGCTTCAACTGATAAATCATGTAGGGAATGGTTACGGCGTTTCAAGGATGGACATTTCAGCATCGAAGACAAGCCTCGCTCTGGATAGCCAAAAAAATCCGAGGACAAAGAATTAGAGGTATTACTCGAAGAAGATCAGAGTCAAATGCAAGAGGAGCTTGCAGAATCATTGGGAGTGACTCAACAAGCCGTTTCCGTACGATTGAGAGACATGGGATTTATTAAAAAACAAGGAAATTAGGTGCCTTATGAACTGAAACCGAGAGACGTTGAAAGGCGATTTTTCACTTGCGAGCAGCTGATTCAAAGGCAACAAAGAAAAGGTTTTTTACATCGGATTGTAACTGGAGATGAGAAGTGGATATTCTACGACAACCCCAAGAAGAAAAAATACTACGCCAAGCCCGGTCACTTGTTGCCATCGACCTCAACATCAACATCAAAGCCGAACATACATGGTTCGAAGATCATGCTCTGTATCTGGTGAGACCAAAAAGGTGTTGTTTATTATGAGTTGCTGAAACATGGAGATCCCATTATGGGCAATCGGCTACAATTGATTCGTTTGAGCCGTGCATTGCCAGAAAAACGGCCGGAATATGAGCAAAGACATGATAAAGTTATTCTTCTTCATGACAATGCTCGGCCTCATGTCGCAAAAGTCGTAAAAAAATATTTGGAAACGCTCAAATGGGATATTTTACCGCACCCGCCGTATTCTCCGGACATTGCTCCTTCTGATTACTGGTTGTTCCGAAGGATGCAGCACGATTTGGCAGGTCACCGGTTCACTTCTTTCGCAAAAATCGAAAATTGGCTCCAAACTTGGATCGCCTCAAAAGACGAGTCATTTTTTGGAGATGGAATTCGAAAATTGCCTGAGAAATGGGAGAAAGTAGTAGCCAGCGATAGAAAATACTTTAATTGATCTGTTCATTCATTTTGTTTTGAAGTAAATACATTTTTCAACAGAAAAAACGAACCGAACTAATTTGTACTCCCAATATAATAGTGATTAATAATCAAAGAAAATTTTTACTAATTTGAAGAAAAAATATGTGTAGTTATTTCAATTTCAGAATATCTACATACGTAAATATAGAACTGTCTTTCCATTTTTACGACATTAATTTATTCTGGATTCACTACATATATTTGACAGAGAGAAAAAGCAGCATCAGGATTAACATAAGAAAATCACTGCATTAATTATAAAGTGTGTTTTATTTTATATATTATTTTATATATCATGGCTCGAGAAAAATATTTCATTTTAATATTTTTCAGAATGATGCAATTTAATCCCTTGAGTGTTATAATGTTACTCTATACAACTTTCATTGCTCTTAACTTTCCATAAAGTCCGATAACTCCAAAAGAAGTAGAAGTGAAGGAGAAGATTGAATATTTGTTAAAAGAAATAGAAAATGAAGAGGAATTTGAAATAGAAGAGGAAGAAACTTTAGATTTTTACAATACATATGAAGTTCCAGGATCGGAAAATATTGATTTATTAGAGGTAAATGAAAGAAAAGAATATCTCCCGGAAGAAGTTATTTGTAGCTCCGTTGAAGCAGGAATATCAAATGATTATAAAAAGCAAGCTGTGGAATACTGGAAGAGCGGAAAACAAGACCAAGATCGCTTGAAGGAGTTAAAAGAAGATACAGAAGAGTAACATCGATGCGACAATTACGACGATGGGAAGACCAAATTAGTGCAGGTGGCAGCAGAGATGAAAAATTAAAAAGAATTTCTGAATATACAATACAATAAACCGTTTTAATGAAGCACTTGAAAATAGAATAATTATTCATGACATTGACATTGCTCGATGGGCTTCTCGAGCACAAGAAGAGGAAAATGTGATAGGATTCGAAGCTTCCGAAACGTGGGTAAAAAGATTCAAAGCTTCATATAATATCGTCTTTCGAAAAATAACAAAATTTGTAACAAAAAAATCATTGTTATTGAAAACAGATTTAGAAAATAAGTGTAATACATTTATTGAAAATGTAAAATATTATATTGAACGATACGGCGTGGACAATGTTTATAATTCGGATCAGAGTGGATTCCAACTTGAATTTCACTCTGGTCGTACTTTATCCCAAAAAGGTCTAAAAAATATAGAAGCTGTAATACAATTTACATCAGCAACCACGCACAGTTATAATACAGCCGACTATTGCTGCAGATGGTAGACTATTATCGTCTTTTTTTATTAATTTAAAGGAAGTAACAGGAACATTCGGTCCTAGAGTAAAAGGAACTATGTTCGAAGCACCTAATATTTTTGTTACGTTTTCTAAATCAGGCAAATTAACATCGAGTCATATAAAAACTTGGTTGAAAGAAGTATTTTTTCCGAATGTTGGCCCACAATCCGTATTATTATTAGATTCTTGGAGTGGACATTGTTCCAACATAATTGAGGAGACGAGAACAGATTTTGCAACAGATATTGTTTTCCTAACAATTCCAGCCGGTGCAACAGGAAAAATACAACCGTTAGATGTATACGGCTTCCGATTATGAAAAAATTTTATTAGGCATTTTTCTGATACTGTTATGTTATTAAATCTTGCAATTGATCTTCATGCTAGAAATAATATATTGAAATTGCAATCATTAACGCATCATCAATTCTTGTCGCCCAGATTTCTAAATTTATTTAAATATGCCTGGTTTAAAAGTGGATATATACAGACTAGACCAACAGAGTTTCAAACACCGATTGAATTTTGCTTCCAAAGTGATTTAAACATAAAATGCGATATTTGTGGCCAAACTGCTATAATTACTTGTTCTTGGTGTAAAAAATCATTGTGTATGACACATTTTTTCCATAATCATCACCTTTGCAACGAATATGTACCATAAAAGTAATACAAATTCATTATTCGCGCGCGTGTTCATATGCAAATTGTGTACTGTTTCTTTATCACATATATTCTTAAATATATATTATTGCCAGTATTATTCTTCCACAATTTATTATATTATTCCTCTCTATCCTGTTCTTCTATTGTCATTATTATTCCGTAATTAGTATTAAGTTCTTCGTTATATATTATTTAGCAATTGTTAATGCTGTGTTATATTTTCATATCGCAAGCTTGCTCTTTCTTGCAGAAGTAATAGAATCTGTGTTTCCTTATTTCATACATTACGACTTTATTTTAATTCGTCTTGATCGTGTGTCGACTTGCCATTACAATAAACATACTTATTTCAAGAAATATACAAATATACATTGGAAATGTCTGTACAAATAGCGACGCTGCACACGCATTTGCTACTGTTGCCACATATGCACATTTATACTCACTGTTTTTTTTTTGTATAATACATGGCATATTACAATTAATTCGTTTTCATCTTGCAGTAGGATAAATTATGCACAGATAGTTATTAAGCATAGCGCAACTGAAGAGAAAGAACGCCACGTAACAGTACCTACCTACTCGCACAGTGCAGTGCCTACCACGATGTCATCGTACTGTTTTTCTACAAATTGAATCAAGGAATCATACTATTATTATATATGGTTGGATTCGGAATTCAATGCTCTTTAATTTTTGTTCTTACAAAATTTTTGAAATTTGCGAAAATAATGAGTGGAGGGGGGGGAGCGGGGAGGGTAAATTTGATATTTTGAAAAATTTGAATTGATAGGTGCAAAGAGCGTCAAATACTGTAAAACTCTTACATTTACTATGTTTTCATATCTCTCATATTTTAGAAGATATTTGATAAAAACGAAAAAATCCGTTTTTTCAAGGGGTGATTTCAACCCCTAGACCTCGAGATAAGCACATATAAAAAAATACATGTCTAATATTTTTTGATCCTCTACAACATATCCAATGCCCATTCAAATCGGTGAGGGACGTCCCCGACAGTTCCCTTGTTAGACAATTTTCAATAAAAATAGATCATCAAGTAGTGTTTCGGAAACGTCTCGTTGTCATCTTTAACAACATGTGATAAAAAATGGGGTGTTTCTTTTAAAAAATTCATATTGGCCTTGACCTCGCCTTGACCCCTCCACTCAAGGTCAAACGAATATGATCATTCAATAGAATTTCTAAAACCTTACAACTTTAGTTGGAAACATTTTTGTCAGAAACGTTTTGTTTTCGAGATATTTGACCGTTTCCAGACTTTTCTATTACCCTGTATATGATATAAATATTTAGTATACAGGGTGACCCATTTTAAAGGACCCACTCAAATATTTCAGAAACACTGCGTTAAATCGAAAACTGCTTAAGACAAAAGTTGTTTAGCTTGAAGGGAGACATAGGACAGCAATAGTATTTTGTTTATAGATGGCGCCATTTTCGAGATATTCGCTGATTATCAATTTTCTTAAATGGAAATCCCAATTTTTTATTATATCATCTTTTTCTACTAATTAATTTGAAGAACTTTTATCTGAAACATTTTTTATTTGCTTAATATATTGAGATATTATATATATATAATAATGACCTAACTTTTATTAATTTAATAATTTTGAAATTTCCTAAGCTCGATAAGTTAATAAAAGTTAGGGCACTATTATAGTAATATTCTTGATAGTAAATAAAGTAAAAAAGTCTTATACTATTTTTTCTTTCGACGAATAGTTAGTGAGATATCGTAATCGTAAATGTTGAAAAAGTTACTAAGTTTTCCTTAAATATCTCAAAATATATTAAGCAAAAGAAAAAATATTTCAGACAAAAGTGATTTATATTAATTGGTGGAAAAAGTTGATATAATAAAAAACTGAGATTTCCATTTAAGAAAATTGATAATCAGCGAATATCTCGAAAATGGCGCCATCTATAAACAACATGCTATTGCTGTCCTATGTCTCCCTTCGAGCTAAACAACTTTTGTCTTAAGCATTTTTCGATTTAACGCAGTGTTTCTGAGATATTTGAGTGGGTCCTTTAAAATGGGACACCCTGTATATAAACAGTACAATGGCTTAATTTTTTGTTTGTAACTGTTTTATACACGCATATGTTGTATATTATTAATATGATAAATATTAAAATAAGTTACGTTTTTTCACTCGAAATCAATAATATTTAATATAATTACAATCTGTTTAAAACATTATTCTGTATAAATTTTTAAATATGAGATCCCACCGAAGAAAAGTCAGTACAATAGCGTCTTTTGATTGATATTCTCATTTATTTTATATACTATCATAACAAGGCGTTTTATGCTCTTATTTTGTTTCTTATATATTTTTTGCCATTTTGTTTAATTGTTTTCGAGAAATGATGAATGCATCTATATTTACAATGTCCTTGAATAATAATAAGCCATATCGCAGTCGATAATATATTACTCAAAACAATTAGGGGAGCGCTTTAAAACTTGCAAAATTTAATGGTTTTTAAGAAGCCATATTTCAGCTTAGGGAGGTCGTAGAACAATATTCCAGGGCGCATTTTAACAGGTGAAGCCTCGACTTTAAAGAAGCTAAGGTTTCATTATTCGTCTCATCAAACTATTTTCCTTGTGAGGCCCAAAATCAGGTCGTGAAAAAATTGTGGAAATTTCATGACTTTGTAGCTGTACGTGAATAAAGCAGGGATGGAAGTAAAAATGGCACCACACTCGCTTTGAAATAGGAAACTTCCCCTTTAAAACGCCGCAAGGAACATTATTCTATCATACCTTGGAGCCGAGTTGTTGCATTTCAAAATCACCCCTGCATTTTGTAAGATTTTTAGTAACACCGCCGGCATTCACGTTATCCGATATGCACCACGGGGAGATTGCTTGGTCGAATTTTGCACATCATGTATATGATGTATGTGTACGTTAATATGAAGTGTGCGTGATGTATGTATGTGTGTGTGTGTATGTATCAGCAGAGATAAGGACCCCATGGTTCGTCACTCCCGCGGTAGTTAAAGACTTCAAACCCTCTCTATTATATGTATGTGTATGCATGTATGTGTTTGTGCGCGCGTGCTTGTGCTATTAATTTAAAATGAGGTGCTGCCGCCTCTTCGATTAATCACCTCATTTAGTCTACCTTTCATATTGATGGACCTTGCTGCTGATTTCACCTTGTGGGATTTCCCAGATCTCCTAAAGAACGTTTTCCAATTCAACTAAAGTTGTTGGCTGTCTTGGGCGATTTCTTCACTCATGATCTATTAAATCCCAAATATATTCTATGGAATTTAAGTCTGGGCTCATCTCTGAGTGATCAAGAACAGTGATGTCGCAGTTCTGCAAAAATTCCCTTGTCAGCGCAACGGTATATGGATGAGCGTTGTCGTGCATCAAGATAAATTGATCTTCAATTATTTCCCGAAATCGTAAAACATGTGAACGCAAAATCTCATTAATGTATCAGACTGCTGTCATGCCCGGAGGAGATATCACTACTAAGTTCGTCCATTGGGTTGTACTAACTCCTGCCCAAATCATCACCGAGCCTCTATTAAACGCTCGAACTGGTATACAGGCACGGTCGAATTTTTCTTCACGTCGATACCAGACACGAATTCTTCTATCATTATTAAAGAGGCAAAAGCGGGACTCATCCGTAAAAAAACTCGACTCCACTGTCTCTGAGTCCAAACGACGTGAGCTCTAGCATATTCGAAACGAACTCGTTGATGGATAACCGTTAACATTGGAACACGTGCTCTGTTGCGCGATCTACGGTCAGCTTCTCTCAAGCGATTTCGGATGATCTGATCATTTATTGACCGATTTGGAAACAAATTGACTCTAATGTAAGTAGCAGTTACTGTACGTTCTCTTAGAGTCGTATTAACAATTTGATGGTCCTCCCGAATAGATATTACACGCCTACGACCCTGGCCTCTTCTTCGTTGATAGCTCCCAGTTTCTTAGTAGCGTGCCCAAGCACGAGCTACGATAGATCGACTCACATTAAATCTGTGAGCAACGTATCGCTGAGATTTACCATCTTCTATTAAAGCGATTACTTGCGCTTCATTTTCGCTAAGATGTCTCATTTTTATACATGCATGCATACATACAATGTAGATACATAAGTAATGTTTCTCGCGATAGAGTCTATTATAGACTGCGAGTTGATGTGATGCAAGTTTACTAGTGTAAAAGCTTCCTTTTACTTGTTAGATGTGTTTTCAAGTAATTCACCTTAAGTAGCACAGTTTACATACATTTACATATATAAAAATGAGACATCTTAGCGAAAATAAAGTAGCGCAAATAATCGCTTTAATAGAAGAGGGTCCTTATCTTTGCTGACACACACACACACACACACACATCACGCATACTTCATATTAACATACACATACACCATACATATGATGTGCAAAATCCGACCGAGCAACTTCTCCGTGGTGCACATCGGATAACGCGAATGCTGACGGTGTTGCTAAAAATCTTGTAAAATGCAAGGGTGACTTTGAAATGCAGCAACTCGGCTCTAAGGTATGATAGAATAATGTTCCTTGCGGCGTTTTAAAGGGGAAGTTTGCTACTTCAAAGCGAGTGTGGTGCCATTTTTATTTCCATCCCTGCTTTATTCGTGTATGGCTACAAAGTCATGAAATTTCCACAACTTTTTTACGACTTGATTTTGGGCCTCACAAGAAAGGCAGTTCGATGACACAAATAATGAAACCTTAGCCTCTTTAAATTCGAGGCTTCACCCGTTAAAATGCGCCATGGGACATTGTTCTACGACTTTCTGACCTGAAATATGGCTTCTTAAAAACCATCAAATTTTGCAAGTTTTAAAACGCTCCCCTAACTATTTTGAGTAGTATATATTATATTGGGAGTACAAATTAGTTCGATCCGTTCTTTGAGTTAAAAGATGTATTTATTTCAAAACAAAATGAATGAACAGATCAATTAAAGTATTTTCCATCGCTGGCTACTACTTTCTCCCATTTCTCAAACAATTCTCGAATTCCATCTCGAAAAAATGACTCGTTTTTTGAGGCGATCCAAGTTTGGAGCTAATTTTCGATATCTGCGAAAGAAGTGAACCGGTGATCTGCCAAATCGTGCTGTATCCTTCGGAATAACCAGTAATCAGAAGGAGCAATGTCCGGAGAATACGGCGGGTGCGGTAAAATATCCCATTTGAGCGCTTCCAAATATTTTTTTACGACTTTTGCGACATGAGGCCGAGCGTTGTCATGAAGAACGCCTTTCAACGTCTCTCGGTTTCAGTTCATAAGGCACCCAATTTCCTTGTTTTTTAATAATTCCCATGTCTCAATAGTACGGAAACGGCTTGTTGAGTTACTCCCAATGGTTCTGCAAGCTCCTCTTGCATTTGACTCTGATCTTCTTCGAGTAATACCTCTAATTCTTTGTCCTCGAATTTTTTTGGCTGTCCAGAGCGAGGCTTGTCTTCGACATTGAAATCTCCATCCTTGAAATGTCGAAACCATTCCCTACATGATTTATCAATTGGAGTAGCGTCACCATAAACTTCAACAAGCATTCGATGGGCTTCAGCTGCACTTCTCTTCCAATTAAAGCAGAAAATTAAAACCTCCCGCAAATACTGCTTAGTTGGCACAAAATTTGGCATTTTCAACATTGTAAAAAGCAAGGTTTTTGTATGAAACTCAAAGCGATATAAACTGAATATTATTGGCAGACGCCTAACCTCTTTGAAACCGCCAAAATCGGCAGTCACTATGAGCCATTCATAACAGCCGGAGCCATCTTTTGAAAACAGACCGAACTAATTTGTACACCCAATATTTTGTTAATAATAACGACTTTTATGTGCTGAATGAGCTGACCCCACGTGAGAATCGATTCTAAGAAAATAGGCGCGAGAACTCCCGGGTTAAGAAATGGATTATATATTGTGTGATAATTATACAGGGTGACGAAAAAACCCCGGGACCCCTGAAAATTTCGAAAAATATACACTTTATACAAAAATGTTTCAGACAAAAGTTGTAGCGTTGAAAAAGATCTATTTACCGATATTAACAATTTGACCTTGGGTGGCGTCATCAAGGTCACCTCGGATTTTTTAAATGGAACCCCCAATTTTTTATTGCATATTCTTATAGCCCTTCTTAAGACCTTTTCAAAGCACTATGGTTTTATCCAATTTGAATAAGCTGTTCCGAAGTTATCGAGTTTTTTAAAGTAAGATATTTAGCCAACTAAGGCAAGATCGGAGGATGATCCAGCCAACTAAGGCAAGATTGTAGGATGATCCGGCCAACTAAGGTAAGATTGGAGGATGATCCGGCCAACTAAGGCAAGGTCGGAGTGATCAAGTCAACTAAGACTAGATCGAAGGATGATCCAGCTAACTCGTAAAAATAATTGCGCGACTAACTTCCAGGCGTTGGCTCCTATTGACTTGTCTTAATTTCGTTGATTGATTTATTTCAGTTATTTATTTATTTGAACTATTCTGCTGTTCGATGTTTATTTCTTCCATTTACTCATTTAATACTTATTACAGTTTAGTGAATCGCAAGCTCGACTGAAATTCCTCTATTTTTTTTTAAATTATTAAGAAACAATTTGAAGCTAGTTGTAAGCTGACTTAATTGCACTTCATTCCGTGCTCATTATTATTCTTCAGCACTGTCTTTAGAATAACTTTGAATTGATCCAAATATTAATTTAGTCGATTAGACTAAATCTTACCACTTCTGCTTGTCAATATGGCAAGTCTTTCAGAACGAGAACGCATATCTCGTTTGATAATGAGAGGATGGGATGATCAACTAAGGTCGTATAATGATGTGAGGCTGGTTTTTAATGAAACTTTTCGTAATCAGGGTAATGCCATTTCAAAATCTACCGTTGAAAGAACGATAAGGCGTTTTCAGGAAACTGGAAGTGTGAAAAATCGTGCAATACCAGGTAGGCCAGTATCAGCAACAAGTGTAGAAAAATCATTAGATGTTCTACAATCCTTTATCGAAAATCCGCATGATTCGACCCGCAAAGTAGGACAGCAACATGAAATAGATCAAATGTCTTTGCTTAAAATATTGAAAATGAATAAATTTCATCCTTATAATATCCATCTTGTACAAGAGCTAAATGAAGATGATTTTGATAGGCGCATTGAATTTTGTGATTTGATAATGAAAAAAATAGCCGAAAATCCTAACTATCTATCAAATGTAGTATTTTCAGACGAGGCAACATTTCAGTTAAATGGCCACGTTAATCGACACAATTGTAGATTTTGGTAAGATACAAATCCTCACTGGATTGAAGAAACACATACACAGTATCCACAAAAAGTGAATGTTTGGGTAGGCATTTTGAATAATGTCCTCATAGGTCTACTCTTTATTGACGGAAATCTAACAGCGATAAAATATGAGAATATGCTAAGAAACGAAATAGTTCCAGCGATACAAGCAATCATGGATGACAACTTCGAGCATACATGGTTCCAACAAGATGGTGCCCCCCCCCCCACATTACGGAAAGAACATCCGTAATTATCTGGACACAGTGTTTCCTCATCGATGGATAGGTAGAAGAGGACCTATAGAACGGCCTCCTCGATCACCCGATTTATCACCTAACGATTACTTCCTGTGGGGCCATTTAAAAGATAGAGTTTACAAAACGAAACCACAAAATTTGGATGACTTATCGAATTCTTGATGAAGCTGCTCTCATCCCTGCTGATTACATTCAAAAAGCCGTTTCATCTTTTTACGATAGATTAGCTTATTGTCAAACTGCTGATGGCGGACATTTTGAACAATTACTTTAAAATTTATTTCTCTATGGCCTGATTGTTTTAACCGAAAAGTAAGTTAACGAACAGTTAAATCATATGTCTGTCTCTGTTTATTTCGAACAAAAAACAAAAATAGGCATATGATTTAATTGTTAGTCAACTTACCTTTCAATTGGAACAACCAGGCCTATTTCGGTATTGAAAGGATGACTTCGAGATATATAGAATTCACCGCGATATATCTTGTAGATGACCTTAGCACGATTTTTGGCACTTGGAAGATATCTTACAGATATTAGTAGGATTACATATTATTATGTGTACATATCCTCATGACATCCACGTATCACTTCCTCTGGATGTTTAATGAACGGACATAGAGACATCCTCGATATAGGCGATTTGTGACTGATCCACGGGCACTACGTATCACTAAAATGTTTTGTTCAGTTCAAGAGACGCCGTGAGTCATTTCGGTACCACGGCTTCTCTTTAAATGCATGCGCATGAGGAGTCATCGTCCTCGGCTTGCTTTGTCGGCGTGGCGTTACAATGGGCGGCTAATCTTTGCGGCGATTTTTAAAGATGCCGACAGATGCTTATCTAGGTGACGGATCTTTTTGTTTAAGCTCGGATAACGAATCCTGCGTAAGTGGCGAGCTCGAAGGACTCGCAGTTGAGTCAGTTCGAATTCGGCTCTCGAAGGATGAGCAGCTAGGTCGGTCCGCGCAGCACTCGATGTATCCATATCCCCCCCCCGCTCGAATAAAGACTTGTTACGTCTAGAGTTCTTTTATGAAAATCTAATTTAAATAAACCATCCTACAATATACCCTATGTATATGTTTCGGCCTTTTACAAATGTATTCTGAATATCACTAAATCACTTGTGACACATCTATTAGACGTACTTAGAATCAAATTTTGCTATGTGGGCAGTTAAAAAAGCTCGCGTAATATCAAATATTTTGCTCTCAAACGTTACATTACACAGTCTGTCCCAGATCCAATGAGACTGGTCTAAAAAAATACAAAGCATTTATTATTTTGATTTTTTATTCTTGTTTATTCAAAATAGTCTCCTTCTGAGTCAATACAGCGCTGGAAACGTTCAACAAATTTTTCGAAACATTTTTTATACTCATCGGCTGGAATGGCTTTTAGTATGACGGTCGAAGTCTTTTGGATGACCGGGATGGTATCGAAACGATTTCCTTTCATCGCCAATTTCAGTTTGGGAAATAGCCAGAAGTCGCACGGAGCCAAATCAGGTGAATACGGTGGATGATCGATAACAATGATGTCTTTTTGGTCAAGAATTCACGTACTATGATAGCTTTGTGCGATGGTGCATTATCGTGCAACAAAAACCAACTGCCTGGCTCTCGATATTCCGGTCGAACTCGTCAAATTCTGGCCCACAATCGTTGTAGAACTCCCAGATAATATCTGGGCAGACAGCGATCGCTTCGAAGAATTTCTTTGACTTTTTCAATGTTTTCTTCATTGCGAGTGGTTTTTGGCGGCGGTGCTCGATCATCGTCAGCAAGGTCCTCATAACCGTCACGGAATCGGCCAAACCAACGGAAAACCTGTGCACGGCACATGCATTCATCCCCGTACACATTTTTTAGCGTTTCGTACGTTTCTGCACCACTTTTACCCAATTTAAAAGTTAGTTTTTCGATCGACGTACACAGAGTGACTTTACATAAAATGTCAAACCACAGTGAAATATCAACCGAATTCGCTCAAATGTTGAGGTTAAGTAGATGAAGGGTAAAACATTCACCTACCATCATTCACTCATAGATGTCGCTGCGCTAAGAACTTTTTTAGGTTTTTTGTGTCCTCTTGCTCTCTCGCCGATGCAAGTGGAAGGTAGGTTCCTAAATTAACCTAGGCGTGTTCTTCTTTGGTCCCTTTATTGCGCACGTGCCTGCCAGCTGCAGAGCACGTGAGTCACAGATACAACTTATTCGTCTACAATACAGAGAAATAGTTCTCTGCGCTCGCACGACATATGAGCCACAGCGGGACTCATATGTATATGTGTGTGTGTCGAACGGAGCCGATGCTCCTGCCTGCCCGCTCTCGCACAATCGCGACCGCGTGCAGAAATCGCGGTGTCACATACGACAAAGAAAGAATGACTAACTATGAACTAGCGATCGTATATTCGTGAGCTCTGTGTGCGCTTCCAACGGTTACTGCTCGTTGGTCTTTTTTCCCGCACGAGTGACACTTGCGCGCGCTCTATAGCGCCGCACGGAGAACGGATGCGTGCGCTTTTGGGGAGCTCAAAGTCCCCACACTTTGATGGAACCAGTCTCATCGTATCTGGGACAGACTGTGTATAATATCCTACTAATTTATAATATTATATTTGCTATTACACCCACGATTATGAAAAATTTTTAAGTTTCAAAAATAATGTGTATGAATATTATCACATGCATCGATCAGTATATCATACCAAGCGCCCAATGTCAGCACCCTACGCGCGGCACGCGCGTGAATGATCAATTGATTTGTCCCTGCCTATGTTTTGTACACTGTGTTGCTTCGATTCGTTCCGCGAGAGGGGAAATGGAGGTCCCCCTCTCTGGCACGCTATTATGCGCCGGCCGCCCGAGCGCCCAACTTATCGACGACTTTACCGACACTGCAATGGTAACACGAGCAGCGAAAGAATAATTGTTGCGTCGATAAAGACATGTATGTGAGAAAGCGGGAAAATATAAAGTCTGCCACATTTATTTGGAGAACTTTTGTCACAACGTAAATCGTGTTATTTTTTACGTAATAATATTAAATAGATAAACATAGAAAAAATTTTTATACCGTCACACATACGCGATATTGGATCTAAGTGAGAGATTGGTGCGGTGCATATATGTGACGTTGATTGCAAGCAAATTGAATTTTTTTATTAATCAAATAATTATGCGCACACATGGAAGTGTTCCTTTGTTAATATTTGGGTGGCTCTGAAAAGAGCCGTTTGATGTTTAGTTCTGACAAGAACCGTTTTAATAATCCGTCCAATACCCTTGACGTGCAACAACTTGTTGGAGACGTGCGTCGATGGAATTGTGCAAATTCCAGAAAAATTGGGGCTCCCGTCTAAGATCCTCCCATGCGTTCCTCGCGTGTGCAACCAAAGTTGTTATATTTTTCTTATGAGCTCTCATGAGCAAGATTTTACAATTTTTCTCTGTATGTTATATATTTAATTGAGATCCGCGGATTTCACTGGCCAATTGAGAACTTCATGCATTGTTATCTTGAAATAATCGAATTGCCGGCATATCGTCGTTTGCATAGATTCTACGAATGCAGTAACGTATCGGCAACATCTTTTATCTCGCTATGCCGACGTGCTTACTTCGCGTCTTTACATTTCGCGCTCTTTCAAAAACAAAAGAAGAGCAAGGACATATAGAAGCGGAAAGAAAAACAATCGCCGAGATGCATTTGTTTTTATCATTGCTGTTTCTTCTAACAGCCGTGTCCTATTGTCGTATCTTTATATACGATCAGTCGACCGTGGACACATTATTGGGATGGGGGAGGTAGTACAACAAATGAAGAGATCGCAAGTCGCATTCCATGTTCCGAAAGAACAGTGAGGAAGTAGATTGGACGGTGGCAAGCAGAAGGAAAGGAGGGCCTTGTCGACAGAAGAAAATATGATAAGGGAGTTCGCGTATTAACCGAGGAGGAAGACGCACTTTTGTTGGCAGAGGCGAACAACAATCCTTTTCTTTCTTTGTCGCAAAGTGTACATCAACTGGATTTGCCGTTTTCGGCATACACTGCGCGACGTCGACTAAATGACGCCGACATATATTGTTATCGTCCTGCCCGGAAGATACCACTGACCGAAGCACATCGCGATAATCATGTAGCATTTGCTCGAGAGCAAATAAACATCGTTTTGCCAGAAGATTGGGAGCGTACCATTTGGACGGACGAAAAGGTGTTTTCTTCATCGGTGGATCGACAGCAGTTCGTATGGAAGCCCTTTCTTCTCTCCGTGATTCTCTCCGTCTAAATCCAAAATATGTTGTTCCTCGCGATCGGAGTGGACGTATCACTTGTGGTATGTGGGGTTGGATTAGTGCACACGGCCCAGGTGAACTAGTCGAAGTGTCGCTGCATATGAATACCCTCGAATACGTAGATATTCTGGAGAACGTTTTACTCCCCAGCGTTCGCAGAATCTACGCAGAAGAGGATATGCCGACAATTCGTCTAGTTCAGCACAATAGCGCTGTTCATACCTCTCGTATCGTTCAAGAGTGGTTTGCACAACACCCAGAAGTTCTCAACTGGCCAACGAAATCCCCAGATCTTAATTTAATAGAAAATATTTGGGCAAAAATTGTAAATTCATGGGATCCTGGTCATGAGAGAACAAGAGCTGCTCTAATTGCACACGCGAGGAATGCATGGGAGGATCTTAAACGGGAGCCCCAATTTTTCTGGAATTTGCACAATTCCACGACGCACGTCTCCAACAAGTTGTTGCACGTCAAGGGCATTGGACGGATTATTAAAACGGTTCTTGTCAGAACTAAACATCAAACAGCTCTTTTCAGAGCCACCCAAATATTAACAAAAGAACACTTCCGTGTGTGCGCATAATTATCTGATTAATAAAAAAATTCAATTTGCTTGCAATCAACGTCACATATATGCACCGCACCAATCTCTCACTTAGATCCAATATCGCATATGTGTGACGGTATAAAATTTTTTTCTATGTTTATCTATTTAATATTATTACGTAAAAAATAACACGATTTACGTTGTGACAAAAGTTCTCCAAATAAATGTGGCAGACTTTATATTTTCCCGCTTTCTCACATACATGTCTTTATCGACGCAACAATTATTCTTTCGCTGCTCGTGTTACCATTGCAGTGTCGGTAAAGTCGTCGATAAGTTGGGCGCTCGGGCGGCCGGCGCATAATAGCGTGCCAGAGAGGGGGACCTCCATTTCCCCTCTCGCGGAACGAATCGATACAACACAGTGTATCCGGTTTATAAAAAGCAAACTATTTATCTTGATAATTCAGTGTTTAAGCATCGGGTAACATTTTGTAAGAGAAAAAATAGTCTTAGAATTTGTTTAAGAATGGAATTAAGATGGTATATAAAGAACAAGAAATTGTTCCTGATCATTCCATTTATCAATATTCTTCCTAAAAGTTTTCTCTATGCTTAGAATTTAGGTACAGATGATGGCATTAGGATGTTGGTAAAGACTTCCTTTTTCTACGTCGCCATGACTATGGAATCATTTATTTTTTGTTTTGCTGGTGAATATTTGAGTAATAAAGTGAGTACTCTCGAAATTGTTGTTAATTACTTCGTTTTTTAATTTCTATCCTGAATTGTTGAAAATTCCGTTAATTCTAACGTTAATTTAAAAACTTGGTCTGATGTTCATATAAAAATAGCGACGTCATAATATTTTTAAACATTTGTGTTGTTTATATTTCAGAGTAAAACGGTTGGTGATGCGGCATATGAATCACTTTGGTATGTTCTTAAACCACGGGATTGCCGTATTTTATTACTTATGATAATGAGATCACAAAGACGGCTGACAATTACCGCAGGAAAATTTATGGATTTATCATTACAAGGTTTCGCAAACGTAAGATTCTTAATAACGATGTTCATTTGCTAATTTTTCTAACTATGCGTAAACTATCTTAATATATCTGTGTTACGTCCGGAAAATTCCGTGCGATTAAAAACCTAATCACCATAGTATGATTAAAGGTATTTGATGAACTTCATTCCGAGTCAGATAAACACTAATATCAAACATGTTATCACAGGACGTGATAGCTCTAAAATCTTCGGAAATTTCGATGAAGTGTTTCAACAAAAATCCTCGAACAGACTCAGATTTTGTTTTTCACCCAACGCTTAGTCAGCGATAATATCACAAACGTCCTTCCTAATCATAACCTAACCTAACTATTCCTTAACTTATTACTTAACTTATCAACTTGCATACAACTACCACTGTTTTCCCTTCTAAAAAGTTGTTGCTGCATTTTGCGTGAAAACTATTACGTTTTCTGTAAGAGTGTTATTGTTGGTCTTCGGCCCGACAAGCTGCCGAATTTCTCTGTTTTTTTTTGTCAGATTTGCCGAGTTATTTCATCCAGGCGTTTTCCTTCCCAAATATCTTTTAATAACTTTTAATAACTTTTTAGAACTTCTTTCTTCGGAGTAATAATTTTCTTTGAAAATGAACCGAATGGGTCAATTTCGCATATTGTTACAAGGTACGACTAGCCTTTGGTCTTCAAAAATCTGTACCTTTTTTGCGTCCCTTCATAAATTTTGTTGCGCACCAACTCTAACTAAACCTAACAAAGCCTTTTTTTTTATCACCTAGGAGAAACTCCTAACGGGTACCCCGACTCTGGGGGAAGTCGGGGTTATGTGGGACTTGCACCCATTAAAACTCCTGGGAGAAACACCGGCAGGACAAAAGCGAAGGACGGGGAACTAGTTCCCCATTCCTTCCCATCCATTGCAACCGTACGCTAAAGAAGCGTCGCACCTGTTCACCGTGCGCCGAGAACTTTGTGAGGGGAGGTGATTAGGGGCGGGAAGGGAGAGCAGTCTCTATCCCTAAGGGCAAAAGCATGTGCTCAATCGCCGTTCCCACACGAGCCCTGTCACCGTATCCCTCACTCCTTTCCGGAAGGGGGAGTACTAGCTACGCCCGATCCAAGGGAGCGAACCTCTCCCAAGGACGAGTTCCTCACCAACCGTTCCGGACGAGGATGCGCTGTCCTTAATGCGACGCGCGGTGAGGCGGAACAATTGTCCCGCCGCCGACCAATATTGCTTGGCCGGCGAGGGAGGGGGGTCTCCAAACCCCCCGCCCTCTCCCACTCCGGATGTTCGAAGTGAGGAGGGTGGAAAGATGGGCCCGGCCCCCACCGGGTTGTTCCCACCTCTCCTATTCCCCCCCCCCGAGGCCCAAAGAAGGGGCAAACCCCTATCCCCAGGGGCGGCACGCACCAGGGGAGAGGACTACCTCCCCCCCACGGCGCCACGGGAGAAGAAGGCTGCTGCCGGGCAATGCGAGTCCACGCCACCCGGCCCGCAGCCGAAGACCAGTACCCTACCGGGCTTACAGCACCCGGGGGGCCGACCGTGGGCTAGCGCCCGGCCTAACCCGCGGCACAAGGGCAGGCCAGGTCGCGATGCACCAACCAGCTGACTGAGAGGAGCAAGCTCCTCCCAGGACCCCCGGTGTTCACCCATATCTGTAGACGCGAAATGCGTCCACCACTGTCGTCAAAACTGACGGCTTAATAACTTTCCCTCCCTGATACAGGCGCGAAATCGCGCCCGTTCCCACGGGACCCACGTTGGGAGGGCGGCCGCGTGGACGCCTACTGCGTCCACCGTCCCCCTTCCGTTGGGAAGCCAGCCAGCACGCAGGCCCTGCCATGCGGTGGCTGGCCTCTCTACCAGCGTCTCGACACACCGCACAACACAGAGTGCCATCGCACTCCCGTGCAGTGTGTCCGCCCCGCCCACACCTGTAGCACAGGCCGCCGCTATCAACGGCGGCCGTACAGCTACCTCGGGTGTGGCCAAGTCCCCAGCATTTGAAGCACTGGACCGGCCTAGCCGCCAGCAATATAATACTGACAGCCGACCAGCCCAGCGCAAAGCCACCCCTCTTGGGAGCCGCCAAGGCCGCCGCCAGAGGGAGCCTGGCCCATGCAACCCCTCGGCCCCTGAGTCCCCACCTCAGCGGGCCGAGTTGGATAGCCTCCGGCGCGCAGCCAGCGCAACCGGCTAAGGCTATCTTAACCGCTTCTGGGGAGGCCGTCTCATTGAAACCAGTGAGGCGGACCTCCCCTCTTTGCACAGGCCGATTCACTACCGCATCCGGCAACACTGCCCTAAGACGTTCCGCCAAGGCGTCCGCCTTCTTCCCCTCGGTGCCGGAATCTCGGACGCGGACCAGGAGCGCCCCATCGGCGCTACGACTCACGTCCACGTCCGGAATCCCCATCTCCCCAAGGGGGATCTCTTCCGCCCATTTCAGGGCCTCAGCATATGTGGCCCCGCGAGCCAGCTTCACTGTGACAGCAGCGGTTGCCGGAAGCCGCGGCCACCTCCTACCCTGTTTGCGAGAGGGTAATAGGGCCGGAGATGGGGGCGGTGGGGTTGGCCACACCCCGTCCCGACCCATTCTTCTCCTCCTTCTCTCGTGCTCTCTCGCCATACGCGAGGGTGGTCCTGGGGCGGGTTGTATCCATCGCCCCTCCCATCTCCCGCGGTTACCACTCCGAGGCTGGGTGGGTCCTTCCTGGCTCACGCCTGCTCCCCGTTCCATTCCTAACCTAACAAAGCCTAACAAAACACGGGTAAACCTTGAAATCTTCTTATCACCATATGTATCCCATCTCCTACAATATTTATCTTCGAGATACTGCAACATATTCTTAAACCCCACCTCTAAAATGTCTTCGCACCACAGTCTCATGACCATATCTGGGCATAAAATTTAGATTTCTGATGCAACTCCCCGAACCCTACCCTCTCATCCAAGCTGACGAGTTGAGTAAAACCAAAGGTCACTTCACTTCTCGACAGCGATACAAACTTTGGTTCCCGAGCAGCATGACGTAGGCGATGGCGTGCGGCGGCGAACGGCAGCCAGCGGCAGCGTGAGGTAACGCGTGGGGGACTAGACGAGCACCGACGTATTATTTACTGTCTCTTTCTCGTTCGTCTAACTTGCGGCCTATGTGAGCCGCAGAATTTTTCTCGCTACTCCTATAATTCGCTCCTTCTCTCTCTAACTCACTCGCTCGTCCTTCCTCTCTTCTCGCGTTCTTACAACTTGATATATTAATTATATGACATACATAATGATATATATGATGAAGTATGACATATATTGGGTCTGGGAAAGAGTTCGTGACTTTTTTAGTAAAATTCAACTGGTTTTCTTATAGTGTGAAAATGAATTTATTTAAACCAAATATGCTCCATTATTATCGACAATGTTTCGCCATTTTTCGGGTAGAGCCATGATGCCATCGGTGAAGAACTTCTGTGGTTTCTGGTTGAAAAACTGAATCAAGTGGTTTTCACACGCTTCTTTTGAAACCAGCTTAATTCCATTGAGAGAGTTCTGCAGAGTTCGGAACAAGTGATAGTCAGAGGGTGCTATGTCTGGACTATACGGTGGATGCATCAGAACTTTCCAACCAAGCTCTCGCAATTTTTGACGGGTCATCAAAGAAGTGTGTGATCGGGCGTTGTCATGATGGAAGACAACACCTTTCCTGTTATTCAATTCGGGCTGTTTCCTTTCAATTGCCTGGCGTAATCGCTCTAGTTGTCCACAGTAGAATTGAGAATCAATCGTCTGACCAATTGGAAGTAGCTCATAGTGGACGATTCCCTTCCAGTCCCACTACACACACAGCATCACCCTTTTCGGCATCAATCCTGGCTTCGCGAACGCTTATAACGGCTCACCATCCCTTGTCCACGATCTTTGACACTTCCGATTGTCGTATGTGATCCATTTTTCATCACCGGTTATGACGTTTCAGAAATGGCTCGATTTTATTGCGTTTCAGCAGCGCATCGCAGATGTTAATTCGGCCTATCATGTTTTTCGCGCTCAACTTATGAGGAACCCATATATCGAGCTCCTTTTTGTAGCCAGCGTTGTGTAAATGATTCAAAACAGTTTTGTAGTCAATGCCTAGCTCCATACCGATATCGACACTGCTGATATGCTTATCTTGCTGGACTTTTTCAAGAATCTCATCAGCTTTTTCAATGATTGTACGACGAGAGCGTGACTCATCTTTCACATCAAAATTATCAGAACGAAAGCGAGCGAACCATTTCCGCGCAGCAGATTTTGATAAAGTACCTTCACCGTACACAGCACAAATTTTTTCACAAGCCTGCGCAGCGTATTTTCTTTTCTCGTAATAATATTGCAAAATATAGCGCAATTTTTCATTACTTTTCTCCATTTTCAAACGCAAACAACTTTCCAACCACAACACTAATTTCGATGTTTATACACTCAAAATAACGCTCGAAGTGTCATCTTTCCAACAAGCGTTTAGTAGTGTCGCTGGGATCAGTGTTTCCGAAGTTATTTGCAATTGACGCCATCTATCGGGAAAAACGCCACGAACTTCTTCCCAGACCCAATATATGAAATCTTTATAAAAATGAATGACATACACATATAGTGTATATAGGGTGGGGAGTTATAAGTTTACAACCCGAAATGTGAAGGTAGATTGGCTTAAGATAAACATAAAAGTTCCATACCGTTTTGCGAGATTCGCAATAATTATCGAGTTATTAATGACAGAAATCTGAGGAATGGGAGCACGCCGACATAGATGATTGGAGAAGCGTTGCAGCTACTCAGGGCACAGCGCGGCCCACTCGACCTAGCAACTGTTAGCAGCGTGCAGCGAGACGTAGCTTCGGCGAAATAAAACAACGAATAGCAGCACATTGTCTTTCCCCTCGCCACGCACCGGCAACAGTTGCTAGATCAATTGAGCCGCGCTGCGGCCTACGCGGCTGCAACGCTTCTCCAATCATCTATGCCGGCGCGCCCCAACTTTTTTTTTGTTCACGCAGGGGAATCCATCATGGATACCCCCACTCCCTTGGGGAGAGGCGGGGGTTATGTCAGATTCTTACCGACTAAAACCCTTGCGGGATGTCTATCTGTCGGACCGTGAGGAGGGGAGTTAGGGGAACTGCTCCCGCATTCCCTCCCCAACCCCCCGGCCCCAGGGCTCTAATCCAAGAGCCCCTCGCCTCCTTGTACCGCACCCCCCTTCCCCTTTCGGGAATTAGTGGGAGAGGTGCAGTCCCCAGCGGGTAACCCTGCCGGTTGGCCTTCTGGTGTCACCTTGGAGGAAGGGGACGTCCACCCTTCATCCTTATCCTCCCCCTTCCTAAAGGCAGAGGGAGAACTTTTGGGTAGGTGGGCCCGACCCCAATCGGGTTCCCCACCTCCCCTTCTCCTCCCTATCCGATCACTCGGGAGAGCGGAAGGTCTCCTCTCCGCTCCCCTCCGAGTGGCGGAGCCTGGCCCGAGGTGGCCGAGGAAACCGCCGGCCCGTGTAGGCCAACGGCCTCTCCTCATCCGATACCACCTCGGGCCCGCTGTTAATACCCCCTCCCCCCCCAGGGGAGCGCATGCCCCGCCGTCCTCTGCGACGGCGTTTGCCAGGCCGGCGCCCCCATTCGGCGGCCTCCTTCTGGGAGATTACCTCCCCGCAGAAGGAGGCTGCCGCGTCCCACGCTCTCTCGTTCCCGCACATGGCTCGCACCAGGTGCGGGAGCGAGAGCTCCCCGTCGCGGCAATCCACCGCCCCGAGCAGAACCCGGCGCTGCCCATCCCATGCTGCATAGGCAGCTAGGGTATGCCGCGCCGTGTCCTCTTGCTCGAGGCAGTGGTGGCACCGAGCGTGAAGCGAGGGCTCCTTCCTTATCCGGTGCAGGTATCTCCCGAAGCACCCATGCCTGGTCAATACCTGCACCAGGTGGAAGGACATTCCACGCCCCTCCTGTCTGTCATTTCTGACAGACAGGGGCAGACAGCCTCGGCCGTTGCTAGACCGGACCCTCGGAGGTCGGCTAGCAAACCTTCCCACCGCTCCAGGGTCCGGTCTCTGGCCTGGGTCATCAGGGCCTTCAGGCCCCTGGCCGTCAGCTCTCTCCCCTCGCGGAGCTCCTTTACCCGCCAGTAGAGGATTCTCCTCTCCTCGGCCCGGAGCTCCACAGGGGGGGAGCCGGCCAGGGTAGTCGCCGCCATGTATGACACGAAGCGGAATCCCCGGATCGCCCTGATCATAAGGGGCCTAAGGGCCTGCCTCATCTGCCACTTGCCTACCGCGGTGGCCAGCAGCTGAGGAGCCCAGATAGGTTCCCCGTACAGGGCGACCGAGAGAACCGCACCGACATACAGGCGGCGAGCCTGCCATCCTGGGCCCCCTTGGGCACGCATCAGCCTGGCCACGGCCAGTCCGGCTTTGCACACCCTGAGGGCCAGTTGCCTGAAATGTGGCCCGAATGACCACCGGCTGTCCAACGTCAGGCCGAGATATTTCATCGTCGGCCCGACGCGGACGTGGACGCCATCGACTCGGGTCTCCGGCGGCGCCCGACGCCGGCCGTGAAAAAACACAACCTGAGTCTTCTGGGGCGCCACCTTGAGACCCAGCTCTCCGATGGTTCCTACCACCGATGCCACTGCCACCTCCGCGCGGAAGCGGGCCTCCTCCCAGTTCCCCCTTCGGCCACCATTAACGTGTCGTCTGCGTAGCAGACGACGTGGCAGCCGTCGGGGAACGGAGTGCGAAGGACCCGGTCGAAGCCGATGTCCCATAGCAGGGGGCCGAGCACCGACCTGCGGGACACCGCGCTCCATAGTGCGCCAGCCTTGAACCCTGCCTTCCTTGGTGAAGGCGAGGTCTCTGTCCCCGAAGTAGGCGGACATTATCCGCCGGAGATAGGCGGGCACCTCGAAGTGCTCGAGGGCCCATCCTATCTCCGGCCAGGGCAGGGTGTTGAAGGCATTGGAAATGTCTAGTGACACCGCCAACAACACCCTGCCCCTTATCTCCACGACCGCCCGGGTCAGGTCCCGGACCCACTGGATAGCATCCAGCGTGGATCGTCTGGGCCTGAACCCGTATTGGCGGTCGTGGAGGTCCAGCCCACTCGAGGACATGCTGGACGAGGCGGTCCGCGATGATGCGCTCCAGTATCTTGCCCGCCTCGTCCAGCAGGCAAATCGGCCTGTAGCCTGACGTAGGCCTGTAGTGCCTGTAGTCACTACCGGGCTCTTTGCCCTCCTTCGGGAGGAGGGCCAACTTGGCCTCCTCCTCTGGGAGGAAGACTCCCTTCCTGAGGCATCCTGTCATAGTATACTTACTGCCTGTACATTAATTGAATGGAAATCTTTTAAGGTTTATATATGATTCCTCGTGATGTTTTGGTCTCACAATAGCGACATGAGTGCAATCTATGCAACCTATTACTCCTTTAAAATTCCTTTCCTTTTGAAATCTGTAAAAATATATTGTACAAAACAATATTATAAGAAAATTATGAAAAAAATTATAATTCAGTGAATAGACAAATTTATTTAATATTATTTAAAGAAAGATTTGTAAAAAAAGTCACAACAGTTAAGTGCAATCATATATAAATTACTTCAATTTCCTGATATTATTATATTGTTTTCTTAAGAAAAATATAAATTGTTTACAGTTAAAATAAATTTTTAACGGTCTTTTATAATTGTAAAAGGATGTTACTTTTCGTTTAAAACTGCTCGTTTTTCCTCTGTGTTTGGGAATTTGCTCTACTCATTGGCAAGCAATTGCGTGATATCCATCGCTACTGCTTTTATTGCTCTGCTAGTTGCTGGTTGTGATATAGATATCAGATAATCATTACCAATACCTTTTTGATAAGAACTTATAGGAAAAAAACGCAGTGCAGCTAAAACCTGTAAGTAGTTAGTAACACATAGTTTTTTATTATACAAATTTGAACAAAATCAGTTTACAGTCATGGACAACAATAAAGTTGTTCGTTATGTTTTCAATATAGCTCGGAACGCAGTTGATAGTCTAATAAGAGAACTTGTTTTGAAAACTTTTCAGCAAATAAGTTCTCTCGTTGAACCATCAATTGCGTTCCGAACTATATCTAAATATAGCGGAAAACTGTAATGTCCACATGTCTATTATATATTTTAAAGTTATATTAGAATTTACATAATTACCGATGTTTCTTAATCCTCTCCTTCCTTTACATTGCAAAATATTTTGAAGTGAGTCACATATATAAATTACTGCTTCTTTTAATAAGCGGAAAACTCTTATAAATTGTTCATCCGTTAAATTAAATGGATTAATACTATCTCTCAATTCTTTCATTATTAGAGAATTTTCCCTCTTTTCTGCCTTTTCCACATCATTTAGCATATTGATGAGTATTCCACAAGCCATTTTATTCACAATAAAAAATACTAATATTAACTTAACCTTGCAAGATTGCGTTATGACATTAACGTTCTCCGGCAGCCAGCGTTAGCATTATTTTACGTAACGCAAGAAAATGCGTTACAAATTGCGTTAAAGTGGTTTACAGAATACGGATTTATAGTGAAAAATAATATAACGCAAACTTAACGTTAATGTAACGCATATTGACGACGCCATAAGTTAAGATGCATTTACAGAATACGAAATCGTAAAACATGCGTTACGAGCCATATAACGCATGCGTTATACTTACAATACAACAATATTGCGAGATAAATCTCATCGCAATATCACAGGAATATTGCCGCTATATTCCAGCATGATAGACCGCTACATAATATTTCTGAATATCGCAGTAATACTTCAATTTGATATATCAATCTACAATATAGCATGAATATTATAACAATGTTGCGGAGTGATATATTAGACTACAATATCACTGGAATATTACTGCAATGTTACAATATGACTATCGTATGGCAACATAGTGACAATATTACAACAATATTGCGCGATGATAAATCTCATTGCAATATCACAGGAATATTGCTGCTATATTCCAGCATGATAGACCGCTACGTAATATTTCTGAATATCGCAGTAATACTTCAATGTGATATATCAATCTACAATATCGCAGAAATATTATAACAATATTGCAGAATGATATATCAGATTACAATATCAGTGAAATATTACTGCAATGTTACAACGTGACTATTATATGGCAACATAGTGACAATATTACAACAATATTGCGCGATGATAAATCTCATTGCAATATCATAGGAATATTGCCGCTATATTCCAGCATGATAGACCACTACGTAATATTTCTGAGTATCGCAGTAATACTTCAATGTGATATATCAATCTACAATATCGCAGGAATATTATAACAATGTTGCGGAGTGATATATCAGACAGATTGAATAAATCAGCATTATAAAGTGAAAAAACGTTAGAAAAATCGATATAAGATGAAATTCGTGATTTCGGCTACAATGTTGAGTCCGCCATATTGAAAAAAATTTAGAAAAAGAACTACCCACATATTTTTAAGGTACAAATGTTAATAACGCGATCTTTGTAGTTTCCGGTATAAAATAACAATTTTTTTTAAGAAATCAATGATTTTCATAAAAGACAAACTGAAGAAAATACACCGTTTTGTTTAGATCTAAATGGTCAAATTGTAAAAAGCTTACCCGAAAACTCTTAAAAAAATTATTCCCGAAAAGAATTATTAGCGATTTCTTCAATATCTGTTAGCTCAAAGTTTATAGTCACGCTATTGACGGTTGCTGTACTCAGTTTCAGAATCCTTTACTGAATAAGACATAAAATTTTTTCGATTTGCGAAAAGTTCTTATTGAGAACTTCTATAAACATTATTCTTTATGCTATCATTATATTTATATTTCTATTATTGAAAATTGTCTCATATATATATACGTTAATATTACATCTGTATTTTTATTATAAAAATGATAATGATAAGATACTGATTTTAATAAAAACTTTAGCAATAAAAAAATTTTAGCAATTATGGTTTATAGCATCTTACAAATCTTATAAAATTTATGATTCTGAAGCTATGATTACCGAAAATATTTGCGTTTTGACTTAACAGATGATATATCAGACAATATCACTGGAATATTACAATATCACTGGAATATTACTGCAATGTTACAATGTGACTATCGTATGGCAACATAGTGGCAATATTACAACATTATTGCGCGATGATAAATCTCATTGCAATATCACAGGAATATTGCCGCTATATTCCAGCATGACAGACCGCCACGTAATATTTCTGATTATCGCCGTAATACTACAGTGTGAAACAATTTATATACAGGGTCCCATTTTAATGTCACATCACAAATATCTCAGAAACACTGCGTTAAATCAAAAAGGTTTCAGACAAAAGTTGTTTGGCTTGAAGAAGGACAAGAAGGCGATAGCATTTTGTTTATAAATGGCGCCACTTTTGAGATATTCATTGACAATAAATTTTCATAAATGGAAATCCGAATTTTTTGTTATATTTTCTTATTCCATCAATTAATTTGAACAATTTTTGTCTGAAACATTTTTTTATTTGGTTAATATTTTTTGAGATATTTAAGGAAAACTTGGTAACTTTTTCAACATTTAACTTACGATATCTCGCTAACTATCCGTCGAAAGAAAAAATAGTATTAGACTTTTTTACTTTACTTACTATCAAGAATATATTATTATAATAGTGCCCTAACTTTTGTTAACTTATCGACCTTTGGAAATTTCAAAATTATTAAATTAACAAAGGTTAGGGCACCATTAATATATTCTTGATATTAAATAAAGTAAAAAAGTCTAATACTATTTTTTTGTCGACGAATAGTTAGCGAGATATCGTAAGATAAATGTTGGAAAAGTTACCAAGTTTTCCTTAAATATCTCAAAAAATATTAAGCAAATAAAAAATGTTTCAGACAAAAGTTGTTCAAATTAATTGGTAGAAAAAGAAGATATAATAAAAAGTTGGGATTTTCATTTATAAAAATTGATGGTCAGTGAATATCTTGAAAGTGGCGCTATCTATTAACAAAATGCTATTGCTGTCTTATGTCCCCCTTCAAGTCAAACAATTTTAGTCTGAAACATTTTTTTATTTAACGCAGTGTTTTTAAAGCGTAGTCTACAATGGCCGTAAGCAATAAGAAGAAAGCGTGAACAGTAAGAAATGGACTAATCACAGTTGATTATTTTTATCATAATCGAATGTGATTCGTTTATTTCTTACCGCTTACGTTTACTTCTTACTGCTTACTGCCATTGTTGACCACGCTTGAGATATTTTTGCGAGATTTATGCCTAGGACATTAAGTATTTTTGCAATATTGCTGTGATATTTATGCAATATTTCAGTAATATTCCTACAATATCGCAGCAACATTTAAGAAATATTGTAGCAACATTCCTGCATGATTGCAGTAATATTTCGTCAATATTTTGCAATTTTTCTGCAGTATTGTGACTATATTTCATAGGTATTCCTGCAAGATTGTGGCAATATTTCAACAACATTGTGGCAATAGTCCTGTGATATTATGATAATATTCCTACAACATCATTACAATATTCCCGCAATATTTCTGCGAGACTTATGCCTAGGATATTAAATATTTCTGCAATATTGTTGTTATATTTATGCAATATTTTAGTAATATTCCTGCAACATTTCTGTAATATTCCTGCAATATTGCGGTGCTATGTGGTTCTTCACATTATGGGGGGGTAAAAGTATGTGTTTCCAGCCTAAAAAATTAATTGACCTTGATATGACTGACACATAACCTTAAGAACAAGGTCAAGGTTGTAAACATGATATCAGAACGTAAAATTTTTCAATCTTGACACTTTTAGGTCAAAAGTATGGATTTTCAGTCCTAAAAAAAGTCCGGTTTGACCTTAATAATAATCTTAACTCATGACCTTGAGAATAAGGGTAAGGTCACGGCCTAATGTCCCTCGTTGACTTCTGCATTCTTATTCTTATGCGTAACATTGCTCCCTAGCAGGTGCATTTTCGAAGATATTCGCGTTTTCAGCCTAAAACAAGCTTAGACTTTTATGTGACCTTCAGAGGTCAAATTTGGCAGTGTTCAAGGTCATATCCAAACGTAAAATTTTCCGCTCTTTTCATTTCTGAGTCAAAAGTATGGGGTGCCATTTAAAAAAATTGACCTGACCTTGAAATAACCTTCAAGGTTATTGTCAAGGTCAAATCCAAGGTTACCGTCAGATAGCTAGGAAAAAATCATAAAAACCCAGTACTTCGCATTTTTTCTGGGACTTATATTTTTCGAGTTATTCTGCTCTTCCGGGACTTTTATAACACCCTGTATATATATATATATATATATATACAATAAAAAAATTTTTCTTTTAAACTTTTTTAAAAACAAAACAAAAAATTCTACAAAATATAAAAATATTTTTCTTATTATTTAGTTATATTTTTAATTATGTAATATATTTTTAATTAAGTTACAATTTATTTTTACAATTCTATAAAAAATGAATAATATACTATAATAAATAAATCTAAAAAATATATATTCATTAAAAAATATATTTATAAAATAACAAATAGTAAAAATATAAATTGCGACGTTTTTCACTAAACCCGATGAGACTCCGAAATGAGATGAGCCGCGCAAGATTTTCCGTCGCAAGAAATGCCGCCGGTAGCGAAAGTCGCGAGTCTGATCGGACCGAATCTTCTACCGTTCAAAATATCACCAAGTTCTTGGGCACCAGGTACAGAGACGGCCGTACCTGGTACCACCGATCCTCGCAAATGTCACGTACTTGACTGTCGGATTGCAATCTCCGATTTCCACCCCGTGCGGGGCCGACTAACTCCCCGTTATTTAACTCGTAACTGCTGTGAAGCCATTTTAAGTACGCACACACTGTTCACCGGTCAAATTGACCGGTAGGAAACGGAACTGATGAATATCTTGACAAATAACACGACCACACAACTGCGCGTATATCAGTCGACTGACATTCAGAATGTAAGAAAATACACTGACGGATGAGTACGCAACTAGAAAATTAACTACGTTATTTAAATTTTAAATAGTGCAATGGTCAAATTGACCGGAGAACAGCAGTTACGGGTTAAGTCGGAGGTGGGCGGGTTCGTTAGAGTATCAGTGCAATACTAAGAAAACGGTCTCGTCTGTTTGTCTTAAACATGCAGTCTATATTATAAATCATACAAAGCAGTGGACGAGACGTCCACTAGCTTCCGTCCGCCCGATGATTCCGCACACGCAAATATGCAGTCTGCTCGAGCCGTCGACGGCTTCGCCGTCCGACGGACTCCGCCAAGTACCGTAATTTCTATACGGCGGTGGGTCCTCGACCGCACCGACCGTTCTGGGCCGCGATCTTCTGAGGGAAGACCCAGCCACCCTCGCGAGAGGCAAAAAGGTGATATGAGCTTACGCAGCGGCTTCCTCCTTCCTGTCCAGTTCCATACTCGCGAAGGTGGCCGGCTGCTCGCTCGTCCTCCGCTTCCTCGTTCGCTCACTCTCGCTTCGCTCGCATCGCTCTCGGTTTGGTCGGTCGCTCGGGATCCCAAGGCGGAATAGGAATCCTTCGCAGGGACATCGGCTCGGAGCCCCCCCCCCCACTTGCGGGACCTCCCAGGGAACCTTGCGCGGTCCTGCCGTCGTGCCCCGCCGTTTCGCCGAATCTCTTCCCTGCCTGCGACAACCGTCGCGACGACCCCCGGCATTATATCCCGAATTCGCGGGCGCCCCGCTCGCACGGGTGTCCCGCCGCCAATTACCGATTCTATTTCCGAATATTTGCTCAGTAACGGGCGCTCCAAGCTGCCACGTTACAAAATATAATACAAAAATTAATTAAAATCTAAAATAATAAATTTAAAATATTAAATACACATTTTGGACAATTTTAAAACTTTTTAAATAACAAAAAGTTACAATAGAAAATAAAATTGAGAACAACAACAAAGCACTTGGCGCGCCCAAAAACGTGACGATCCGTAAAGTCCCGTTTCTTTCGGACGCGCCAAGTGCTTTCTTTTTTTTATCACAATGGGAAAATCCTCATGGATACCCCCGCCCCAGGAGGGGGCGGGGGTTATGCCGGACTCTAACCGGCTAAAACTCCACCGGGGTGTTTACCGTTCGGACCAGAGTGTGGGGAGTCAAGGGACTGCGCCGGCACTCCCTCCCCGACACCCCGGCCCCGGGGCTCTTATAGAACCCCTCACCCAAATGCCGCACCCCCTCCTAAAAAGGGAGTCGGGGGCGCGGCGCCCCGGCCGGTCGCCCAGCCGGATTGGCCTTCTAATTTCTAATTGGAAAGAAGGGACACTCACCCTCTCTCCTAGCCCCCCTCTTAATTAAGGGAGGCCTGGGAGTTGGGGCCGCCCCCAAACGGGCTACCACTCCGCCCTTACCTATCCTCACCGACGCACAGGGGGTGGCGGGCTTTACGCTGTCGGGGGGGAATGCAGGCGTAGTTCCCCTGACTCCCTCATCATGATCCGAGCGGTAGGCACCCTGCAGGGGTTTTAGTCGGTAGAAGTCCGATATAACACCCGCCCTTCCCAAAAGGGCGGGGGTATCCATGAGGATTTCCCTTGCGCGACCAAAAAAAAGGGCTTTACGCTCGTCCTCCCCCCTTGCGCTGACGGAGGTGGGCCCGAAGCCTCCGACGAGTCGGGGACGGTTCCTCGGCCGGCGCCAGCTCGGGCCCATTCCTTAAACCAGGGGAGCGCCGCCACTTTCTCCGTCGCTCCCTGCGACGGGTACCGGGGCGACGCACAGTGGGTCAAATGGGTCTTTTCGTGGACAAAAATCGTTAAACGGCGTAATTCTTAATCGATTTCCATGCTTTTTTTTTTAATTTACTCGCGAAGAATTGCTCTACAATCGTATCGAGCCCGATTTTTAAATTAGGCACTCTATTCAAAATGGCGCAAATTTGTCAAATGTATAAAACCTGTAAAATATCGAAGATTTTTGGATCGGACAAAGTTTATACGGGCTTTTAAGGCCTCTGAGATACATATGTAAGATCGAAATTCTCAGTTTTTGCCAGTGGAGAGAATCTGCAGTGGGCCGATATATTTTATACCTGCCTGATATCCCCACATTATCAATGTATTCTACTAATGAGTTTGCGTATATGTATTGCATATATATATAATATATATGTATGTAACATATATTGCTTATTTTTTTATTATTTATGAATTCCATAGTTTAACGTAAAATCCTGATATAGGTGACAGCATATCAAGTCAGTACTCAGATGAAAATAACGAATTAAAGTCAATCGTGTGAACTGGCTGTATTAATGATGGTAATACTTATCTCCTTTTATTCTGACGATTTCGTTATGTGTTTAAATGTTTAGTATATTTTTGTCTTTTGTAATTAAATATTAGGTGCGCAACTAAGTTCCCGCTGTTTTTCAAGAGATGGCTCCAGTAGTAAGTGCTGGTCGATTGTGACTTAACCAAAACGTCATGAACCAAGCTTAGACATATGGTAAACAAACCGCTTTGACACATTAGTGATTTTGTTTTTGCGTCATATACTTTTGGTTGTGTGAAAATGTCTTATTTTGTGCCAAATAATCGTCATTTGCGGGAAGTGTTGCTTTTCTTCTTTCATTCGAAGAAAACGGCGGCTGAAGCGTATCGAGAACTCCAAAAAGTTTACGGAGATGCTGCTCTAAGTGAAACAACGTGTCGTGATTGGTTCCGTCGCTTCAAAGACGGTGATTTCGATGTTGACGATCGTTCGCGTGAAGGAAGGCCAAAAACCTTCGAAGACGCTGAATTGGAGGCATTGCTCGATGAGGATCCGTGCCAAACGCAAAAAGAGCTTGCTTCAGCATTAGGAGTTACCCGCCAAGCCATTTCGCCAATCGATTGCATGCGTTGGGAATGATTCAAAAACAAGGAACTTGGGTTCCTTATGATTTGAAGCCAAGAGACGTTGAGCGTCGTTTTTTCGCCTGTGAACAACTGCTCCAGCGGCAAAAAAGGAAGGGTTTTCTTCATCGCATCGTTACGGGTGGTGAAAAATGGATTCATTACAGCAACCCAAAACCGAAGAAAACAAAATCATGGGGACTGCCCGGTCATGCTTCTACGTCGTCGGCTCGGCCGAATATTCACTCTGCGAAGGTTTTGCTGTGTATTTGGTGGGACCAGGGCGGTGTTATTATTATGAACTGTTGAAACCGAACGAAACCATCACTGGGGAACGGTATCGAACTCAATTGATGCGATTTAGCCGAGCATTGCGCGAAAAGCGGCCACAATACGAGCAGAGGCACGAAAAAGTGATTCTACAGCATGACAACGCTCGGCCTCACGTTGCCAAACCCGTTAAAACCTACTTAGAAACGCTCAAATGGGAAGTCCTACCCCACCCGCCATATTCCCCAGATATTGTGCCGTCCGATTATTACTTGTTCCATTCGATGGCACATGGTCTGGCTAATCAGCAGTTCCGCTCATATGAAGACATCTCAAAATGGCTTGATTCGTGGATAGTCTCAAAAGACGAACACTTCTACCGTGACGGTATTCGAGCTCTGCCAGAAAGATGGGAAAAAGTTGTCGCTAGCGATGGGCAATATTTTGAATGATCCATTTGTAACAATTTTTTCACAATAAAGTTGCATTTTCACCAAAAAAACAGCGAGAACTTAGTTGCGCACCTAATATTATTAAATATTAGACTATTAGATATTATATTAGATATTAAGTGATTTATCTAAGTTTACACTGTTGTGAGTTGAGCAAGATTTGTGCTAACTCTGAGCTGGGATCACGCAGAAGTTGGGCGCGAGAGCGAGTATAGATTAGGCCGACGGTTGTCGGCCAAAGGAGAGGAACGATAAAGAATCTGGTCAATAATTTTCTGGTCTCCCCGTTTCAGCCTCGATTTATTTAGATGATGACTAGTTACAGCGATCCGTAAGTCGAATGATGTCGAATACAGATCGTCTTGGACGATGGAAATGGAAAGCACCGTTAGCTGAGCGCGGACACCGATTATTTAATTCTCCACGTGTCACGAAATTTTGATAAGTGCGATAGTTTTTTCAGCGAGAAAATGAAATAAAAAAACTGAGAAATGAGATCAGGTGCCCAAGCGACGCGTTTTCGAGGCACTGCGGCACCAGAACGGATTCTCGAGAATTAAATATAATCTTCCACGGTATGAATCGTGATATTTATAATTTAATATCTCGGATGCAGCATGAGACGATTGGCAGATTCGAACGGTCTTCTGTTCAGCCGACACAAAGTTTAGGCGATATAAACAATATTTTGCCGTTAGTTCCGAGATATTATTAGGTGCGCAACTAAGTTTCTGGGTTTCACACATGAATGGCGATAACGACACATGTAGTTGACATACATGTCTGAAGTTGTGTCTTTTTTATAGCTTGGACATCTGTTAACAATAACCAGTCGTAATACTAACACATATCGCAACGCAAAAATATTTTTTCTAACAACGAAGATGTCGAGTTTTGTACCAAATAAACAGCATTTGCGGGAAGTTTTGCTTTTCTGCTTTAACTTGAAAAAACGTGCAGCTGAAGCACGTCGTTTGCTTGAGGAGGCCTACGGCATGCACTATCGAAAACTACCTGTGAAGATTGGTTTAAACGCTTTAGAAGTGGCGATTTCGACACTGAGGATAAGGTGCGCTCTGGAAAACCAAGAACAATTGAGGACGCCGATCTGCAAGCGTTATTGGATGAAGATAATACGCAAACACAAGATCAACTTGCGGAGGCATTAAACATGACTCGCCAAGGTATTTCCAAACGTTTACATGCCATGGGAAAAATTCAAAAGGAAGGAAAATGGGTGCCGCATGAGTTGACTGAGAGACAGATGGAAAATCGAAAAGCCACTTCCGGAATTTTGCTTTTGCGGCATGAAAGAAAGAGTTTCCTGCATCGAATTATTACTAGCGATGAGAAGTGGATATATTTCGAGAATCCCAAACGCAAAAAATCGTGGCTTTCACCTGGCGAAGCATCAACATCGACGGCACGGCCAAATCGCTTCGGAAAGAAGACAATTCTCTGCGTTTGGTGGGACCAGAAAGGAATCATGTACTATGAGCTGCTGAAACCCAGCGAAACTGTCAATGGGCATCGCTACCGACAACAATTGATCAATTTGAACCATGCATTGCTCGAAAAACGGCCAAAATGAGACATGAGACACGAACGAGTGATATTGCAGCACGACAACGCTCTGTGCTATCGCACTTCCATCGTCCAGGACACCATCAAAACGCTGAAATGGGATCTGCTACCACACCCGCCGTATTCGCCAGACCTGGCCCCTTGCGATTATCACTTGTTTCGGTCGATGGCGCATGGCTTGGCTGGGCAACACTTGGCCAATTTTGAAGAAGTGCAAAATTGGTTGGATGAATGGTTTCGGTCCAAAGACGCGTCGCTTTATCGTCGCGGTATTCATGTATTGCCAGACAGATGGCAAAATGTGTAGCGAGGGACAATACTTTGAATAAACCATTTTCTTTATTTCTCTTGAAATTTTCCATTTTTCATTGATCAAAAAAACCGGGAAACTTAGTTGCACACCTAGTAGATTCTCACATCGTCGGTTTATGTCGGTTAATGACAAAAGTGTTATTGTTACGGTGGCAATGATACATTGTATAGGAATACAAATAAGTTTCCGCCTTTTTCTATCAAAAATTAGGAAATTATTGTGAAAGAACGGTACATTACGTTTTATTCAAAGTATTGTCCATCACTAGTCATTACTTTTTCCCATCTTTCTGGCAACATTCGGATACCACGTAAGAAGAACTCTTCATCTTTTGAGGCTATCCACGAAGCGACCCAATTTTTAGTATCTTCATATGATGTAAAGCGCTGCTTAGACAGGCCATGTGCCATCGACCGGAACAAGTGATAATCGGAAGGGGCAATGTCTGGTGAATACGGCGAGTGGGGTAGGACTTCCCAATTAAGTGTTTCCAAATAGGTTTTGACCGGTTTTGCAACATGTGGCCGAGCGTTGTCATGTAGGAGAATAATTTTGTTGTGTCTGGAGTAGTAATGGGCGCGTTTTTCCTTGAGTACTCGGCTCATTCTCATTAATTATGTTCGGTAGAGAGCTCCAGTAATGGTTTCGCTCGGTTTGAGCAACTCATAATACACGACACCAAGCTGATCCCACCAAATACACAGCATGAGTATTTTCCCATGAATATTTGGTTTGGCTGTCGATGTTGAAGCATGGCCCCCAGGTGGTCCCCATGATTTTTCCTCTTTGGGTTATCGTAGTGGATCCATTTTTCATCACCAGTGACTATACGATGCAAAAAACCCTTTCTTTTATGCCTGGCAAGCAGCATTTCGCACGTGCAAAATCGGCGTTCAACGTCTCTCGGCTTCAATTCATATGGAACCCAATTTCCTTGTTTTTGAATCATTCCCAACGATTTTAAACGATGTGAAATTGCTTGTTGAGTCACTTCTAATGTAAGTGCTAGTTCTTCTTACGTTTGGCACGAATCTTCGTCCAATAATGCTTCCATTTCCGTGTCTTCGTACACTTTCGGCCTTCCACTACGTTCTTTGTCTTCCACGTCAAACTCACCGCTTTTAAACTTTTGAAACCACTCACGACTTCTCTCACTTAAAGCAGTCTCACCATATGCTTCTACAAGTAATTGATGCGCCTCAGCTGCAGATTTCTTCAAATTAAAGAAGTAAATCAAAAGTTCCCGCAAATGACGCTTATTCGGCACAAAACTTGACATTTTAGCACGAAAAAAATTATGTGATGCTGATACGGAGTCACTAATATTTCAAGGTTATGTTGTTACCAGATGTCCGAACTTACGATATTACGTTTTACATCTGACAATTTCAACATAACCTTCTGGTGGGGCCATCTTTTGTCAAACGGCGGAAACTTATTTGTAATCTTAATAATTCGCCGAGATAGAAGAATAAGCAGCAAGATAGAGACCGAGCAAACAATTCGCTAGTAAACACTTTCGGATTACCCGATCGGTCACTCGTGCTACCGGCCTCCAGAAGACACTCAGCGAGAATCCTCAGGAAGATTTTAAAGCGAACAAGAAAAACGCGAATCTGAATTCAAGTTCGGAACAAAAAGTTTCCATCGTTTTTAAGGCAATGTCCTATTAATATTATTATAAATGATAGTATCTTCAATCAAAATATTTTCCGGCATTATCTACTATTTTTTGCCATCTTTCAGGCAAAAGATGGATACCGTGATAAAAGAAGTCTTTGCTCTTAGAATGAATGAAGTTATCGATAAATTGTGGCACTTCCTCAACATTGCGAAATCGTGTACCAGAAAGACTGCTGCATAGAACAAAATAACTGAAAATCCGATGGGGCAATATCTGAAGAATATGCTAGATGTGATAGGACTTCTCATTGCAATTCCATGAAAGTTCCCCAGGTCGTCAATGCAATGTGAATTTTAGCATTGTCGTGCAAAGGAGTCACTTTGATTTGTTTTGTCGTAAAATATAGCTGTTTCTCGATCAATTGCTCATTCGACTACTTCAATTGTCGACTGTATAATTCCGCGGTGATAATCTACGAGGGTAATCCCAGAAGTACCCGACCTGACGTATATATAGCAGTTGTTGTTTGAAAAGAATGACTATGGTAGTGTTACGTCCTGGAGGAGGAACGCAACTTGACGCTTGCTTTCGCAAGCGTCAGACGTACTCGCAAATCTACAGAACAGATCAAGGATCGGAATGACCCCTTTATCTGGCGCAGATGTACGTCAGTGGTCCTTTATTTAGGTCAAGGAACTGAATCCTTTTACCTGGGATAGGACCGTGAGCGACAGTTGAGAGAAGGGAGAATTTTTGGTTGAGAATAATTATTTGGAAAACGTGATTGGTTTACAATTACAAATAACTTGTTTTATTAGTGATTAGACGGAAGTTCACAATGAAATAAAATTTGTAAGATTTTATAATGTGTCCGTATACATATGTGGTTAACAATCGCGCTCAGAACAATGATTCTCGATTACTCAGAACAATATTCCGTGTTCGTTATGTCCGACTGTGATCGAAAGGATTGGGCCACTGACGTCTGATTTAACAATTAAGGAGGAATGCCAAGGAAAATAGAAAACAGAAGTAAAACGAAAGGAAAAGAAAAGAGAGAGAAGAAAAGATAAAAAAATGAAACGAAAGAGGTTACTCAAGTAAAAGAAAATACAAGTAACTTACTGCTGGACTTCTCTGATCTTAGTAGACAATGAAAGGTGTGGTTGCTGCGTCTCTGTGAGGATAGATGCCTCAAGTTCTGCGCCAAGGACAGGCAGCTGGTTTCGACAGGATCGCTCTCAATGGCCCAAGAAAGAACAAGATCGTTGCACCGAATAATTGACAAGTGAAGAATACTGGTCGGTCTAAGCCACAAGTTGGCTTGATTGTTAAGAAACCCTGAAGGGGTGCTGGAGAGAAGCGTCTGTCCTGGATGCTGGATCGGCGAGAAGTGAGTGAGGCTTTTGACTTTTCTCAAAAAGTCAGCTCGGTTGAGAGAGTGGGGTTTTGGGGGAAATGTTCCAGAAGATTATTTTATAGGAGAAGATACATGTGGCAATAAGAGAATTTCGAAAGTCTTTTGTAAATAAAAAAAACGTGGCAGCTATCTTAAGAAGTAAATATCGATATTTCTAAGAACGATGTCATGGTACTGTTATCAATGGTTAAGCGCGTGGGAAACAGGATAGGAGTTGGTTCAAGATTGTTAGTATTTTCGGGGTATCGAAAATTCCAGAGATATCGTCGTGTGGTATCATGCCTGAGCGCATTCGGCCATACGATAAGTAATCATAAATTCGATTTCCCTTATTTATAAAAGAAACCTAGGGTCCGCTGAGTCAGCAGGACGTAACAGTAGAAAGTACCAACCTTATAAAGCTTAAGTTCGAAATTTGACGACGCTACGTTGTTTAGTATTTGTTTGGTAACCATCAATATTGAACGCTCTCAGTGAATTTGTAAACATGGAAAAATTGATCATCGTTATGTGATAGAATACTTTCATTTGAAAGGCCTCAGTCCAACCAATATCAAAGCGGAGCTAGATTCTACTCTAGGGGAGTCTGCTCCTTCATTTACAACAGTAAAATATTGGATGGCAGAGTTTAAACGAGGTCGTACGAGCTGTCAAGACGAATATCGCAGTGGTCGACCAAATGAGGTGACCACACCAGAAATGGTGAAGAAAATCCACATAATGGTATAGGATGACCGTCGACTGAAAGTGCGCAAGTTAGCAGACATGTTAGGCATTTCAAAAAGTGCTGTACATCGCATATTGACTGAAAATTTGGACATGAGAAATCTGTGCGCAAGATGGGTGCCGCGATTGGAACAAAAACAGCGTCGTGAGGATGTTTCAATCAAGTGTTTGGCGAAGTTTCACAGCAATAAAGCCGAGTTTTTGCGTCGATTCATAACCATGGATGAAACATGGTTCCATCACTTCACACCTGAGATGAAGGAACAGTCAAAACAATGGACCAAGGTGGCTTGATGGCTATTTAAGGAGCTCGACGATTCCCACTATAAACAGAGTATCGAAGCTATTGAACATCGCTGGGAAAAGTGTAATGAGCTAAAAGGAGACTATGTAAAAAAATAAAGATATTTTTTCCCAAATTTTTTGTGTTTTCTTTGTTAGGTCAGGTACTTCTGGGACTACCCTCGTAAGATGGTTTTAACAGCTCATAATACAGCATTCTTTGTATATCCCACCAGATACCATAGGAGGACCTTATGACCATGAATATTTCGTTTTGGC
Source organism: Harpegnathos saltator (assembly GCF_003227715.2). NCBI lineage: Eukaryota > Metazoa > Arthropoda > Insecta > Hymenoptera > Formicidae > Harpegnathos > Harpegnathos saltator. The sequence goes on from NW_020229885.1 coordinate 134,720, forward strand.
TCTAATGTAGAGAATTCTCCGGGATTTACTCACGACTTTTTGCGACTGGGATTGTCTTGATTAATGCATTTTTCGTCTCCGGTCATAATTCGATACATAAGAGACTTGTGTTTGTGTCTATTGAGCAGCGAAAGGCAAATGGTGACTCAGCTGGCAATAGTATTCTTGGATAATTAACGGGGAACCCATTTTCCTTCCTTCAGAATTTTCCCCATTTCATGAAAGCGTCGAATTACAATACTCTGATTAACATGTAACCTTCTCGCAAGTTCTACACTCGATTGAATAGAATCTTTTTGCAATAACGCTTCCGAGTCATCCGAATCCATTTCTTGCAATCGCCCGGCACGCTTCTTGTCTTTCAAGTCAAAATCGCCACTTTTAAAGCGCCAAAATCACTCATGACATCAACTTTTAGCTACCATTCCCTCACTATAAGTTTCGCAAATGCTTCTGGTTGCTTCGACAGCTGTTTTGTGCTACTGAAATAAAAAAAGCATGCAAAGACAAATACGCATTTTATCGACTTCCATCTCCATACAAATTAAAAATGATTATGTTAATAAATATGACTTTTCACGTATCAGTTTCTATGTGGGTTGACCAATATTGACATAATCTAACAAAAATGCGCCGCAAATGTAAATTATTTATAATATCATCTATACGCAAATGCTTTTGTATATCCCTAATATTTAAGGACAAGTTGAAAATATGTTACTAAAAACGTATTGTTAGAGAAATTTTACTCGCATGTCATGCGAGTATAATGATTTCATCATAATCATTATTAAACAAAATAATAAAAAATTAAAATTGATATAATTCGTATTAATTGTTTAACGTATTAATTGTTTAAACGAGTATTGTCTCATCATACTTTTGTGTATTAACATAACATACTAATTTATTGCATGTTATTTAATATTTCAGAGTTTGAAAGCCTCCGCATCGTATGTATCCGTTTTATACGCAATGTATTGACGCCGATGAAACTTAAAACGTACACACTTATTATAAAATCAAAGTAGTATCTGTTATATTCAATATAAATATATATATATGTATGTTATATGTATACATACACATGTTATATACAACATATACGCGCGTTCGCGCATACGCACACGCATACAGTTATTTATAATTTTGTCTTTATGTATTATAGTGATACGATACATGTGATACTACCATGTTTTCTCTCATAAACTAATTTCTTCTTTCTACATTTTTTTTTTCTTTTATCTTCCGTGATAAAATTGGTCGTATATTAAATTATGTAGTATATATTATTATAATTAGAACAATTTCTTATCATTATAATTAGGGTTATTTCTTATTATCATAATTAGAATAATTGTACAATATTCGATTTTAAGATAAGATCGTACGGTAATTGTAATCAATATAACTCTTAAAACATAAATAAATTGGTCGACACTAAAGTTAAAAATTCTAATATCTTTAACCTATGTAATTTAATAATTTAATAAGTACTTTATAAGTATGCACAAAGTTATTTAATAAGTAAAGAGACAGTAAATAGGTAACCAGACAGAAAGTTGTAATTCGAAAAATATCTAAATAATAAATATGATACTTTAAAAGTCATATGTAAATTGACATATTTATATATTTGACATATTTATTGTCACTTAAAAACAGATGTTTGACTATTATTTTTGTTAATATAATACTAATTTTGATAATAATAACTCTGAAATTTGTTTCATTATAGTTAGTATCCTCTCGAAAAGTGCACTTTTGAAAAACAGCATTCAATAATAAAAATTTTATTTTCATTTTTGTATTTATGGGTGTAAAATTTTTTAGTATTTATTCTAGGATAATCAAGTAATATGGTAAAAGTAGGAATATAGAAAGAGGCCGGTTCTAAGCCAAAACGCTGAATCAGCACTGCTAGCAAGATGTCTGCAGCCGTATATTCTCCCCTCCTCCGTATACTCGCCCCAACTTAAATGATGCCCCCCCTCCCCATCCATATTATCCCCATTGCTCGGGTGCCACTTCTCCATTCAGCCGTATAATCGGATAATATCACTCTCTTTTTTACCGATCCTCTAGTCTAAAGATAATTATTTTTTATCGACGTTCAATTAGCTCCCCCCCCCCCATTAATTGGTTACTCATTCTAATTAACACGTCCGCTTTACCGACATGTACGGTAGATACTTTCAGAGAAGAGCCTGAGAGCGGTACACCGGATTTTTCTTTTCATTGAGCAGCCCAGTAAGTAAAATGCTAGCAGAATGCGCGCAGATTGACGTCAATTTCGATCAGATCTCCACATCAAAATCATAGCCATCTGTGTCCTCATTAGGCTCATGTTTTGTCGATAGGACCTGTGTGATAGACCGTGCGAGCAGATTGTCGGCAGAAACCGCGCAGGTCCTGCTGACAAACTACGCGTAGAATCTGCGCGTAGAGTTTGCTCGGTTTCTGCCGCCAATCTGCCGTCAAATTACTGCAAGTCTTGCGCAGTTTTTGCTACAAATCTGCCGTCAAATATCCGACAATCTAGCGTATATTTGACCGCAGATTGGCGGCATAATATGATATAACAGATTCTGCGTTAAATTTGTTGCCTATTTGCCATCAAACTATGATAGCAGGCTTTGTTCGAAATCTGCTCGCGCAGGTTTGGCTATCTGGGAGTATAGGATATACAAAATACGTACTGTGCCTAGGTATTAAGCCTATTGGCACTCGATTTACATGAAAATTAAGCTTATTCTAATAGTAGTACATAAGAGTCCCTAGGAAGGTAAATAGCAGGTAACTAGGCTTAATCTATATGTACAGTCGTTGTTTAATATAACTTAAAGGAGTGTACATCTTAGTCATTATGTCATTATTTAAGTATCTAATCATGTACATATTTGCACACATACAGAGTGTATAAAAGGTACCGGGATAATGAATTATCACAAAAACTAGCATTTTAGAAAAAAATGTTTCAAACAAAAATTGTAGGGTTTCAAGAGATCTATTTACTGACATGAGTTTGACCTTGGGTGGCGTTGCCAAGGTTAAGATAAGGTCACCTTGTATTTTTTAAACGAGTCCCCCCCCATTTTTTATTGCATATTCTTATAACCCTTCTTCAGTCCTTTTCAAAACACTATAACTTTTTCTACTTTGAGTAAGCAGTTTCGAAGTTATCGAGCTTTTTATAATAAGATAACCAGCCAACCAAGACCAGATCTAAGAAGTATCCAGGCAGCCAAGGCAAGATCAAAGAAGTGTCCAGCCAGCCAAGGCAAAATCAAAGAAGTATCCAGCCAATCAAGGCAAGATCAAAGAAGTATCCAGCCAGCCAAGACATGATCAAAGAAGTATCCAGCCAGCTAAGGCAAGATGATCATAAAGGAAAACTAGCAATTGAAAGCTCGATTAATGTATTAAATGTTCAAATTGTTCACCACTCATTGTTTGACAATGCGCTAATCGATGATAAAAACCTTCTTCTATGTATTCATTTTCTATGCATCTTCTATGTATTCATTAGGTATAAGTGCCACTTCGTCAAGAATCCGACCTCGTAGATTATTTAGATTCCGATGTTTAGTTTTGTATACTTGATCTTTTAGATAACCTCAGAGAAAGTAGTCGAGAAGTGTCAAATACGTGACTATATTGGCCACTCGATCTTGGCCACAGCTTCTCCTCCCTATCCACCGTTCAGGAAAAATTGTGTCTAAATAAATACGAATGTTTCGTCCATAAAGCAGTGGTGCACCATCCTGTTGAAACCATCATCTATTGAAAGTCTCCGCCAACGATCGCGTTGATTGCAGGGACGATTTGATTTCTCAGCATGTCTTTATATGAATATACAGGGTGCACGATTTATCTGAAGACATTGAAATATCTCGAGAACTATGCATTGGATAAAAAAAAATGGTTAATGAAAGTTGTTAGTCTCGAAGGGGGACATCCAATGATACCAAACTCGACCTCCCACCCCACCCCCTGGGGGTGGGGGTTGAGGGCAACTTTGAAATCTTAAATGGAAACCCCCATTTTTTATTGCAGATACGGATTCTACGCCACAAAATACGTAAATTTTGTTCGAAACTTTTTTTTTATTCGTGATAGATGGCGCTGTAATCGCAAAAAATTATGTTTTCCGCAACTCTCTAGAAATGATCATTGGATTGAGAAATAAAAAATACCTGTTCAATATTTTTAAAGAACATAATAAAAGTTATTCCCCCCCCCCATCCTCTCGGGGTAGGGTGGATAGTAACGTTCAAATCTTAAATGGGAACCCGAATCGAAGAGGGAACTGCTCGACGCGCCTTTCTGTGGGGTTACCTAAAAGATAAGGTTTACAACAAGTGCCAACAACTCGTGAAAACGTGGTAGAACGCATAAGAAACGCTTGCGCTGAAACTCCCGCAGATATGCTTCTATCCTGTGTACAGTCATTTGAAAAAAGGATCAATAAGCGTATTGAAGTTGAAGGTAAAAATTTCGAACACTTACTCTAATTAATTGAACAGTGAGAGGCAAGGGGACTCACATTAAAAAAGCACCCGAAGGGAACATAAAACTACTACGTCCTCGTCGTTGTTCCTGTGTAACGCTAAAAGTAGTTTCTCGGAAAAATTCAACGCTATCTATCACGAATGAAAAAAATTGTTTCAATAAAAATTTCACGTACAATCTAATTCTGCAATGAAAAATGTGGGTCCCCATTTGAGATTTGAACGTTACCACCCACCCTACCCCGAGAGGATGGGGGGGAATAACTTTTATTATGTTCTTTAAAAATATTGAACAGATACTTTTTATTTCTCAATCCAATGATCATTTCTGGAGAATTGCGGAAAATATAATTTTTTGCGATTACAGCGCCATCTATCACGAATCAAAAAAAAGGTTTCGGACAAAATTTACGTATTTTGTGGCGTAGAATCCGTATCTGCAACAAAAAATGGGGGTTTCTATTTAAGATTTCAAAGTTGCCCCCAACCCCCACCCCCAGGGGGTGGGGTGGGAGGTCGAGTTTGGTATCATTGGATGTCCCCCTTCGAGACTAACAACTTTCATTAACCACTTTTTTTTATCCAATGCATAGGTCTCGAGATATTTCAATGTCTTCAGATAAATCGTGCACTCTGTATACATATAAGATCACGATATTCGTCATTATCGCTACTTACATATAAACGAAAGGTAAGAAATGAAATATATGCGGTGGGATATTAATTTGTGAATTCGTTGCAACTGATGATTCATCTCGTCCATCTCTTTCTGAAGACTGCAAAGTGGAAGTGATATTTTAAAAGGATATCTCACGTACCATTTCCACACTTGGGTGAAAAGGTAAATATCTATAATTATGTTTTATATTGTAGATACTGTCAAAGCATTTCTTGAGAACAAAGTAGGAAAATATAATGAAGAAGATATGAAAAAAAGAGTAGAAACGAAGAAAAAAAAGAAAAAGAGAAAAAACGTGAGAAGAAAGCAGAAAAACGTTTAGTCAATCTATATAAAATTGAAGATCGCTGTGAGGTATCTGTTCCAAATCAACGAAAACGAAGACCTACAGTTTTATATGTTGGTCAGCAGAAAATTATTATTTATAAAATAATCTTATACCAATAAAATTCATCTTTGTTTGAATCATGTATCCTGATTCTATATAAACATTTTATAACTATAGATAAAACTGAATTTAAAGATGACTGGTGGACTGGTGTTAAGTACAATGAAACTCTTGGCAAAAATGATTGAAGGTACAAGCATATATTTAATATTTCCTTATACTATACCAATACATATCTTTTTCTTGCTTAATTTATTTTGTGCTTATTATGTTTTCATTAGGCTGGGTCTACAATAGGTGTAATAAGCTTTTAGTTATTTGGTATAAGCTTTACCAATCGCTTCCCATTTCATTTCCTTTATGTTGTGATTTTTATAATATTTATTATCTTTTGCATACAAACAGGGATTTGCTTGTACAATTGTTATTAACACTTCGTCGCCAATGTCAGCAACATATTCTTCGTTGTCGGACATTTTGCCAAACCAAATCGAAACGTGCGTGAAAACGTGTACATATGCCTAAATAACTTTTCTTATTGGCTGAAAGAAATCGGCCTTAAGCTTTAATTCTTAACTTCAAAAGTTTGGATCTACCCAACTTTACTGCCAGCGCTGAAAATTTATAGTTTACGTGACACAAACTATATATTTTCAGTATTGAGAATGAATATCAGAACATAGCTTATATTGTTGCCTATGTTATTGCATTTTGAATAAGGTAAGTTTTGGAAACATCCCACATTAGTTATATACATTGTTCGAGCGTATACTCTTAAATAATTTTGTTACAGAAGTTGGTTAACATGGCCAATATAGTAATATCAGGTGTAGTAAAAAGAAATCCATTATTTTTGCATGAAATTGAAGGCTTTAATTACCATAGTTAGAATGATCCGATTTAGGTCAAATATGCGCCGTTTTGTTCGATAACTTGTTGCCATTTTGAAAGTAATTTCATTATGCCTCTCTCATAGAAGCCCTCGTCCCTATTGGCAAAAAATTGAGACAGTCGATTTTCACAAGCCTCTCTTGAAGCGAATTTTCCACCAGCAAAATTGTTTGCCATGGACAGGAACAGATGGTAATCACTTGGTGCCAGGTCCGGACTATAAGGTGGATGCATAAGAACCTCCCATCCAAGCTCCCGGAGCTTCTGGCGAGTCACTATCGATGTGTGTGGCCTGGCGTTGTCCTGATGGAACACAATTCCTCTCCTATTGGCCAAAGCTGGCCGCTTCTGGGCGATTGCTTCCTTCAGACGGTCCAATTGTTGACAGTACAGTTCCGAGTTAAGAGTTTTGCTGTAGGGGAGCAGCTCATAGTAGATAATTCCCTGCCAATCCCACCAAACACACAGCAAAACCTTCCTGGCCGTCAATCCTGGCTTGGCCACCGCCAAGCTTCCGCCGGCTCACCGCGATTCGACCACGACCGTTTTCGCTTGACGTTGTCGTAAGTGATCCACTTTTCATCACCAGTCACCAACCGCTTCAGAAATGGGTCGATTTTGTTGCGATGCAAAAGCGATTCGCAGATGGAAATTCGGTCCATGAGGTTTTTTTCGTTAACTCGTGTGGCATCCATACATCGAGCTTCTTTTTGTATCCAGCCTTATTCAAATGGTTCCAAACGGTTTTTTGTGCAATCTTTAGCTCTTGGGTAATCGAAACAGTGCTTACATGACGGTCGGATTCGACAATGTCCATGATTTTATCGATATTTTCGACAATTGGCCTTCCAGTGCGTGGTGCATCTTTGACATCGAAATTACCGGAACGGAATCGACAAAACCAAAATTGCGCGTGATTGGCTGTTACAGTATCAGGACCATAAACACTATTTACATTTTCAGCCGCCTGGCTTGCGTTTTCGCCTTTATCGAAGAAAAACTGTAAAATATAGCGTATTTTCTCTTTACTAGTGTCCATCTTTGATGCGCGCTCAAACAAAACTGAGTCAACTAATTACAAAACTGTCACAAAAGTTTTTTTAGTACGAAATCTCATCTTTCTAACGCCATCTAGTGGAACCCGATCGGACTTATACAACGCGAGATACAGATAACTAAAGCCATCTATTGGAAAAATAATGGATTTCTTTTTACTACACCTAATATTATTGGTGCTGATATGCTTGCTGAAGCAGAAAGACATGTACAAAGAAATGGGAAACATTTCCGAACCCGAGAAGATCTATTTGAACTTCCAGAAAACCAATTCATAAAATTATTTCATTTAACTAGAAGACAGGCTGACAATATTATTGATATCGTAGAGCAATACCATCATCCAAAAAGATCTTCAGCATTAGATGCATCTGTGGAAGTAAGTTACTTGATTCCATATCTATCAATATTATACCTGCTTTTTGTATCCATCTCTATTAATCGTCATGTGGAGAAAAATTCCCGCTTTTGTTATTGCTCTTTCTCTATTGGTTAAGAGTCTCCTGACAGTAGCGACAATACCGCTGTCGAGTCGCATGCGACAATTGTCACAGGGGCTCGATTCCCGACGGCGTGCGAGTGAGATGCATATGCGAAAATGTACAATTTACGTTACATATAATATAGATTTTCGTATGCGCATCTCATTCGCATGCCGTCAGAAATCGAGTCCCAGATGTCATGCGACAATTCTCGCATGCGACATATCTCATACGCTTTCAAGTGGTCTGTTTTTTTTAGCTGCACTACTGAACTGGTGCAATAAGTTAAAGTGAGAAAAAATATAGTTGTCTCATTCTAACTTATTGCACTAGTTCCGCAGTGACCGCAGTGCAGCTGAAAAGAACAGACCAAATAATTGAGCCCCAGAGTTTTGTTGTCAGTTGTCAGCAGGGGGTTCAAACTCCCCGTATTTTTTGACTCCGAAAGTTCAGTTCAGTGGTCGGTGCTCCAGGCGGCAGCACAGTCGATCCCTCTCTTTTCCTCTCTCTTCCCCTTGTCCACAAGTTGATTTTGATTTGTTTTGCCTTGACCGTTAATGGTTAAACAATTCAATACAGCATAGTGCAATTAACGCTAAACGCAAATTTTTCAGTGCTATTAGTGTTTATGTAGTGAATATTCTATAATATATTATAACGTGTTTTTTTTCATTTTTAGTTGTATAGTAAATTACAGTGTTTAAGTGTATAAGTGATTTATAGTGTATAAATGTTTAATTGATAGTGTTTAAGTGATTTATAGTGTTTAATTATTATAGTGTTTAATTATTATTAGTAAATAATAGTGATTGCATTACATATATATAGTTATTACAATATTTTATATATCCTTATTATATTAGATATTATATTATATATTATTAGTTTATATATTATTTATTATATTAGATATTATAATATATATTAGATTTCAATTTATTATATAATTTATTATAGTTATTAGTTATAGTCATAGTTATAATACAATTAAAATTTTAGCTACATTTATAGAAATATGGTGCATAAATGTTGTGTGTCCAATTGCACATCAAATAAAAATATTCCAAGGCACCAATTTCCAAAAGATGTGCAACGAACAGAAATATGGCTTGCAGCAATAAAAAGAACAGACCTGATTGGTAAGTGTGCATATATATTTCTATATGCTTGTTTATTTTGTTCTTTCTTCCTCTTTCTCTCTCTCGCTTTCCTTTTCTTAATATATATATATATATATATATATACAAGGGCAGTCTGAAAAGTTCTCGGCCTAACAATAAAAGAAAATTTGTTTTGCCGTGAAATATTTTATTTTTCAATATAATCTCCTGAAACTTCAATACATTTATTCCAACGTTTTTCCAATAATTCAATACCATCATTAAAGTGTGATTCCGGAAGGTCCTTTTCGCTCTGGTGTATAGTGATGGATCCAAGTTTCATCAACAGTTATGAAACAACGCTTGATATCCATTTTATTTTGCTTAAAATGATCCAAACACGCTTGAGAAATACGCATTCGAATGCGTTTTTGGTCCATTGTTAGCAAATGTGGCACCTATCTTGCACAAAGCTTTTTCAACTGATGCTGCTACTCGAATGACTTGACAAATCGAATAAAATTTTACATGGGTTTATATCAGGGATGCCATTTTCCAATACAATTATAGTTTGACAGTTTCTAATGCCATGTATATGTCAGGTCGATAACTTTTCAAACTATGCTTACGTATATACCTCTGTAGCATTCAAGATCATTATGTCACAATGAAGTCACATTATAATGACGTGTGAATGTTCGCATTATCACAGGCATGATATCACTGTGACATCACTGTTATTCAACTGGGAATTTCACCTCATAGTAATGTCACTGACATCATGTCTGTGATAATGCGGACATTCACATAATATAATGTTAATATGACTTCATTGTGACATAAATGCTTGTGACATAATGACCTTAAATGCTACGCAGGTATATTTTATTAATTTTGAAATTTATTTGATATATGTTTGTGCATTTATATATATATATGTAAATAAATGCATATGTTTTAAATATAGTCTCTTTTTTATGTGTTACAGGTGTACAAAGGAAAATATTAGATAAGTTACATATGTAACACGATTCAACATTATATTATTATTTTTACTACTTTTTTTCAAATAGTTTACTTATTATATTTACCTGTTATATATATTTTGTTATATTTTAATTTTTGTGCAACAAAAAACTAATAAAAGTAATATGTAATTATGTTCTATTTTAATGTAATTAAATGTACAAATGTATACATTGATAAATATCTTTGTGTGCATTGTAATATATTTTAATAATATAATATTAACATATATATATATTATAATCCTCCCAATAATATTGTTTGCACAAATTAATAACAAAGTGATAAGTTTCTGAGCGATGTTATTAAGTTTAACTGTTATTTACTGTACTTAAGATTATAAATGAAAACTATTTTAAATGTGTGAAACATTTTTTACGTAGTCTTAAGAAACGTAAATAACATTTAAACTTTACAATATCGCTCAGGAACTTATAAATTTAATTTTAATATCTAAGTATGTACCACACGCGCGCGGTGTGATTTAAATATGGCGGCAACCTCCCCACCACTCGTTCCTTAGTTCGTTACTTCCGGGCTGGTGCTCCAGGCGGCGCTGAAAATAGTGTCCCCTTCTCACAAGAGGCGAGTTTGAACCCCCTGGTTGTCAGTTGTAGCATGCAGAGAGGAGTGACACGTAGGAGTAAATAATTTACACATAAATGGATTCGAGAATTACATAGCAGAACTGATACGTCAGGATATTGTGAAGGATCATCTTCAAGTGAACGCTTTAATACAAGTAAATATATGTATATATATGTGTGATTCTATCTCATAAACTATGAGATATAACCTCAATCTCAACTTTAGATTAACATCAATTCTGGAAAAAGAAGAAGGAAAGAAGAAGAGAAAATTAATATCATGTTTGACAATAATAAATAGTAGGATCATATTTATAATAATAAATAATATGTTAGGAATTATATTCTGATAAGCCAAATAACAAATCACTATGTATTTTCTGTTAAGGACATATAACAATGCACTGGGCTGTTGAAAGCATTAGACGAATTCAATACCGAAGATAGGACCAAAATTGCAGTGTTAGAATCCTCCATAGAGCGATTAGCATCTGTTGCTGAAACCGAACCAAATGAGAAGAAGAAGAGTTGTTGTCCATCGTTGAGAGCTATAAGGATCAATTAAATATGTTCTTGGTGGTCTTTCGCAAGGCTAATGTCGTTAGCACTTGTATCATAGAAATAGATAAATTAGCTAGGGAGAATCTGCTCTCCTTGCCAGAGTGGCAAAATGCTCTTCGTAAACGACGAGACAAATAAAGTTTGATAGATTCTTCTAGCCAAATCACAGACAAATTATTCAGCATCGTAAGGCATCTAGCTGAGACAACTCAGAGAAGTGCTGATATATTGGACATATTGTGTACGTACTATATTTTTGAATTATTTCATAAAAATATTGAATTTATTAGATATCTATCATGCAGAATGAAGCAGCTATTATCCTATCTTGAATATCTTGAACATATGAGATGTGAGAATAGAAAAATATTTAACAGAAAATACATGGTACTGAAACAATTGTCTTATAGTAGTAAAGTTTTATTTTCTAAGTAAACTAAGCTTTAAAAATCTAAATCCTTTATCATTTTTTCCTAAGTTATTTTTTAAATAAAATGTTTTAATTAAAAATGTAATAAAATTTATTAAAATGTTTTTTTGTATCATGACTGATTTTGAATCATTCTTTATTGTAGGTGATTGTATTTCTTTTAATAACTGTTATCGAAAAATAAACTCAGAAACAGCATTCCATTAAAAAAAACAAAGGTGACTTTCAAATCTTGAGAATCACCTGAAAAAAAGCGTTATCACCGTAAGGATTACTTCTGCACCATGTAATTTCTCTCTTTGTTAGATAAATTCTTATTTATTATTATCGTCTCACTATATATTGTCTGTTTAAGAATAATTATTACGATTCTACCGATTTTGCTGTTGTTTCAGTAACATCCTCTGACAAGGTTGATAACACGAGAAACGAGCTGGAGCATCAAGAGCAAGTGATAGTGCAATCGGGAAAGCTCTTAGGAAAATATGGTAAATGCGAAGTCACTGATGAAGTATTACTTGCATTGGCCTTCGCGTTCTTCCTCGCCTGCATGTTTTACATTTCACAAAAGAGACTGTTCTGAAAGCCCTTTGTATGTGATATTAATGAAATGGACTGATCATTTACGGTGATATTGCGATTGTAACATATTGCGCAGGAACTCTCACGATAAATGACATAGAGAATGTATGTACTATTTAAGAGGAGAAATCGGGTGAGTTTTTACAAGTATTTTAATGGCTTTACGCGTGTGTGGATAAATTGCTCGTTAATCTCTGAAGGACTTTTTCATTCGGTCACCAAATCTTATTAAATAAACTCAACTGGTTGTATATAATGGTGTCCTGTAAGAAGATAAAATATTTATTAAATTTCAAAATGTATACACGTTTCTACTATTCATTATCACTAAAATAACGATGTCGTATCGCGAGACGCTATGGAAATTAATTGCTCATACATTTTTACAACCGCTTATGAATTCCTCCCTGGTGACTATTCCGTCTCTGTCTATGTCCATCTCCTTGAAGAACTTGTCCACTTGGATGTTAACTGCAGGCTGGATGGTCTGCGCGTCCTGCACTATCTCATAAATCGCGGATATTATGACCAACATTTCTCGCTTCGTGATGCAACCGTCTCCATCAAAATCGTAGAATCTAATGAAAAGTAGGTCCAGAGAGTATTTCGCATGTTATAACCTTCGAGATTACTGACTTCAATAAGTATCAGTGATCAAATATTTAATAAATATCCAATAATCAAGCAAAATTTCTATTGCGACTAATATTAACATTTTTAAATGTCACTTTTTAACTTTGAATATTATTCCGAGGAAAAATGATTATATATATAAGTTTTCTCTGCACAGCCATCATTAAACAGCAAGAAAAAGGTAAAGTACAAAGTGGTCAGTCTGTGCCCGAAGAAGTTACAAAAAATTAAACCGAACTTCTTAACTGACACGAAATAAAAATCTTTTAGGTTGCGCTCGAAAATGAACCTGGAATCAGACAGTCCGTTACTAACAGCTCATCATTACTGCTCATCCAAATATCCAAGAGAGCTGATCGACCATGCCGTTCACGATCGATGCTGTGAAAGACGAAGATCGCTGAAGCTGATGAAATCATCACCGTCCTTATCGAAACTGTGGAAGACGATTTGCGTGTATCTGGTTGGGTCGCCCAATGGGAATAGTTTTTGGCGTATGCGGGTTTCAAATCGCTAGGCGTCGCACTGTTTGCGCAGCATCTCCGCCGGCGGACCGTATCGTCGTCAGTCCCGAAAAGACGGGACTCTTAGCTGAAAATATTTGAGCGAACATTAATTTAGAACGCGATGTCGTAAACTTCTCGCGAAGAAATGGGAAAGAGATCTTTCCTTCTAAGTATTCTCTTGACGCGTGAAAAATTGGTCGCAAGTTTTGATACTTTTTTTGTAATCTTTTCTCGTAAGTTCTTGTAGTATGTAACGATTACCGTGCGCGTGTTAGCTCGTTTCTGTAGTGGAAAGTAAAAATAAGAATTCTGAATAGTTTTGTATACTAATATTTCTTTCGTAGTCATAACATAAACTTATACAATGTGAATTAACCCTTTCGTGTCTGACTTTTTTCTAGAAATAATCTGCGTCTAATTCACGTCTTACTAAAGGTTTTTAGAATTTCTGATTATGAATTTATAGTCAAAATTTCAAAATTCAGAATAGTACCTATAGTTGTAAAATATTTATATAGAAATTATATAGAATACACAAGTCAATATGTCCGCATATATTTCATTTCTCACCTTTCGTTTACATGTAAATAACGATAATTACGAATATCGTGATCTTATACGTATATATATTTATATAATAAATTACACAGTCTGTTTTGTTAAATATTTATTTCTATATACACCTTTCCTTTTTTAAATGCAGAATTGTAATTAAAATTTAGCAATATACAGGGTGCACGATTTATCTGAAGACATTGAAATATCTCGAGAACTATGCATTGGATAAAAAAAAGTGGTTAATGAAAGTTGTTAGTCTCGAAGGGGGACATCCAATGATACCAAACTCGACCTCCCACCCCACCCCCTGGGGGTAGGGGTTGGGGGCAACTTTGAAATCTTAAATGGAAACCTCCATTTTTTATTGCAGATACGGATTCTACGCTACAAAATACGTAAATTTTGTCCGAAACTTTTTTTTTTATTCGTGACAGATGGCGCTGTAATCGCAAAAAATTATATTTTCCGCAATTCTCTAGAAATGATCATTGGATTGAGAAATAAAAAATACCTGTTCAATATTTTTAAAGAACATAATAAAAGTTATTCCCTCTCCCATCCTCTCGAAGTAGGGTGGGTGATAACGTTCAAATCTCAAATGGGGACCCACATTTTTCATTGCAGAATTAGATTGTACGTGAAACTTTTATTGAAACAATTTTTTTCATTCGTGATAGATAGCGTTGAATTTTTCCGAAAAACTACTTTTAGCGTTACATAGGAACAACGACGAGGACGTAGTAGTTTTATGTTCCCTTCGGGTGCTTTTTTAATGTGAGTCCCCTTGCCTCTCACAGATCGGGGTGCTTTTTTAATGTGAGTCCCCTTGCCTCTCACTGTTCAATTAATTAGAGTAAGTGTTCGAAATTTTTACCTTCAACTTCAATACACTTATTGATCCTTTTTTCAAATGTCTGTACACAGGATAGAAGCATATCTGCGGGAGTTTTAGCGCAAGCGTTTCTTATGCGTTCTACCATGTTTTCACGAGTTGTTGGCACTTGTTGATAAACCTTATCTTTTAGGTAACCCCACAGAAAGAAATCCGGCGATGTCAAATCAGGCGACCTAGCAGGCCAATTAATCGGGCCACCTCTGCCAATCTACCGACCATTGTAATCACGGTCTAATACTTCCCGTGCTGCTATTGAGTTATACGCTGGGCAACCGTCATGCAGATTTAAACGTTACCACCCACCCTACCCCGAAAGGATGGGAGGGGGAATAATTTTTATTATGTTCTTTAAAAATATTGGACAGGTATTTTTTATTTCTCAATCCAATGATCATTTCTGGAGAATTGCGGAAAATATAATTTTTTGCGATTACAGCGCCATCTATCACGAATCAAAAAAAAAGTTTCGGACAAAATTTATGTATTTTGTGGCGTAGAATCCATATCTGCAATAAAAAATGGGGGTTTCCATTTAAGATTTCAAAGTTGCGCCCAACCTCCACCCCCAGGGGATGGGGTGGGAGGTCGAGTTTGGTATCATTGGATGTCCCCCTTCGAGACTAACAACTTTCATTAACCACTTTTTTTTATCCAATGCATAGTTCTCGAGATATTTCAATGTCTTCAGATAAATCGTGCACCCTGTATAGGTTAGGACCCTGTATAGGTTTAAAACCCAACGTACATCGCCACCATCTCGATCAGCTGATTGAGTGCAAGACTTGCTGCGGATTTGCTGCCAATTTGCTTTCGTGTCTTGTGCGCAAGTGTTGCTCAGTGTTTGGTGCCTATTTGGTGTTAAGTTATGCGCAGCAAAACTTGCATTGTTTTTGCTGCAAATTTACTGCAAGTTGCCCCGCATCAAGCCTTGACGTCAAAACACAATCCTAAAGAGGACACAGTTGCATATGGTTTTGGCATCAAGTTTTGGTCGAATTTGCTGCCAATTTGCGCTCAATTTGCACTCATTTTGCTCATTGGGCTGATAAGATTTTAATATAATTTTCATATTTTATTTCATTATTGATTAAAATAACAAATGGAACAAATACAAGGTGGTTTAAATATGAATTTAATTTAATTAAGTAATTTTGTGTGTGTGTATGGTAAGATATATATATTCAATATAATATGAAATAATATTTACCCATAATTTCTTTTAAATTCATATGAAATTCATTCACTTTACCACTCATTAATAACATTAGCAAGAACATAGACACCCTAAAACTAGAGAACGTACACACGTCATTATATAAACTGCCTCGTAAAGGTTAGGAAATAGATATAGAAAGACCTATGAAGGTCTTTCTATTTCCAGCACTTCGGATGACAACCGAAACAGCCCAATGATGCACGATTCTACTTACATAGTTACTTTCTTTATATAGACAGGAAATTTCTTTCTATTTCTTCGTCTATCATTTTACGTAATTCCATTGCTGCTTTTTTGGTATAAACATGCAACACGACTTAAAAACTCGACCTAAAGTTTGAGCATAAAAGTTGATATTGGTGTGTGTAGGATTATATTAGCCTACTACTTAGTGATTAGGAGGAGTACAGTCGTTTATTATCTTTATATCGCTTTATTATTTACATTATTTATAATAACGTTCGCGGTATGCGAGGTGTGGCTGCGTTAAAGTCACCAAGATAGGCCCGTAGCACGGGAGTTCCGGCAAATGCTCCTGGTCGCTCGAGTCGCTCCAACGTTGTGTGTGTCCTGTCGAAGTTCCTGGCGAGGTACCCCTACACACTCAGGCCGGAGGAGTTGTCTGCGTAGCGGCGTTCGCTACTTTGCGTCCCCACAGGCTAGGCGGTAAACTCCGTAGTCTAGGAGAGGTTTGCCGCCGCTCGAGACGCTGGTCTTCCGTTACCAAATAATGCGCCGGTGGACAAGTGAGTGCTCGCTCGGTCCTAATCGCCAGGTACGAAGGCTGACTTCGCTGCGAGGTTCGGAGTAGTCCCCTCCTGGGCTGATCGGCGTCTCCGCGTGGCGAGGTGATCTTGCGGTGGCGGCTGGCTTGGCGGATACGACGACTGCCACTCGGGTTGCTGCTGCTGGCGTTCGGGCATCCGCCGTGCGTGTTGCTGCGTCTGGAGCTCTGACGACCGCTGCTGCTAGGCTGTCAAGCGGGCGCTTACTTGTTCGCTGTGGCCCCGTTACCTGAGCTATCGGGAGACGAGTCCGGCTAATGGCAGTGCAGCGACTAACCGGGGTGTGACCACCCTATAACAGTCCTACGGAGTGGTGTGGTCGGCGGCAACGGCCGGGTACGCTTCCGTAGCATGTGCTCTCACAAAAATAGCTTGCTCTCCTCAAGAAGGCAAAGCTAGCGTATTCGCCAAAATTCCAAGCGATCGTCTCGAGTATCTCTCAAGCGCTGGAAATGGAATGGTGATCCTGCTCGCCGTAGTGCTCTTTATATCATTATCCATGCTGATTATTGAAATCGCGATTCGTGTCTTCGTCCGACACCTATCGTCTGATCCTTGCGGCACGTGAGTTAATCACGCGTACTGTGTGTGCGACGCGGTAGACTTGCGTGCCGTGGCGCGTGCCGGGGCGCGCGTTATCACGCGCGTCTGCCGTGCGTACGCAGGGACGCAGCGCTTACTCTGCGGCTCAGGGCCGCTGGCGGTACGCCATAGTGTATAAAGATTTGTTTATCCATAAAGAAAAACAAATACATAAAATGTCATGCAGCGGCGGTTCTCAACAAGATGAAAGTTCGTAAGTAATAATGTCTTTGCTAATTAAAGTAATATAAATAGAACTTCAAGGTATAAATTAACCTCAAAAATATTTTATTCAATAACTGTGAAAAGAAACGGAAAAGGCTCTAATTGGACTGCAGAGGAAACAAGAACTTTTATTGCTGTTTGTATTGAAAAGAGGATCCTATCCTATCTAAAAAAGTGCGTGTTATCGTGAATGTATTTCTTATCGAATCGTTGAAGCCTCTTTTCCGCGATGTTGATTGGCCGTGTCGACTGTCTCAATCGTCTCGATCGGTCATGGCTGCATTCGTGTCGCTCGCAGCTGTCATCGCAGCGAATGATAGCTGAATGACAGTTTGTACGAAAGGAGTTATAATGGGGTTATATCAGGTTAACAATTTTATAACATAAAATAATAAGGTATAATATATTTTTTCTTCTTTATCGGGTAATGGTAATAAATATAACGAGAGAGAGAGAGAAAGAGGAGAGTGTAAGAGAGAGGTTGTGCGAGTGTGAGAGAGAAAGAGAGAGAGTGAGTGAGAGAGAGTGTGTGTGTGTGTGTGTGAGAGTGAGAGAAAGAGAGAGAGAGAGAGAGAGAGAGAGAGTGAGGGAGGGAAAGTGTAAGAGAAAGGGTGTGTGTGAGAAAGAGAGTATGAGAGAGAGAGAGAGAGAGATTGTGGGAGAGACATTGTGTGAGAGTGTGAGAGAGTGTGTGAGAGAGAGAGAATGTGAGAGAGAGACAGTGTGTGAGAGAGAGTGCGAAGGAGGGAGAATGAGATAGAGGGAGAGGGAGGGAGAGGGAGAGAGAGAGAGAGAGTACGAGAGAGAGAGGGAGGGAGAGTGAGAGAGAGAGAGTGAGAGAGAAAGGCAGAGGGGGTGAGAGAGGGAGAGAAAGAGTGTGGGAGAGAAAGAGAGAGAGAGAGTGTGGGAGGGAGAGAGGGGGAGGGAGAGAGGGAGAGAGTGGGAGAGGGAGAGAGAGGGAGGGACGGAGGGAGAGAGTGGGGGAGAGAGGGAGGAGGAGGGAAGGAGATAGGGAGATGGAGGGGAGATGAGAGAGGGGGAGAGAAAGGAGAGAGAAAGGAGAGAGAGAGAGAGAGGAGAGAGAGAGAAAGAGGAGAGAGAGAGGAGAGAGAGAAGAGAGAAAGGAGAGAGAGGAGAGAGAGAGGAGAGAGAGGAGAGAGAGAGAGAGTGAGAGAGAGAGAGAGAGGAGAGAGAGTGAGGAGAGAGAGAGAGAGAGAGGAGAGAGAGAGAAAGGAGAGAGTAGAGAGAGAGAAGAGAGAGGAGAGAGATGGAGAGGAGAGAGAGAGAGAGGAGAGAGAGAGAGGAGAGAGAGGAGAGAGATGGAGAGGAGAGAGAGAGAGGAGAGAGAGAGAGAATGATCTTTATTTAGCTTTCTCAGCTATTAGTTATACATTAAGTTTCTTACTATCTAGGTATAGAAGATATAATATAATTTTTTAACATACACTTAAATGCTACTAGCCTCTCACATCGCTTTATATCCCTCGGCAAAGCATTATACAATTTTCTCCTTCATAAAACAAACACTTTTGCGTACTTCTTGTATTTCGATGTGGTATTACAATATTTTCACTTTGTCTACTTTGCCTCTCGTTCGCATCTCCTACTATCTCTAACCTATTTCTAGGATCCTGCGGCAACATCCCTTTTATTATTTTAAAGATGAAAATACATACGTTGTAACGTAATCTTTGCCTTATGGACATAAATTGTAGTGCTTGCAGCATTCTATCTATTTTGGTATGTCTGTCACATTGCAATATGACCCGCATGGCACGGTTTTGCACTACTTGCAGTTTTGTCAGCTGAGTTTCACTCATACCCGTTTGTATTGTTGCACAATATTCAAAGTGTGGTGCTATAATTGATTTATAAACCATGCATCTAGCATTACCCGAAATATCGTTATCAATTCTATTTAAGAAGCTTATTTTTTTCCCTATTTTCTTTATCATGTAATCGCAATGATCTTCAAATCGGAGTTTACTATCTATAATTACACCAAGATACTTCATCTTTTCCACTCTTTCAATCACAGTACCGTCTAGACATTTTAATACAGTATTTCTCTTCAATTCTTTTCTTACACTTTTAATTAACATATATTTTGTTTTAGACGCATTCATTTTCAATTCATTTACATTCATCCATTTCTCTACTAAAGGTAATGCTATATTTAATTTTCGTTCCACTTCTTCACTACTCCCTCCTTTTATATATATTAACGTATCATCTGCAAACATTTTTATACTACACTCCTCCGAACTAATATTTACTATGTCATTTATATATACGGTAAATAATAAGGGTCCCAATACAGATCCCTGTGGAACTCCATACTTTGTCCTAATACACTTTGACCATTTATTATTAAATCTAACTTGTTGCGATCTTATTTAAATACGATCGCAACCATTCTAATACTGTTCCTCTTATTCCATATTGGTGTAATTTTCCCAGTAGTCGCTTCCTATCTATAGTTTCGAATGCACGTTTGAAATCCAAAAATATCACACCTACAATTTCACCTTTGCTAATTGACAATTTCCAATCATCTATGACAGATTGGATTGCTGTTTCACATGTGAATGTTGTTTTCTAAAACCCGATTGTTGCTCTGTAATAATATTATTACTTTCTAAATTATTACTTTATATATTTCAAGTTGTTCTTTTACTATTAACTCTAATACTTTTTCATAAATTGGCAATATATTAATTGGTCTATATTCACTTGCTTTCATTGGTTTTTGCACTTTTGGAATTGGTATTATTGTGGATGTTTTCCATCCCTCTGGACATACACCATTTCTCAACGATTCATTTAATAATGACAAGAATTCGTCCTTAATCGCGTGAAAACTTATTTTTAGTATGCCGCTACTTATTCCTTCTTCCGTTCCTTTCTTATTTGGCAAGCCCATAACAGTACTTTCTAACTTTAGCACATTTATCAATTCAAAATTCTCTATAATTCCTTTATTTTCTATGACATAAATAGTTTCTTTTTGACTCTTATTATCATTTACTTCTATGGATACAAGTATATCATTAATACTCTGTATATAAAATAAATTAAACATATCCGCTAAATTGCGTTCTTCCTTACTCTCTAACATTTCAAAATCTACCTCCTTTACTTCTTTTGTCCCTGTAGTTTTTCCCCTTATTACTTCTTTTAGAGTTTTCCACATCAATACAGAATCATGTCTATTATTATCTATCATATTCTCATAATATTCTTTCTTATTTTTCCTTACTAATTTAACAACTGTATTTCTTTCAATCTTAAATTGCTGCCAATCTTGCTCATCTCCTGTGTATATCGCTTTCTTATATGCTTTATCTCTTACTTTCGACGCTATTCTTATGTCATCTGAAAACCATTTTTTCCCTTCCCATATTTTTGGAATTATAAACTTTTTCTTTGGTGCTATAATATCTAATGCATTTACTATATTTTGAACAAATTTTTTAGCTCTTTCATTTACATTTAATTCTTGTCTTAGTTCAAGTCCTCTTTCTACTGTTTCTAGGAATTTGTCTACATGAAATTTACTAAAGTCTCTACCTATAACTTCCTTATACTTATCCCCATTGATATTTATATTAAGCTCAACGCATAGCCACGAATGGTCAGTTATCTTAGGTGTATCATATACTTTACAATTTATCTTCTGATTAGCAAAAACTAAATCAATCATTGTTCGACTATCTTTCGTAACTCTCGTTAGCTTATCGACGTATTGTTTCATGCCAAAACCATTCCCGTTTTTAATTTCTTTGCATAATACGAATCTGTCATTAAATCTGTATTAAAGTCCCCTATAACTATGCATTGATCTCTCACAGCTAGTAGTTCCACTATATCCTCTAGAAATCTTATGAAGTCTCCATCTGAAGCACTGGGTGAGTGGTACACCACCATTATCACCCCTTTGTACGTAGTATCTTTTACTTCTATTGCTGTACACCAATAATTTGCTATTATTTTTTCTTCTAATATTACCTCATGTTTAATATCGTCTCTGATGTATAACATTACTCCTCCCGTATTTCTATTTTCCGCGTCACATCTAACAATATTATAACCTGGAATGTTCACTTCACTATCTTCAATGCCTGGAGTGTGGGAGAGAAAGAGAGAGTGTGAGAGAGAGTGTGTGTGAGAGAAAGAATGAGAGGGAGAATGAGAGAGAGAGAGAGAGAGAGAGAGAGAGAGAGAGAATGAGATGGAGAAAGAGAATGAGATGGAGAGAGAGAGAGAGTGAGAGAGAGAATGTGAGAAAGGGAGTGGGTGAGAGAGAGAGAATGAGAAAGAAGGTGTGAGACAGAGAGAAAAAGAGTTTGAGCGTGAGAGAGTGAGGCAGAGAGAGGGAGTGAGAGAGTGTGTGTGAGACAGAGAATATGAGAGAGAGAGGGGGGGGAGAGAGTATGTGTGTGTGTGATACTAAGAAAGAGATCACGCAGATAGCGCTTTCCTTCTCTACTACCCGAAGCTTGCCGAACGCCGAGTGCACACGGACACGGCTCAACACGTGCATACGTTCCCCTTCCATGTGAGCGGGCTTGGTGGCAATGCAGCGAATCTGGCAGCTCTGGATGAGCCATCATCGCATTTGGAGATAATGGCCACGTTTACACCGTATACTTAGGCCGCGGCCTATATCCCAAATTCGACCTTAAGGGTCAGAGCACAAACTTCTGCATAACGCATAATACACAACGCATAAGAGAATCAACCAATCAGAGTTCTTCATTTCCCTCCTCAGGACAGAAATTAAGAACTCTGATTGGTTGATTCTCTTATGTGTTGTGTATTATGCGTTATGCAGAAGTCTGTGCTCTGGCCCTTAAGGTCGAATTTGAGGTATAGGCCGCGGCCTAAGTATACGGTGTAAACGTGGCCAATGCCTGTGGAGGACCAATGGACCGAGGATAAGCAAGGACAGCCACGGACAGGAATAGGATGAGCGGGTGAACGGAGAGGGAAAGAAAGAGAAAAGAGGTGGTATTGACAAATCGGCACTTTTTAGTGCCATCCCAGCAAACACAAAGTTACAGTTATAAAACTTACTTATAATCTTTTATTCAGTATAAATGTTGAATAAAAAATTATAATAGTTATATAACAGTTATACTGCGTTTGCTGGGACCCAATTTGCTCAAACTGGGAAGCCTCTGCGCAATGAAAAAACAATCGGCACTTGTAAGTGCCAATTTCTATTGGCACGCAACCACATTACGTGTTACATAAATCTGCACTTTTCAGTGCAACGTGATATTTTATCCGTGATATTTTATATCAACATATGAAAAATTAATTGAAATCTTTGCTTACAAAAATGGATCATTAGAGCCAAACAATGGTGACAAGGACAATCTAAGCAACGTCTCAACCCTGACTGCACCGTACGTGGCAAGCACGTCACTACAACGTAATAACGTCATAGCAACGTGCTTGCCACGTCCGTGCAGACAGGAAATATTCACTGCTGATCTACAGTTGCTGAGTCAGCGATGGAAGCACAAATAAAATTGCATTTGAAATTATAATTAATTTCACTTTACATATATTATGTTATGTACTTTTATAATAAAAATAAAATTTTTTTCACTGCATTACAGTTTCTTTCTCTTCCCTGCGCAGACGTGGCAAGCACGTCGCTATGACGTCATTACGTTGTAGCGATGTGCCACATGCGGTGCAGTCAGGGTTTACATTAAAGACATAAATATTATCAATATTGGTATAGGTCAGGGACCATTTAAATAGCTGTTTAAATGCGCTATTAACGAACAGGTTTTGCTTGTTTTTAGCCGTCAAACTGCTGTCAGGTTATGTGCGCAGAATCTGCGCGTTTTCTGCTGTCAATCTGCTGTCAGGTTATGTGCGCAGGCTCTGTGTACTTTCTGCCGTCAATCTGCCGTTAAATTCTATTAGCAGACTCTGTCGGCAGAACATAAGTCAAATGCGGACACAGATGTCTATGGATTTGTCGACAGATTCTGCGCGAATCTGCCGCCAATCTGTCAACAGTCTGCGGACAAATTGTTAACTGGGATAGTATATTGTACTATGAAGATTTTGGTAAAAACATTAATTGATTTACATATTGTTACAAATAATTATATCTTCAATTACCCTTTTCCACCCCAAACAATTAAAAACTGATAAAACAATTATTTTTAGTTAAATATATAACTTTGTACACAAATCTACCAACATTTATTCAATATTAATAACTTCTTCAATTAAATGAATAACATTAATAATAAATAATTTTTAATAAATTTATGTATAAATTTGTACTATTTTAGTGAAAAGTACAAATTTTAATTAGCAGTAATTGTAATACATTGTATAGCCGTAAAAATAAATCGGTATTTGCAATTATATTGTTGTGCCCGCGCGTGAAAGAAATAACTCGAGATATACTAAACGAGAAAAGCTTTATTTACAGCCTAGAAAAACGGATCTCAATCAATTCCAAAATAATCGCACGAATTCGCCTTACGTCCGTACACCGTGACAGGACTAGAGCGACTCTCTTATTATTCCAGTTGTTAGTAAACAAATTCCTTGACAACGATAACAGCTGTCAAACACTCTCTATATGCCTTTTTCACAGAGCGTCTTCTCCCAAGAGCGTGGGAACAATACGTTCCCCAAAGGTGTGGACACAACACTGTCCCTTCTCTTCCAAAATTGTCGTCCCGACAATCCCATGGAAAAAGTTGTTCGTGATGCTCTTCTTCAAGTCTGTCTCCAAAATTTCACGCCATCTTTGCTGCTCCAGGGCACCTTTGGCGATCCTTTGTCACAACCTGGACTGCTGTCTCAGGTTCTCTTGACTACGCCATCTCTTGTCCCAACAGCTACCAGGCCGAAAAGTTGTCGACGTGACTCTCGAAGTCCCAGCTCACCGCTCTTCAGCTTCTTCTTCGGATAAGGGGGGGGTATAACCCGTGGACCCGACGTTCTTTAAAAGAACACCCCTAATCCCCGCCCCGGTATTCACCCAAAGCCTCACGGAAAAACCACGGTCAAAAACCGTGAGGAGGGCGGTCCTTAACGGATCTCAGTGGAAAAAGACGTCAGCGACTCGGAAAACGGAAAAGGAAAGAGGAATGGGAAATTCTGAAAAAGGAAAAGAAAACAAACAAGTATATGTATATACATGTATTGATTCTTTTAATTTTATTTAATATCTCTTTCTCGAAAAGGAGCCAAACGATCTGCATGAACCACTTTTCTTTTATGTTTGAAAGATTTGCCTATACAAAACACGACATCACTAAGTTTCTTTATAATTATAAAAGGTCCTTCCCAAGAACTTTGCAATTTCGGAGCTTTTCCTATTGTACGACGAGGATTGAAAAACCAAACCTTTTGACCTTGTTCAAATGTCACTTGTCTAGAACGTTGATCATACCAAGATTTGGTATTTTGAGACCTAATTTGAAGACGACGTCTAGCAAAACGATGAATTTCATCCAGTTTTTTCCTTAATTTAATAGTGTACTTTTCTTCTTCTTTATCTTTAACTGAGGGAGGCCGACCTCGAAGAAGATCTAAAGGTAAACGAAGATCCTGACCAAGATACATTTCGGCTGGAGAAACTCCAGTTACTTCATGTTTAGAGGAGCGAAAAGCCAGTAGAAACAAAGAAATCCATTTATCCCAATCTCGTTGATTATCAGAAATATATTTCGCCAAATAATTTAAAATTGTTCTATGTTGACGTTCAACTTGTCCATCTGACTGAGGATGAAGAGGTGTAGTACGAGTTTTCCTGATTCCTAAAATATGAGACATCTCAAGAATTAATCGCGACTCAAAATTCTTTCCTTGATCAGTATGTAATTCTAAAGGAATTCCATGTCGAGAAAATACTTGTTCAACTAGAAACTTAGCAACAGTGGTTGCTCTTTTATTTTTCAAAGGAATAGCCTCTGGCCATTTGGTAAAACAATCTAGCACAACGAGCACATACCGATTTCCATTAAGAGTGGTAGGAAGAGGACCTAAAATATCAACTTGTATTCTTTCAAAAGGAGCACCTACATTATACACCTGAAGAGGAGATTTCCCTTTTTCAGAAGGACCTTTCTTAGCTATACAAATTTTGCAAGAAGCACACCAATCCTCTACGTCTCTCTTGCAAGTTGCCCAATAAAAACGTTTACGTATCCTTTGTAAAGTTTTATTAATTCCAAAATGACCACCGGAAGGTGAATCATGAGCTTCTTCCAACACCTCCGAAACCTTCTCCCGAAGAACTAAAATTTGATAAACATGGTTTAATAAATTAGGAGATTCCCATTTTTTATATAAGACACCATTTAAAACAACTATAGCTTCCCATTGAGACCAATAAATCTTAGAAGAAATCTCCATAGGAGCAACAGCCTGCCAAGAAGGCCTTTTATCAATCTCTTTAGCTTGATGAATTTGTGCCAACACTGAATCCTGAAGCTGAAAATCACGCCATTCTTGTAAATTATCTCTTTCTAGAGAAATAAATCCTATAATATTTTCTTTAAAAGATTCCTCCCGTGATTCTACTTTATAACAATAACGACAAGAAGTTTCCAAACAAGGACGTCGAGAGAGAAAATCTGCATTTTTGTGTAATTTCCCGCTACGATAATTAATGTCAAAATCATATTGCTGCAAACGTTCTAACCATCTTGCCAACTGCCCTTCCAAATTTTTAAATGAAGTTAACCATCGTAAAGAAACATGATCTGTTCTTACTAAAAACTTCCTTCCATATAAATAATGATGAAAAGATTGTACAGCATCTACCACAGCAAGAAGTTCCCTACGAGTTACACAGTAATTCTGTTCTACTTTACTAAAAACTCGACTATAAAAAGCAATAACTTTCTCTTTTCCTTCCTGAAGCTGTGAAAGAACTGCTCCGATGCCATGATTTGAAGCATCAGTGTCAAGAATAAATTGACCTTCTCCAGAAGGAAAAGATAAAATTGGAGAAGAAGTCATCACACGTTTTAACTCCTGAAATGCCAACTGACATTCTGTTGACCAAGAAAATTTTCTATTTTCCTCCGTCAATCTAAATAAAGGCTTGGCTAAAAGAGAAAAATCTTTAATAAATTTCCGATAATACGAGCAAAATCCTAAAAAACTTCGCACTTGTTTCCGTGTCTTAGGAATTGGCCAATCTTTAAGAACAGAAATCTTATCAGGATCTATAGCAACTCCCTCAGCAGAAATCATAAGACCCAAGTATTTGATCTTTTTCCTTAAAAATTCATATTTCTTTGGATTTACCTTAAGATTTGCGGATTGTAACCGCAGAAAAACTGCTTTTAAATTAGAAATCATTTCTTCAAAATTCTTTCCAAAAACAATTACATCGTCCAAGAAAACGAAACATTTTTTAGAAATTAAACCTGATAACACTTTTTCCATTAAACGTTCAAAAGTGGCAGGAGCATTACAAAGTCCGAACGGCATCACTGTAAACTGCCATAAACCGTTTCCTATAGAAAAAGCAGTTTTTTCCCGATCCTCAGGAGCTAACCCCACCTGCCAATAACCACTCTTTAAATCAAGAGTACAAAACCATGAATTCCCAGCTAAACAATCTAAAATTTGATCAATTCTTGGAAGTGGATATGAATCCTTGATGGTTACTGCATTTAATTTTCTATAATCTACACAAAATCTTATAGAACCATCTTTTTTTTTTACCATTACAGCCGGAGAAATCCAAGGGCTATTGGATTCTTCTATTACCTTTTGAGCTTTCATGTCTTCTATAATTTTATAAACTTCTTCTTGTAAATGAATAGGAATTCGACGAGGAGTCTGCTTAATAGGATTGGAATCTAAAAGTTTAATATGATGACAAAGAATATCACAATTACCAGCTATAACATTTTCAGCAAATAAATCTTGAAATTGAATAAGAAACTCTGAGAAAATCTCTTTTTGTGAAAAATTCAAATGTTTAGAACTTTGTTCATGAATTTCCCTAAGTAATTCAGGAAATTGAATAGAATGTTTCTCTATTCTAGAACAAATTAATTCTTGTTTTCCAAAACTATTCTTTGAGATTCCAAGAGCCCTTTCAAACAATCCATCTACTAAACCTGTTTTTAAAAGAAAATCTCTTCCTAAAATACAATCATTATTTATATCAGCTACATAAAAACATAATTGTACACAAAACTTCCCCAAAGTAACGGTAGCAACAACTTGTGAATGAACCTGAACTCTTTCTCCTGTAGGGTAAAATAAATTAACAGAACCTATCGGACTCAATTTCAAAGGTATTACCTTCCTAGAACTTATAATCGAGACATCGGAACCTGTGTCAATTTTAAAAGAACAAGTTGTATTATTTAACAAGCCCCTGAAACAACAAAAATTACTAAGAAACATTTTATCATTCAATTTTCCACAAATATTATACATGTTTTTATCAATTTTGCGCTTATAAAACGGAGCCTGAATCCTTTTTACCGAACCAGCTCCGCGAAGCTCGGCAAAATTTAGTTTTCCTTTTGCTGCAATGTCGGACATTCTGAACGAAAATGTCCTACCCCACCGCATTGCCAACATTCCCTTTCTTTATTCTTACTCGTTTTAAAATTTCTTCGTGCTTCAACTCTTTCAAATTCTTTTCCCTTCTTATATCCATTTCCTTTTTCTTCAAAACGACAGAAAACTCCCGTGACTTTTTGTTCTTTTTTTTTCCGTGAAAAACAGTTTTCATTTATTGATTGTAAAATCTTTGCTCGTTCTATAGCCGCTTTAAGTGAAACTATTCCTTCTGTCAAAAGCGAACGCTTAATAAAATTATCCGAAATTGCAGCAATGAATTGTGCACAAGCAATCTTTTCGCGAACTTCAAAAGAACATTCTGGATAAGCTCCTCTCGAAAGACGCTCTAAATCTGCACCAAGAGTTGCATAATCTTCTCCCGCAAGCATCTTTCGATTTGTAAATTGTGAATAATAATTTTGCATTAATTCACCCTCTCCAAATTGTAATTCTAATTTTTCTTTTATTTCATTAAAAGTTATTTTTTTTAAATCATTTATATTTAAAAGAACCGTTCGTGCTTTCCCTCTTAAACAGGAAGCCAAAACTACTGTTTTCGCGGAATCATTCTAACCATTAGCTTGCGATATTAGAGAAAATTGTGCAAGGAACTCTTTTAAAGGCACTGTCCCATCATAAATATCTGATTTTACTTTGACATCACAAAATATACGTTCTCTTTCAACATTCATTCTCGAATTTTCGAGATCGATAACATTACGAGATTCATTCCCAAAAATACTATTATTAGAAGGACTCATCTGTTTATCCAGTTTTTCTTCCAGGCGTTTAAAAGCTGAATCACGCTCCTCAAGCTGTGTTTTTAATTCATTTTGAATTCGTAGCTGCTCTCTCTGATCCTGCTGCCGTTCCTCCCTTAGTTGCTGCAACTCCTGAAGAACGGCTCGTAATGAATCATCTGAGGTAGCCGGCGTCTGAGCACGAGTCCTCCTCGGCGAATGTGCCAAAGCCATTTCTTTTTCTTTCACTTTCACACACAAGCACGTCTACGATTTCTATCGTTATTGATCCCGGACGAGCCCCCAAATGTTGTGCCCGCGCGTGAAAGAAATAACTCGGGATATACTAAACGAGAAAAGCTTTATTTAGCCTAGAAAAACGGATCTTAATCAATTCCAAAATAATCGCACGAATTCGCTTTACGTCCGTACGCTGTGACAGGACTAGAGCGACTCTTATTATTCCAGTTGTTAGTAAACAAATTCCTTGACAACGATAACAGCTGTCAAACACTCTCTATATGCCTTCTTCACAGAGCGTCTTCTCCCAAGAGCGTGGGAACAATACGTTCCCCAAAGGTGTGGGCACAACAATATATATAAAACTTAAAAATATTGAAACAACCAAAAGCTTTAAAGAAAATTTTATAAATTATCAATATACTCATACAGAATAAATGTCCAAAATACATCTTAGAGATATCCCATAGATATTGCAATATATATAGAGAACATATTTTGGATATTTGTTCTGTATAGATATACAAACATATGAAACTAAAATATATTGAAACAATCAAAAGTCTTAAAGAAAATGTTATAAACTATCAATATCCATATAAAACAAATGTCTAAAATACATCTGAGGGATATTCTACAGATATTACGATATTTACAGTATATCGCTGAAATGTATTTTGGATATTTGTTCTATATAGGTGTACATATGAAACTTAAAAGCATGAAATAACCAAAAGCCTTAAAGAAAATGTTACAAGCAAACTATTGAAGTTTTTTATGCAGTTTCATTTTCTTCTTGTTCGTTTTGTTGCCCGCTTTTCCGTAATCGAAGTACTTCATTTTCGAGACTTTTTTTGCGTCTTTTAACCAATTCGCAATACGTAAATCAGCAATTTCTCTGTCATATGTGAATTGAAGGCCTCTATCTCTCTATCTTTTGCTACCTCTACCTTTCTTGTGCATGTTTCTTCACAATAGCTACAAAAAAACAAGTATTATATACTACAAGTATTATATAACTGAATATATTAATACAAATGTCTCGTGTTGTACAAATATTAAATTTGTACTGAGTATAGAATTTTGTATATTTATGTAATAGAAAAAAAAATAAAATATATTATTGTGAAAATACCGACAATGTGCGACTTATATATATATAAATCTTACCAATAACAAGAATGTAAGATGTGCTTTGAAATTTTTTTTTCATATTTTGCTCCTTCTCTGTTTGTTCCCTTCAAATTAAAGTTAATTGCGACTTTGTTTGTCATAAGTTTGCGTATTATGCAATATATAAAGCCTTTTAAATTTTCCGTGCAATGTTCTATTAACTGTCGAATCTATAACATATAAAATAATAAAATAGAAAAAAGTCGCAGTAATATATAAGTTTTTTAAGCACAAGGAAAAAGAAAAATATTTTCTTACCATAATCAATTTTTTCTCCTCCTCCAATATAAAATCTTCCCATACGCAGAAATCTTCCATAGAAGTCACCGGTAGAGTTGGAATCCCGATAGAATTGTCTAATGTTTCTGCAGGATGGCATGTAGCAATATAAATTTGTGTCACCATTCCTTGTAATTTATCAATACGGTTTCGTAAATCACTTCCTAGACAGTATATAAAGCTAAAAGATGTCTAAAAGATGTCTTCTTATAGTCGTCTTTTCGGCTAGACGAAAAGATACCGAAAAGATGTCTTTTTATAGTCGTTTTTTTTCAGCTAGACGAAAAGATGCCGAAGAGATGTCTTTTAAATGTCATAAATTTTTATTGACGAAAAAATATACTTTTGTAATCATATTTTCGACAAGGTAAAAAGATATTTCGATAAAAAGTATTTTCGATCGACAAAAAATCGACTTTTGAACTGGACAAAAAATCATTAAAAAGTAAAACTAATGAAATCCTCTCATTGGAACAACGTGATGTACGATGCACGACGCGCTTGTCTAAATTTTTTTTTTTTTAAAGATCCCCGATTGTATTGCGATCTGTCCACTCCATGGCCATTTAGCAATATTGGTGACTGTTAGTGAGTAAAGACGAGTAGGGCTAGTATCCCTTGATACTACCCTATATGACGACTTGAGTATTATTTTGTCAAGTCATATAGAAGTTTTCGCTTTAGTCTGCGAGTAGGTGTGTACACTTCCATCAGTCCAGAAGCGAGTGGATTAGGGTGTGAGTCGATTCGATCCTTGTATTTGATTGCGAAATTTTTAATTTCTTCCTTTATAGTTGGTATTCCTAAATCTTTGTGTAAGGTTTCGTTAGTCACATACCAGGGGGCATCCACTATTATACGAAGCATCTTCGATTGGAACCGCTGAAGGATCTCCACGTTGGAATTTGCTGATGTTCCCCACAATTGGATACCATATGTCCATATGGGTTTTAGTATAGTTTTATATAACAGTATTTTGTTTCTTATTGAAAGTTCCGATTTACGGCCAATCAGCCAGTATATTTTCCTGAGCTTTTCTCCTAATTGTTTCCGCTTTGCAGTAATGTGCTTTCTCCATGTTAGTCTCCTGTCCAGGTGAATGCCCAGGTATTTGGCGTCATCTGCTTGGGGAATGAATTGCCCGTTGAGAATTACTGGAGGACTTGCATCTCGACCGTATGTGAATGTTACGTGTGTCGATTTAGCTTCGTTCGGTTTTATACGCCATTTCTTCGTCCACTGCTGGAATCCGTCTAATCCTCTTTGTAAGATTTCGGATGCTTTAACTGGATTTTTGTGAGTTGCTATGAGAGCCGTGTCATCTGCAAAAGTAGCAGCAGTTATTCCTCTGATGGTTGGCAGATCTGCCGTAAACAGTAGATACAGGATTGGGCCAAGCACACTACCCTGAGGGACCCCAGCCCCCACCTTGTGCAGCTGCGAGATCGCTTCTTCTTGTTTTACCATAAAGAATCGCTCTTTGAGATAAGACTGTAGTATATAGGAATAGTGCGTTGGTAGGTTTTGTTTTATCTTATATAACAGCCCTTCGTGCCAAACTCTGTCAAATGCTTGAGATATGTCTAGGAAGACCGTCGAACAGTAACTTTTATTGTCAGTTCCTCTATGTATCCTTCTGGCTAGTCTATGCACTTGTTCAATTATGGAATGCTTGTGTCGGAAGCCGAATTGGTGATCAGGTATGAGATTTTTTGATGAAATTATTAGCAACATTCTTTGCAATAGGAGAATTTCAAATACCTTCGAGGTTATAGACAGAAGGCTAATAAGTCTATATGATTTGACTTCTTCTGGGTTTTTCCCCGGCTTGCAGATCATTAGGATTTGCGCTACTTTCCATTGCGGTGGGAAGCAGGCCAGCCTCAACATTGCGTTAAATAAATATGTAAGGAATCTAGTACCTTCCGTCGGCAGTTCTTTTAGGATCTTCCCTGTGATTAAGTCGTATCCTGGGCTCTTTTTTGGGTTTATTTTCCTTATGGCGTCTTCTATTTCTTGTTTAGTGAATTTATTGATTGATAATTCGAGATCACGCTTATCATTCAGGATTCTAAGTACTTCTTGTTCTTCTTCGCTGTTGCCCTCACCAGGGTTTGGAGTAAAGACTTTTGCTAGGTGGGTTGCAAACTCTTGCGTCTTTTCTAAAGGACTCCTAGCCCATCCTCCCTCTTCCTTACTGATTGGAGGGAAAAAACGTTGTGGTTGGTTGAGCTTTCTAGTTGCTCTCCATAATGAATAGTCCGAGGCTTCAGTGGGATTGAGATTTTCGAGGTACTTTTGTATGCCTTGATTTTTGTCATCATTTAGCATATGTTTTATTTCCTTGATAGCTTTGTTTAGTTTTGTTTTTAATAGCGGCGATCGGGTTGCTTGCCATTGTTTGCGGATTTTTCTTTTCTCTGATATTTTATCTCTAATGTTTGCGGGATAATTAATTATATCATTAGTTTCTCGGTCTCTCGGAGTTGCGTTCCATGCTGCTTGCTGGATGCAATGATTGAAGTGCTCAACATCAAGTGCTATATCGTCTTCTGTTTTCAAGCTTATGTTAGTGTTTAACTCAGCTCCCACTTCATCACGAAAATAGATCCAGTTCGTTTTTTTGTTGTGCAGCCTGCAGGATTTTTCTTCGATAATCGCTTTATTACTAGCCGTAATTATAATCGGGGAGTGGTCGGAGGATAGCTCCAGGCAGGATTGCGTCCGAAAGTTGATTTTTGACATTCCTTTAATGATGCCGAAGTCCAATAGATCAGGGGATTTCCTTCGATCTGACGGCCAGTACGTAGGTTCGCCTGTAGAGATAGTTTGTAGGTGAAGATTTTGTATTGCTTTGTATAATTCGCGACCTTTAGGATTAGGATTCTTTGATCCCCAGGACGCGTGTTTGGCGTTGTAGTCACCGCCCGCGATGAATCTATTACCCAGTGTGTTGAAGTAGTCTACGTATTGATCTCTTTTGATTGTATGTTTGGGTGGGCTGTACACTGCCGAAATAGTGATAGGGCCCTTCCAGTCATCTATGTTTATATTTGTGGCTTGTATGTGCTCGTGACTATATGATTGTACTTTGTAATGTTTGATGTTGTTTCGAACTATAATAGCTGTTCCTCCGTGTGCTGTTCCGTCAGGATGGATTGTGGTATGTGTCGTGTATCTGAAAATATTGATATGGCTTTTGTGCGTTAGATGAGTTTCTGATATCAACATTATATCGATCTTGTGTTCATTAAGGAAGTGTTTTAGTTCTTGTATATGTTGTGAGAGCCCATTGGCGTTCCAGATTCCTATTTTTAGTGTTTTAGCCATTATGGTAGTTTAGTAATTAGCGTTGATAACAGATTCAGCAGAGTTCCGATTTGACTCGCTAAGTCCCCTATCATGTCTTTTAACTGGTGTGATTCATCTAATTGATGGTGCCCTATAGTCTTCTGGCTTGGGTTATCTTGTGTGTACGTCTCTTCTCTCTGTTTGTTTACTCCCTCACGGGCCACTTGTGCGTAGGTAGGGCTGTTTGTGGTAATGTTTGTTTTGTTTTTAATTGGGTATTTTACTGGTGTTTCATGCCTTTCAGATATGGGTTTTTTTTCCCTTAGTGTTGGATATTTAGTTCTTAGCAGGTCTTTATATATTGTGCATCCTCTATAGTTTGCGGGGTGGTTTCCTCCGCAAAGTACACATTTAACGTTATTAGATCTGTCTTTTCTTACGCAGTCCTTCGTTAGATGGTTACCTGCGCACTTAACACATCTTGGTTTCCTGAAGCAAAAACTTTTTGTATGACCGTAGCGTTGGCACCCTGTGCACTACGGTATTTCCCTCTTTGGCCGGGGGGCTTCGAATTGTATTCGGCATTGTAGAAGAGTTTTGATCTTATAAATCTCTTTATTATTTGATCCGGGTTTGATTTCTATGAAAAAGAGAGGCAGTGGTTTTTTAGTCACTCTTTGCTTTACATTCCAGATGTTCGTGACTTCATGTCCATGATTATTTATTGCTTGCTTTAGTTCTTCCATATCGGTAGAAGAATGCATATTTTTAAGGACCACTCTAAAACTTCTGTCTTGTTTCGGTTTGTATGTGTGAAATTCGGTATTTCTCGCTACAAGTTCTTTTGTAATAGTTCTATATATCTGAGGGTCTTTGGCTTGAACTTTAATTTGCTCTCCGTTTAGGACTTTTATTTCATAATCAGTTTTTGCTATGTCGTTTAGTAGGTTGGTGAGAGATTGTATGTTAGTTACTCCCGCGATAAATATTGGAGGGGGCTTCTGCCTCCTTTCCTCTGTTCTGTCCTTGAGTTCGTTTACAGTGTCTTGCTCCAAGATGCTGTATCTGTTTGCTGTAGTCACTGGGGTGTTAAGCCAGTATCTATCCGTTTTGGGTTGTTTATAATTATTTATTATCTCGGGGCTAGTCTGGTTTTTGTTGAGAGTGGATGACCAGCCTTCTTCGTTAGCTGCCTTTTGTATTTTATTTATCTCCTTGTTGTTGTTGGTTAATGTTGATCCATTGTCTGTTCTTTTGGAGCTCAGCATTCCTTCGCTCATGGAGTTTGATCTAGGTCTTGGCCCAGTTAGGGTTTCCTCTATTGTTTGCTGGTATGTTGATGTACTTTTTTTTTGATAATTGCTAGTGCCTGGATTTTTTGGTAGCATTCTCTTCTCAAGAGTCTTTCTCTTCTCAAGAGTCTTTTCTCTGTCGAGCAATAGTTGGCCTCCCCCAGAATCCTCGAGGCCGACCTCCGAAGAGGGTGGATTGCCCGGAGTATCCGGAATACCACCTGGGGTAGTTTCTACCGAAAACGTTGTCTCCATTGCTCATTTTGTTTCTGTTAGTTTTGGTCCACCCCGGGTATTTTTAATTTCCCCGGTGCCCACCGGCGAGCCGGCGAGCGTTCCCCAATCCGCCACCTGGGGAGGCGCCCGATGGGGGACTAACAAACCCCGCACGGGCTTGTCTAAATGGAATGATTTGATTGGTTGATTTGGTTGTACTATGAATACCGACCTTAAACTTAAAGAAATTAACCAATCGTAGTCAAATGCGAGGAAAATAATGGACTCTTACAGCGTGTGAACGCCCAAAGCGAACGCAGCTTAAGATATTCCTAAAGAGGGAGACTAGGCGAATTATTCTTTGTTGGGCAGTCGGAGAACGATGTTGAAAACAAAGTCGTCGTACATTGGTGCTTGAATTTTAACCAACCTATTAATTTTGTGTTTGAATGGTAACATTCGTACTCTAATTGCTCTTATTCTGAAGAATGGCGTAGGGATAATGTCTGTTATGACTACCAGAGCCATATATTGAACATTGAACAACTAGGCGAATTTCTGACAGCTGCTTGAATTTTTTGATTCTTTTCTGATGGCGTATTCGCTTGGATGCACTGAGTGCGTACTGAGTGCGACTAAGGCTTGTCCATAATCTATTTTTCATTTAAGAACGGCTTACATAAATCTTCAAATACTTTTTAACCAGTGAAATGCTCTATATAACATCCGTACGAATCATTTTGATGACTAAGAAGTTAATGAAAATGTATTTGAAACAACTTTAAATTTAAGAATGGACTATGAACAAGCCTTAATCGCACTCAGTGCATCCAAGCGAATACACCATGAAGCATTAGGCCTGTTCGTTTTGTCTGCACTGTTGAACTGGTGCATTAAGTTAAAGTGAGACAAACGTAGATTTTCTCATTCCAACTTGTTGCACCAGTTCAGCAGTGCAAGCAAAACGAACAAGCCTATTAGATGTGTTAAACAGTACTTGGCAAGACATTTATTACAAGGTAAACGAT
This sequence comes from Harpegnathos saltator, assembly GCF_003227715.2. Taxonomy (NCBI): domain Eukaryota; kingdom Metazoa; phylum Arthropoda; class Insecta; order Hymenoptera; family Formicidae; genus Harpegnathos; species Harpegnathos saltator. The sequence continues at coordinate 171,250 of NW_020229885.1, forward strand.
ATAATAATAATTATAATAATATAATAATAACAAATAAATTAAAAAGAATATGTCCTTATATTATACGCTGCATATAATCAGTTACGGTGAAAGAAAAAGATTAAGAGAAAACATTTCAGACAGTAAAAATTTCCAGGCGACGTTTCAGAGATGTCCTTAGGACAAGATACTTTCTGAATATCTGTAAAACCTCTCTTTGAAAGCTATGCTATCTAAGATATATAAAAGAAATTAGCATGTTGCATAGGCATGCCAAAGGTTAAAAGTTTCCACTTGTTGTCACGCAGACAACAGAATCGCCGGTTACAAAAAATTGAAACGTGAATATTTTGGAAAAGAAAATATTTCAACATTAAGTCAACAAGTTGATGTAAATTTGTTACATATTGGAAATGAATGTCATAATTCATTTGCTGAAAAGGATTTGCTGAAAACTTTAATAATAATTCTTCAGTAACGAATATTATTAATAAACCAAATATAACAGGCGTTATGATAGATTATAATGTATTAACTGAGGAAAAATGTCTTACAGAATATTCAATATCAAATACTGTTGATGGACCAAATATAATTGATAATTGCACATCTTATATAAGACAACATTGCACATCATCTTATACAAGAGGCATTTCTTTTAAAGAAAAGTTAATGTTTTGGGCAAATGAACACAAAGTTCAACATCATGCTTTATCGTCATTGCTCAAAATATTAAAAACTGAAGGTCATGACGATTTTCCTAATGATGCAAGAACATTATTGAACACTCCACGATGTACAAATATTTATAAGACATCAGGTGGTGATTATTATCATCATGGTTTAAAAAATGGAATCATCAATATACTATGTCAGCAAAGTAAGTTGATAGTAAAAAATCCTATTATTATTAATTTAAATACTGACAGGCTTCCTATTGCAAAAAGCTCAAAGAGTCAGCTATGGCCTATTTTGGCTCAAATTGTTTTCGTAGATTTTAATTCAACTTTTATAGTTGGTGCTTATCATGGATATTGTAAACCTAACACAAATGATTTCTTGCGACATTTCATTACTGAATATAAAGAACTGAGTACGACTGGATTTATGTATAAAAATAAAATCTATCAAGTTCAAATCAAAGCAATAATATATGATAGTCCTGCATGATCATTTGTAACTTGTACAAAAAGCCACAATGCTTATTTTGGCTGTAGTAAATGTATTGTTGAAGGTGATTATGAGAATCATAGAATGCTTTTTTTAGATAACAACTGTTCTTTATGGACAGATGAATCATTTAAATTCCGACAGAATCCAGAACATCATACTGGTATATCTTCTTTTGAAGAAATTCCATTACCAATGGTCACTATTTTTCCACTTGATTACATGCACTTAATTCGTCTTGGTCAGATGAAAAAATTACTACATTTATGGTTAAAAGGTCCTCGCATTGCAGCCCGATTATCTGGTGAACAAATAAAAAACATGACCTCAGATATGGTATATTTAAAAAAATATGTTTGCTCTGAATTTGTAAGAGTGCCAAATAGTTTCAAAGAAGTGGATAAGTGGAAAGCAACAGAATTTCGACTATTTTTACTATTCCTTTCTCCTGTTTTGCTGTATAAATATCTTCCATCTACCTACATGAAGCATTTACTTGTTTTCCATTGTGTAATTAGAATTTTGTGTCACCCACAGGATTATAAAAAGAAAAATGAATATGCGAAAAAACTATTACTTTATTTTGTTCAGTGCTATTCTGATTTGTATGGTACAGAAAATATGATCTATACAGTTCATAATTTGATCCATTCGAGTGATGATGCAAAACAGTTTGGACCTTTGGATAGTTTCAGTGCGTTTCCATTTGAAAATCATTTGCACAGTTTAAAAAAAATATTAAGAAAGCATGAGAAACCTCTTCAGCAAATAGATCGAAGAATAATAGAAAGAAATGCAGCAAGTAAATTGAAAATATGGCCAAATGCAGTAAAATATCCCATTCCAGTTTCACAAAATAACAACAAAATACCATTTCAATGTTCCGAAAGTTATGACATACTACAGATGCGTTATTTTAAATTATCATGCTCTAAAGTAGCAGATAGTTTTTGCTTCTTACAAAATAATAAAATTGTCAAAATACGTCATATAGGATTGCAAAATGGAACTCCTGTTATCATTGGTCAAGAATATATTAATTATTCAAGTTATACTTTATATCCATGTGATTCGAGGCATATAAATGTTTTTGTGATCGATGACGATTTAACTGAGTTGAAATGTTTTCCTATTTCTGAAATATCTAAGAAAGCTGTTGTACTCCCATGGAATGGGGAGGAGCGATTTTGCGCTTTTCCACTACTACATTCCGATATATTGGAAGGTATATAAAAATTTATATTTATAAAATATATATTAATAGTGATACTTTGCACTGCAAATTTATCATATACTACTTTGCAAGTAACCGCACAAACTGTGTAATTATTGAAGAATTATTTAAAGATAACCATTTTCAATCACTACTAACAGTTTTATGTGATAGATTACCAAATAGAGGATTTTTATATTCAGTTTCATGAACTCTACCTATATTAACAGATGTGCAGGTGTTATGAAACACTCCATATTATCTCATATCTTACTAATGACAGTAAATTTTGAATTGACACAAATAACAGTTTTCAATTAACTTTTAATATTCATGTCTACTTTTATTGTATACATTTTACTGACTAATTAAACTGTTCTAGATGTTGTAGTGTGTAGTGATAGGTACAAACTGGTGCTCAGTTGTTCCCCAGTCATGGGTTAATAACGAGGAAAAGACGTGTTTATGGCCCCCAAAAACAGTAATGTAACAAAATGCGTGCGGAAACAAGTAGTTCCTGAAATGTCATGGCAAAGTACACAACTCAAATATATCTTAGGACCATACGGTAAAATTCTTTTTTAAAAGTACATTTATCTTATATGTTTTATGTTATGGTAACATTTTTTGTAGAAACATATGAAATTGCACGAAAGATGGAGAAGAACACAGAATTCTTATCATCCGACGAAGCAGTTCTTAACAGCAATAAAAATGTTAATGACATTCCTGAGAAAAGAAAAAGAAAACAAAAAGTTTGTTATTCTTCCGAAAAAGAAGCTACACCAGAACCAAGTAAATTATTTTTTTACTATTTACAAGACAAAAATGTCACAATATTGTCGAAATATTAGCTTATGATATTTTATGTATTATTGTACAATACATACAATACATTCTGAAAATTTATTTATATACATACGCACACAGCACTACAATATTGCAGCAATATTGAAGCAATATTATAATATCGTAGCAATATTGCAAAATCACAAGATTATTATATAATATTCCAGCAATATTATCACAATATTACAGAGTGATATATCAGATTACAATATCACTGGAATATTACTGCAATGTTACAATGTGACTATCGTATGGCAACATAGTGACAATATTACAACAATATTGCGCGATGATAAATCTCATTGCAATATCACAGGAATATTGCCGCTATATTCCAGCATGATAGACCGCTACGTAATATTTCTGAATATCGCAGTAATACTTCAATGTGATATATCAATCTACAATATCGCAGAAATATTATAACAATATTGCAGAATGATATATCAGATTACAATATCAGTGAAATATTACTGCAATGTTACAACGTGACTATTATATGGCAACATAGTGACAATATTACAACAATATTGCGCGATGATAAATCTCATTGCAATATCATAGGGATATTGCCGCTATATTCCAGCATGATAGACCACTACGTAATATTTCTGAGTATCGCAGTAATACTTCAATGTGATATATCAATCTACAATATCGCAGGAATATTATAACAATGTTGCGGAGTGATATATCAGACAGATTGAATAAATCAGCATTATAAAGTGAAAAAACGTTAGAAAAATCGATATAAGATGAAATTCGTGATTTCGGCTACAATGTTGAGTTCGCCATATTGAAAAAAATTTAGAAAAAAAACTACGCATATATTTTTAAGGTACAAATGTTAATAACGCGATCTTTGTAGTTTCTGGTATAAAATAACAATTTTTTTTAAGAAATCAATGATTTTCATAAAAGACAGACTGAAGAAAATACGCCGTTTTAGATCTAAATGGTCAAATTGTAAAAAGCTTACCCGAAAACTCTTAAAAAATTATTCCCGAAAAGAATTATTAGCGATTTCTTTAATATCTGTTAGCTCAAAGTTTATAGTCACGCTATTGACGGTTGCTGTACTCAGTTTCAGAATCCTTTACTGAATAAGACATAAAATTATTTCGATTTGCGAAAAGTTCTTATTGAGAACTTCTATAAACATTATTCTTTATGCTATCATTATATTTATATTTCTATTATTGAAAATTATCTCATATATATATATACGTTAATATTACATCTGTATTTTTATTATAAAAATGATAATGATAAGATACTGATTTTAATAAAAACTTTAGCAATAAAAAAATTTTAGCAATTATGGTTTATAGCATCTTACAAATCTTATAAAATTTATGATTCTGAAGCTATGATTACCGAAAATATTTGCATTTTGACTTAACAGATGATATATCAGACAATATCACTGGAATATTACAATATCACTGGAATATTACTGCAATGTTACAATGTGACTATCGTATGGTAACATAGTGGCAATATTACAACATTATTGATGATAAATCTCATTGCAATATCACAGGAATATTGCCGCTATATTCCAGCATGACAGACCGCCACGTAATATTTCTGATTATCGCCGTAATACTGCAGTGTGAAACAATTTATATACAGGGTGTCCCATTTTAATGTCACATCACAAATATCTCAGAAACACTGCGTTAAATCAAAAAGGTTTCAGACAAAAATTGTTTGGCTTGAAGGAGGACAAGAAAGCGATAGCATTTTGTTTATAAATGGCGCCACTTTTGAGATATTCATTGACAATCAATTTTCATAAATGGAAATCCGAATTTTTTGTTATATTTTCTTATTCCATCAATTAATTTGAACAATTTTTGTCTGAAACATTTTTTTATTTGGTTAATATTTTTTGAGATATTTAAGGAAAACTTGGTAACTTTTTCAACATTTAACTTACGATATCTCGCTAACTATCCATCGAAAGAAAAAATAGTATTAGACTTTTTTATTTTAATTACTATCAAGAATATATTATTATAATAGTGCCCTAACTTTTGTTAACTTATCGACCTTTGGAAATTTCAAAATTATTAAATTAACAAAGGTTAGGGCACTATTAATATATTCTTGATATTAAATAAAGTAAAAAAGTCTAATACTATTTTTTCTGTCGACGAATAATTAACGAGATATCATAAGATAAATGTTGGGAAAGTTACCAAGTTTTTCTTAAATATCTCAAAAAATATTAAGCAAATAAAAAATGTTTCAGACAAAAGTTGTTCAAATTAATTGGTAGAAAAAGAAGATATAATAAAAAGTTGGGATTTTCATTTATAAAAATTGATGGTCAGTGAATATCTTGAAAGTGGCATCATCTATTAACAAAATGCTATCGCTGTCTTATGTCCCCCTTCAAGTCAAACAACTTTTGTCTGGAACATTTTTTTATTTAACGCAGTGTTTCTAAAGCGTGGTCTACATTGGCCATAAGCCGTAATAAGAAGAAAGCGTAAACAGTAAGAAATGGACCAACCACAGTTGATTATTTTTGTCATAATCGACTGTGATTGGTTTATTTTTTACCGCTTACGCTTACTTCTTACTGCTTACTGCCATTGTAGACCACGCTTGAGATATTTTTGCGAAATTTATGCCTAGGACATTAAGTATTTTTGCAATATTGCTGTGATATTTATGCAATATTTCAGTAATATTCCTGCAATATTGCAGCAACATTTAAGAAATATTGTAGCAACATTCCTGCACGACTGCAGTAATATTTCGGCAATATTTTGCAATTTTTCTGCAGTATTGTGGCTATATTTCATAGGTATTCCTGCAAGATTGTGGCGATATTTCAACAACATTGTGGCAATAATCCTGTGATATTGTGACAATATTCCTACAACATCATAACAATATTTCCGCAATATTTCTGCGAGACTTATGCCTAGGACATTAAATATTTCTGCAATATTGTTGTCATATTTATGCAATATTTTAATAATATTGCTGCAACATTTCTGTAATATTCCTGCAATATTGCGGTGCTATGTGGGATGTATATATATGTATATATGTATGATTATTTACTATCCTATCTTTGTTTAGGTGAAACTTTTAATTAAAAAAAAAACTTTATTAAAACTTTTTATTAAGGTTATTTACTATCCTATCTGTTTAGGTGAAACTTTTAATAAAAAAAATAAACTTTTATTAAAACTTTTTATTAAGGGCGTTTTTCTAACCTCTTGGTAAGTTAACTAACAGTTAAATTATATATCTGTCTTTGTTTAATTCAAAAGAAAAACAATGAGAGACATATAATTGAACTATCAGTTAATTAATCAAGCGGTTGGAAAAACCAGCTCTAAAAAACCAAATAAATTAATTAAATCCGATCTATCGTGATTGGCTACGACCCAAGTCGCCGACTGAGAAAATAGACTGAAGTCTAAACGCGAGTCGGTCGATCCAGTCAGTCGGCGCTTCACTGTTATTGGTCCATTGAGAGTCGGCAGTCGTAGTTGGCAGTCGGGTCGGCGTCTCCAGTCGGTAGTTTGATACGGGCTTTATGGACGCGCTTAAGATAACATTGGCCGCGTTCAGTAGAACAAAGTGATCAGAGAGCGCTTAGTGATTATTGTCTGTGATTGGAACATTCTTTTAGATTCTTCATAGACCCAGAAGTATTTACCAATCAGGAGCGAGATTCAGTGGAAAATCTAGTAATGTTGTCCAACTGTTGAGTCTGCTGAATGCATATCTATCATATCCAAAAAGCTTGTCGTACGACACATGTAATATGTACGACAATGTAACCTAAAGGCCCATTTACAATGGCTGCAAGAATAAGGTTGAAGCGTAAGCAGTAAGAAATGGACCAACCATAATCGATTATTCTTATAATAATCGATTGTGGTTGGTCTATTTCTTAAGCCAGCGACACACGGTGCTTGTTTTCGTGCTGGATTACTTGCTGGATGAAAATACTGCGTTCTGATTGGTACATGTCCGAAGATGGATGGAAATGCACCAATCAGAATGCAGTATTTTCATCCAGCAAGCAATCCAGCATGAAAACAAGCACCGTGTACCGCTGGCTTTATTGCTTACGTTTAGAACTTTATTCTTGCAGCCATTGTAGATGGGCCTTAAGAATCGTAATGTCTAGTGACATTCATGAAATATCGTATGTGACATTTTTCAAGAATTGAGCCCCTGAGTCTTTATTCTCTGAAATTTATGAAAAATATTGTATATGATATTTCATCAATGAGGCAATTTAATTGACTGAGAATGATGATACTTAGTGATATTCATGAAATATCGGCTGCATTCCAATATTCACTGCTAGCACTGAAACTCTATAGTATACGTAACACAAATTATATATTTTCACTGGCGATGAATTTCGAAACGCAGCCATCATATGCGACATTTACAAGACGAAAATGAATCGATTGTGAAGTCGATTATGTTGTTACCAACTTTATTAATTCTTCTGTTTTAAGATACCTAGATCATATTATTTTGATATTACTGCCAACATAAAAATGTAAAACACAGCGGCAAACAGCTTTACAACATACATGAAAATATCGAGTTTTGTTTACGACTGATAATTTGACAGTTGTGTGAAATTTATTAAAATATTGTGAAATATGGAAGACAAGCCGCTAAAGGAGCTATCCGTAGAAAACACAGGTTTTTTCTAATCTTGATCCATCATTGAGAAATTAAATGGAATATTTTATTTCCTGATTTTTCTTGTAGATGTCAACCAAGATGAATTGATACTTCAACAACAGAGACGAATTGAGAAGGAGGTTAATATGCTATACATACTATATTCAAAGTATATTTTTGACAGATAAGTTAAGACAGTTAATCGTCTTTATTAATTTATTACATTAAAAATATAATTCATATAGCTATAATTAGCCTTATTACTTATTTAAAATGTCATTATTTAAAATATCAAAATTTCTTTGTTTTAATGGACAAGAGATAAAATTTACATGAAAATTTATTTTAGATAGGTAATTTTTTTCTATATTTTAGATTTCAGAATCTATAGCTTTAGTTAGTGAAAAGGAATCATTGAAGAGCTTAGAACAAGAATATAAAGAAGACGAAATATATCTTTCAAAGGCAAAAGCTTTAGCGCAAAAATACTCCTGCATTAGAAGAACAAGACCCGATGGTAACTGTTTCTTCAGAGCATTTAGTTATGCTTATTTGGAAAAGTTAATTGAGAATAAGGAAGAATATGATAAGTTTCGAGACTTAGCTTTAAAAAGTAAGGATAACCTTGTAGCTCTAGGTTTTCCTCAATTTACAGTTGAAGACTTTCATGATACAGTAAGTAAAATTTTCTATACTTTAAAATAATATCACTCATAATTATATGTGTGTGTGTGTGTGTGTGTGTGTGTGTGTGTGTGTGTGTGTGTGTGTGTGTGTGTGTGTGTGTGTGTGTGTGTGTGTGTGTGTGTGTGTGTGTGTGTGTGTGTGTGCGCGCGCGCGCGCGCGCGCGCGCGTACGCGCGCATGTGTACGCACATGTATGTATATGTATGAGTGTATGTACATGTGTTGCAAAGAATATATAGTTTCTTTTTATTATAGTTTATGGAAGTTATTGACAAAGTAGGGGGTGATGATACAGAGTCCAGTCATATGGAGCTGCACAAATTGTTCAATGAGCAAGGTTATTCTGATTATGTTGTTGTATATCTTAGATTGATTACATCTGGTCAGTTACAACGTGATGCTGACTTCTATCAACATTTTATTGAAGGAGAACGCACTATCACTGAATTCTGTCATCAGGTTCATATCTTGTTGATGTTAACATCTTTCAATTTTCTATAAAGTTATAATTTATTTATAATATGCTATGCTTTTTTTATAGGAAGTTGAACCAATGTACAAAGAATCTGACCATATTCATATTATAGCAATGAGCAGTGCATTAGGAACTGGTGTCAGAGTTCGATATATGGATAGAGGTGCAGGAACTGAAGTAACTGCCCATGACTTTCCTGAAGGTGCCATACCAGCAGTGCACTTATTATATCGTCCTGGCCATTATGATATTCTTTATCCTTGATAAATTTGACATTACACAGATTTTTCTCATATTATTTTCTACAAAATAAACCTCTTACCAAACTATTTTTATCTAATATAGAAACAATTCGTAGTGATTAAATTTAGTTTTATTTTTCTCAAAAATATTTGCATTTATTACATATAATGCAAGATGTCACTTTTAATTCTAAATAACTGGTTTTGTTTTTATCAGTTTGTCAGAATATTGGTTTTTGTAATTTCATAAGAATATTTGCAAGAATATATTGGTGTATCTTGATGTTTACAACTCATAAAATATTTTTAACATTGAAACCAATTGTCTGAAATAAATAATAAGGAAATTCAAACATTGTATTATTTATTTCCTGTATTTTTTAAATCTTTATATATTTCTTAATTTTTATCTTACAATTCTTAAATAACACAAAAAAAGTTAAGTAAGATATATTTTCATTTTATGTTGTAAATTTCAATTATACATTGTAAATTTTTTAAACCTATATATAATTAACAAATCATATTTATAAATAAATATCCTTTTATATGTTAATCATATATAATACATATACAACAATAAATCAATATATATTTATAATATATTATCGCTGCATAGATCGTACTTGTTCCATAACTTCTTCCAATATTATAGAGCTTTTATCAATTGAATCCATTTGGTATTCTAAATGAGTAGCTATAAGAGCAAGCTTCTTTAGATTGGATTCTATCATTTCTATCCCATGCTCCTGCTGTGCGAAGTTTCTTGCTGCATGCATTAAAACCTGTGTAAGAATTTATGGAGAATGCATATATCAATAATAAAACAATAACATTATTAATTTAATAATATTGGATATCTAGAATTAAGATATATATATATATATATCTTGATAGTAAGTTGATAATCAGATATATATTAAAGAAATAAAAGTTGACAAACAAAATATTACTTCACTACTTCTAGAGCCTCTTTGTATCTGTCTGGCAAGGGAGGCAATATTATTGACGTTAACTTGCACTCTATCTGCTAATCGCATTTTTGATTCAATAAATAGACTACGTGCACTTGTACTTGATGCTGAAGCCATATTGTAGTGTTTTTCATTAATCGTAGGATATATCTTGCTTTTAATATCCAGAACTACAGATGAACTGCACGTTTTATTGTTGTAATAGTTCTTTCATTATTTGCAAACATATAACGTTATATGTGATCGAAAATTTATAATTAAAGGCTTAGAATTTACAAATAAACATTAAGGCACCCAAAAATACTTGTACGACTATTCATCACACATGTACACAATTGCAGCTTCGTTAACACATCAGCAAATATGTTTTTTTTTCACTCATATATATCAAATACGACAATAAAGTTTCCAATTTTAAGAAAAAAGTATTCTTAGATTTACTTTTCAGTCATTTCTAAGAGCTAGGCATAGACAATATACCAAAGAGAACCCTGAGAGTCGCTGAAAGTGGACCTCTGTTTTAAGAAAATGTGGCGCCGCCTGAGGAAATGGATGTCAATTATATCAATAACTGCGTTCAGCAGAACAAAGGCCGCGTTCAGTAGAACAAAGTGATCAGAGAACGCTTAGTGATTATTGTCTGTGATTGGAGCATTCTTTTAGATTCTTCATAGATCCAGAAGTATTTACCAATCAGGAGCGAGATTCAATGGAAAATCTAGTAATGTTGTCCAACTGTTGAGTCTGCTGAATGCAGCCATTGGGTGCATCCAGAACCACATGCTCACTGTGAGCTCTTGCATCTGATTGGTGTATATTCTTAAATCTAAAAGAATATACCAATGTAAAATATACCAAATGTAAAAGCTCATTGAGCGCTCAGTGAGCATTCGTGATTCTGGATGCACCCTATGGCTGCATTCAGCAGACTCAACAGTTGGACAACATTACTAGATTTTCCACTGAATCTCGCTCCTGATTGGTAAATACTTCTGGGTCTATGAAGAATCTAAAAGAATGCTCCAATCACAGACAATAATCACTAAGCGCTCTCTGATCACTTTGTTCTACTGAACGCGGCCATTGTGATCAGTGAGCGCTTAGTGATTCTCGCTCCTGATTGGTAAATACTTCTAAGTCTATGAAGAATCTAAAAGAATGCTCCAATCACAGACAATAATCACTGAGCGCTCACTGATCATTTTGTTCTACTGAACGCAGCCATTTACTCGGTAACAGTGCAACGTTTGTGTATAATAGTTCGGTTTATATACAATCTACTTACAAGGAAACCATCCTCAATTAGAAATAATTCGTTAAAAAAACATCGTTTCGATGTCGAAAATCAAACGAAATCGTCGAAATTGATTTGACATTGAAACCTACATACACATAGCAAAACTAGGTACACTCAGAGGCAGGTATGGTGTCCCTCGGCGATGTCGTATACGCCTGTAAAACAATCGAAAGCGATGACAGGCATATACGCACACGCATATGGGCATACTGTACAGCGCAAGAGAAGCGAAGAAGGAGAAGTGGTGGGAGACGTTCCAATGTTGCATCCTTATCGCACGTCGCACGATCGAGAGAGAAAGCATTACCAGACGTGGTACGGTTAATGGTGTCCCCAGTAGCTGTCTCACTCACTCTACGCTTGAATGCAGGGAATATGAGTGAGACAGCTATAGAGACACCGCACTGTCTCTATAGATGTCTCGCTCGCTCTAATAGCCATGTATCGCGCTTTCCTCTTTTCTTCTTAGCAGAATGCCAATTAAGGAGGGAATCCTGTCTATAGGCCAGAAAAATAAGCTATTTTCACGAATTTTTTTTTCGGAAACAAAGCAGACGATTGATTTCAAACTTGACAGATATAATAATACATATTTTACTGATAAGAATGAATTTTTATTGCGTTATAAAAGAAAAAAGCGCGATACATGGCTTTTATTGCGAGCGAGACACCTATAGAAACAGTGCGGTGCTGCGACGCGATTTTCGCTCGCCGTCGGCAAACGGCCGTCGGTCCACGCGCCTCAGTCGTTCGCGCTTGCACCAAAGAGGTTGGGCGCCAGGTGCAGCGGCTGCACCGTTCACCAACACGAGACGGTACACTACCCAAGACCGAGACACTCGAATTCGGCGGGACCGGTAGCTCCGCGGTATTTTACAGTCGGTAGACGGGAGGGTTCGATCGGGAGTCCGGGATTTAGTCGGGAAGACACAAGAATCTAGACGCGCTTCGCTTATCTCAGTCTTTATTCTTTCCGCGGACCGGCACGATCCGACCCCTCGAAACGGTACACTCCGCGAGATGCTCTCGCGAATTCGAAATTTGCTCTACGCCGCTAATTACTACGAGACACGGTACGCCCGGGATACCGAAATAGTGAAGCAGGTGGACGGTCTTACAGAGTCGGGAACCTCCCGGCGGCGTGGTCCTTCGCTTTCCTCGTCCCTCTGTTCGCTCCTCCGCAACTCCGCCACCAACGGCAACCCCCTGGGTGCGTGGAACTCCACCAAGCCTTCTCCTCTCACTCCCGGTAAACGGTATCCTTTTTGGTTCGTTATCGGCACGACACTCCTTTTCGTAGCGATCCAGGCGATACTCTAAGCGATACTTTTTTCGTATTAGCCGATAGCAGACTCACGATCCCCGAGACTCGAGATAGGAGAGAAGAGAGAGCGAAGACGGGAGCTCGCTCTTTTATTCTCCCCAAAAACAGTGTCGCTCCTTTCTTCATTGTTATGTCTCGCTACGTTTCTCTCCCCGTTCCTCGTTTCATCTCCCAATACGGGAATCCTTCCGCGGATCTTTGTTGTTGATCCGCGGAACGGGTCTCGGTCTCACTCTCGCGCGTTCTCTCTCTCGCTCGCACTCCCGCTGTCGTGTCGCCCAGGCCGGCTTTGTCTAGCCGGCGTTCACGTTTCGAGCACGGGAACGCCGACCGTTTGGTGCTATCTCCCTGCAGGCCTGTGGACAACGAAATCGGCAGCGAGAATCTTTCACTACGATACGGAATCGATAATAACATTCGTAACGAAGTGCATTCACCTGGGGTGGCGGTCTGGCCGGGGGGGCGTCGTCCTCTTCTTTCTTCCACGGGTCCCTCCGGTCCTGATGGGCGGCGCAGGAGGTCCAGGGGCACAGAGCTCGGGGACGCGGGACCGTTCCACCCGCACGCTCCTATCACTAACACTAATTAATGCGGGGGAGTGCAAGGTGGCGCTCCCCCCCCGTAATTCTCGCGCGATGTACTGTCCGCCCCCCCCGCACCCTCGCATACGGGCTGAAGGTTCGCTCTGGGACGGGCGCCTTTCCGGCTGCCACGTCACAGTGCATATAAAAAATTAATATTTTTAATTTCGCTAGTTCACACGATAGACAGACATGTTTTGAATATGTAACTACATGCTGAAGTCGATCGATCGACTTTTTTATATAAAAACTTTTTTATAAAAAAAGGTTTTTTCTCTGATTTCAGGAGATGCTGTATAGGGTCTCGTTATTATTATTATAATTTTTATTATTATTAAGAGTCCCCTAATTCTTTTTTGATATTTTCAAGAGCGGAACCTACACTTTAAATAGCATTTTAAGGAGGATGTTGCATTTATTCTCCCTCCTTCCCGTAATCTTTTCAAAAGTAAAGATGTGTTGTGTCTAAAAATAATTGCACAATTTGACATATCGTACGGCATAAAATAAGTTTTTTCATAAATTTCATAAAATATCGTTTTCTTGCAAATAAAATATTCTTAACGTAAAACCATCGATTTTTATGACGATTTTTCAAATATAATTTTTAAATGCCTTAAAATATTGAAAAAGTAGTTCATTTTTTATTTCCTTAGTTCAAACGAGTTAGCGGCAAATTCGTAGATTAATTATCTTACTTGCGTTTTGTCCCAATCCACCGTATTTCGAGATTTTATAGGAACCGTGAAACGGCGCACGCCTAAACACATCACGTTATATTTTGTGTATTTGCTACATTATTATTCATATAACGCTATAAAAATTCATTATTATCAGTAAAATATATATTATTATTTCTATCAAGTTTGAAATCAATCATCTTATTAGTTTTCTAAAAAAAAATTCGTGGCAATAGCTTATTTTTCTGGCCTACAGACAGGTTTCCTTTCTTAATCGGCATTTCTGCTAAGGAGAAAAGAGGAAAGCGCGATACATAGCTATTAGAGCGAGCGAGACACCTATTGAGACAGCGCGGTGTCTCTATAGCTTTTTTTTTTGGTCACGCTGGAGAAATCCTCAGATATAACCCCCGCCTCTTGGGAAGGGCGGGGGTTATGTCGGACTTCTACCGACTGAAACCCCTGCGGGTTGCCTACCGCTCGGACCGTGGTGAGGGGAGTCAGGGGAACTACGCCTGCATTCCCTCCCCGACACCCCGGCCCCAGGGCTCTCGTAGAGCCCCACGCCCAAGTACAGCGCCCCTCGCAGATTGGGAGTCAAGGACGTGGTGCCCCGGCCGGTTGTCCGGCCGGGTTGGCCTTCCGGTGTTAATTAGGAGAGAGAGGACACCCGCCCTCTCTCCTGTCCCCCGCCTTCCCCCTTCCCTACTGGGTGGGAAGGGGGGCAGGGGTGCGAGGCGCGGCCCCAACCGGTCCTCGCTCCCCTTCTCCCTGCCATCACCGACGTCCGGAGCGGGCAAGAGGGCTTACCCCCTCTCCCACCCACCCCCTTCGGTACGTTGAAGGCAGGACCGAAGTGGCCGAAAAGGCGGCCTTCGACGAGCCGGTGGCCTCTCCTCCTCGGCCGGCACCACCTCGGGCCCGCTTCCCACCCCTGGGGAGTGCTGCCCCCTCCGTCGCTCCCTGCAACGGACTTCTGGGCGGCGCTCCCACTCGGCGGCCTCCTTGAGGAACATGACGTCCCGGCAAAAGGAGGCCGTCGCTCCCCAAACCTCCTCGCTCCCGCACATTGCTTTGAGCAAGTGCAGGAGCGAGAGGGCCCCTTCTTGACACCCCAATGCTCGAGCGAGGACACGGCGTTGCGGAGCCCAAGCCTGGTACGACTAGGATGTGCTCCGCCGTGTCCTGTGGTTCCGGGCAGTGGTGACAGCCCGTGGTGGGCTCCCTTCCAATCCGGTGCAGGTAACCGAAGCACCCGTGCCCGGTCAGCACCTGCACGATATGGAAGGTGCGCCCGCGTCCCCGCCTGTCTGCCACTTCTGGCAGACAGGGGTTGACAGCCTCAGCTGTTCGGATCCCGAATCCTTTGGGGTCAGCCAATATGGCTGACCACCGTTCCAGGACTCGGGATCTGGCCTGGGATTCCAAGACACTCAGGTCCCTGGCCGATGGACCTTCCTCCTCCTCGCGGAGTTCCTTCACCCTCCAATAGAGGGTGTGCCTTAATTCGGCAAGGATCTCCACGGGGGGGAGCCGGCCAGAGCCGTCGCCGCCCTATACGATATGGTGCGGTACCCTCGAATCGCCCTCACGATTACCGACCGCATCGCCTGTTGCAAGCGACTCTTGCGGCTGGTGGCCATAAGTTGGGGTGCCCATGTGGGTGCTTCGTAGAGGGCGATCGAGAGCCCCGCACCGATATAGAGGCAGCGAGCGTGCCACTCAAAGCCTCATCAGGCTGGCCAATGCCAGGCCTGTTTTATAGACCCGGGGGGGGCTAGGCTCCTGAAATGGGACTCGAAATTCCAGCGGCCGTCTAACGTCAGGCCCAGATACTTGATCGTGGGCCCGACGCGGACGCGGACTCCATCCACCAGGACCCGGCACTCCGGTGGCGCTCCTCGACGGGGACCATGAAAATACATGGCCTCCGTCTGGGCCGCCACTTTCAGTCCCAGGCCCCTAATGGTGCCCACCACGGAGTCCAGTGCCGCCTCCGCTCGGAGGCGAGCTTCCCCCAGCCTCTCTCCCCGGCTACCACTAACGTGTCATCTGCATAGCAGATAACGTGGCAGCCAGAGGGGATGGGAGAGCGAAGCACCCGGTTGAACGTGATGTTCCACAGCAGGGGGCCGAAGACCGACCCTTGCGGAACATCACGCTCCATGGCGCGCCGACTTTGGACCCCGCCTCTCTCCGAGTAGGCGAGGTCTCTGCCCCCGAAGTAGGCCGATAGGATGCGCCGGAGATAGACGGGAACCTTATAATACTCGAGCGCCCGTCCAATCTCCGGCCAGGACAGGGTGTTGAATGCGTTGGTGATGTCCAACAACACCGCCACCAACACCCCGCCCTCCTCCTCCTCCTCCGGGTCAGGACCCGGACGTGCTGGATGGTATCCGGCGTGGATCGTCCGGGCCTGAACCCGTATTGATGATCGTGAAGGTTCGGCCCCTCCAAGGACAGATGCTGAATGAGGCGGTTGGCAATGATGCGCTCGAGCATCTTGCCCGCCTCATCCAGCAGGCATATCGGCCTAAAGGTCGACGCGCCGCCGGGCGCTTTGCTCTCCTTCAGGAGGAGGACCAACCTGGCTCTCCTCCACTCTGGGGGGAATGCCCCCTCCCTGAAGCACCTGTTCATGAGAACCCGCATGGCCTCGGATAGGCTTCCCTCGCCGAAGGGATGCCATTGGGGTCAGCGGATTTCCCCTTGGCCCCGAATCTTTTCCTGATCCGGGCGAGCTCCTCTAGATCGACCTCCAGGCGCTCGTCCCAGTCCCCGTCCCGTAACTCGGGAACGGGGTTCTGGTGGGGTCCCCCTTCCACCCTCGGAAAGAGGGTATCCAGGAGCCCCTCGAGAGCCTGGTGGTCTAGAGTCTCCGTAGGCGGGGGCGCTCACGGACGGAGTTTACCCACCGTCAGCTTGTAGGGGCGCCCCCACGGATCCTCATCCAGGGAGCTCACCAGTTGCTCCCAGGCTCTTCGCCTTGCCTCAGCGATGGTGGCTTTGAGGACCACACTCGCAACGAGGTATGCCTCCCACGCCCTCGCGGCATCCCCGCCTCGTTACCGAGGGCCCGGGCATACACCCTTCTGACTTGGACGGAGGCCTCGCGAAAATCCGCGATGGCCTCCGTCCACCAGTAAGTGGCCCGGCACCGGCGGGAGTGGGATCGGGTCATCGCTACGTCACACGCCGACGCCGCGTTGCCCACTAATTCCCTGGCCCCCTCCTGGGGGTCAGGGTCCCACTCACCTAGCCCTTCATCCAGGTGCCAGGTGGCCACGAGGACGGCCGCCCGAAACCTGTCCGCGTCTAGTCGACCAAGAGCCCATCTCTTGGGGAGAGGGAATTCCCTCCCCCCTGGGCAGCGGTCCAGCACCCGCGTGGGAGTGGGGAGACGGAAGGCCGACACTATAAATCGGTGATCCAACAGTGTTTCGCCCTCCGCCTCCAACGCCCACTCCAGGAACATCCGGGCGGCCGAGGGGGAAGCCCAGGTCAAATCTATGACCGACTCCCCTCCCAGCTACACGCTGGTACTGTTTGACCCTCTGTTCATTAACAGGAGGCCTAACCCTGCCGCCCAGTCGACCACGGCCCTGCCCCTTCGGGGATCCCCCTGCCGGGGACCGCAACCCCACCCCTCAGAATGGGCGTTGAAGTCCTCGGCAATTATCACAGGTCGGGGGTGGCACTGCCGTACCACACCCCCGACCTTGTCGAGGATCCCCTTTATGCGGGCAAGGTCACCGAGGCCGACCCTATTTTTGCAGTGGGGGAGATACACCCCCACCACTGTGGTGGGCCCCCAGTCGACTGCCACATACGAAGTCCTCTTCCTCCTGAATGTGCAGGGGGGACCCCGTTGCGGGCTCTGCCATCATGGCCACCAAGCCGCCCGGGCTGCCGAACCAGCATGGATTGCTGGGCGGCACCCAATGTGGCTCGGTGGCCACCCCAGCCCGGCACTCAGTTCCCTGATCCTCTGTATTCAGAGGTCCTGGGCCTGGGTGTCGCGGCCGAGGTTAGCCTGAGGGGCCCGGAATAGCGTGAAGGCTAGGCCTTCAGCGCCTCCTCCGAGCAACCTTCCTTCACCTCCTCAAGGGGGGTCGTCGGAGTAAATAGACTAACACCCGACAGTCTCCCCTTAGAGAGGGAGAGACTTGTCTAGGTGAACAGCTCATCCTCCAACTGCTCCTCCCCCGAGGAGGTTTCGGCTATGATGTCCGCCACTACAAGTGCCTCTTTTGCGAAGACATCGGATGTCCCTATCTCGGTGACTCCCATCCCTCGGGAGTATGAGAGGGAGTCACCCGTTAGGGGAGCCGGGAGTGGCGCGCCCTCCGTTTCCCCTTTGACTACAACAGTTGGGGGTGTGTTCTCCACTCTTCTCACCCTATTATCTACTCCGTCTTCCTGGGGGTCTTCTCCCTAGACCTTCCTGACCGGTGCCTCGTCTTTTTCTCCTTTCCTCTTCCTCTTGGACTGCGGCATCGGCTCCGTTTCCATTCTCTCCTCAGAGAGGGGAGCCTTTCCCTCCTCCAAGTCCCACGGTATGAGGAGGGTCTCCTCGGCCCTTTCCTACTCCAGGTCCCTCGTTGGGGAGGAGATCGGCCCCCTCCCGGTCCCCTCCCTACCCTGGTCCCTCGATGAAGAGTGGACCATTGCCGTCACCTCCCTTTGGCTGTCCCTTGTTGGAGAGGAGACCCAGTCGGCCTCCTCTCTCTGCAGTTCGGGTGTTGGTGACTCGGCGAAGGTTCGGACCTCCCCTGCCGACGTCTCCTGCTTCCCCGTTCCAGGGGTGGTCAGTCCGGCCTATGGGCATGAAAACCGAGGCCGCCAAAATCCGCGGCCGTTACCGTACTATACCCTCCGGATAGACACCAGGAATTCATGGTGGAGTGCAGGCACTGCATTAAACCAGCGGACCTGGTGATAGACGGCTCCCTCCGTGCCCGTCTTTCCCTAAATAAGGCTCTGCTGGTAGAGGTGCCTCTTTTTTTTGGTAACGCAGGGGAAATCCATCATGGATACCCTCGACCCTTTTGGGGGGTCGGGGGTTATGTCAGACTCCTACTGACTAAAACCCCTGCGGGATGTCTACCAACTGGACCGTAGTGAAGGGAGTCAGAGGAACTACTCCCGTATTCCCTCCCCGACACCCCGGCCCCAGGGCTCTCCGGAGTCCCACAGCCTCGAATACCACGTCCTGTCCCGCTGAGGAAGTCCAGGACGCGGTCCCCCGACTGGTTTCCCAGCCGGGATGGCCTTCTGGTGATTACTTGGAGGGAGGGGGCATCCACCCTCCCTACGCGCCCCCCATTGCTCCCTTCCATAGGAGAGGGGCAGGGGTGTGGAGCCCAGTCCCAAACCCGAGGTTCTATTTCCCCCTCTGCCTATCCTATCCGACGCCTAGGGGGGAAGCAGATGGGTTGACACACCCTTCACGCTCTCCCCCCCCCCGCGTCCGAAGTCGGGCTCGAGGCGGCCGAGGAGGCGGCCTCCGACGGACCAGAGGCCTGTCCTCCTCTTCGGCCGGCGCCCCCTCGGGCCCGCTGCTCAACCCTGGGGAGCGCTGCCCTCCCCGCCGTTGCCTGCGGCGGTCTCCTGGGCGACGCTCCCACTCGACGGCCTCCTTCCGCGACAGCACGCTGCGGCAGAAGGAGGCCTCCTCTCCCCAAACCTCTTCGCTCCCGCACATGGCCCTTGCCATGTGCGTGAGCGAGAGTTCAGACTCCCTGCGCCCCACTGCCCGGGTCCGCGCTCCCTGTCCCATGCAGGGCATTCGGCCAGGGTGTGGTACACGGTGTCGTCCAGCTCCGAGCAGTGATGGCACCTGGTGGTGGGCTCTTTCCTAATCCGGTGCAGGTAATGACCGAAGCATCCGTGTCCGGTCATCACCTACACCAGATGAAACGTGAATCCGCACCCTCTCCTGCCTGCGAACTCCGCCAGGCAGGGGCGGACGGCCGTCGTCGTTAGTCGCTCGAACTCCCGCGGGGCGGACATCGCGTCCTCCCACCGCTGCAGAGTCCGCGTAACCACCTGCGACCTCAGGGCCCTCAGCTCCCCGGCCGTTGCCTCCCCCCTTTCGCGAAGCTCCTTGGTTCTCCAGTATAGGATGCATCTTTCTTCCGCAAGGAGCTCCACCGGGGGGGGGAGACGACTAGGGTCGTCGCCGTCACGGAGTACCGCCGGAGCGGAACCCTCGGATCGCCCTCACGGCCTCCGCCCTCAGCGCCTGGCGCATGAGGTTTTTGCCTTGGGCGGTGGCCAGCAGCTGGGGCGCCCATATTGGCGCCCCATAGAGGGCGATCGACAGGACCACTCCGACGTATAGGCGGCGATCATGCCAACCCGGTCCTCCCTGGGTCTGCATCAGCCTGACGAGTGCCAGGCCTGCTTTCCTGACCCGTGGGGCCAGGTCCCTAAAGTGGGCCCTGAAGTCCCACCGGCCGTCCAACGTCAGACCTAGATACTTTATCATGGGCCCGACGTGGACGCGGACTCCGTCCACCATGACCCGGGTCTCTGGTGGCGCTCCGCGGCTGCCGTCAAAGTAGACGGCCTTCGTCTTGTGGGGCGCAACCTTCAGACCCAGATCGCTAATAGTGCCAACCACCGTCGCCAGGGCCACCTCCGCGTTGAGGCGAGCCTCCCCCAGCTCTCCCCCCCGGCTACCACCAGAGTGTCATCCGCGTAGCAGATGACGTGGCAGTCGGGGGAGAGGGGCGAACGCAACACCCTGTCGAACGCGATGTCCCATAGCAAGGGGCCCCTGCTATGGGACATCGCGTTCCATCAACCGCCGGCCCTGGACCCCGCCTTGAACCAGATAGGCGAGGTTCCTGCCCTCAAAATAGGCCGCGAGGATGTGCCGGAGATAGGCAGACACTCGATGGTGCTCGAGCGCCCGCCCAATCTTCGGCCACAGCAAGGTGTTGAAGGCATTGATGATATCCAACGATACCGCCAACAATACCCCGCCCCTCTCCTCCACGACGGCACGGGCCAGGTCCCGGACGTGCTGAATCGCGTCCAGCATCGATCGTCCGGGCCTGAACCTGTATTGCCTGTCGTGGAGGTCCGGCCCACTTGAGGACAGATGCTGGACGAGGCAGTCTGCAACGATGCGCTGGAGCATCTTGCCCGCCTCGTCCAGCAGGCAAATCGGCCTGTAGGCCGGCGGTCCATCGGGTGTCTTGCTCACCTTCGGGAGGAGTACCAATTTGGCCCTCCTCCACTCTGGGGGGAAGACCCCGTCCCTGAGGCACCCGTTCATTACACCCCTTGTGACTTCGGACATGCTCCGATCGCCGAGGGCGAGAGCCCAGACGCAGCCAGGAATGCCGTCGGGGCCAGGGGCTTTGCCCCTGCCCCCAGCCTCTTCCTGACGCTGACGAGCTCCTCCGGGCTGACGCCCAGGTCCTCGGTCCACTCCCCACCTTATGGGGCATGGATCCGCGGGGGACCCCCTCCACTATCGGGAAGAGGGTGTTAAGGAACCCCTCCAGGTCCTGGGGGTCCAAGGACTCCGTTGGCGGGGGTGCCCATGGACGGATCTTCCCGACCGTCCGCTTGTAGGGGCGGATCTGCGTCCAGTGAGCTCATCAATTGCTCCCAGGCTTCCGCCTTCGCCTCGGCTATAGCGGCCTTGAGGGCGTTTCGCGCTTGGCGATAGCCCTCCTTCTCCCTCGCGGCCTCCCCGTCCTTCCGCCGGGCCCGGGTGTACACCCGCTTGGCCTGGGCGGCGGCCTCTCGCAAGTCAGCGATGGCCGCCGTCCACCAATAGGCGGCCCGGCGCCGACGGGGGTGGGACCGGGGCATTGCGACATCACAGGCCGACGTCACGATACCTACCAGTTGCCTAGCCCCTTCTTGGGGGCTGGCGTCCCACTCCCCTGGCACCTCATCCAGATGCTAGGTTCCAGATGCTTGGCACTTCATCCACATGTTCCGGGCGGCCGCGAGGATGGCCGCCCGGAACATGTCCTATTCCAGCTGACTGAGGGTCCATCTCGGGAGAGGGGACGCCCAGTCCCCCCCTTGGGCGGCAGTCCAGCACCTGCGGAGGGGCTTGGGGACCGAGGGCCCAGACAATGTATCTGTGATCAGACAGATTGTCGCCCTCGGTCACCACCGCCCATTCCCGGAAGATCCGGGTGGCCGAAGGGGAGGCCCAGGTCAGATCAATGACCGACTCTCCGTTCAACCGCACACAGGTGCTGGTCGACCCCCTGTTCATCAACAGGCCGAGCCCCGCCGCCCAGCCAATCACAGCGTTGCCCCTCTGGATATCCCCCTGCAGAGGACCACAACCCCACACTGTGGAGTGGGCGTTGAAGTCCCCGGCAACCACGATGGGTTGGGGGTGGCACTGCCGCACCACTTCCCCGACCTCGTCAAGGATCCCCATTACGTGGGGCAATTTGCCAAGACCGACCTCATTTTTGTGGGGGTGCAAGTACACCCCTACAATGCCTGATAAGTCCCTTTCAGGGTTCTGGACCTATGAGACACAAGCCGAACCGCGCCAAGAGCACGGCCCACCTCCGAGGCCAGTTCTGCCGACCCGGCCTCCTTCAGTAATGCCCTCGTGGCAGGGCCTTTGAAGACCTCCTCAGCGGGGCGCGTGTCCTTCAGAGTGCGACACATCCCCCCGCTGAGGAGGTCCTCTACCTCCTTCTGCAGATCCCTACGGGCCACCACCTTCTTCCTGATGACTCCCATCTCCCTCTTATGCCGGAGACCAACTCCGACACCCGTGATGGCCTTTCTCCCCCTGTGATCCTCCTCCTGAGCCATCTCCCGCGCGAGCTCCTCTACCTCCTTCTCTACGCCGGTTGTGCTGGCTGCGGTCACGTCCCCGACGGTCATCTGGCTGGTGGTCGCCAGGCTGATCGCCTTGCTCTCCGCGGCCGTTGCACCTGCTGGGCAGAATTTTCCTATCTTGGGGTCTCTAGGTCTCACTCTAGACCTCTGGGACAGGATTACATCCGAAATGACCACTGGTTTCCCAGTGGTCCTTCCTCCCGCCCTCGCGTCCGCGTGACCCCCCACCGCTCGCGGGGCCCCCTCTTACTGCAAAGAGGGCCAGGTCGATTCACGCCCAGCGTCGTAGCAGGAATTCTGGCGACCGATCCCCGGGCCGCTCTGCTTCCCCCGAAGAGCGCACCACACCACCCTCACGGTTGAGGGGGTGCTTCCCATTCAAAGACGGGGGATCACTTCCCACGTCGCGTGGCCGCCCCTCTTCTCTTGCTCGGGGGGCTCACGTGGCGAGCCTCCCGACGGAGGCCGCCCTTCTGACTGGTGATAGCCAGGGTTGCTCCCGCGTTGGACGGCCGCCTTTTCTTCAGATCATGAAAGCTCGCCCTGCCAACTCCCCGGTAGGAGCGGCCTTCCCAATCGCAAGCGGCCGAGGTCAGAGACCGATTATGATCTCCTCTGTCGGAGGTAGGAGAGTGAGAGGAGGAAACTCCTCCACTACTCCTACTTCTGTAGGAGGGGTTTCCCCCCTCTGATGGCCTGTCGTCGGTTGCCGACGTGACAGGGATCAGGACCATGTCCCTGCCAGGACGCTCCGCAGTAGCCAATTCTACCTTGGGTGCACACCAAGGTTAGCCCATCGCTGGTTGGCGACGTGGGGGAACTGGGACGACATTCCCACCAACACGCCGGTTCCTGGTTCCGAGACCCAGGACGTCCTTTGCCATTGTAGTCATAGTATAATCCATCCAAGTGTCGGATTGTTACAAGCCCGACCCACTCGGGTTTGAATTCAGAGTTTTCCTTCCCATAGACCGGCTGCCTACACAAGGCTAACGAGCCCGCTCTGCCCGCGCTGTAGGAACCTTTGGGCCGCACGAGTGCAACCCTCCAGTTCCTGGGTAAAGCCTGGAGGCAGCTGCCCCTCCAGGAGTATGGACGCACTTAGTCTGGTCCTTCCGTACAGATCACCCCGGCATGGTAGAACTTGCCAAGGGCCGAAACCCCCACCGGTACAACTCTGTACGTCATTGGGACACGCAAGCTCCCACATCACGGCAAGGTGGCGTCCACGGGGGAGTAGTGGAGGTGCCTGGCCTCAATTCGGGGGCGTCCGCCGACCGGCTTGCGGAGGACCTCCGCAAGCTGGCGGCGGAGAAGGGCTCCGGTTTCAGAATCCAGAGGCCGGTCACATCCATGCGAATTACTGGCCTGGACCTGACAACCGGGGCCGATGCGGTAGCGGCCGTGGTGTCCCTCGCTGGGGGCTGCTCGCCCGCGGAAGTTTCCGTGGTGACTTTGCCCGCATAAAGGGAATCCTCGACGAGTTCGGGGGTATGGTACGGCAGTGCCACCCCCGACCTGTAATAATTTCCAGGGACTTCAACGCCCACTCTGAGGGGTGGGGTTGCGGTCCCCGGCAAGGGGATCCTCGAAGGGGCAGGGCCGTGGTCGACTGGGCGGCGGGGTTAGACCTCCTGTTGATGAACAGAGGGTCAACCAGTACCAGCGTGTAGCTGGGAGGGGAGTCGGACATAGATTTGACCTGGGCTTCCCCCTCGGCCGTCCGGATGTTCCAGGAGTGGGCGGTGGAGGCGGAGGGCGAAACACTGTTGGATAACCGATATATAGTGTGGGCCTTCCGTCTCCCCACCCCCACGCGGGTGCTGGACCGCTGCCCACGGGGGAGGGAATACCCTCTCCCCAAGAGATGGGCTCTTGGTCGACTAAATGCGGACAGGTTTCAGGCGGCCGTCCTAACGGCCACCTGGATGAAGTGCCAGGTGAGTGGGACCCTGACCCCCAGGAGGGGGCCAGGGAATTAGTGGGCAACGCGGCGTCGGCGTGTGACGTAGCGATGACCCGGTCCCACTCCCGCCGGCGCCGGACCACTTACTGGTGGACGGAGGCCATCGCGGATTTTCGCGAGGCCTCCGTCCAAGCCAGAAGGGTGTATGCCCGGGCCCGGTAACGAGGCGGGGATGCCGCGAGGGCGTGGGAGGCATATCTAGTTGCGAGTGTGGTCTTCAAAGCCGCCATCGCTGAGGCAAGGCGAAGAGCCTGGGAGCAACTGGTGATCTCCCTGGATGAGGATCCGTGGGAGCACCCCTACAAGCAGATGGTGGGTAAACTCCGTCCGTGGGCGCCCCCGCCTACGGAGACTCTAGACCACCAGGCTCTCGAGGGGCTCCTGGACACCCTCTTTCCTAGGGTGGAATGCCCCACCCCCAGATCCCCGTTCCCGAGTTACGGGACGGGGACTGGGACGAGAGCCTGGAGGTAGATCCAGAGGAGCTTGACGGGATCAGGAAATGACTCGGGGCCAAGGGGAAATCCTCTGGCATTCCTGACCGCGCCTGGGTTCTCGCCCTCAGCGAGGGAAGCCTGTCCGAGGCCATGCGGGTTCTCATGAACAGGTGCTTCAGGGAGGGGGCATTGCTCCCGGAATGGAGGAGGGCCAGGTTGGTCCTGCTCCCGAAGGAGAGCAAAGCGCCCAGCGGCGCGTCGACATTTAGGCCGATATACCTGCTGGATGAGGCGGGCAAGATGCTCTAGAGCATCATTGCCGACCGCCTCATCCAGCATCTGTCCTCGGAGGGGCCGAACCTCCACGACCATCAATACGGGTTCATGCCCGGACGATCCACGCCGGATACCATCCAGCACGTCCGGGTCCTGACCCGGAGGAGGAGGAGGAGGAGGGCGGGGTGTTGATGGCGGTGTCGTTGGACATCACCAACGCATTCAACACCCTGCCCTGGCCGGACAATCGGCCGGGGCACCGCGCCCTTGACTCTCAATTTGGGAGGGACGCGGTACTTAGGCGTGGGGCTCCAAGAGAGCCCTGAGGCCGGGGTGTCGGGGAGGGAATGCAGGCGTAGTTCCCCTGATTCCCCTCACCATGGTCCGAGCGGTAGGCACCCCACAGGGGTTTTAGTCGGTAGAAGTCCGACATAATCCCCGCCCTCCCCAAGGGGCGGGGGTATCCATGAGGATTTTCCCTGCATGACCAAAAAAGAATGGTCAGCCCAGCCTCCCTCTTCCTCTGCACCAGTCCATCCTTGGCACCCCTTCCTCCCTTTCTTCTCCTCTTCCCAGGAGGGGGCCTGCAGACAGGCCCTCCGATCTTATGATCGGACGGCCTGCCCGCCTTCGCATACACCGGACAACGTGCCATTACCTCCTTGCAGCATTTGGCGCGGTGGCCGGGGTTACTGCAGCGGTAACAAAGACCGCTGCGGTTGACGGCACTTGTGCACCGCTCGCGCACATGCCGCCGCTCCAAGCAGCGGAAGCACAACTGTGCACGAGCGGGCAGCGCCGTCACCTCGGCTCGGGTCTACCCCATCGGAACCCGCTCCGCGGCGGCGACCTTAGCATCTGCCGCCAACAGGCACCGCACCATCACGGTCGCAGTCTCCCGCTAGGAGAAACTCAGCTCACCTACGGAGTCTCTGCAGGCGAGCATCCTCCAGCGAAGGACACAGCAGTCGTTATCTCGTAGGCCCCGGTCGTTATGTCCAGGCCGCTGAGTCGCAACGCTGCGACTCACCGGCCTTCACCGGCCTTTGGACACGATAGCCGGGGCCCTTCTCCGCCGCCAGCTTGCGGAGAGCCTCCGCAAGTCGGTCGGCGGGCATGCCCCCGTTGAGGCCAGGCACCTCAATGATCATGCCCTCGTTCAGGGCTTGGCGGACCTTGAGGGAACCATCGATTCCCAAGTCCGCCGGCTTGATCCGGCACCTGGCCTCTACCATGAACTCATAGTATTTTTCGCGGGTGAACACGACGGTGACGGTTGCCGACTTCGGCGGCTTCGGCGGCCTCGGCGCCCCCGGCCGCCTCGCCTGCGCCCCCCTTCTGGCTCCTGTCGCCTGCGGCGGAGGAGAAACACCGTTTCCCTTCTTCTCCTACTGCACCTTCCGCCTCTCCTTTCTCCCCACGACCTTTGACCAGTGTTGCTCCTTCTCCGGCTGTGGCTTGGCCGAGAATGAACACAGCAGTGCCGTATGTAGGGGACCCGTCAGCGTCCTCAACCCCTTCGCCGGAATCCCCTTTGTCACTCTCTTCGCAGCTCCTGTCCCAGGGCCTCTTCCCGCTCCCTGCTGGTCCATCGTCCTGACCTGCCTCGGTCCAGGTCCCTGCTATTGCTGCTATCTCCTCCTCTGTCTTCTCCTCTTCTCCTGCTCCCTCTTCTTCCTTCTTTTCCCCTCCTCAGCAGCCCTTTCTGCCCCACTGGAGGGGCAGGACCCGGCCGTTGGGCAGTCCTCTGCTTTTCCACTGGGGCCGTTGGAGCCATACTCCGAGAAGCCGGTGTCGGAGCCCATTTACTCCCGGCCGCCACGACTCTCTCCCTTTCGGTCACGAGGCGGAGCAACTTAGTCGTGAGCCGGTTATACTCCGCCTCCCCCTCCTGAGAAAGAGCCATGGCAGCTATGGAGTCATCAAGGTCCTTCCTTGGTCCCCTTCAATGGTGATCTACTTACCGGGGGGAGGGGGTCCTCCGGCAGGCAATGTCCTCTGTCATCATACGACAGAATTCCACCGGGGGACACCCCTCTTTTCCTTTCCTGCTAGGAGCTAGATGAAGAGGTTTTCCTCCTCTTCTTTTTCCTCCTCATCTTTGTCCTCTTCTGTCTCGGCGCGGCAGCAGCAGCCTCCTCCGCAGACGTGCTGTCCCCCGTGACCTCCGCATAGGTCCTTGTTCTTGTCATTTTGGGAGGTGGGGGATGCGGAGAAGAAAGGGAGGCAAGGACGGGAATAACTGGGGCAACCCTGGCCCTCATCTTCTTGTGGAGTTGCTCGTTCTCCGCCCTCAGCCTCCTCATCTCCTCCCGGAGTTCTCCATCTCCCTGTTAGTCTCCGAAACCTCCTCCCCTGGATCGTCCTGCATGGCCGTCCTCGCGATCAAAATGGTCAGTACGGCCTCGGAGGTGTCCACGGCGCGGTTCAAAAGTGCCACGAAGGTCCCCCTGAGCGACCTCCGTGCCTCCAATCAAACCGCGCCTAATGCTCAGCCCGCCTCGGAGGCCAGTTTCAGTGCCCTAACCTCCCTTAGCAAGTTCTTGGAGGCGGGATCTTTATAGACCTCTTCAACCGGGCGTTTGTCCTCCATGGAACAAAGCGCTCCCTTGCTGAGGAGGTCCCATGCCTCCCTCTCCAATCTCTCACTCTCCTCCTCCTTCTTTCTTTCTTTCTCCTTTTCCATCCTCTCCCTTATACATACTCTCTTCCCCGTGGTTGTCAGTCTTCCTTGCTTCTTCTTCGAGGGTATCAGGATAGGTACCTCTTTTACCGAGGAGCCACTGCTAGTGGCCTCCCTGATCGTCTTTCTCCCCGCCGCAGATGTTAACGGGTCTCCCTCCTTCACAGCCGGTGTTGCTGGCTACTTGGATGCCGAAGCCTGGACAGTCCTGCACGTCTGCTAATGCTTTCTCTCTCGATCGTGCGACGTGTGATAAGGATGCAACATCGGAACGTCTCCCACCACTTCTCCTACTTCGCTTCTCTCGCGCTGTAGGGCCGCGGACATAAAGGTTGTCACTTTTTTTTAATGACTTTCGGGACGCATCCCGATTCGAGGAAGATGAGAACTGCTGCTCCGCCTGCGGAGTACGCCTACGCAGTAACTCAACGAAAGGCGAGAAATGAAATATACGTGGTATGACATAAATATGTCAACAATCATTGCGTTTAGCGGAGAAAACCGCTCAGTGAGACATTAGTGACTAAATAAATACGATTTTACTTAAAATTGAATATACATACCTGTTCAATATCTTGCAAAAGACGCATTCCCATTTGAATGACTTGCACTATGTATATCTATCCCTCTGCTGCTGATTTTTCAAAATGTAAGAATTGGGTGCGTTCACGACACTCAACGGTTGAGCAACTGTTGAATAATTGGTCAACGTTATTGGTCTGAATGTAAAGATCTAATAGTAAGGACCAATGGTCACTAATCGCTCATTGAGCGGTTTTCTCCGCTAAACGCAATGATTGTTGACATACTTATGTCATACCACGTATATTTCATTTCTCACCTTTCGTTGTGAATTACCGCGCAGGCGTGCTCCGCAGGCCTGCGGAGCCTCATGAGAGCAGCAGCTCTCATCTTTCTCGAGTCGGGATGCGTCCCGAAAGTCACTAAAAAAAAAGTGATAACCTTTATATCCGCGACCGTACAGTACGCCTAAATGTGTATGCATATATGCCTGTCATCGCTTTCGATTGCTTTACAGGCGTGTACACTCGTGATCTAAAAGGTATGTGCATCGATTTTTTGTTGACTTCGGAACGTGTTCCAACTTGAGGAGGAAGACAACCACTGCTTTACACGTCAGCGCTGTCACATAGGCTACGTTCCGAAATTCACTGTCAGTATTGAAAATACATAGTTTGTGTTACGTATACTATAGATTTTCAGTACTGGCAGTGAATTTTGGAACGCAGCCTTATTACGAGAGCAGAAGAATGGCATATACGTAGTGTCAGATAAGTAGTGTTACGTCCTGGAGGAGGAACGCAACTTGACACTTGCTTTCGCAAGCTCCGACGTACTCGCAAGTCTGCGATGCTCAAGATCAAAGATCGAAATAACCCCTTTATCTGGCGCTAACGTACGTCGGTGATCCTTTATTTGGGTCAAGGAACTGAATTCTTTTACCTGGGATAGGACCGTGAGCTACGGTTGAGGGAAGGGAGAATTTCTTGGTTGAGAATAATTATTTGGAAACCGTGATTGGCTTACAATTACAAACAACTTGGTTTATTAGTAATTAGACAGATGTTCACAATGAAATAAAATTTATAGACTTTTGTACTTTTAATGTGTACGTATACATGTGTGGTTAATAATGACGCTCAGAACAATGATTCTTGATTACTCAGAACAATATTCCGAGAGGAAGGTCTAGTGACGGAGAGGCACGAGGTGAGGGAGGAGATCGTGATGAGGATACTTCTGAGGGAGAGGGAGAACGAATAGGTATGAGGCCACGGAGTAAGGCCGCGTGGAAGCCTCGCGTGCTTCCTCGTAGAGGAGAGGTTAAAGGGGAAGATATCGGGGATGGGCTCCAAGATAGAAGAGAGCTTGTGGCAGAACGGTCATCTACTGGACTCAAGGATGTTGGAGAGTACGAGATAGGAGGAGTTACTGGGGGAGAGTCAGGAAGGAACATGAGAGGAGAACGCGCAGATCTTAAAATGTTTGATTCGTTATGACGGATAACGTAATCTGGACGATCTTGTAATACAAGTACTAAAGAGGCGACCTCGCGGTTTGCACAATTTCCGTGGTGGTTATCTCTGACTGTGATTGAGAAGATTGAGCCACTGAAATCGGATTTAACAATTAAGGAGGGATGCCAAGGGGGATAGGGAAAAGAAAGAAAAAGGAAGGAAAAGAAAAGAGAGAGAAGAAAAGATAAAAATAAAAAGAAAGGGGTCACTCTGGCAAAAGAAAATATAAATAACTTACTGCTGGTTCTATGATGATAGTCGACAATGAAAAGTGTAATTGCTGCGTGTCTGTGAGGATGGACCCAAGTTTTGCGCCAAGAACAGGAAACTGATTTCAGCAGGATCTCTCGCAATGCCTCGAGAACGCACGATATCGTTGCACAGAAGAATTAACAACTGAAGAACTCCGATCTGCCTAAGTCACCAATAGGCTTGGTTATTAAGAAACCCTGAAGGGGTGTTAGAAAGAAGACTCTGTCCTGGCTGCGGGTCGGTCGAGAGGAGAAGTAGAAGTGGCATAGCTTTTTCATTTTACTAAAAACGTCACCTCGGTCGAGAGGATGGGGTTTTGGAAGTTGCATCAGGTTCCAAAGTTTATGTCCAAATATGGGTATAGGATTTTGTTGCAAAACTTTTCGGATGTGGGGTTTTAGGGAGGCCTGAGATAAATATGGTAAAAGATCGGGTATCTATGGCGGTAAAAGACTTCAAAGTTCCGCTAGGATTAGTCAGAGATTGCGCGCAATAAAAATTTATGAATAACGTGGGAAACACATGAGTTACCGAAGATCAAAGGTTAGTAATATCATATAACAGCATGAAAGATTGTCTGATCGGTCCGTCTTCAAAGAAAATCGTTGCTCCGAAGTTATTCAAGGTTATTTGGAGATGAGATATATGGCTAAAATAACTCGACGGATCTTTCTGACGGAAATAGAGAAACTCCGGTGATTAAAGCAGAGAGAGAAAAAAAAGAGAAATCTGTGTGTGTGACATCACTGTTCTCGGAGGGTCGCGGAACATGAACATTTGGTCGTATAATATAAAATGCAATTCGCCCTACTTGACAACGAATTCAAAGTACGCGGAGTCCGCAGGACGTAACACCCCCCACCTTAGACAAATGTTGGGGGTAGCTAACATTTGCTAGCGGAGTGTATTATATCAAAGCTTACATACTGCGCAGTTTTAGTTGCTATACCTATAAATTGATTAGAATATAATTAAAAGGAGGGAAGATAGAAGAGGGAAGAATGTGGCTTCCATCTCTTCCTTCTTTTCCTTCGTCCTTTTTAAAAATGATTAGTTAAGATATAAATGTGTTTGTGTGTATTGTAATTTTTAGGATTAGAAGGAGAAAAGATAAACCTCCGAATCCTCTTCCTTCTTTTCTCTCATCCTTCTAATGTGTTAGATAAGAGTACCTTTTTTCCTTTCTTTTTTGTTGAGGAGGAAAGGTAGAAAGTAACCTTTAAATTTCCTTTCGTCCTAAAATTTTGCTACCTATAGTTTAAGATCTTATAGATAGTATATCGAGAGAAAAAATAAAATTCGTTGTTATAATTATTTTCTCTTTAAAAGTACATGTATATTTATATATATATATTTTTTATATATGTGTGTGTACTTATCCTATGATTATGTGTATGATTATCTTTATCCGGCTCTTCGTCCTATCCGGCTCTTCGTCCTCCTAAAGGAGGAAGATGGATCCCCCCTGGCCAGGGACATGGAAGGATAGGGGGAGTGGTGCCCGTTTTGGAGACGGGCCCACTCCCCCAGAAACCTTCCCTTCCTGCTTAACGGGGAGGGGGGGTAAGGGGTGAGGGCGGATGCCCCCTTAGCCCATAGGTGATACCAGAAGGCCAACCGGTCGGTTTTAGACCGACCGGGACCGCGCACTGGTTTTCCTTTGCAGAACAGGGCGCGGTAACAGGTGGCGGGGGGCTCGAGCCTTGGGGCCGGGGTATCGGGGAGGGAATACGGGAGTAATTCTCCTGACTCCCCACATTTCCGGTCCGACAGGTAGGCATCCCGCAGGGGTTTTAGTCGGTAAGAGTCCGACATAACTCCCGACCCCCCCCCAAAGGGTCGGGGGTATCCATGATGGATTTCCCCTGCGTCACAAAAAAAAGAAAATGTGTATGATTATCTTTAGGGTTATCATTATAAAACTTATTTCTATATTTGATTAAGTGATGTCCTAAATGGAGGGGAAGGGACGGCGTAATTCTTCAGTCTCGATTGCCTGGCCGATCGCCACCAATTCTTGCTTGAATTCCTTGTAGCTGATGATATTGGCTCGCGCCAGGTATAAGTCCACGTCGGCTGCTTTTCCTCCTACTGGTTTCCTTATTTTCATTATTCCGTTTTGCCCTTCCGCGAATAGTCTGGTGATTTCTCTCGTGGTTTTAGACCAATAAACTGCGGATTCTATTGGTCTTAAGCCGCGAAGCCCCACTGCAATGGCTTGCCACGGCATCAGGTGAAATTGGTTCGGCAGGTGCATCACTGGTTTTTTCACTGTACGTCCCCAATCACCTAGCGTGATTACTGCTGAATGTCCTGACAACGCGGTGATCTCTCCCCTGTACCACTCGTCGTCGTCTTGCACAGCGACCAGTGCCCCGACTAATACAGCCCTTGGCCATATGGTGTACCTATTTGGGTGTCTGTCCATTTTCCAAGCGATTTCAGTTTGTAAATCCATGATATCTGCCCGGTTATATTTTAGTTGCACTCACATTAAGGTGGGCGATTCCACTTTCGTAATGCAGATTGTTAATTGTCCGCGGGATAGCTGATTGGTGTCGATATTCTTTATGGTCATTTCCTAAAATAATATGTAAAGATAATTTTGTAAGATTAATCGAATTTTAGTTTTGGGAATTGAGATTGAAGGAGTATGTAGTAGTCTCCTCTTGTGGGAGAGAAGGATGAAGACCTCCCCATGGACGCCACCTTGCCGTGGTGGGGGAGCTTGCGTGTCCCGATGACGTACAGGGCTGTACCAGCGAGGATTTCGACCCCTGGCAGGTTCTACCATGTTGGGGTGGCCTGTACGGAGGGACCAGACTAAGAGCGTCCATAATACTCCTGGATGGGCAGCTGCCTCCAGGTTTTATCCAGGGACTGGAGGGTCGCACTTATGTGGCCCAAAGGTCCCTATAGCGCGGGAAGAGCGGGCTCGTTAGCCTGGTGAAGGCAGCCGATCTAGGGAAAGGAAAACCCCGAATTCAAACCCGAGTGGGTCGGGCTAGTAACAATCCAACACTGGATGGATTTACTATGACGACAAATGCGAAAAACATCCCAAGACTCGGAACTGGGAACCGGCGTAAGGATGAGGATAGTGTTCCGGCCCTCCCTACGTCGTCATCGAGCGACGGGCAGGCACAGGAGTTGACCGCGGGCTCCTGTGCGGATACGACTACCGCGATGCGTCGTAGTGGGAGCATGGTCTTGACGTCCAGCACGTTATCAACTGACGACAGGCCATCCTCTCAGGTTCGCTCCGACAGGAGCAGGAGTCGAGACAGCGGGAGTAGCGTCAGCTACGATCCGCCGTTTAACATGGACTCATACTACATCGGATCCTCCTCTAAGCGCGCATGCCAGAGAGACCGCTCCCGCCGGGGAGTGAGTAAAGCGGGCCCTGCGGGCAAGAAGAAAGGGCGGCCGCGCACCACGGGACAAACCCCGGCCAATAGCCGGAAGGACGGACCCTACCGGGGGACTTATTTGGTGAGCTCCCGGGTCAAGAAGGAGCGGCCACCCAACGGGGGAGGTGAACCCCCGCTAGAGGACGCGAAGCGCACCTCCTACCGGGGAGGGAGCGAGGCCAACTCGTCGGGTGAGGTGGAGCTAGAGTTCAACGAGGGAAAGGAGGAGATGGCCAAGGGGACTGGGGTTGTGACCTTAATCCCGACGCATGAGTATAGCAGACCGGGCCCCCACAATAGTAAGAGGGGTACCCAGTCTGACGGGGGTCACGCGAGCGCGGACGTGAATAAAAAGGGAAAGGGGACCACCAATAAAACGGTGATCCATTCGAACGTCATCCTTTCTCAAAATTCGAGAATCCCGATGGTTAGAGACAGTTACGGGAGGTTCGTCGCTAGAGCCTCAACCAGCAAGGAGGCCACTAGCAGCAAAGGGGCCATTACCATCCAGGCCACAAAGAGGAAGGTAGAGACGACGAGTGGGGGCTCAACCGCGTCGGTTGTAGCACAACCGAAGCCCCTGTGTTGGTCCCGGATAGGGACCCACGGGACAGGAAACCTACACGTGGCCGGTACATTGGCATACGGCAAATAAAGGAGGCGGCAGATGTCAAGAAGGAGAAGGCGGAAATCCGCCTCGAGACGGAGATCGCGGACCTCCTCGGTAGGGACATCCTTCGGTCTCTGAAGGATGAGTGCCCTGCCGAGGAAGTCTTTAAAGACGCAGCCTCGATGGCGCTTTTGAGGGAGGCCAAAACTGCGGAGCTGGCCACGGAGGTGGGCCGTGCTCTTGGCGCGATTAGGTTGGTAGTACGGAGGTCAAAAACCCTGAAGGGGACCTTCGTGTCACTGATGAATCGCGCCGTGGCCACCTCTGAGGTCGCCATGACAACCCTCATTGCGAGAGTTGCAGCGCAAGACGGAGAGGAGGAGATTGTCTCCGCGGCAAGCAAGGAGACAGAGGAACTCAGGGAGGAACTCAGAATCCTTAGAGTCAAGAACCGGAGTTTGGAGGAGCAAGTGATGGCCATGCAGATTGCAGCTGGTCCGTCACCAACGCCGCAGATCAGGACAATATATGCCGAGGCAGCTGGGGGAAGCAGGTCCTCGACAGCGGAAGTGACACGCCCTGGCCCATCTGGCTTGGGCCTGGGACGAAGAAAATGAAGGTGCAGAAGAGGGCCATAGTGGATAATTCCTCGAGTTCACTAGAGGAGACAGGGATGAGGGGTTTTTCTGACAAGATCCCGGTATATAATGACAACATGCCGGGGAATGCCCTCCCTCCCGCCCTTAGACCCCTAATTAGGGGGTCCAAAAAGAGCTGGAGGCACACAAACTTGAAGCCAGAAGGTAAGGAGGCATACAAAGCTTTCTCGAGGGGAGTTGAGTACTTCCTGCAGTGCAGGGAGAGGGTAAGGATGGATAAGGGGTCCTAGATCCCGGATGTGGAGGAGTTAGCGCGTGTACTTGCTCCCACCACCACCGCTCAGGTTCCCCTGGCCGGAGAGGCGATAGCCAAACCGGCCGGGAATGGGGGTACGGAGGTGAGCGAGATGCAAGTACATAAAAGAAAGAGAATTGATACGGAAAAGAGGAGGGAGAAGAGGCTGAGGCGGGCGGAAAGGAACAGGCAGGAGAGACAGAAACAGGAGAATCAGCTGCTAAGAGAGGGGTCCCAGAGACAGGTGGTCCAAACATCGAACCGGGAGAGGACCATGGTGGTCCCCTCCCAAACTACCAACAGGGCCCTGACCAAAGTAGGGGAAGGGAGAAGTCAGGAACAGGACCGGAAGGAGAAGGAGGCAGGACCTCGCAACGGGAAGACCGTATGGGGGAAAAAGAAGAATCCTGATCCCCCCAAGGAGACTCAGACGACCACCTCCCAGGTACCCGGGGTTCCTGGTCCTACGGCGTAGAGTAAGGTGGCTGGAAGGAAGGAGAAGAGGAAGGAGAGGAGGGAAGAGAAGAAAAAAGGCGGGAATAATCCCTCCTAAACCTGCTCCCGATCCGAAGAGAGGGGGAGCTGTGACGGTGTGCCGAAGCCGCCTAGATCAGCGGCCGTCACTGTTACGTGCCCGAATGACTCTTACAAAGAGTTTATGGTTGAGGCCAGGCGCCAGATCAAGCCAGCAGACGTGGGCATACCGGGGGCCCTAAAAATCCGTACGGCCCGAACCGGGACCTTAGTTATTGAGGTGCCTGGCCTCAACGCCGGGGCTTCCGCCGACCGGCTTGCGGAGGAGCTCCGCAAGCTGGCGGCGGAAAAGGGCCCCGACTATCGCATCCGGAGACCGGTGAAGATCGCAACGTTGCGAATCATCGGGTTGGATGCGACGGTCGGGGCCGATGAGGTGGCGGGCGCTGTGGCCCTCGTTGGGGGGTGCCCGCCTGCGGAAGTCTCCGTAGGTGGACTCAAACCTCACCCAGCAGGGGACGGCCATGACTGTGGTGCAGTGCCCGCTCGCGGCGGTCTGCAAGGCTACCAAGGCGGGGCGGGTCCAGGTCGGCTGGACCCGAGCCAGGGTGACGGTGCTGTCTGTCCGCGCTTCAGATGCCTGGAGCAGGGACATGTGCGCGGGCGATGCGGGAATGCCGTCGACTTCAACGATAATTGTTATAGCTGCAGTACCCTTGGCGACCGCGCCAAACAATGCCAGGCGGCAGTGGTGCATTGCCCGGTCTGCGCGGACGCAGGCAAGAAAGCC
The DNA here is from genome assembly GCF_003227715.2 of Harpegnathos saltator. NCBI lineage: Eukaryota > Metazoa > Arthropoda > Insecta > Hymenoptera > Formicidae > Harpegnathos > Harpegnathos saltator. The sequence continues at coordinate 208,066 of NW_020229885.1, forward strand.
GACCACAAAATCGGTGGACCTGCCTGTAAACCTTTCACGGGCCGGGAGAGAAGGAGGAGGGAGGCAAGCAAGAGGAAATAGGCAGAACCCAACCCGAATGGGGAGACATCGAGATCTTCCCCCCACTTGCGGAGGACAAAGGGCAGGCCGGACTGGCTTCCTCATTGACTGTGGAAGTAGGAGACAGAGAGGCGATCGAGCTGGCCTCCCATCCCACGGGGGAGGAGATCCAGATGGCGGTGGAGGCAGTACACAGCTGCGTCCTGGACCCCACCGCACCGATGGAGATTCCGAAGGAGGTATGCCCCAACGGGAGAAAAAGAAGAGGGGAGCTCTGGAGGCGGCGACCCCAGTAACTGCACCGGAGGAGAGGACGGCAACGGGAGAAGAGGAGTCGTCCCTCCGAAGGTGACAAAGGAAAAGGTGAGGAGGGTGGAGGTTGTGGAGACCCCACTCTCAACAATTGAAGAGGGGGAGTCGGGGACGCGCCATCCCCGGCTCCCCTGATTGGCGACCATCCCTCATACTCCCGAGAGGAGGGGTTAACGCAGGTAGGGACCTCCTATGTAGAGGAACCCGAGTTGCAGACCTCCACGGAGGCACCTGACGGCCACCATGACGGATGATCCCCCCGGGGAGACAGGAGCGTCGTCACCGCCGCCTAATGTCTCCCCTGAGGGATCAGAGATGGAACGCCCGAAAGAGGCGTGAACGGCATCGTCTTTACGCTACTCCAGGTCTCCCAAGCCAACCTCGGCCACGGCGTCCGGGCCCAAGACCTGTAGGTGCACAGGCTTGTGGAACTGGGTGCCGGGCTGGGGGTAGCCACCGAGCCGTACTTCATCCCGGCCGGTAACCCCAACTAACTGGGTAGCAAGTGCGGCTTGGTGGCTGTGGTGGCCAATCCCGCAGCGGGCTCCCCCCTCTGTAAAATCAGGAAGAGGGGAAGCTCGTATGTGGCAACTGACTGTGGATCCGTCACTGTGGTGGGGGTTTATCTCCCCCACCGCAGGAATAAAGAGGGCCGCGGTGAGCTTGCCCGCATTATGAGGGTCCTGGACAGGGTCGGGGACGTAGTACGGTGGTGCCATCCCCGACCCGTAGTTGTTGCCGGGGACTTTAACGCCCACTCGGACGAGTGGGGTTGCAGTCCCCGGCAGAGGAACCCTCGGGGCAAGGCCGTGGCTGACTGGGTGGGGAGATTGGGCCTCGTGTTGATGAACACGGGATCCACCAGCACCTGCGTGCGGCCGGGGGGGCAAGTCGGTCATAGACTTAACGTGGGCCTCCCCCTCGGCTGCCCGGGAATTCCGGGAGTGGGTGGTGGAGAAGGAGATTGAGTCACTATCGGATCACCGATATGTGACGTGGTCTCTCCGACACCCTACACCTCACGGGGTGCTGGACCGCCATCCAGGGCAGGGGGACTTTCCCCTCCCCCAAAAATTGGCCCTCGGTCGGCTTGACGCGGATAGGTTTCAGGCGACCGTCCTTGTGGCCATCTCGATCAGAGGCCAGGTGAGTGAGACCCCAGCCCCCCTCTTGAAGGGGTTAGGGAGGTGGTGGGCATCGTGGCGTCGGCATGCGACGCTGCGATGCCCCGGTTCCACCCCCGCCGGCGCTGGGCTGCGTACTGGTGGACGTCGGAGCACGCGAATATCCGCGACTCCTGCGTCCAAGCCAGGAGGGTATACACCCGGGCCCGGCGCGACGGCGGGAATGTCGCGGGGATGAAAGAGGGCTACCTCCAAGCGAGGGAAGCCCTCAAAGCCGCTATCGCCGAGGCAAAAGAGGGAGTCTGGGAGCGCGTAGTGAGTTCCCTGGACGAGGATCCGTGGAGACGCCCGTACAAGCGGGCTGTCGGCAAGATACGCCCGTGGCCGCCCCCGCCGACGGAGTCCATGGATCCCCAGGACCTCAGGGGGCTCCTCGACATCCTCTTCCCGAGGGCGGAGAGAGATCCCCGTTCCTGAGATTCAGGAAGGGGACTGGGATGAGGACCTGGGGGTCTCGCCAGAGGAGTTTGCCAGGGCCAGGAAGAAGTTCGGGGCCAAGGGCAAAGCCCCTGGCCCTGACGGGATTCCTGGCCGCGCCTGGGCTTTCGCCCTCGGCGATGGAAGCCTATCCGCAGCCACGCGGGAGGTGATGGAAGGATGCCTCAGGGAAGGAGTCTTCCACCTGTAGTGGAGGAGGGCCAAATTGGTCCTCCTTCCGAAGGAGAACAAGACGCCCGGTGGGTCGCTGGCCTATAGGCCAGCCTGCTGGACGAGGCGGGCAAGATGTTGGGACGCATCATCGCTGACCGCCTCGTCCAACATCTGACCCTGGAGGGGCCAGATCTTCACGGCAACCAGTACGGGTTCAGGCCCGGACGGTCCACGCTGGACGCGATCCAGCACATCCAGGACCTGACCTGTACCGCCGTGGAGGAGGAGGGCGGGGTGTTACTCGCGGTGTCGTTGGATATCACCAACGCGTTTAACACCCTGCCCTGGCCGGAGATTGGACGGGCCCTGGAATACCACGGGGTGCCCGTCTATCTCCGCATTCTGGCGGCGTACTTCAGGGACAGGGACCTCGCCTACTCTGGGAGAGGCGGGGTCCAAGACCGGCGGCAAATGGAACGCGGTATTCCGCAAGGGTCCGTTTTGGGCCCCCTGCTATGGAACATCGCGTTCGACCGGGTGTTGCGTTCTCCTCTCCCCCACGGCTACCACGTGGTCTGTTACGCAGACGATACGTTGGTGCTGGCCGAGGGAGAGAGCTGAGGGGAGGCTCGACTCCGAGTGGAGGCGGCTCTACACTCGGTGGTGGGCACTATCAGCGACCTCGGGCTCAAAGTGGCACCCCAGAAGACCCAGGCCATGTTGTTTCATGGTCGGGGTCGAGGGGGGGTGCGGCGAGCCCGGATCCTGGTGAATGGTGTCCGCGTCCGCGTTAAGCTTACAATGAAATATCTGGGCTTGACGTTGGACAGCCAATGGGGATTCGGGCCACATTTCAGGCACCTGGCCCCTCGGGTCCGCAAAGCAGGCATGGCCTTGGTCGGCCTGATGCGGACCCAGGTGGGCCCGGGATGGCGGGCTCGCCGCCTGTACACGGGTGTCGTGCTCTCGATCGCCCTGTACGGGGCACCTATTTGGGCGCACCCGGTGCTAGTGAGGACGATTCGGGGGTACGGCACCGTTTCGTATATAGCGGCGACACCCTGGCCGGCTCCCCCCAGTGGAGCTCTTCGCCGAGGAAAGATACCTCCTCTATTGGTTTACCAAGAAGCTCCGCGAAAGGGAGGGGGGACTAACGGCCAGAGATTTGGAGGCCCTGGAGGCCCAAACCCGTGTCCGGGTCTTCGACAAGTGGTCTGCCGAGTTGGCATATCCGCGAGGATTCGGGCGCCAGACGGCCGAGGTTGTCTGCCCCTGCCTACCAGAGATTGTGGGCATGCGGGGGCGTGAACTGTCCTTCCACTTGGTGGTACTAACGGGGCATGGTTGCTTCGGAAGGTACCTGCACCTAATAGGGAAGGAACCCTACTTAACCATACCTACCGTAACCTAACCACCGGGTGCCACCACTGCCCGGAGGCCGGTGGTGGACTCGACGCGGCACACGTTCGTGGAATGCGATGCGCGGAGTCAGCAGCGCCGAGTCCTGGCCCGGGCGGTGGGATGCCTGGTGGAGGACCTCTCGCTCTCGCGCATGGTCCAAGCCATGTGCGGGAGCGAGGAGACATGGGGGCGGCGGGCTCCTTCTGCAGAGACGTCATGTCCCAGAAGGAGGCCGCCGAGTGTGAGCGTCGTACCAACCCCCGTCGCAGGGTGCGGCGGAGAAGAAGGAGACGCTCCCCGGGAGTAGGTAGCGGGCCCGAGGTGGCGCCGGCCGAGGAGGAGCGACCTGCGGTTAACCGGAGGTCGCCCCCTCGGCCGCCTCGGACTCGCGGTCGACTTCGGACGCGCGGGGGAGGGGCGTCGGGAGGGGTGTGAAAACCCGCCCGCCCTCCCCCATACGTCGGTAGAGGGAAGAAAGGGGGGAGTGGGGAAATGGTCTCACTCCGCCCCCTCCGGAGTGGGAAACCACTCTAGGGAGGGGGCGGGAAGGAGGGTACGCATGTCCCCTCTCTCCCGGAAGTTGAACCTGAAGGCCAACCTGATCGGTCAACCGATCGGGGCGCCGCGCCCTGACCTTCTCCTCATGGAGAAGGGCTTGGGGCGCAGCACTTGGGCGTGGGGCTCTCTTGAGCCCTGGGGCCGGGATGTCGGGGAGGGATGCTGGCGCAGTTCCCCTGACTCCCCCCATCTCGGTCCGACTGGTAGACATCCCGCAGGGGTTTTAGTGAGTAAGAGTCTCACATAATCCCCTGCCCCTCCTAGGGGGCGGGCGGTACCCATGATGGGTTTCCCCTGCGTTATCGAAAAAAAAGATACGCCGGGGTTCGCCTGGATTCCCCGTAGCAGGATGCCGAAACACTCTGGCCCCTAACGTCCACCCCCTTCCCTACCCTATCCCTCCCACCCGAAACCCACCCTTCTCTGAACCCGAGGAGCTCTTGGCAAGCGATCCTCCCCATCCGGCCCTCTCTCCGGTTGGACCAGAGGTACTACCCCGATGGATCTACGAATCGCCTGTACCTCCTCACCACGACAAGGTTGCACCACATCGAGGAGGCTCTCGAATATCATGAGTATCTGTCAGCAGGAGCAACATTTTCTAAACTGGATGTTTCCAAGATCGACGCGTTTATATATAGTTAAATCAACGTCGCATTTAAATTAAATCTCAACGATCCGTCAGCAAAATCAATTTTGTTATTCACGGGAAACATGCGGTTCGTGAAGCAACCGACGTCGATATGCGTGACAAATTTCGACAATAGAACGCAATCAATGATTGAGCAAGAGGCGCGCAGGCACGGAAACATGCTTCCGAACACCACACACGGCATCATATGCGGTCCCTCGAATTGCGACAAGACGAACGTTCTGCTTGTTAGAAAGTCCGCACGTCTATGTTTCGAGAACTTGTACGTGTACTCGAAATCGTTGCAACAATCTAAATATCGCTACTTGGAAAATCTGCTGACACCTATAGATGAAATTGGATACTTTACATTCTTCAATAACAGCGATATGATTCCAACGACCGAAGCGCTCAAAAATTCCATTTTTGTCTTTGATGATGTGGCATATGACAAACAAGATACAATAAGAGAATACTTTGCAATGGGTCGTCATTCGAACGTTGACTGTTCCTATCTCTGTCAGACGTACGTAAAAATATTCAAGCATCTTATACGGGACAATGCAAATCTTCTGATTCTCTTTAAACAGGATAGTACCAACTTGAAACACGTGTATAACGATCATGTGAACACTGACGTGTCATATGAGGATTCCAGTGCATTGTGTTGCAAATGTTGGGAGGATAAATATGGTTTCACAGTGATTAATAAGGACAGCTCAATAACCAACGGACGATACAGTAAAGGATTTAACGACTTTGCTGTGCTGAGATACACAGTCGTCATTGTAACCTCAACGTGGTAACATGTTCAGCGTCCACGAGACAAACATATCAATGATGAATAGTAGTGTGAGGACCATGGATCGTGAAAAGATAGCGGAAGAGATTGCGAAAACGAGTGAATCGATCCGCAAGAAGTATCGCGCTTTGAAAACCGGTAGAATGGTGGAAAATGCTGCATTGGAGAGACACTTTAAACCTATTATTGAACCTCTCAAGCAAATCGCGGGAAGCAGCGCTAATGTGGAAAGTAATGTTAATGTTAAAACTGAGCCACTATCAATGAGTACAAGCGAAGAAACAAAGAGTATAATATTAAAACCCGAAAAAAAGATAAAGCCTAAGGCAAAATTTTCACCAGTCGCATTGATTACACCGAAACGGAAACTATTAAACCTCTGATAGTTCCTATATCGACAGGAGCTCTACAATATGAGGAACTACATGGAATGTCACATGAACCTTCACCGATCGACAATCTACCCATTGATGATGATGATGATGAGAATATTTTCGAAATCCCTGATGAACCGGTAGTGACATCCGTTAGACGTCAGTTGCGAACGTACAAAGGACAACAAACTTTACATGATCATTTTGGTCCGTTAGATCAAAAATAACATATATGGGAGTTGTGCTAAGTAGTGGAAAAGATAACACCATAGATTATGTTTACGGCGTACATCTTAGTAACGATGGAGCGATGCTTGGTAATAAACATATCGATGTGGACAGAGACGATAATATAATCATAGACGAAATAGGATACATTGGAACACCCGGTCTTTACGAGCTAATATTCAAAAGAATCTCCGACGATTCTGTGTACACCGAAGCTAATATGCAAAAATACAAAAGTATACTATTAGCAATTAATACTCATAGACACGGGTACCTCCCGCAAAATCCTATACTCGGTAACAAGGGACAGAAATATAAACATATGATCGCGCCTCTAGTATCACATGAGCAATAAAATGGGAGAAAAAAGTTTATACGCTAGCTATGATGACCTTAACTGACAGCAATATCGATTACGTGCATTGGGATGATCCCAACGAGCTGGTGGATCGTTTACGATTGCTTGACGCTTCGCGCCAAGCTGGCAACAACTCGCACAATCACGAAATATTATCGATTATCGAAGAACTCCGCGAAGCTGGTCTCTCATTATAAATTAATCAGTGTGGCATTGACGCGAGTCTGTCAGTCGGTACAATTTGCTCCGAAATGTCGATGAATAAGTATGGAGTGTCGCGAGAGAGCAATGATGTGAAAACTGATCGAGCGCATCAATGGAATGAACACGTTAAAAATTAAATACATAAAAATGCCTTTTGTTTAAATGCTGCCAAAGTTTTTGATGCAAAGTCGCGCAAGATAAAACATGTAGCACAACCTGTAGCCGAGAGTGACGTTGCAACCAAACGATACGTGGAAGAAAGTGTTGCAGATGTGAGAAATCATTTGAACAACGTTGCAACCAAACGACACGTACAAGAAAATGCCCTTTGTCTAATCGCCGATGATAAAGGTTTTGACGCAACACTGCACGCGATACATCATGTACCGTGGCCGAAAGTATTCAATGAGGTTGCGCACAAAAATTATATGGATGAAAGTATAAAGTCTATAAAACTTCTACCGCATGAGAGTAACGTTGCGACGAAGCAGTATATAGATGAGAATATAAATTCTGTAAAGCTTCTACTGCATGAGAGTAACGTTGAGACGAAGCAGTATGTAGATGAGAATGTTAAAAAATTGAAGGATTGGCTGGAAGACTACCGGAACAAAAACATACAGAGCATAAATAGCATTCATGAGAACATAGAACGAATTTTAGACTGGACAGATTCAAAGATAAAGAAATCGCGGAAAATATCAGGTGTAGTAAAAAGAAATCTATTATTTTTGCATGAAATTGAAGGCTTTAATTACCATAGTTAGAATGATCCGATTTAGATCAAATATGCGCCGTTTTGTTCGATAACTTGTTGCCATTTTGAAGGTAATTTCATTATGCCTCTCTCATAGAAGCCCTCGTCCCTATTGGCAAAAAATTGAGACAGTCGATTTTCACAAGCTTCTCTTGAAGCGAATTTTTCACCAGCAAAATTGTTCGCCATGGACAGGAACAGATGGTAATCACTTGGTGCCAGGTCCGGACTATGAGGTGGATGCATAAGAACCTCCCAACCAAGCTCCCGGAGCTTCTGGCGAGTCACTATCGATGTGTGTGACCTGGCGTGGTCCTGATGGAACACAATTCCTCTCCTATTGGCCAAAGCTGGCCGCTTCTGGGCGATTGCTTCCTTCAGACGGTCCAATTGTTGACAGTACAGTTCCGAGTTAAGAGTTTTGCCGTAGGGGAGCAGCTCATAGTAGATAATTCCCTGCCAATCCCACCAAACACACAGCAAAATGGCCTGCCTAGCCGTCAATGGTTTGGCCACCGCCAAGCTTCCGCCGGCTCACCGCGATTCGACCACGACCGTTTTCGCTTGACGTTGTCGTAAGTGATCCACTTTTCATCACCAGTGACCAACCGCTTCAGAAATGGGTCGATTTTGTTGCGATTCAGCAGCGATTCGCAGATGGAAATTCGGCCCATGAGGTTTTTTTTCGTTAACTCGTGTGGCACCCATACATCGAGTTTCTTTTTGTATCCAGCCTTATTCAAATGGTTCCATACGGTTTTTTGTGCAATCTTTAGCTCCTGGGCAATCGAAACAGTGCTTACATGACAGTCGGACTCGACAATGTCCATGATTTTATCGATGTTTTCGACAATTGGCCTTCTAGTGCGTGGTGCATCTTTGACATCGAAATTACCGGAACGGAATCGACGAAACCAAAATTGCGCGTGATTGGCTGTTACAGTATCAGGACCATAAACACTATTCACATTTTCAGCCACCTGGCTTGCGTTTTCGCCTTTATCGAAGAAAAACTGTAAAATATAGCATATTTTCTCTTTGCTAGTATCCATCTTTGACGCGCGCTCAAACAAAACTGAGTCAACTAATTACAAAACTGTCAAAAAAGTTTTTTTAGTACGAAATCTCATCTTTTTAACGCCATCTAGTGGAACCCGATCGGACTTATACAACGCGAGATACAGATAACTAAAGCCATCTATTGGAAAAATAATGGATTTCTTTTTACTACACCTAATATAAAAGTAGAATATTACAATTAAATTGACATATAGTATCAACATAAGCAGGAGACGGATCATAACGAGCTGCAATGGTGAAACAATCGTCAAAATTTAACAAAAAGAACAAAAGTTCAGGGAAGCAATTCGTCGATACTATTTTAGCTGTTTCTGCCGGTGTAAAGCGACAAAGCTTCACGTTTGATGGGAAAACGACTCGGCGAGTAACGAAGAAAAATGATAAGAAGGAACATTCCGAAAAACAACTAGTGAAAGAATTATACGCTCCAGCGAGACGGAATTTTTCTCGTAGACGCGTCATAGTGCGTGGATACGATGATTTTTGGCAGGCCGATGTGGTGGAAATGCGTCTTTACTCACGATTCAATGGAGGCCACCAATATATATTCACCGTTATTGATGTACTGAGCAAGCATGCATGGGCCGTGCTGTTAAAGAGCAAAAGCAGAAAGGAGGTAGCTAAAGCATTCGCAAAGATAATTCGAGCGGATACAAAATGTCCGAGGAATTTGCAAACTGATCAGGGAAAGGAGTTTTACAATACAGAGTTGCAAAGTCTTGTGAAGAAACACGATGTCAATCATTATTCGACTTATTCAGTAATGAAGGCATCTGTTGTAGAATGATTCAACCGCACATTAAAGGACGACATATGGAAAATATTTACGTTCAACAGAACTTACAAATGGATCGACTCGTTACCGCACCTCGTCGCTGAATACAACACACGAAAACATCGAACTATCGACATGCGTCCTATCGATGTGACACGATTGCTGCGATTGCTAATAAGTTCTTAAGCTTCAGTCTACAGTAACATAAAGATTGCAGTGCCTGCGAAATTCAAAGTGGGTGATCTGGTACGTGTCAGCAAATTCAAAACTACGAGGGTAGTCCCAGAAGTACCTAACAAAGAAAACACAAAAAATTTGGGAAAATATTTTTATTTCTCTACATAGTCTCCATTTAGCTTAATACACTTTTCCTAGCGATGTTCAATAACTTCGATACTCTGTTTATAGTGGGAATCGTCGAGTTCCTCAAAATAGTGATCAACCGTAGACCTCTTCGTTGTTGGCAAATCATTTACCACCGAGCCAATTTTTCAAGTTTGGAAACAAAATAATCCGAGGGGGCAAAACCTGGCGAATAGAGTGCGTGAGGAAGCAATTCGAACTTTAACTCATTGATTTTGGCCATCGCGATAACGGATGTGTGAACTGGTGCATTATCTTGATAAAACAAAACTTCCTTTTTCGCCAAATGCGGCCGTTTTTTCTTGATTTTATCATTCAAACGCTGCAATAAGTTTGTATAATATTTGCCGTTGATTGTTTTTCCTTTCTGAAGATAATCAAAGAATATTATCCCATGCGCATCCCAAAAAACTGACGCCATGACCTTGCCTATAGATAGAACTATCTTCGCCTTCTTTGGAGCCGATTCTCCTCTTTCAGTCCATTGTTTTAACTGTTCCTTCGTCTCAGGTGTGAAGTGATGGACCCATGTTTCATAAATGGTTATGAATCGACGCAAAAACTCAGCTTTATTGCTGTGAAACTTCGCCAAACACGCGATTGAAACATCCTCACGACGCTGTTTTTGTTCCATTGTGAGTAATCGTGGCACCCATCTTGCACACAGCTTTCTCATGTCCAAATTTTCAGTCAATATGGGATGTACAGCACTTTTTGAAATGCCTACCATGTCTGCTAACTCACACACTTTCAGTCGACGGTCGTCCAATACCATTTTGTGGATTTTCTTCACCATTTTTGGCGTGGTCAACTCATTTGGTCGACCGCTGCGATGTTCGTCTTGGCAGCTCGTACGGCCTCGTTTAACACTAGGTTTACGGGATCCGTCATTTTGACGGATTTTGAACTACATGAGCAAAATTACAAAAACCATTACTATTAGGTTGTTGCAGATGAAATGGCCATTTTTTAATTTTTAATTTAAATTTTTATTCGACACACTTTATATACATCTCGTCAATCGAAATAGTCTCCCTCCTCAGTACAACCCCCCCCCCCAACGTGATACAAGCGCATCAATGCCTTTCACGTAGAAATTAGAAGAGCGAGATGCAAGAAATTCGTTGAACATTTTTTACGTCGCTTTCTGTTTGGAATACCTTTTCACTTAAAAAGTTATCCAGATGCTTAAACAAATGGTAATCAGTTGGAGAAAGGTCAGGAGAATAAGTAGGGTGAGGCATAACTTCGCATTTGTATTCTGTTAATGTTTTTACAGTTTTTTTACAATATGCGGTCTAGCATTATCATGGAGCAATAACATAACGCGTCTATTTAATAACGCCGGCTGTTCAATACGCAGTTTTTCCATCACAATGTCAATTTCTTGGCAATATTTGTCAGCATTTATAGTTTCACCCTTTTTCAAAAACGAAAAATGCACAATACCCTTGGCAGACCACCATACAGATACCATAACTTTACGTGGATGAAGGCTCGGTTTCGGCGTGTGTTTCGGAGCTTGATCAGCATCTAACCACTGGGCAGAACGTCGACGATTGTCATAAAGAACTCACTTTTCATCACACGTTACTATTCGATTCAATGTTCCTTCATTATTGTGTCGGGAAAGCAAAGATGAGCTGATTTTCATACGGCGAAGCTTGCCTCTTTCAGTCAGTTCATGTGGTACCCATTTGTCAAGCTTTTTCACTTTCCCCATGGCCTTTAGGTGTCGGGAAACAGTGGAATAGTGAACGTTGATGCTGTGTGCAATATCTCGAACTCATAAACGCGAGTCTGCTTCAACCATGTCTTTCAAAACATTGTCATCAATCACTGATAGTGCATGGCCGCAAGGAAAATTGTCGAGATTTGTATCATCAGACCGAAACTTTTCAAACCTATGTCTAATGGTTCGATCACTTACAGAACCTTCCCCAAAAGCAGTGTTTATGTTTCGCGTTGCCTCGGCCGCACTATGACCAAGTTTGTATTCGTAGAAGAGTATTATTCGCATTTCCTTACTTTCCATGTCGAAGAAACAGTGATTTTCAACGATATAAACAATGTGATAAAAGTAAGGTTATGCGTGCGAATTTACGTGTGGGGCATATACTTTTCAAATATCACGCATGCAACGACAGCTGCATGAAAAGAGCTGAACTACTCGGCCGGGAAATTTGAATTTTGAAAAACGGTCATTTCATCTGCAACAACCTAATATTATACTTTTCCAATTTATGCTGACAATTATTGGTATAATAAGACGATATATACCCAAATTTATTTCCCTTTCAGCCCTGTAATTTCAGAATTCTGTATGATGTATACCTATCTTTACGGATGCCCGTCAAAATGACGGGTAAACTAGTTTTATAGTTAATCGTAATCAACTGGTTTTTTTTCATGAAATTATTTTTCTGGTGATAAATATAACTATAACTATAACTATAAATATAACTATAATTTATAATGAAATTCTGGTGATAAATATAACTATAATATATAATAAAATTCTGGTGATAAATATAACTATAATATATAATAAAATTCTGGTGATAAATAAACGTAGATAGAACGCAGATACTGAATAAGAATCAAAATTCAACGTAAATATCTTTCGATGGCATCGAACCCGATTTCAAAGCGCCGTGATCCGTCAAAGCAAGGGATATGTTTCGTGTGCAATGTCAATCGTACGTGCTGAGGCATAAACACAAAGCGAAAGGCGAAGACATTAAACATGACTCGCCAAGGTATTTCCAAACGTTTATATGCTATGGGAAAAATTCAAAAGGAAGGAAAATGGGTGCCGCATGAGTTGCCTGAGAGACATATGGAGAATCGAAGAGCCACTTCCGAAATTTTGCTTTTGTGGAATGAAAGAAAGAGTTTCCTGCATCGAATTGTTACTGGAGATGAGAAGTGGATGTATTTTGAGAATCCTAAATGCAAAAAATTGTGGCTTTTACCTGGCGAAGCATCAACATCGACGGCACGGCCAAATCGCTTCGGAAAGAAGACAATGCTTTGCGTTTGGTGGGACCAGAAAGGAATCGTGTACTATGAGCTGCTGAAAAGAAGCCGGGCGAAACTATCAATGGGCATCGCTACCGACAACAACTGATCAATTAGAACCATGCATTGCTCGAAAAACGGCCAGAATGGGACACGAGACACGAACGAGTGATATTGCAGCACGACAACGCTCCATGCCATCGCACTTCTATCGTCCAGGACACCATCAAAACGCTGAAATGGGATCTGCTACCGCATCCGCCGTATTCGCCAGACCTGGTCCCTTCCGATTATCACTTGTTCCGGTCGATGGCGCATGACTTGGCTGGGCAACACTTGACCAATTTCGAAGAAGTGCAAAATTGGTTAGATGAATGGTTTCGGTCCAAAGATGCGTCGTTTTATTGTCGTGGTACTCACGTATTGCCAGCGAGATAACAAAAATGTACAGCCAGCGAGGGACGATACTTTGAATAAACCATTTTTTGTATTTCTCTTGAAATTTTCTATTTTTCATTGATCAAAAAACCCGGAAATTTAGTTGCGCACTTAGTATGTAGTTCGTGTTTGTAGAAATCCCAGGCGATAGGTTTCCCGCGCGAGTCTGCGAGTAGGTAAGTTGCAGTATTAGTTGTCTGCACTTAGACGATTTTAAACACTTCTGTTGCCCTATTCGGTGTATAGTTTATTTCAAAGATACGAAGGTAGTCCCAGAAGTACCTGCCCTCACGTATAGATGGCGATTGTTGTTTGAAAAGAATGATTATGGTAGAAAGTACCAACCTTATAATGCTTAGGTTTGAAGTTTGACGACGCTACGTTGTTTAGTATTTGTTTGGCAGCCATCAGTAGTGAACGCTCTCAGTGAGTTTGTAAACATGGAAAACATGGTCATCGTTATGTAATACAATACTTTCATTTCAAAGGCCTCAGTCCAACCAATATCAAAGCGGAGCTAGATTCTACTCTGGGGGAGTCTGCTCCTTCATTTACAACAGTAAAATTTTGAGTGGCAGTTTAACACTAGGTTTACGGACATTTTTGCATACCTATCTTTACGGACACCCGTCAAATTGACGGGTACAGGAAACCACGTATTTTCTTTAGAAAAAACGATTAATTTAATTTAAAAACAATTACAATCTTAAGGAACTTAATATAAGTTAATTAAATCCGTTACGATTGCATAAATAAACATAAACTTATACACTTTGACAAGAACTCAACGACTGCGGATCGTTTTAGTCTCGAGCCTATGTGTTTACGCATCGGCACGTACAATTGACATTGCACACGAAACATATCCCTTGCTTTGACGGACCACGGCGCTTTGAAATCGGGTTCGATGCCATCGAAAGATATTTACGTTGAATTTTTATTCTTATTCAGTATCTGCGTTCTATCTACGTTTATGTTTATCACCAGAAAAATAATTTCATGAAAAAAAAACCAGTTGATTGTGATTAACTATAAAACTAGCTTACCCGTCATTTTGACGGGCATCCGTAAAGATAGGTATACATCATACAGAATTCTGAAATTACAGGGCTAAAAGGGAAATAAATTTGGGTATATATCGTCTTATTATACCAATAATTGTCAGCATAAATTGGAAAAGTATAATATTAGGTTGTTGCAGATGAAATGACCGGTTTTCAAAATTCAAATTTCCCGGCCGAGTAGTTCAGCTCTTTTCATGCAGCTGTCGTTGCATGCGTGATATTTGAAAAGTATATGCCCCACACGTAAATTCGCACGCATAACCTTACTTTTATCACATTGTTTATATCGTTGAAAATCGCTGTCTCTTCGACATGGAAAGTAAGGAAATGCGGATAATATTCTTCTACGAATACAAACTTGGTCATAGTGCGGCCGAGGCAACGCGAAATATAAACACTGCTTTTGGGGAAGGTTTTGTAAGTGATCGAACCATTAGACATAGGTTTGAAAAGTTTCGGTCTGGTGATACAAATCTCGACAATTTGCCTCGCGGCCATGCACTATCAGTGATTGATGACAATGTTTTGAAAGACATGGTTGAAGCAGACTCGCGTTTATCAGTTCGAGATATTGCACACAGCATCAACGTTCACTATTCCACTGTTTCCCGACATCTAAAGGCCATGGGGAAAGTGAAAAAGCTTGACAAATGGGTACCACATGAACTGACTGAGAGAGGCAAGCTTCGTATGAAAATCAGCTCATCTTTGCTTTCCCGACACAATAATGAAGGAACATTGAATCGAATAGTAACGTGTGATGAAAAGTGAGTTCTTTATGACAATCGTCGACGTTCTGCCCAGTGGTTAGATGCTGATCAAGCTCCGAAACACACGCCGAAACCGAGCCTTCATCCACGTAAAGTTATGGTATCTGTATGGTGGTCTGCCAAGGGTATTGTGCATTTTTCGTTTTTGAAAAAGGGTGAAACTATAAATGCTGACAAATATTGCCAAGAAATTGACATTGTGATGGAAAAACTGCGTATTGAATAGCCGACGTTATTAAATAGACGCGTTATGTTATTGCTCCATGATAATGCTAGACCGCATATTGTAAAAAAACTGTAAAAACATTAACAGAATACAAATGCGAAGTTATGCCTCACCCTACTTATTCTCCTGACCTTTCTCCAACTGATTACCATTTGTTTAAGCATCTGGATAACTTTTTAAGTGAAAAGGTATTCCAAACAGAAAGCGACGTAAAAAATGTTCAACGAATTTCTTGCATCTCGCTCTTCTAATTTCTACGTGAAAGGCATTGATGCGCTTGTATCACGTTGGGGGGGGGGGGTTGTACTGAGGAGGGAGACTATTTCGATTGACGAGATGTATATAAAGTGTGTCGAATAAAAATTTAAATTAAAAATTACAAAATGGCCATTTCATCTGCAACATCCTAATATAATGTCCCCATGGTAATGTATTTATAGAGTCAGACACAATATATCGCTTATAATCGTATGAACTGAGAGCAGTATTCGTTTCGAATACTGTGTGTACCTCATGTAACTTAGATCTTATGTACGATTGACGCCGACTCGTTTCAATTTCCTCTCTCAAACAATACGTGTAATCGTCAAAATTGATTGTTCGCGCTATAATATTCCTCTTAACACCCTTCGCCCTTTTAGTATTCTTTTTACCTTCTACTTTCAGCTTCTGTCATTATAGCTCCGCTATTTTTATCTATCATAAGCCCTGGAATTTTTTTGTTCTTAAGCGGCATACCGTATATGTTATTTTGAGAATAATCGCTCGTATCAAACCTAGCAACGTCACGTTTCATTAGCTCATACACATAATCTGTACATTATATGGTACATTATATGGTACATTATATGGTAAATTAAGCTATCTGTGTCCGTACACAGTACTTTTTTTGTTAACGCAGGGGAAATAATGGATACCCCCGACCCTTTGGGGAGGTCGGGGGTTATGTGAGACTCCTACTCACTAAAACCCCTGCGGAGTGTTTACCATTCGGACCGTGGTGGGGGGAGTCAGGGGAACTTCTCCCATATTCCTTCCCCGACACCCCGGATCTAGGGCTCCTGATAAGAGCCCCTCGCCCAAAGTACCGCACCCTGTCCCGCAGAGGGAATCCAGGGCGCGGTCCCCCGGCCGGCTTTCTGACCAGGTTGGCCTTCTGGTTTCAAATTGGAGGAAGGGGAACACCCACCCTCCCTCCGAACTCCCCCCTCTCTACAGGGGGAAAGAGTAGGGGAGTGGAGCCCAGCCCCAACCGAGTTACCACTCCCCTTTCGCCCTGCCGACGCGCTGGGGGGAGGCGGGTGGGTACTATGCATCCATCATCCCCCTCCCCTCGCGCGTCCGAAGACGGGCTCGAGGAGGTAGTCTCCGGCGAATCGGTAACCTATTCTCCTCCTCAGCCGGCGCCACCTAGTGCCCGCTGCCCATACCGGTGGAGCGCCGCCCAACCCGTCATTTTCTGCGATGGTTTCCCGGGCGGCGCTCCCATTCGGCGGCCTCTTTCCGCGACATTACATCGTGACAGAAAGAGGCCGCCGCTCCCCATACCTTCCATATATAGTATTTTACATTTCTTGCGATACAGAGGTGACATGTACTCATGGTGAAATTCATACAAGCAAGTCTTAGATATGTCGAGAATGTACATACCCACATAGTCCGGCTTGTTGAACTTCACTTCGAGTTTTCGCAATTCAACGGCAATTAAATTTTCTAAAAAGATGCTCCTGTTATGAAAATTTGACATTGCGACCATTGCCTCTGCACCGTATCGTTCATCCCATTTTGTCAAAAGTTTTATATCGACCTGATTGCGAACATTTTCCATTGTTTTGCCGAATACTGCGTTGTTCATCAATTTGTATAAATTTTTCTCAAAATCGTTTGTTACATGCGTTCGAAACTGCGTATTTAATTCTATGTAGTTGCAGAGCCATAGAGATTGTGCGAATTGGAG
Source organism: Harpegnathos saltator (assembly GCF_003227715.2). Lineage (NCBI taxonomy): Eukaryota > Metazoa > Arthropoda > Insecta > Hymenoptera > Formicidae > Harpegnathos > Harpegnathos saltator. The sequence goes on from NW_020229885.1 coordinate 225,220, forward strand.
TATGCGATGAATCTTTCTGATACGAAGGAATGACGTGTGCACTGTTGCAGGTTTGCGATAATGAATAACATAACGCTGCTTATTATATAAAGTCGCAAGGAATTTTTCTTGGCTTTTGCTCGGGGGCTTCATTCGCGTCGGACAGAACGGTAGATCTACGTGTGTAACATGCAGGTGTTAGAGATACTTCAAATCAACTTCGAGAATATTACCTGTGAGCGAATCTAGCGGGATTGATGATACATCAAAATTCGACGTATCATCAACCCACTTAAATTCAGCGTATGGTAACGGTTGACACATTGCCCAACCATACAAATTATTTATATCAAAGTACATGAGGTATGAGGATGGCTTCGATGGGTCGTAAGATTGCATGTATTGATTATTGGCTTTTGCATATCTACCGGAATACTGATTCAGACCACCACGTATACCGCGTTTGATAAACATTACTATATCAATATCTGTGAGCAAAATTAATTTTTGTATGTTTTAACATCGTGTCCCACGTAAAACCTGGCAGTGTGTAATAATGCGCGGGATCTAGACCATGACTTTTATATACAACTATCGCGAAAATTTTCGAAAATATCAGCCAATAACAACATCAGTCTTCAGGTACAAATCGCTATATTCGCCTAAGGTTTGAATAGAAAACTGCTCCCATACATTCACGGTGTGCGTGTAATCGCGCTCAGATACTATATCATCTGTCAACGAACTGTAGAATAACTCGCACGGTGGTAAACATTGATCCTGCAGCTTGTCATTGCAATCCACATATTCGTACGGAAAGACACCTTTTCGCGTTAATAAATCAAAATCTTTGTCGAATAAGTTTCTAAATTCGGATTGAAGAATTTTGACGAACGTAGAAAGGTTGAGGAGAGACAGCGCGAGCAGCACAGGAAGTATAGAGAGTTATATAGAGATGATGTGGGAGGAGAAAGGAAGACAAGGGGGGGGAGAGGAAGAGGAGGATGAAGAGGAAAGAGGCTCTAACTTGATAATAAAATGAGCGTTATAACCTGATAAGTTATGAAAAAATATCGGAATATAATAGGAATCTATATAATTTAAATTACAATTGGAATATGCAGGACCCCTGTATTGCCCGGTTAAATAGCAATGATCGCGTACGCATATATCCCCCACCGCGAATGATTTTCGCATATGTGACAGTGCGTTGCGCTATAAAATGCTGTACACTGTTCTTGTAATAAAATTTCCATAGGGGTATTATTATACAACATAACTTTTATACGATGTGTCAATTGTCTAAGTTCCTCGACGAACCATGAAATGCAATTCGGATCGCGACGACACTGATACGCGAATAATGATTCATCGTAGGAACATCGTACGTAATAAGCTGTACGTAATAAGCTACTATGTACTTTATGATGCTGATACACATACGATTTTATTTCTTCGTTTGGCCTCTTCTCTAGAATGCATTCCAGGTCAGCGTACACCACGAATGGAATCCGTTCCCTTCTGCTGTAATTGGTAAAACTGAGCCATTTGTTGTCCTTTGATGGCAGGATGACTGCACAGACATTCAACTTGTTGCAATCTATGATATGATTCTCCAGTTTCTCGTTGAAAGGAAAATAATGCAAGCAACTGAAACAAAAAAGAAATGGATATTATGAGTTTTTCTTTTATATTATATTTGTTATATTGTATTCATAGAGAATATTCTTACTGATCACATACTACTGTGATCAAAAAATAAGGTGAATATTTCATTTAAACTTCGCGGGTACTATAAAATCATGAAATTATTTTTTGGTGGATTGGTAGCACTGTCTTTGACATCTATGCAGAGTTTCATGTCAATATATTCAATTGCTGCAGAGCTATACGTGTTTTTATAAACATACAAAGTGAGTTTTTCGATTTTTACTATGACTACGTTTACACAGCCCAATTTACGCCAAAGTTATAACATCGATGTTATAACTACTGACGTTAGATGTCGTGTAAACACTCTTTTACGACGAAGTTATTACATTGATGTAGTAACTCAAAGTCATTTGGTGAAGAGGCTTAAAGTTTCTACATCGACGTAAGGAGGACGTGTAAACGGACGCAGTGTAAATATGACAATAATACCAATATAAAAATTGAACATCTTAACTTGATTGTAAAATTGATTTATGTCGTGAAAATTGTAATACGGGTCCGAGATCAAGCAAATGATTTGGTGGTGTTAAATTCAACAAATGTTGTAATATAATTTCTTTCTGACGCTTTCGCCGTTTAATAAAAATATTTCGTACATATAGTATATATTGCATCGTCATATTTCTACTATTTTCAAATATATAGCAACAAACGAGCGTACGCTTTCCATATTTTCCATGATTAATTTTTTCCAAAATTGATAACCTAAAATTTTAATTTTAGTTAAATATTATATTTATTATATAAATTTTACTATATAGATATATACATATTTTATCATTTTCAAATTCATAATATAACCTAAAAGTTCACTTTATTTGTTGATTTATTTACATACTATTCTTTTCATATTCTAATTCTTTTATATTCAGACTACAATCACAATCATTTCATTCTCTGGCCTTTTATATTGGTACTAATGGAAATCCTTGACTCACTCGAAAGTTATTAAGTTTTTTCAAATAGATAATCGTAAATGTGTAAACGCAACTCACCTTAAATAGGAGTTATAACATTAGCGTTACTAAGTCGAAGTTAGAAGCCGTGTAAACGTAGTCTATGTCTGATTTTGTTGAGCAAAGAATTTGCATTAAATTTTGTTTGCGGAATGAATATTCTGCCGCAGAAACGTTGAGGATGTTGCAGAAGGCATGGTGATAAGGCTATATCGCAAAAGTGTTTATAAGTGGTACAAAGACTTCAAAGAAGGCCGAAAACGTGTTCAAAACGAACAGCGTCCCGGACGACCATCAACATCTACCAATGAAAGCCACGTCAAGGAAATCAAAGATTTGCTGTTCGAAAATCGTCGATTGACAATTAGAGACCTTGCTGATTCTTCGGGCATTTTATTTGGATCAACCCAAACCATTTTAAAAGATGTCTTGTGCCTCAAACGCGTCAAATCTCGATTGGTTCCAAAAACACCGTCCCACACTGTATTGGTTCTTCGGGAACATTTCGCCAAAAATTCGACCCATATCGTTCCACAACCACCGCCTGATTTAGCACCGTGCGACTTCTGGCTGTTCAACAAACACAAAAGACCGCTCCGGGAACACCGTTTCGACTCGATTGAGGAGATAAAAGCCGAATCGAAGAAAGTATTGAGGGCCATCCTGGAAAAAGACTTCTCTGACTATTTCGAGGATTGGAAAAAACGTTGGCATAAGTGCATTGTGTTGAACGGGGAGTACTTTGAAGGCGATGAAATTGATTTGGAAGAACAAATAAAGATTTTTCATTTTATAAACAAATTCACCTTATTTTTTTATCACAGTAGTATATATTTCTTGGATTTTTTCTTACCTAGTTGCCAGCTCACAAGACGTGACAAATTCTTGATCCACACGAAATGTCCCATGTTGTACTCTCGTGGATCTTGCACATATAACAAAGGAGGAGGGTCCCTAAGATCTGTTTTCGGCACCCTTCAAAATTGGACCAAAATGGCTGGAATCACTTCCTTATACCCTTGGAAGTAATATTTAGTAAATTCCAGCCTAAACGGAAGTATTTAGAGTGTATACTTCAAGTATACATGGTGCATCAGCGCGCTTGTATCAAGCATTTCTTTGGAAAACTAAGAGTTTCTGAGAAAAATGTTTCAGATAAAAGTTGGATGGTTTCAAGGGGGCCATAAGATGGTGTCATTGGTTTGGATAGTCATTTGAAGGTCACGTGAATGTCGATTTCAATATTTTATATAGAACCCCCTATTTTTACATATCTTGTAGTTTATCTCGAGAGCTTTCCAAAACACTATCAAGAGGCACAGTAGTGCCTATTATTACGCGAAACTGCGAGTTGAAACGAGGTGAGATATTCATATCTCAGGAATGGCTGAACCGATCGACGTTTTTTAGTCTCAATCGATTCAGCCTTAAAAAATAGGAAGAAAAATGTTCTTGTGCTTTTTGTGTACGTTGTCTCTAAGTGGAGATATTTTAAGATTAAAGTCTGAATCACAGAAATTAACCTGGACTGGGAGCCGGAACCGGAAACACCACTACCTCACAGGAAGAGGAGAGGGGAGGAGGAGGAAGATACGGCCGAGGACGAGTAACGTGATTGCAACGTTAGTAGTTTACGTCGAGCAATGAGCGACAGCGAAGGTTTGACAATCGCGCATTTCTGTTTTGAAGCTTCCTAACCTTAAAGATATCACAATGCTGCGCTCACATTTTCGACTGAAAGTTGACTTGTCCAAGTTTTTTCACGATGTGCGTCGGATCTGCTAAATTTTTATTGATTGATCACTAAGATATTTGGCATAAGAGAACCATTTCATTTATTGTTGAACGATGCCGAATATCTGCCACCGATGGAGGATATTCGCATTCTCATCGAAAACGAGACGATCAAGTAAGTATAATTCTTTTAATATAAAGTTTTAAACTTAACTTTTCATATATTTTTAGTTCAAATAGGTTTTATGTGTTTATTCATTAATATTATTTGTATGTCATTAATAAATAGAGTAATCCCTGGATCTGGCATATAGAACGAAGTTTTAAATGCATTAGTTACTGTATATCAGATAATTACAAAAATTTTTCTAAGGTTAAAGCATGTCACAATATTTCACACGATAAGGTTGTCGAAACAACAAATGTTATGACTAAGAAAAATAAGAATAAATGCAAGTAATGGATTGGATATATCTGACGATCCTTTGAATAATACAGATTCAGCTTTAATATGTTGGTATATTTTATAATACAAGAAATGTAATGTTTACTACTACAATTGATTATACAGAAGCAGATACAGATTCATCTCTTCAAAGGTTACAGATTACAGTAATATAAATGAAAGTTGTAAATACATTCAAATTACAAAAAACAAATTATATGAAAGAATATTAAAAATAAATAAAAGATAAAAAAATATATATTTCAATAAGGTCGTCGGCCCCTTCTTTCTCTTCATGCGCTATATCTGGACAATTTTTCAATTGCTTGTATAACAGATAATATAGTTTGTCTGCGATATCTGCCACCGATGGAGGATATTCACATTCTCATAAAAAACGAGATGATCAAGTAAGTATAATTTTTTTTAATATAAAGTTTTAAACTTAACTTTTGATATATTTTTAGTTCAAATAGGTTTTATGCGTTTACTCATTAATATTATTTGTATGTAATTAACTTATAATCTTATTCTTATAGAGTAATTCCTGGATCTGGCATACAGAACGAAGTTTTAAATGCATTAATTACTGTATATCAGACTAATAATTACAAAAATTTCTCTAAGGCTAAAGCATGTAACAATATTTCACCACGATAAGGTTGTCGAAACAACAGATGTTATGACTGAGAAAATAGGAATAAATGCAAGTAATGGATTGGATATATCTGATCCTTTGAATGATACAGATTCAGCTTTGATGTTAGTATATTTTATTTATATTACACTAAAATAAATTGAATCTTTATAATATAATTAATGAATTGTATTTATTTTTAGATAATAATACAACAAATGTAATGTTTACTACTGCAATTGATTATACAGAAGCAGATGCAGATTCAAAGGTTACGGATTATAATATTCACTTATATATTATATATTATTATTATATAGTATTTACTGTTTTTTGCAGACTTTGAAACTTGTCGATGACTATATACCTCAGATATCCAATTTTATTACAGGCGAGGTATTAAGTTCCTGTAATGTAATGCCTGTAAGATAATGCCTCTTGGTAAATATTGGAAACGTGTTTATAACAATTAAACAACAACAACAAATTAAACAATTAAATAATATATTATACGCGTATAAATTATTATATATACAGAGTGATTCAGACCACTCGTACAGCCCTTTTATTTCGGAAATAGAACATTTTAGAGATAAATATTTCAGACAAAAGTTGTAAGGCTTCAAAGGATCTATTTACTGATGTTATGAATTTAACCTTGGTCTTAAATGGATATCCCAATTTTTTATTATATCGTCTTTTTCTAGCAATTAATTTGAACAACTTTTGTCTGAAACATTTTTAATTTTATTTAAGGAAAATTTAATAACTTTTTCAATATTTAACTCACGACATCTCGCTAACTATTTGTCAAAAGAAAAAGTGGTACTAGAGTTTTCCATTTAGTCTCAAGAATATATTTTTACAATAACGCTTGACTTTTGTTTGCTGATTTTTTGAAATTTCAAAATCATCAAATTAACCAAATTCATGGCGCTATTGGAACAATATATTCTTGAAACTAAATAGAAGAAAAAAATCTAGTACCATTTTTTCTTCTGACAAATAATTAGCGAAATATCGTGAGTTAAATATTGAAAAAGTTATTCAGTTTTCCTTAAATATGTCACAAAATATTAGTTAAATAAAATAATGTTTCAGACAAAAGTTGTTTAAATTAATTGGTAGGAAAAGACGATGTAATAAAAAATTCGGGTATCCATTTATAAAATATTTATGTTGATCTTGACTGGACTTTTCAAGGTTATCTGAAGGTTAAATTTATAGCATCAGTAAATAGAACCTTTGAAGCCTTACAACTTTTGTCTGAAATATTTTTCTCTAAAACGTTCTATTTTTTAAATAAAAGGGCTGTACGAGTGGTCTGAATCACCCTGTATATATAATATTATAAAACTTACCTTTTTAAACAAAAAGGTAAAACAGGCGCCAAGTACAAGCGCTATGTGTACATAACATAAGTTTTTACAAGTAAAACTTATAACTATAATAAAACTCTACAACATTATTCTACTGTACAAAAGAAGTGATATATTAGACAATAGCGCCAACTGAGAAACCTAATATATATTGCCATACATTTTTACAAGTAACATTTATTATATAAAACTTACATTTTAAACAAAAAGGTAAAAAAAAGGCGCCAGGTACAAGCGCTACGTATACATAACATAAGTTTTTACAAGTATATTTTTATAACACGATATCATTTTTACTTGTAAAAACTTATGTTATGTTCATAATATTAACATAACTTTTTACAAGTAAAAATGATTATAGCGGCCAGGCCCTCTGGTCACAAGATCGGAGGGCCTGCTTGCAAGCCCCCTCCCGGAGGGAGAAAGAAGGGGAAGAAAAAGGAAGGCGAAAAGGAGAAAGGAAAGGGAGCCACTGGCAGGGGGAGGCCCGAACCCCCACCGCCGGAGGTGGACCGGACCCGACCAAGCTAGGGGAGGGGAGCCGACCGCCCTCCCCCCCGCCGATGGCAGAAGGAGCCGGAGCGAGCCCGGCCCATTCCATGGGGACAGTCCTAGAGGAGAAAGAGGACGCCGTCGTCGCGGATTTAATTAACCTGGACTGGGAGCCGGAACCGGAAACACCACTACCTCACAGGAAGAGGAGAGGGGAGGAGGAGGAAGATACGGCCGAGGACAAGCAGGAAGCAGAAGTCCAGGCGGTCAAGGTGAGGAAAATGAAGCCCTCGGGCCCACCCCCCACGGAAATAGGAAAAGGGGAGTCGGTGGGAGCGCTGCCCCCGACTCCCTTAGAGGTTGGCTCCCCCTCATACCCCCAGAGGAGGAGACCATGCAAGTAGGGACCCCCCATATATCCGCGGAGACACCCGTTATGGAGGCCACCACGGCCGAAACCCCCTCCGGGGAGACCAAGACAGCAACGCCGTCGGTCTCCCAAGAGGAGAGGGTTGAAGTAGACAGCCCGGAGGAGGCATGAAAGGCCCAGCCTTCACGCTACTCCGGGCCCTACAGGCCAACCTCGGCCGCGGCGCCCGAGCTTAGGATCTCTGTTTACAGAGAATGACTGAGCTGGGCGCCGGGCTGGGGGTAGTCGCCGAGCCGAACCGGGTGCCGGTACCCAGTGCGAACTGTTCGGCGGCCGGGACGACTCGGCGGCCATAGTGGCGAACCTATGGCGGGGTCCCCTCCCTGTACTTTCAGGGAGAACGGGTCCTCGTACATGGCGGTCGATTGGGGGCCCATCACTGTGGTGGGGGTGTATCTCCCCCACCGCAGGAATAAGGCCGGTCTCGGGGAGCTTGCCCCAGTGAAGAGGGTCCTCGACAAGATCGGGGAATTGGTGCGTAGGTGCCACCCCCCACCTGTTGTGATTGCCGGGGACTTCAACGTCCACTCGGAAGGATGGGGCTGCAGTCCCCGGCAAAGGGACCCTCGGGGCAAGTCCGTGATCGGCTGAGCAGCGGGGCTGGGCCTCATGTTAATGAACAGAGGCTCAACCAGCACCTATGTGCGGCCGAGGGGGGAGTCGGTCATAGATTTGACCTGGGCCACCCCCTCGGCCACGGGGATGTTCCAGCAATGGAGGGTGGAGGCGGAGGGCGAATCGCTGTCTGATCATAGACATATGGCGTGGGCCCTCCGCCTCCCCAAACCCGCACAGGTGCTGGCCCGCTGCCCTGGGGAGGGGAAAGTTCCCCTCCCCAAAAGATGGGCCCTTAATCGACTCGATTCGGACAGGTTTCGGGCGGCCGTCCTTGCGGCCACCTGGCACCTAGATGCGGGGCCAGGTGAGTGGGACCCCAGCCCCGCGGACGGGGCTCGGGAAATAGTGGGCATCGTGGCGTCGGCATGCGACGTCGCGATGCCCCAATCCCACCCCCGCCGGCGCCGGGCCATGTACTGGTAGACGGAGGAGCTGGAGACACTCCGGGACTCCTCCGTCCGAGCCAGACGGTTGTATTACCGGGCCCGGCGACGAGGCGGTGATGCCGCGAGGACAAGTGAGGGCTACCTGCAAGACAGGAAAGCCCTCAAGGTCGCCATCGTCGAGGCCAAGCGAGCGGCCTGGGAGCAGATGGTGAGCTCCCTGGACGACGATCCGTGGGGGCGCCCATACAAAAGGGTCATGGGAAAGATTCGTCCATGGGCGCCCCCACCAACGGAGACGTTGGACCGCCAGACCCTCGAGGGGTTCCTGGACGCCCTCTTTCCGAGGGCAGAAGGGGGTCCCCCCACGATCCGGACCCCCCCGCGGGGGAGGGTGATTGGGACGAGGGTCTGGCGGTGAGTCCAGAGGAGCTCACCGCGGCCAGGAAAAGGCTCGGGGCCAAGGGGAAAGCCCCTGGCCCCGACGGAATTCCTGGCCGAGCCTGGGCCCTCGCCCTCGCCCAGGGCCACCTGTCCGAAGCCACGCGCAGGGTTTTCAGCGGGTGTCTGAGGGAGGGGGTATTCCCCCAGAGTGGAGGAGGGCCAGACTAGTCCTCCTCCCCAAGGAGGGCAAAGCACTCGGGAGTGCGTCGGCCTATAGGCCGATATGCCTGCTGGACGAGGCGGGCAAGATGCTGGAGCGCATCGTTGCCGACCGCCTCGTCCAGCACCTGTCCTCGAAGGGGCCGGACCTCCACGACCGCCAGTACGGGTTCAGGCCCGGAAGGTCAACGCTGGATGCTATCCAGTGTTTCCGGGACCTGACCCGGGCGGTCGTGGAGCAGGAGGGCGGGGTGTTGTTGGCAGTGTCGTTAGATATAACGAACGCCTTCAACACCCTGCCCTGGCCGGAGATTAGGCGGGCCCTCGAACATCACGGGGTGCCCGCCTATCTCCGGCGAATAATTTCGGCCTACTTCGGGGGCAGGGACCTCGCCTTCCCGGTGGAGGGCGGGGTCCAGGGTCGGCGCGCTATGGAGCGCGGTGTTCCGCAGGGGTCGGTTCTTGGCCCCCTGCTATGGAACATCGCGTTCGACCGGGTGCTGCGCACTCCGCTTCCCCTCGGTTGCCACGTCGTCTGCTACGCAGACGACACGTTAGTGGTAGCCGGGGGGGAGAGCTGGGGGGAAGCCCGCCTCCGCGCGGAGTCGGCACTGGTGTCGGTGGTGAGTACCATCAGAGACCTGGGTCTCAAGGTGGCTCCCCAAAAGACCCAGGCCGTGTTCTTTCACGGCCGGGGTCGGAGGGTGCCGCCGGGGACCCGGGTACTCGTAAATGGAGTCCACATCTGCGTCGGGCCGACGATGAGATATCTCGGCCTGACGCTGGACAGCCGGTGGAGCTTCGGACCCCACTTTGGGGAACTGGACCCAGGGTGCGCAAGGCAGGTTGGGCGGTGGCCAGCCTGACGCGCACCCAAGGGGGCCCAGGATGGAGGGCTCGCCGCCTGTACGTCGCGGCGGTGTTCTCGATCGCCCTGTACGGGGCGCCCATCTGGGTGCCACAGCTGAGGGCCTGCCGCAGAGGCAAGCGGCACTGCGGCAGACCCCGAGGCCCGTGCTCATCAGGGCGATTCGGGGGTACCGGACCGTGTCGTACATGGCGGCGACCTCCCTGGCCGGCGTCCCCTCTGTGAAGCTCCTAGCCGAGGAGCGGCATCTCCTTTACTGGAGAGTAAAGGAGCTTCACAGGGAGGGGAGAATGTCGGCCAGGGCTCTAAGGGGTCTGAGGCTCCAAGGCGAGGCCCGGACCCGGGAGAGATGGGCGGACCTATTGTCCGACCTCCGGGGTCCCGGGCCAGCGACGGCCGCGGCTGTCCGCCCCTGCCTGTCCGAGTTGACAGGCAGGAGGGGACGTGGACTATCCTTCCGTCTGGCGCAGGTGCTGACCGAGCACGGGTGCTTCGGTCGGTACCTGCGCCGGATAAGGAAGGAGCCCACCACTCGATGCCACCACTGCCCCGCGGCGGAGGACACGGCGCACCAGACACTGGCGGCGTGCCCAGCATGGGCCGGGGAGCGCCGTGTCCTCTACGGGGCGGTGGGATGCCTAGAGGGGAGCTCTCGCTCCCGCACATGGTCAAAGTCATGTGCGGGAGCGAGGAGGACAGCGGCGGTCTCCTTCTGTGAGACAGTAATGTCCCAGAAGGAGACCGCCGAGTGGGGGCGAAGACAGTACCGGGGCTGCGGGGAGCAGCTCCCGGACGGCCATCGCCCCCGGGGGGACGAGGGACTCGACAGCGGGCCCGGGGCAGCGCCGACCGAGGAAGGCTCACAGGCCCGCGAGGGTCAGAAGCTTCCTCGGCCGCCCCGTGCCCGCCACCGGTCGCAAGGGGGGAGTAGGGGCGCGGCGAGACGCCTTCCCTGCCTTCCCCCCCGAGCGACCGGACAAGTAGGGATAGAGGGGAGCGGTGCCCTGGTTGGGGCCGGGCCCGCTCCCCTACAAATCCCCCCTCCCTGTTTCGCGGGAGGGGGTAAGGAGGGGGGATGTATGTCCCCTCCCTCCTTGCTAGGAGACACCAGAAGGCCAACCGGCGGGGGGTAACCCCCGTCGGGAACCTCGCCCTGGATTCCCTCTGTGGAACAGGGCGCGGTACATAGGTGGCGAGGGGCTCCCCGAAGGGAGCCCTGGGGCCGAGGGGTTGGGGAGGGAATACGGGAGTAGTTCGCCTGATTCCCCTCCTCACGGTCCGACAGGTAGACATCCCGCAGGGGTTTTAGTCGGTAAGAGTCCGAAATAACCCCATTCCCCCCCAAGGGGAGGGGGTATCCATGAGGATTTCCCCTGCGTGACCAAAAAAAAAAAAAGTAAAAATGATTATATGTAAAATTTATATTAAAACAGTAGCGCCAACTGAGAAATCGTATACTTAATATTGTTAGAAATCTCAAATTCAAATTATTTCCTTTTTTAAGATATATATTATGTACATAACATAAGTTTTTACAAGTAAAAATGATTATTATAATGTACTTAACATAACTTTTTACAAATAAAAATGATTACATGTGAAATTGATCCTTTTTTAAGATACATATTATGTACATAACATAACTTTTTACAAGTAAAAATGATATGTTATAAAAATTTAACACGTTTATTAGTAATATCCAATATTTAATTTATCATTATTTATTAGAACACTGAGTTATATGATTGTTTTACTTGTTATTATAATGTACTTAACATAACTTTTTACAAATAAAAATGATTACATGTAAAATTTATTATAATAACCTTTTTAAACAAAAAGGTAAAAAAAGGCGCCAAGTACAAGCGCAACACGTATTGTGCTATTTTTAGAAATTTCAAATTCAAATTATTTTTTTTAAGTATATATGTACACATAACATAAGTTTTTAAAAGTAAAACTTATACAAAAAAGTGATATATTAAAACAATAGCGCCAACTGAGAAATCGTATACTTAACACGTTGAATGCCACGGGGGTCACCGGTGATCAGCACTCAACTTGGCGGTAGCGCCGTGGGGACCACCGGTGACCGGCGCGCCAAGATTAGTAGAAATACATAATTAGAACAAATGTCAATACTTAAAAATTCTTCATTATTACCATCGTTACTACAATGGTTTGAAGAAATTAATGCAGTATAAAACATAAAAATAGTTTTATTTATACATGAAATATATATAGACTTCTTATGCGCGCACATTGCGATATGTCGTATTGGAACACTCCAAACATAAAAAGGGTGAACCAGCACAGTCTTCACAATATGTCACGACTTTTTTACTACAGTTTTTTGCAGTTGTTCTCCCTAGCTTCTTTGAATTTTTTTGGTAACATATTTTGCAAAATCGTCGCACAGTTCTAGCTTTTCCCGACATTGCTTTTAATTCATGGCGTGGTTTTCTCAACAAGCTTGCACGTGGAGAAATGCCAATCTCAATGTCATTATCATTACATTTTGTTAAATACATTGCTACTTTCATTCTAAAATCGGGAATTTGAATATTTGTGCGGGTTACCTGTTTGAATAATACCATTGCATTTACCATACATGTATTTAATAACAGTTCTATTGCTAATTTCCTATACCACTTTGAAGTTTTACGCAGTGGTGAACTATATGCTATCATTTGGTCAGATAAATCGACAGATGATTTTCCTAGATTGTATTCCACAACTATTTTTGGTTTTTCATACGAAAAGAATTTCTTATGTACAGTAGTCATTTCTGCTGAATGTTTCATAGAAAGCATCAATACATCTCTCTTATCCTTCCATTTTAAGACTGTTATATCTTTTTTATTTTCGCGAGCAATAACTTCTCCACGTTTTAATTTTTGGGACACTACTTCTGCTGGATTTCCTCGCCGATTTTTTCGTAGGGTACCCACTAAATGTGTGTTCATTGTGATTAATTTTTCCGCCAGATCAACACTTGTATACCAATTATCTGTGCAGATAGTATGGCCTTTACCCAATATATCTTTGCAAAGAGACATTACAACCTCAGACGATTTATTTCCTGCTATTTTATCTCTATTATTTTCTTTTCCCGTGTATATTTGAAAAGAATAAGTGTATCCTGCACCACCGCATAATTTAAAAACTTTTATTCCGTATCTGTGACATTTTCCTTTCAAATATTGTCGAAATATTATGCGGCCTCGAAATGGCACTAATGATTCATCTACGCATAATATTTCATCTGGATTGTAATATTTCTTGAAGTTACTCTTTAATATATCGATAATATGAATAATTTTAGACAATCTATTGTTAGGATCATTTTCTTCGTTATTACTAAAATGAACGAACCGCAAAAGTAATTCAAATCGATTTCTTGACATCACTGTACGTGGGAATGTCTGGTTATATACTTCATTTCTATTCCAATACAGATGAATTTTGGGTAATCGCACTAGTCCCATCCATATAATTAGGCCAAAAAACCGTTTTATTTCGTTAGGATTTGTTCCAACCCATTTATCGAGACGTTGCGATCGCTGTTCTGATATTATTTGCGCAGCATATATATTCGTTTAATTTGCAATAATTTGGAATATTTCGTTCGTAACAAAAAGAAAATAAAAACTATGTGGCTCAATATAATCAAAAATTTCAGAGTGATGTGTATTGATTCCTGATGAATTCGAAAATGTGATCTTCGCTTGACTGGCCAAAGGAATATGCCAATTTGTATTACACTCCTCTTCTTGTATATTATTTTCATTATTACCGTCATCTTCAACTTCAATTTCACTATCTGATTCAATTCGACGGCGACGTACTGAAGATGCTATTATCATATCAAATAAACTGCTCGAGGAACTTTTCTCTCTATCTGACAGCACTCGACATCGTTTGGAGGGACTTGGTAAAAATGTATCGTCAGTTGAATTGCTTGACGCATAATCTTCATTTGACATTATATTAACTTTAAGGGCAAACTAAATAATGAAATAGACAACACGAAGTGCAAAAATTTTTGTAGCATATAAAAGTATAATAGACGCCCTTTCTTGATTGTTAGACGCTCTCGACAAGAATAAACACGTGAAACAATTACTCAGCAACGTGAAGAAACAATATGAGATAATTGACAATCGCAAAATATAAGTGAATCGCGCGAAATCGCACTTCAGCGCCACGGGGGTCATCGGTGACCCTCGTAAGATAAATTCATTCAAACGTGATTATACATCGTAACTTATCTGTTGTCGATAATATTTCACACATAATTGTATCACATAATAAAAAATTCATCGTGGCACCACGGGCAATCCTTGTAAAACTAGCGTGGCATTCAACGTGTTAATATTTTTAGAAATCTCAAATTCAAATTATTTCCATTTTTTAAGATATATATTATGTACATAATATAAGTTTTTACAAGTAAAAATGATATCATGTTATAAAAATTTAACACGTTTATTAGTAGTGTCCAATATTTAATTTATCATTATTTATTATAACACTGAGTTATATGATTGTTTTACTTGTTATTATAATGTATTTAACATAAGTTTTTACAAGTAAAAATGATATCGTGTTATAAAATTTTAACACGTTTATTAATAGTGTTCAATATTTAAAAAAGATATATTTTTAAAGATTATTATTACAAGTTCAAATTATTTTTTTAAGTATATATGTGTACATAACATAAGTTTTTACAAGTAAAACTTATACAAAAGAAGTGATATATTAAAACAGTAACGTCAACTGAGAAATCATATACTTAATATTTTTAGAAATCTCAAATTCAAATTATTTCCTTTTTTTAAGATATATATTAATTATGTACATAACTTAAGTTTTCACAAGTAAAAATTATATCGTGTTATAAATATTTAACACGTTTATTAATAGTGTCCAATATTTTAAAAAGATATCTTTTTAAAGGTTATTATTATTCAAGAAAATTCAAGAAAAACTAACTACAAAAGATGTCAATAACATAAATTTTTACAAAATTTATCATTATTTATTAGAACACTGAGTTATATGATTATTTTACTTGTTATTATAACAAATTAATTATTATAACAATGCAATAAAAAATATTTAATACAAAAAATCTTGGCGCGATTGCACCAAAAACTATATTGGAGATGTATATACATAAAAGTCAAATTAGATATAAAACATTATACCCTATATATAGACAGAGAATTTACAAGTACATTTTATTATAATAAAAATGCTGTCATGTATGTATTAAACAAGTTTTAGTTCGATATAGTTTTTGGTGCAGCCGCGCCAAGATTTTTTGTATTAAATATTTTTTATTGCATTGTTATAATAATTAATTTGTTATAATAACAAGTAAAATAATCATATAGCTCAGTGTTCTAATAAATAATGATAAATTTTGTAAAAATTTATGTTATTGACATCTTTTGTAGTTAGTTTTTCTTGAATTTTCTTGAATAATAATAACCTTTAAAAAGATATCTTTTTAAAATATTGGACACTATTAATAAACGTGTTAAATTTTTATAACGCGATATAATTTTTACTTGTGAAAACTTAAGTTATGTACATAATTAATATATATCTTAAAAAAAGGAAATAATTTGAATTTGAGATTTCTAAAAATATTAAGTATATGATTTCTCAGTTGGCGTTACTGTTTTAATATATCACTTCTTTTGTATAAGTTTTACTTGTAAAAACTTATGTTATGTACACATATATACTTAAAAAAAATAATTTGAACTTGTAATAATAACCTTTAAAAATATATCTTTTTTAAATATTGAACACTATTAATAAACATGTTAAAATTTTATAACACGATATCATTTTTACTTGTAAAAACTTATGTTATGTACATAATATATATCTTAAAAAAAGGAAATAATTTGAATTTGAGATTTCTAAAAATATTAAGTATACGATTTCTCAGTTGGCGCTACTGTTTTAATATATCACTTTTTTTGTATAAGTTTTACTTTTAACAACTTATGTTATGTACACATATATACTTAAAAAAAAAATAATTTGAATTTGAAATTTCTAAAAATAGCACAATATGTTTAATCGTAGATCACGTAGAAACACTTATTACAAATACTTCTGAAAAAAATGACTGACGTATTTTCTGCCACAAAACTAAATACGACGTTTTGAAAAGAACTGATTTAAGAACTGTATGCATCTTTTTGAGCAACTACGATCCCTTAAGCTTTTAATTCAATAGACCAAGTTTTGCTTATGTCCATGGCTTTATATCGGACCTGATCTCACATCTTAATGTCAGAGATACACAAAATGCGTGTATGCGCGTACCCAGGGAGCTGGTTACGATAAAAATAAAACTAGTTCTTGTCAGAGCTGCTTCTCGAGATTTTCTTATTACGCAAAAGGATATCTTATTATTTTTGAGTTTTTCTTCTTTATTTTTTCTCCTTCTTTAGTTTTTAATCTTGCATAATTATTCAGATTTGTTCTACAGTAAATTGCAATTTATAATTAGGCGTTTTCAATATGGCAGAAAATATTAATATTCCTGCAAACGAAAAGGTGAGAGGCAAGGGGACTCACCTTAACCAAGCACTCTAAAAGGTGAGAGGCAAGGGGACTTACTTTAATCAACCATCCTAAAAGGTGAGAGGCAAGAGGACTCACCTTAACCAAGCACCCCAAAAGGTAAGAGGCAAAGGGACTCACTTTTTTAATCAAGCACCCCAAAAAGTGATAGGCAAGGGGACTCACGTAAATCCAACACCCCACTCTACGTGGCTTCTTAAAGGAAGATTATGTTTACGATTTTACTGTTCACGTGTGGAGAATCAACAAGAATAAATAATATGATTTCAATCTCGGATCTCCTTAAGTAACGTTTCTTCAAATCTATCTGTAAGAAGCCTCATAACTCGCAAAGTACTTAATGAAAAGTGACAATTGTAAGTGTTTTGGAAAGCTCTCGAGATAAGCTACAAGATATGTAAAAATAGGGGGTTCTATATAAAATATTGAAATCGACATTCACGTGACCTTCAAATGACTATCCAAACCAATGACACCATCTTATGTCCCCCTTGAAACCATCCAACTTTTATCTGAAACATTTTTCTCAGAAACGCTTAGTTTTCTAAAGAAATGTTTGATACGGGCGCGCTGATGCACCATGTATACTTGAAGTATACACTCCGTAAATACTTCCGTTTAGGCTGGAATTTACTAAATATTACTTTCAAGGGTATAAGGAAGTGATTCCAGCCATTTTGGTCCAATTTTGAAGGGTGCCGAAAACAGGCCTTAGGGACCCTCCTCCTTTACATGCTTTTCCTTCTTACTAGCGAGACGAATTGGAACGATCGTACATGCTTCTTCCTGCTTCTTTTTATCTTGAATGGTATATACGTTGATGGATATGTTGTTTAGTTGTTCAAAGTTGGTAATTTGTTTAATCGTCATTGGGAATTCAATATCCTGAAGATTGAATATTTTGGTGTAATGTGGGTACGAAGATTTCTGGTCTCCATTTCATTCAGCTGGATATAATGCCGCAACCACAGACCATGCAAAACATGCGTTGTTTTTAGTTCGTACGTTTATCACTGCTTTCTTTAATTTTATTTCGCGCGGCAACTCAATGTTGCATCCTGCATGCAGGATGGAAATGGATTGTATTTGTTCACATTGATTGTGAGATCAAGTGACAATCCACTATCACGTTCTTGAAATTCCTCCAAAGATGCCAAGGTAGGCTCGATGACGCGTTGCTCGTACCATTTTTCCAAATCCAAAGCAGAAAATAGTTTACTGTTTCTCATGTTAATGCTTTTGAACGTGATTGTCACCCGCGATAAACTCGCCATTAAACACTCGCCATTAAACAAAAGTGTTCACCTTAAGATTGTTGTGTCTTTCCATAGCACTTCGCACGTGCTCGAGCACCGTATGCTCTCTTCGCATCTTGGAGAAATCGAAGAGGTTCGATATGGTTCACATTGTAACGAGGCGCAGATGCACCTCGTTACTACCGGCCCGACCGACCACCTGTCGGGCCGAACGCGGCGCTTTGCGCCACCATAAATAAGCAAAGACTATCGCGCCGCCGTTATCACGCGCTGCCGCTATCGCGCGCCGCGGCGATCACGCGCTGCCGCTAGCGCGCGCGGCCGCGATCACGCGCCGTCATCATGCCTCGCGCCGATAGGCGCGCCGCTCGATCGCCGCCGTATCAATCGTAGCGCGAACAACTATAAAACGGCGGCGATCGAGCTCCTAGACACCAGACCGATCCGTACCGCCGATTCAATCTAGACGCTTCATGCCGAAAGAGAGAATATCCGGACCGTTTCGCTCTGCCTTCCGCTTTCCGACTACCCGACCGGCGACTAAGAACACGGGATTGTGCGTCCGCAGTCTCGATCGAGCGTTCTCGATACTTGGCCGTCTCCCGTCTTCCTGGGCCCGTGTGTACGCGTGCTCAGTCGAGCGTACTCGACAGTCTCTCGCCTTTACCCGCCGCCTCGAGTCAGGGGTTCGTCCGTCGGCGAACTCCGCTGAGCGTACTCAGCCTTTAGGCGATCCGTCTAGCGACCAGGAACCCGGGACGGTGTGTTCGCCGTCTCCGCTGAGTGTCCGCAGCACTTGGTCGCTTTCCTCCACGCACGTAGGGAAAAGGGAAGGTGCGTACGCCTTCTCTGTCGAGAGTCCTCGACCCCGACGGACGAAATCATCTCGCGTCTCCCGCGACTCGCGTGCGTGCGTTCGACCGAGAATCGAAATCTCCGGTCCGGCGACCATTTTTACGCGAGCAATTCCGAAGCGAGTATTGGGCGATAATTGTCCGAGACGCCCGGCGTCGCGAAGCGAGACCGATCACCGCGCCGTTACCGTCGTTACGACCTACACGCGTTGCGTAATAGGCCCCGCCTTCCGCACGGCCTATCCGTCTGTACGAGCGCTCGCACCGCTCACCGCACCGTACCGTACCGTACCGACGCGCCTTACAAACGCAACCCGCGACATCGCCTTCGGGGCCGAACTCTTGTATCAAATTAAGTATAGAATAAAGCTAACGTACTTATATTACTCTCGAACGTCTCGCTGCTTTCCTCCTCACCGAACCCGGACTCCGACGAGCCTTATCCGCGCGAAACGCGTAGCAGCGACCGAACCGCGGAGTTCGGCCGTTACATTTGGCGCCCGAACAAAGGACCTTAGGAGGAGAAAAGCGGCAAGAGGGATTACGGGCCCGAGCGCGATGGCATGGGTGCATAAATTGTCAAAACAGGAGCTGACCGAGCAGTTGTCCCATCACGATTTGCACACGGACGGGACATTCGAAGAATTGCGAAGGCGGCTCGGTCAGTTCGTGCGACGGCATCCGGAAGTGTTCAAGGAGGACAACGGGACGGCGACCCCCGCAGCAAAAGCCGAGGAAGGGACAATGGAAGTTCTCGACGAGACACCCGAACTGTCCATAATCCCCGAGGGGTCCGGGCCCCCGATAGCCAAGGCGATGAATCAAATTAGAAAATGGGGTTGTTTCTTCGACGGACGGAGTCCTCACGAATTTTTAGAACGGGTCGAAGAACTCAGTGACGTCTATGGCTATACGGGGGAACACGTCCTTCGGGGGTTGCCGGAAATGCTGCGGGGCGAGGCCCTCGCGTGGTACCGTCTCAGCCGGCACACATGGGCAACGTGGGAGGATTTCCGAAGGGACTTCCATGCGGAATACCTCCCGCGCAAGATGCTATCGCAACTCCGCCGCGAAGCACGGGGCCGCGTACAACAAGATGGAGAATCCTTCCGGGCGTTCTCCAATGACGTGTTAACGCTCATGCGGCGCGCGGGGGGATGGAGTCCCGAGGAGCAGCTCGAGTTGCTATATGAAAATATGCACCCAGAATACAAGAGGGGCATTCGCATCGACGACGTTACGAGCATCGGGGACCTCCGTGCGCGGGCCGCAGAGCATGAAGACATCGAGCGGCAGATACGCGACCGCCGGCGAGATCCTGCAGCGGACCGACCTCCTCGACCACCGCGCGTCGCGCCGACCACCGCCAGCACATACAGCAAGGACGAGTGCTGCTGGCGGTGCAAACAAAGGGGGCACACTCGGGTAGACTGTAAGCGCCCCCCGAAGAAATTCTGCTCGCAATGCGGAAAGGACGGCGTGTTGACCCGGGAGTGCCACCCGCGGCCGGGAAACGACCGACGGGCCGAGACCTGCCACCCAGAGTCTCGGCCCTGAGGAACCAACGCGTCCGATTCACACCGCGGCCCCATATAACCGTACGACTGAACGGACGTGACGTCAACGCGCTCCTCGACTCCGGGTCGGAGGCGTCGTTTATACGCCCCGACATTGCCCAGCAAGTAGGGGCCCCGATCCGGAAGTCGAGGCGAGCCGAAGCGATACGACTAGCTGACGGAACACTCGTACAGACGACCGGAACCATGACGACAGACGTACAAACGGAGGACAGAAACGTAAGACACGGCCTGCGAGTCCTGCCAAAGCTCGGCAGCCCCATGCTGATTGGAATGGACTTGTGGGCCAAGCTACAGGTGACCCTGCCACCGCCACCGACGCACGCGACACGGACCGAACCGTCGATCTGTACGATCGAGGACGGACTAACGCCACGAACCCCGGACGAGACCACGCGACTGGAACGGTTCCTGAAACGGGAATTCCGCCTCTTCGACAAAGTGCAGGGACCGACGGACTGGGCGTACCACGACATTCGACTGACCGACCCACGCCCCATTAAGCAGCGGTATCGGCCCCGGAACCCCGCTATGCAGCGAGTAATCGACGAGGAGGTCGAGAAGATGCTGCAGGAGCGCATAATCGAGCCCTCTCACAGCGCGTGGAGCTCGCCGGTGGTGGTGGTGCGGAAAAAGGATGGGTCGCGAAGATTTTGTGTGGATTTCCGAAAACTGAATAGCGTCTCGGAACCTGATGCCTACCCGTTGCCGCAGGTCGCCGCTACCCTCGACAAACTCCGCGGGGCAAAATATCTGTCCACGCTGGACCTGCGGAGCGGGTGGCAGGTTCCCCTGTCGGCCGCGAGCCGCCCCTTGACTGCGTTTGCCGTGCCGGGACGAGGATTAATGCAGTTTCGAGTAATGCCCTTCGGTCTGCACTCCGCACCCGCCACGTTCCAACGGCTGCTGGATGGCATACTCGGCCCTGAGCTCAAGCCCCACGTACTCGTCTACCTAGACGATATCATTATCGTGAGCCGGACCTTCGAGGAACATATCACGCGGCTCGGGGAGGTCTTCCGGCGGCTCCGGGAAGCACGACTGCGCCTCAATACGGAGAAGTGCCGTTTCTGTGTGGGCCGCCTGCGGTACCTGGGGCATATCGTGGACCGAGAGGGTATCCGCACCGACCCAGAAAAAGTGAGCGCGATATCGGAATGGCCGGCGCCCACGACCGTACGGAAGGTGCGGCAGTTCCTCGGGCTCGCGTCGTGATACAGGCGGTTCATCCCCGGTTTCTCCGCGCTAGCCGCCCCGCTCACGCGACTCACCCGGAAGGATGTGAAGTGGAGGTGGGGCGCGGACGAGGACGCCGCGATGACCGCACTGAAGAAGCGGCTGACCACGGCCCCGGTACTCGCGTGCCCCGATTTTCGGGAGCCCTTCCAGCTGCAGACGGACGCAAGCGCGGAGGGGCTGGGAGCCGTCCTCAAGCAGCGGCTGGAGGGGGCCGAACGCGTGATCGCGTACGCAAGCCGAACATTAAATCGCGCCGAGAAAAATTACAGCGCGACCGAGTTGGAGTGCCTCGCCGTAATCTGGGGAATAAGGCGAATGCGCGACTACCTGGAGGGCTATCGCTTCACGGTGATCACAGATCACCAGGCCCTCCGGTGGCTGCGCAGCCTGGAGACACCCATCGGGCGACTGGCCCGCTGGGCCCTCGAACTACAACAGTACGAGTTCGAGGTGCAATACCGGCGAGGCGCTCTCAACACGGTCGCCGACGAGTTGTCTCGACGACCCGAGGTAAGCGCCATCATCTCGGAAAACGGTTGCCCTTGGTACCGCCGTATGAGGGCGCGGGTAGCCGCAGATCCCGCCGCCTGGCCGGACTACGCCATCCAGCAAGGCCAGCTCCTCCGCCACATCCTGCACGAGCTGGATTTCCGCGAAACACCGGCGGAGGAGCAGTGGAAGGTATGCGTGCCTCGAGAGCAACGCGCCGAAATCCTTCGCCAGCTCCACGACGAACCCACCGCCGGCCACTTGGGGATAGCGAAGACGATCGCCCGCGCGGCCCGCCGGTATTATTGGCCCGGAATGTTCCGGGACGTAGCCCGACATGTCCGGGCCTGCGAGACCTGCCTCGCCTATAAGGCGATACAGGTCAAACCCGCGGGCCTTCTGCACGCCACCGCGGTCAAGGGCCCGTGGGAGCAGGCCACCATAGACCTGATGGGCCCTCTGCCGCGGTCGATCGGCGGCCACGCGTGGGTCATCGCTATGCAGGATCGCTTCTCCAAGTGGCTAGAGATGCGACCGCTCCGAAAAGCGACAACGGGGGCAGTGGAGCAGGCGATCACCGAGGGCATCATGCACCGACACGGCTGCCCCCAAACAATAGTGTCCGATAACGGGAAGCAATTTCGTTCCGGGCAATTCGCGAGATTCTGCGGGGCTCACGGCATCCGTCACCGCACTACCCCCATCTACGCACCGCATTGTAATCCGGTGGAGCGGACAAACCGTGTAATAAAGACCATGATCGCTCAGTTTGTGGGGAAAAACCACCGCAAGTGGGACACCCACCTCTCCGCGCTGCAGTTCGCATACAACTCGGCCGTCCAGGACTCAACGGGATACAGCCCGGCCTTCCTGCTCAGCGGGCGGGAGTTGAGTTCCTGGCCGGAGACCCGTACCGCCGCTCCACCGGAAAATCGCCGCCGACAGCTCGAGGACGCTTACGAGGTCGTCCGTGTAAATTTGGCGCGAGCCTTTCAACGCCAGGAGCGCTATTATAATTTGCGACGGCGCTCCTGGCGGCCTACGATAGGGGAGACAGTATGGCGACGCGAGGATCCCCTATCGGATAAAGCGCGAGGCTTTAACGCCAAGCTCGCGCCAAAATACTCCGGGCCGTACGAAATCCGGAAGATAATCTCCCCGGTAATCGTCGATCTCCGCGCTAAAAACGGCAAGTGGCTGCGAAATATACATATACAAGATTTGAAGTCGGGCAACAATAACGAAAAGCCACAGGACGCGGAGGTCGACAACCCGGAAGGGGAAACCGAAACAACGGCCCGGGGTATAAAACGACGGCCTCGAGCAGTGAAGCACACATCTTCTCGAGCTGTCGCCCCGCAATAAGCCGAGGAATTTTGGCCAGCTTAAAAGCAAGCATAAGCTAGCAATGAGCGAGCCCCGAGGAATTGAGATCGAGGATCTCACCGTCCTGTGGACGGATCTCGCCCTCTCCGACGACGAGGAGAGGGCCCCAGCCGCCCCGCCGTCGTCGACGTCGCCACCACCAGCGACGCCACCGCCGACGTCACCACCAACGTCACCGCCGACGTCACTGCCGACGTCACCGCCGCTACCACCAGCGAGCCCCCCGCCGCCGTCGCCGAGGCCACCGAACCCCCAAGTTCCGGCAAGGGGGACCCGGATACAACGGTCCGACACGGCGCAGCGCCGTAAGGCAATCATCCTTACGGCTCCGCTGCCCCCACCACCCGGGCGCCGAGGACGCCAGCCAAAGACGCTGGCAGCAGCAGCAACGACAAGGGCTACCACCCGCCCCACACGGCCGCCGACGACTCCGCCGCCGCAACGACCGCCGCCGCCGCAACGACCGCCGCCGCAGCAACGGCCACCGCCGCAACGACCGCCGCCGCAGCAACGACCACCGCCGCAACGGCCGCCGCCACCGCCACAACGGCCGCCACCACCGCCGCAACGGACGCCGCCGCCGCAACGAGCAGCAGGGACGCCTCTCCTCCCGACGACGCGACCACCCTCGGGTCCGACCCCCGAAAATACTCCGACCGGTCGGCCCGAGGCCACCGCCGCCGGTCCTCGTCGAAGTGGAGCCCGGAGTCCACAAGCTCGTCCCCCACGCGGCCGTCCATGTTAGCCGTCGATACCGCCTCCGAACACCTGAGGGACGCTGGATGCTGCGTTTTCACGCGGACGGCCAGCTCCGGTCCAGCCGCCGCCTACCGGACGACCCCTCTGCTAGAGGGTGATGTAACGAGGCGCAGATGCACCTCGTTACTACCGGCCCGACCGACCACCTGTCGGGCCGAAGAACGGCGCTTTGCGCCACCATAAATTAGCGAAGACGATCGCGCCGCCGTTATCACGCGCGCCGCTATCGCGCGCCGCGGCGATCATGCGCTGCCGCTAGCGCGCGCGGCCGCGATCACGCGCCGTCATCATGCCTCGCGCCGATAGGCGCGCCGCTCGATCGCCGCCGTATCAATCGTAGCGCGAACAACTATAAAACGGCGGCGATCGAGCTCCTAGACACCAGACCGATCCGTACCGCCGATTCGATCTAGACGCTTCATGCCGAAAGAGAGAATATCCGGACCGTTTCGCTCTGCCTTCCGCTTTCCGACTACCCGACCGGCGACTAAGAACACGGGATTGTGCGTCCGCAGTCTCGATCGAGCGTTCTCGATACTTGGCCGTCTCCCGTCTTCCTGGGCCCGTGTGTAGCGTGCTCAGTCGAGCGTACTCGACAGTCTCTCGCCTTTACCCGCCGCCTCGAGTCAGGGGTTCGTCCGTCGGCGAACTCCGCTGAGCGTACTCAGCCTTTAGGCGATCCGTCTAGCGACCAGGAACCCGGGACGGTGTGTTCGCCGTCTCCGCTGAGTGTCCGCAGCACTTGGTCGCTTTCCTCCACGCACGTAGGGAAAAGGGAAGGTGCGTACGCCTTCTCTGTCGAGAGTCCTCGGCCCCGACGGACGAAATCATCTCGCGTCTCCCGCGACTCGCGTGCGTGCGTTCGACCGAGAATCGAAATCTCCGGTCCGGCGACCATTTTTACGCGAGCAATTCCGAAGCGAGTATTGGACGATAATTGTCCGAGACGCCCAGCGTCGCGAAGCGAGACCGATCACCGCGCCGTTACCGTCGTTACGACCTACACGCGTCGCGTAATAGGCCCCGCCTTCCGCACGGCCTATCCGTCTGTACGAGCGCTCGCACCGCTCACCGCACCGCACCGTACCGTACCGACGCGCCTTACAAACGCAACCCGCGACATCGCCTTCGGGGCCGAACTCTTGTATCAAATTAAGTATAGAATAAAGCTAACGTACTTATATTACTCTCGAACGTCTCGCTGCTTTCCTCCTCACCGAACCCGGACTCCGACGAGCCTTATCTGCGCGAAACGCGTAGCAGCGACCGAACCGCGGAGTTCGGCCGTTACAACGTTAATAACTGCGCCGGTTGATATGCGGCTTTCGAACGCCGTATCAATTTCTTTCCATACCAATTCTGCATCTCTTGATGCGTGTTCAGCACTCACATGTATGAAGCGTTGTTGCACAGAAATTTTCAGTCCCTCGAGTTGTGCAATACGAGCCACCACTGATTGCGCGGCGCCAATCAATAATCGCGGTCGTTTCGCTCAACTTTGTTCCTCCAAACATCTGATATACTTGTCACACTTTTGCACCAACGCGTCGTATGCCCATCGCGAATTCAAACGAGTGGATTGCACCAACAGTTCTCGTTCGGTTTGAGCGAAGTCTTCCATGTCTTCATTAACTGCGGAGGATAGCTCTGCCCTCTAGAATTCTTTACTTTATATTCTTTCCATTAGAAAACAGGTTTGGACATGCTTAAGTCAAATGGGGTGGGGGGGCTAAAATAAAGATAGCCACATCTTGTTTACTTTCTGGGTTTGAAGAATGTATCTGCGCATGCATTACAACTCCGAAGAGTAAGAGGAGGGGATGCCCTACAGTAGCTATAATACAGGTTGCGTGAAAAGTTTGCGGAGCGGCATCTAAAGGGTTTTTCAATAAGGGCGGGTCGATGTTGCAATGGAATAAAACAAGCTGTGTGTGAGATATTAACGAAATTCTTTTTTTATTTGAAAGGCCTACGAGGGTGGTCCGATAAGTACTTAGCCTACAAAAGAAAAACGAAAATTTTGGAAAAGTGGCGATTTATTTCTCAACATAGTCTCCTTTTAGCTCGATACACTTGACCCAGCGATGCTCCAACTTCTTTAACCCGTCTGAAAAATACGTTTTCTCGAGGTCAGCAAAGTAGGCCTCCGTGGCGACCTCCTCATTCGACTCAAATTTCTGCCCGGCGAGTGACTTTTTCAAGTTTGGAAACAAAAAGAAGTCGCACGGGGCCAAATCTGGAAAATACGGTGGATGCGGCAGAAGTTCGTAGCCCAATTCGACCAATTTGACCGTGGCGAGGGTGGAGGTGTGAGCCGGTGCGTTGTCATGGTGGAAGAGCACTTTTTTCTTCACCAAATGGGGCCGTTTTTTCTGCAATTCGGCGTCGAATCGGCCCAATAATTCGGCATAGTACAGCCCTGTGACCGTTTTGCCCTTCTCCAGGTAGTCGATGTAGATCACACCTTGTGAATCCCAGAAAACGGTGGCCATCATCTTTCCGGCCGATAGGACAGTCTTCGCTTTCTTCGGAGCACGTTCACCGGATGAAGTCCACTGTTTCGACTGTTCCTTGGTCTCTGGCGTATACCAGTGGATCTATGTTTCGTCGACGGTCACGAAACGACGCAGAAACTCCTTCGGATTGCGCTTAAACAGCGTCAAACACTGCTCTGAAGTGGTCTCACGGTTGCATTTGTTGTTCAGAGTGAGCAAACGCGGCACCCATCGCGCCGACAGTTTTCTCATGCCCAAAATTTCATGCAGGATATGACCCACGCGGTCTTTTGAGATGCCTACTGTCTCAGCTATCTCGCGCAACTTCAATCAGCGGTCTGCCAATACGAGATCATGGATTTTTGTCATGTTATCCTCCGTGGTAGCCGTTTTCGGGGCACCTGGGCGTGGCTCATCAAAAACCGACGTGCGACCACGTTGAAACTCGTTAAATCAAATTTTTGACGGTCGCCATCGAAGGAGAAGAGTCACCGTACACAACATCCAAGCGTTCTTTGATTTCACTGCGCGATTTCCCTCCCAAAAACAAGAATCGAATCACCGACCGATATTGCTCTTTTTCCATTTTTTTAAAATCCGCGGACACGCCCGCTTCGACACGCGGTCAAAACAAAACTACGAGTCCGATTCGGCTGAAATTTCGACAGTAGCCGTCTACGAGAGTACTACACGATAGTAAATTTCTTTTGCGATAGTGGCGCCATCGGGCGGTGAGGCTAAGTACTTATCGGACCGCCCTCGTATGTATGCCATTATGTGTGGAATATAACATCGCTCAAATGTCCGCCGCGGCTTCTCACGGTGGGACGGATCCGAATGGTCCAATTTTCAATGATTCCGCCGCATAGATCCGGCTGAATTTCAGCGATGGCCTGGGTTATGTTGACTTTAAGGACATCGGTCGATTGCGGCTTATTGACATAGATCTGCGACTTCAGAAAACCCCACAAGAAAAAGTCTAGCGGGGTCAAATCACACGATCTTGGTGGCCAATTCACGTCACCTCTACGAGAGATAACCATACCCTCAAATCGTTCATGCAGAATGTCCATCGTGGCGTCTGCTGTGTGGCACGTGGCGTCGTCCTGATGGAACCACATGTCGTCCACGTCCATATCGTTCAATTTGGGCTAAAAGAAATTGGTTATCATCGTTCTGTAGCGCTCGCCATTGACGGTGATGGCCTCACCAACGTCGTTTTCTAAAAAGTACGGACCAATGACGCCGCCGGCCCAAAATCCGTACCAAACAGTAACTTTTCGTGGATGCATTGCTACCTGTTGAACCTCGTGTGGGTTGGCGTCGTGCCATATACGGCAATTACTTGTTAACATAGCCATTCATCCAAAAATGCGCCTCGTCGCTAAAGATGATTTTTCGGCCAAAATTGGGGTCCTCTTCCAAATGCTCCGAAGCCCAGTCAGCGAACAAACGGCGTTGTCTATGATCATTAACTTTGAGCTCCTGGGCCAGTTGGATCTTATACGGGTTCAGGCCCAAGTCCCGACGCAAAATTCGCCAAGTTGAAGTCTGCGAAAGGCCGAGTTCTTGGGCACGGCGAGGAATTGACTGCCTCGGGTTCTCCTGCACACTTTCACTTACAGCGGGGATGTTCTCGGCCGATCTGGCGTTCCTTCGACGTATGAGTGTTGGCTGATCCTTTACCGAACCGGTCGTCTCGAATTTGGCCACCAAACGTTGGAGAGTCGACATTGAAGGGCCACCGCGTCTGCCGTAAAATGGGCGCAACGCGCGCAACGTTTGCACTAACGAACACTCATTTTGATAATAAAGTTTTATCATTTGGACGTGCTGCTCAATCGTGTAACTTGTCATGGTGATTTGGCATCAGTGACTGAATAATAAACAACAGGTTAGACAGACACCGCCAAAACAACATGGCCGCCACAGGCTGCCAACATCGACCCGCACCAATTGAAAAACCCTGTATATGGTTATATATATAATCTCATATATATCATCTTACATATATTGGGTGAGTGCAAAAGTTCGTGCGGAGTTTCAATAGATGGAGTTATAAGCGTCGTAAAGTTGTCATTAATACTTCCATCTACATATTATATAACGTTGGAAAGGTGACGTCTTCAGCTGTTATTAAAAAAAAAATCATTTGTTTTCATACAAACTGCTTCGAGAAATATCACTTTAAAAATGAGTATCGATAAGGTGCATTTACGGCATGTTATGCTTTACGAGTTTCGGAAGGGAATAAACGTTGCCGCAGCCGTAAAAAATATTCAGGATGTTTATCAAGATGAAGCACCAGCTAAACGAAGTATGGAAAAATGGTTTGCTAAATTTCGGCGCGGAGAATTTAACCTTGAAGACGAGCCACGCTCTGGTCGACCTTCTGACATTGATGACGATGTTTTGCGTACTTTAGTGCTCAATAATCCGCGAATTTCAACAGAAGAAGTTGCTACAGCACTAAACGTTGACCGATCAACCGCTTTTCGGCGTTTAAAAAAGATGGGATTCGATTTGAAGCTCGATATATGGGTGCCCCATTTGCTGACCGAGAAGAACAAAATCAAGCGAATTTCTGCAGCCGTTTCTTTACTCGGGCGGCTCAATAACGAGTCGTTTTTGGATCGACTAGTGACGGGCGATGAGAAATGGGTCCTCTACAACAATGTTCAGCGCAAACGGACATGGAAACAATCAGGTGAGCATGGTGACGCAATGCCAAAGGCCAGTTTGCACCCGATGAAGATGATGCTTTCTGTTTGGTGGGATTGCAAGTGCATAATCTATTTCGAGCTTCTCCCCGCTGGCGAAACGATTGATTCGGACAAGTACTGTCGCCAATTAACCAATCTGAATCGGAAATAAAAGAGAAACGTCCGATTTTGTCAAATCGCAAGGGAGTTCGTCTTTCATCACGACAACGCCAGACCACACGTTTCGAAAAAGACGCTGCGCAAACTGAAGAGCCTGAAATGGGATGTCTTAACGCATTCACCGTATTCTCCTGATATCGCACCATCTGACTATCACTTGTTCCGGTCATTGCAAAATTATTTAAATGGAAAAAACTTTGACTCTTTGGAGGCCTTAAAAAACGGCGTCTCTTCGTTCTTCGAATCTAAACCGCGCAGTTTTTATGATCGAGGCATCCGTATGCTGCCAGAACGTTGGGAAAAGATTATAGAAAACGATGGAGAATATATCATTGATTGAATAAAGATTTTTGTTTGCCTAATCACTGTGTGACTTTTACTCACAAACTCCGCACGAACTTTTGCACTCACCCAATATAATCTCATATATATCTCATATATTATATCATCTTTTATATAAATATGTGTAATTATATATGACAATTTGTATATAATTCTATATCTTTATGTATAATAATATGCGAACATATTTTATATATAATTATATATAATTATAAATTATATCAGGTGTAGTAAAAAGAAATCCATTATTTTTGCATGAAATTGAAGGCTTTAATTACCATAGTTAGAATGATCCGATTTAGATCAAACATGCGCCGTTTTGTTCGATAACTTGTTGCCATTTTGAAGATAATTTCATTATACTTCTCTCATAGAAGCCCTCGTCCCTATTGGCAAAAAATTGAGACAGTCGATTTTCATAAGCCTCTCTTGAAGCGAATTTTTCACCAGCAAAATTGTTCGCCATGGACAGTAACAGATGGTAATCACTTGGTGCCAGGTCCGGACTATAAGGTGGATGCATAAGAACCTCCCAACCAAGCTCCCGGAGCTTCTGGCGAGTCACTATCGATGTTTGTGGCCTGGCGTTGTCCTGATGGAACACAATTCCTCTCCTATTGGCCAAAACTGGCCGCTTCTGGGCGATTGCTTCCTTCATACGGTCTAATTGTTGACAGTAGAATTCCGAGTTAAGAATTTTGCCGTAGGGGAGCAGCTCATAGTAGATAATTCCCTGCCAATCCCACCAAACACACAGCAAAACCTTCCTGACCGTCAATCCTGGCTTGGCCACCGCCAAGCTTCCGCCGGCTCACCGCGATTCGACCACGACCGTTTTCGCTTGACGTTGTCGTAAGTGATCCACTTTTCATCACCAGTGACCAACCGCTTCAGAAATGGGTCGATTTTGTTGCGATTCAGCAGCGATTCGCAGATGGAAATTCGGTCCATGAGGTTTTTTTTCGTTAACTCGTGTGGCACCCATACATCGAGCTTCATTTTGTATCCAGCCTTATTCAAATGGTTCCAAACGGTTTTTTGTGCAATCTTTAGCTCTTGGGCAATCGAAACAGTGCTTACATGACGGTCGGACTCGACAATGTCCATGATTTTATCGATATTTTCGACAATTGACCTTCCAGTGCGTGGTGCATCTTTGACATCGAAATTACCGGAACGGAATCGACGAAACCAAAATTGCGCGTGATTGGCTGTTACAGTATCAGGACCATAAACACTATTTACATTTTCAGCCGCCTGGCTTGCGTTTTCGAAGAAAACCTTTATCCTTTATCCTTTATCGAAGAAAAACTGTAAAATATAGCATATTTTCTCTTTGCTAGTGTCCATCTTTGACGCGCGCTCAAACAAAACTGAGTCAACTAATCACAAAACTGTCAGAAAAGTTTTTTTAGTACGAAATCTCATTTTTCTAACGCCATCTAGTGGACCCCGATCGGACTTATACAACATGAGATACAGATAACTAAAGCCATCTATTGGAAAAATAATGGATTTCTTTTTACTACACCTGATATATAATTATAAGTTGTATATTTATTTCTGAGCATTTATAATGTCGTGTATACAAAGCAAAGTCAACTGTGTCGCAGTGCATCAAAAACAATTTATTTATACTTTGCTTCTGTAAATAAATTTTGTTTTCGTTTCGCATGAAACAGACTCATGTGATCGTCATGCGCACTATAATTGGCTCATCTGATCGTATTGCGCACTATGCAGACTATAAAAATGTCTGTAACATTTGAAAACAGGCAGTTCATTTTATGAATTCATAGTGTAAAGAAGTGTGTTATACACTATAATTTTGTGAAATTATGTAAGTATTTATTGTATTGTATTATTGTCTTACGCTTGTCACTCTTCATATTTATATTATTTAAATTATTATACACTCTGTGGGGTTATTAATATTATAATATACGGAAGACCGGAGCAGCATTAAACAATAGTTAAATTTTAATATTCTGTAGAATGATTCCATTTAACCCATGGAATGTTATACTGTTGGTATACGCAACATTCACTGCTCGTAACCTCCTACAAACTCCGGTAACTTCGGAAGAAATGGAAGTGAAGGAGAAGATTGTAAATATGCTCACAGACATGGAAAATAAAATGGACATTCTAATAGAAGAGGAGAAAACACTTGATTTCTATGATACAAATGAAATCCCACAGGCGGAAAGAGTTGATTTGTTGAAGCATGATGAAGATGAGGATTCCAGAAGAAGTTATTTGTACTTCTGTTGAAGCAGAAATATCAAGTGACTATAAAAGGAGAGCTGTGGATTTCTGGAAGAGCGGTAAAATAAGACCAAGAACGATTGAAGGAGTTAGACGAAAGCACAAAAAAGTTACATTAATTCGACAATTACGACAATGGGAGGACTATATCAATGCAGGTGGTAGCAGAAATGAAAGATTAAAAGCAATTTCTGAATATACATTAAACCGTTTCGCTGAAGTACTTGAAAAAGTAGTCATTATTCATGATATTAACGTTGCTCGATGGGCTAATGGAGCACAAGAAGAGAAAATGTACCTGGATTCATAGCATCACGTACGTGGGTACAAAGATTAAAAAAGAAACATAATATTGTGTTTAGGAAAATAACCAAATTTGTCACGAAAAAATCCTTGTTATCCAAATCAGAGTTAGAAAATAAATGCGATACATTTATTACAAATGTCAAATATTATATTGATCGATACGGTGTGGAAAATATTTACAATTCAGATCAGAGTGGGTTCCAATTAAAACTTCACACCGGTCGTACCTTAGCACAAAAAGGTATAAAGAAAATAGAATCCGTAGTGCAATCTGTATCAGCAACCACGCATAGTTATACCATACAGCCAACTATTTCCGCTGTAGGTAGATTATTGTCGCCTCTGTTAATTGTATTAAAAGAACCAACAGGAACATTCGATCCACGAGTACAGGAAAATTTATTCAATGCTCCTAATATTTTTATAATGGCTTCCAAATCAGGTAAAATGACATCAGATTATATGAAAATCTAGTTGAGAGAAATATTTTTTCCGAATGTCGAGCCACAATCCGTATTATTATTAGATTCATGGAGTGGACATTGTCCCAATGTAATTCAGGAAACTAGATCGGATTTTGCATCAGATATTGTTTTCCTAACCATTCCGGCCGGTACAACGGGAAAAATACAACCATTAGATGTATATGGCTTTCGATTCTAGAAAAATTTTATTAAACATTTTTCTGATATTGTAATGCTATTAGACCTTGCAATTGATCTTCATGTTAAAAGCAATATTTAAAAACTGCAGTCATTAACGCACCATCAATTCTCGTCACCCAGGTCTCACAATTTATTTAAATATGCGTGGTTTAAAAGTGGATATTTACAGAGTAGGCTAGGCGAATTCGAAACACCGGTTGAGTTTTGTTTCCAAAATGATTCTAAAATAAACTGCGATATTTGTGACGAAACTGCCATAATTATTTGCTCTTGGTGCAAAAAATCACTTTGTATTACACATTCTTTCCATGATCACCACCTTTGCAACGAATATGTGCCATAAATGTAACATTTATTTTTCGTTTATATGCAAATACTGTATTGATTTGTTTATTACTATTGTGAAATATAATAATGTGTTATTCTTCTATAATTTATTGTATTGTTCCTCCCTACCCTATAAATTATTACTCCATCATTTTTGTTAAGCCCTTCGTTATGTTTCATTCAGCAATTAATAAAATATATTGTATTGTCACACTACACGCTTGCAGAGATAACGTCGGCCTAATTAGAAAACCTCTTAATTCCAATTTTTGACAAAATTGAGACTCATTTTATTCGCTCAAATCGACGAGATAAATCGAATAAAATGAGTATCTTAATTTTGTCAAAAATTGAAGTCAGGAGGTTTTCTAATTAGGCTGATGATAATGTGTTTCATTATTTCACGTGCATTGTATGAAATACTTTTTTAATCATTTTAATTATCCTTAGTCGACATACCTTTCAGATTGTAGTGAATATAAATTTTACACATTAAATGAAGAAAATATACATTTGGAGCTTTTGTACAAATAGCGATGCTACACACATATTTGCTACTGTTATCTATGCAAATTATTCTATTATTCACGTTTTCATCAAGCATTTTTATTTCGTGTAATATTGTATATCATATCATTACGATTAATTGTAGCATAAGAAAATATGCACAAGCACAAGCAGTCGTGAAGCATAGTGCAATTGTAGAAAAATATCATAGCGTATCTACCTACTCAGTACAGTATCTATCTATTCGGGCAGAGCGGCACATATACCATCTAGTTTTCTCATTGCGTTTTGTCCAAAATATTACTAGGTGCACAACTAAATTTCCGGGTTTCACACATGGATGGTGCTAACGACACATGTAGTCGACATTTCGACATACATGTCTGAAGTTGTGTTTTTTATAGCTTGAACATCTATTAACAATAACCAGTCGTAATACCAACACATATCGCAACGCAAAAATATTTTTTCTAACAACGAAGATGTCGAGTTTTGTGCCAAATAAACAGCATTTGCGGGAAGCTTTGCTTTTCTGCTTTAACTTGAAAAAAAGTGCAGCTAAAGCACGTCGTTTATTTGAGAAGGCCTATGACGAACATGCACCACCGAAAACTACCTATGAAGATTGTTTAAACGCTTCAGAAGTGGCGATTTCGACACTGAGGACAAGGAGCGCTCCGGAAGACCAAAAACAATTGAGGACGCCGATCTGCAAGCGTTATTCGATGAAGATGATATGCAAACACAAAATCAACTTTCGGAGGCATTAAACATGACTCGCCAAGGTATTTCCAAACGTTTACATGCCATGGGAAAAATTCAAAAGGAAGGAAAATGGATGCCACATGAGTTGACTGAGAGACAGATGGAAAATCGAAGAGCCACTTCCGAAATTTTGCTTTTGCGGCATGAAAGAAAATTTTCTGCATCCAATTGTTACTGGCGATGAGAAGTGGATATATTTCGAGATTCCCAAACGCAAAAGATCGTGGCTTTCACCTAGCGAAGCATCAACATCGATGGCACAGCCAAATCGCTTCGGAAAGAAGACAATGCTCTGCGTTTGGTAGGACCAGAAAGGAATCATGTACTATGAGCTGCTGAAACCGGGCGAAACTGTCAATGGGCATCGCTACCGACAACAACTACTCAATTTGAACCATGCATTGCTCAAGAAACGGCCAGAATGGGACACGAGACACGAACGAGTGATATTGCAGCACGACAACGCTCCGTGCCATCGCACTTCCATCGTCCAGGACACCATCAAACGCTGAAATGGGGTCTGCTACCGCACCTACCGTATTCGCCAGACCTAGCCCCTTCCGATTATCACTTGTTCCGGTTGATGGCGTATGGCTTGGCTGAGCAACACTTGGCCAATTTCGAAGAAGCGCAGAATTGGTTGGATGAATGATTTCGGTCCAAAGACGCGTCGTTTTATCGTCGCGGTATTCATGCATTGCCAGAGAGATGGCAAAAATGTGTAGCTAACGAGGGACGATACTTTGAGTAAATCATTCTTTGTATTTCTCTTGAAATTTTCCATTCTTCATTGATCAAAAAAACCCGGAAACTTAGTTACGCACCTAGTAAATACCATTTTCTAATATTATATATGGATGGATTTGGTATTTAATGCTCTACAAGTTTTGTCCTTGCAAAGCTTAAAAATTTTTCCAGAGTAACGAGAGGGGGGGAGTAGTTCAACAACCCCTACTGCCACGAGGGACCAGGAAGAGGACTCCCCTGAGAAAAGGTCGGGAAAGAAGGTGAGGAGGATGGAATCACCGGACCCCCCAACTGCCGCAATCGAGGGGGAGCCGGTGGGCGCGCCACCCCCGGCTCCCCCAACAAGCGACTCCCCCTCACACCCCCAGAGGAGGGAGTCGCAGAGGTAGGGACCTCCCATGCCTCAGTGGAGGCACCTGTGGATGAGACCACTATGGCAGACGCCCCCTCGGGGGAGGCGGCGTCGCCGTCAGAGGTCTCACCGGAGGAGGTGGAAGTAGGCCGGCCGGAGGAGGCATAGAGGGCATTGCCTTCACGCTACTCCGGGCCCTACAGGCCAACCTCGACCGCGGCAACCGGGCCCAGGACCTATGGACGCATAGGATTCTGGAACTGGATGCCGGGCTGGGGATGGCCACCGAGCCGCATTGGGTGCCACCCAACCATCCGTGTTGGTTCGGCAGCCCGGACGGCTTGGTGGCCATGGTGGCAGAACTCGTAACGGGGTCCCCTCTCTGTACACTAAGGGAAACGGGGGCCTCGTACGTGGCCGTCGACTGGGAGCCCGTTACTGTGGTGGGGGTGTATCTCCCCCACCGCAAAAATAAGGTCGGCTTCAGTGACTCTGCCCGTATAAAGGGGATCCTTGATAGGGTCGGGGACGTGGTACGGTGGTGCCACCCCCTGTGCCACGACCTGTGGTCATTGCCGGGGACTTCAACGCCTACTCCGAAGGGTGGGGTTGCAGTCCTCAGCAGGGGAATCCCCGGGGTATGGCACTGGTTGACTGGGCGGCGGGGTTGGACCTCCTGTTTATTAACAGGGAGTCCACCTGCATCAGCGTGCGGCCAGGGGGTAGTCGGTCATTGACCTGACCTGGGCTTCCCCCTCGGCCGCCCGGATGTTCCGGGAATGGGAGGTGGAGGCAGAGGGCGAAACACTGTCGGATCACCGATACATAGTGTGGGCCCTCTGTCTCCCCTCCCTCGAGCGGGTGCTAGACCGCCGCCCAGAGCAGCGGGACTTTCCCCTCCCCAAGAGATGGGCCCTCGGTCGGTAGACAGGTTTCGGGCGGCCGTCCTTGCGGCCACCTTGCACCTTGAAGAGGGACAAGGTGAGTGGGACCCTAGCCGCCAGGAGGGGGCTAGGGAGATAGTGGGCATCGTGGCGTCGGCGTGCGATGTCGCGATGACCCGGTCCCACCCTCGTCGGCGCCAGGCCGTTTATTGGTAGACGGAGGACATCGCGGAATTGCGAAGAGCCTCCGTCCATGCTAAGAGGGTATATACCCGGGCCCGGCGACGAGACGGGGATGCCACAAGTGCGAGGGAGGGTTACCTCAATGCGAGGGAAGCCCTCAAGGCCGCCATTGCCGAGGCAAAGCGAAGAGCCTGGTAGTAACTGGTGAGCTCCCTGGATGAGGATCCGTGGGGGCGCCCTTACAAGCGGATGGTAGTTAAGCTCTGTCCATGGGCACCCCCGCTTACTCCGGACCGCCAGGCTCTCAAGGGGCTCTTGGACACCCTCTTTCCGAGGGTAGAAGGGGGCCCACCAAGTCTCCGCTCCCGAGTTACGGGACGGGGACGGGGACGAGAGCCTGGACCTCCTGCAGCTCCTCTGGATCGACCTCCAGGTCGATCCAAAGGAGCTCGCCGGGGCCAGGAAGAGGCTCGGAGTCAAGGGGAAAGCCCCGGGCCCCGACGGTATTCCTGACCGCGCCTGGGCTCTCGGCCTCGGCTAGGGAAACCTGTCCGATGCCATGCGGGTTCTTATCAACAGGTGCATCAAGGAGGGGGCATTCCCCCCAGAGTGGAGGAGGGCAAGGCGCCTGGGAGCGCGTCGGCCTACAGGCCGATATGCCTGCTGGACGAGGCGGGAAAGATGCTCGAGCGCATCATCGCTGACCGCCTCGTCCGGCACCTATCCACGGAGGAGCCGGACCTTGACGACCGACAATACGGGTTTAGACCCAGACGCTTGACGCTGGATGCGATCCAGTGCGTCCAGGACCTGGCCCGGACGATCGTGGAGGAGGAGGGCGGGGTGTTGCTTGCGGTGTCACTCGACATCACAAATGCATTCAACACCCTGCCCTGGCCGGAGATAGGACGGGCTTTCGAACACCACGGGGTGCCCGCCTATCTCCGGCGTATCCTATCGGCCTACTTCGGGGGCCTCGCCTTCCCGAAGGAGGGCGGAGTCCAGGGCCGGCGCGCTATGGAGCGCGGTGTTCCGCAGGGGTCGGTGCTCGGTCCCTTATTATGGAACATCGCATTCGACCGGCTGCTGTGCACTCCTCTCGCCCTTGGCTGCCATGTAGTCTGCTATGTAGACGACACATTGGTACTGGCCTGGGAGGAAGCCCGCTTCTGGGTGGAGGCGGCACTAGTATCGGTGGTGGACACTATCAAGGACCTGGGTCTCAAGGTGGCGCCTCAGAAGACTGAGGCCGTGTTCTTTCACAATGGCAGTTGCGGAGCGCCGTCGAGAACCCGAGTCCTAGTGGACGGAGTCCGCATTCACGTCGGGCCCACGATGAAATATCTGCCCCTAACGTTGAGCAGCCGATGGGACTTCGGGGCTCATTTTAAGCAGCTGGCCCCCAGAATGCGCAAGGCAGGCCTAAAACTGGCCAGTTTGATGCGCGCCCAAGGGGGCCCAGGCTGGAGGGCTCGCCGCCTTTATGCCAGTGTGGTGCTCTCGATGGCCCTTTACGGGGCGCCAATTTAGGCGCCCCAACTCATGGCCACCGGCCGCAGCAAACGCCTAATGAGTCAGGCGATGCGGCCGGTGGTCGTGCGGGCCATTCGGGGATATCGCACCGTGTCTTATATAGCGGCGACCACCCTGGCGGGCTCTCTTCCCGTGGAGTTCCTCGCCGAAGAGCGATGCATTCTCTATTGGAGGGTGCGGGAGCTCCGCGAGTAGGGGGGGGCTAACGGTCAGGGGTCTGAGGGCCCTAAGGTCCCAAGCCAGGGCCCGGTTCCTGGAGAAGTGGTCGGACATGCTGTCAGATCCCCGGGTGTCCGGGCTCCAAACGGCCGAGGCTGTCCGCCCTTGCCTGCCTGACGTGGTAGGCAGGGTGGGATGCGGACTCACCTTCCATCTGGTGCAGGTGCTGACCGGGCACAATTGCTTCGGTCGGTACCTGCACCAGATCAGGAAGGAGCCCACTAACCGATGCCACCACTACCCGGGATTGGAGGACACGGCGGGGCACACCCTGACGAAATGTCAGGCGTGGGCTCCACAACGCCGTGTCCTCGCCCGGGCGGAGGGTGCCAGGAGAAGGAGCTCTTGCTCCCGCGCATGATCAAGGCCATGTGCGGGAGCGAGGAGATTTGGGGGGCAGCAGCCTCCTTCTGCAAGGACATGATGTCTGAGAAGGAGGCCGCCGAGTGGGAGCGCCGCCCGGGAACCCGTCGCAGGGAGCGGCGGGAAAGGCGGCGCTTCCCGTATATGGGTAGTAAAACCGAGGTGGCGCCGGCCGAGGAGAGGCCTTCGGTTGATCGTGGGTTCCCTCGGCCGCCTCGGGCTCGTCTCCGTCCACGCGGGGGAAGTCGGGGTTAGTCCGACTTCCACTCCCCTGCCCCCTGTTTTGGAGGGGTGATAAGGGCGTGGAAGGAAGGTGGATGTCCCCTCCCTCCAAGTAAAAACCAGAAGTCCAACCCGGCCGGGAAACCGGTCGGGGGACTGCGCCCTGGACTCCTTGAGTCCCCCGGAGGGGGGCGAGGAGGATACCTCCCGCTCCCCCGAGTGATGGAGCCAGGCCCGAGGTGGCCGAGAGAGGCGCCAGCCCGTGTAGGCCAGCGCCCTCTCCTCATCCGATGCCACCTCGGGCCCGCTGTAGATTCCCCTCCCCTCAGGAGAGCGCCCCGCCATTCTCTGCGACGGCGTTTGCCAGGCTGGCGCCTCCATTCGGCGGCCTCCTTCTGGGAGGTTACCTTCTTGCAGAAGGAGGCTGCTATGTCCCACGCTCTCTCTCTCACGCACATAGCTCGCACTAGGTGCGGTAGCGAGAGCTCCCCGTTTCGGCAATCCACCGCCCCGAGCAGGACCCGGCGCTGCTCATCCCATGCAGGCAGCCAGGGTATGCCGCGCCGTGTCCTCTTGCTCGGGGCAGTGGTGGCACCGAACGGTGGGCTCCTTCCTTATCCGGTGCAGG
Organism: Harpegnathos saltator; assembly: GCF_003227715.2. Lineage (NCBI taxonomy): Eukaryota > Metazoa > Arthropoda > Insecta > Hymenoptera > Formicidae > Harpegnathos > Harpegnathos saltator. Next base: position 265,317 of record NW_020229885.1, read on the forward strand.
TATCTCCCGAAGCATCCATGCCCGGTCAATACCTGCACCAGGTGGAAGGACATTCCACGCCCCCTCCTGTCTGTCATTTCTGACAGCCTCGGCCGTTGCAAGACCGGACCCTCGGGAGTCAGCTAGCAAGCCTTTCCACCGCTCCAGGGTCCGGCCTTTGGCCTGGGTAGTTAGGGCCTTCAGGCCCCTGGCGGTCAGCTCTCCCCCCTCGCGGAGCTCCTTTACCCGCTAGTAGAGGATTCTCCTCTCCTCGGCTCCTAGGAGCTCCACAGGGGGGGAGCCGGCCAGGGTGGTCGCCGCCATGTATGACACAGTGCAGAACCCCCGAATCGCCCTGATCATGAGGGGCCTAAGGGCCTGCCTCATTAGCCGCTTGGCCACCGCGGTAGCCAGCAGCTGAGGGTCCCATATAGGCGCCCCGTACAGGGCGATCGAGAGAACCACACCGACATACAGGCGGCGAGCCTGCCATCCTGCGCCCCCTTGGGCGCGCATCAGCCTGGCCACGGCCAGTCCAACCTTGCGCACCCTGGGGGCCAGCTGCCTGAAATGAGGCCCAAACGACCATCGGCTGTCCAACGTCAGGCCGAGATATTTCATCCTCGGCCCGACGCGGACGTGGACGCCATCGACTAGGACCCGGGTCTCCGGCGGCACCCCCCAACGCCGGCCGTGAAAGAACACAGCCTGAGTTTTCTGGCGCCACCTTGAGACCCAGGTCTCCGATGGTTCCCACCACCGATGCCACTGCCACCTCCACGCGGAAGCGGACCTCCCCCCAGTTCTCCCCTTCGGCCACCACTAACGTGTCGTCTGCATAGCAGACGACGTAGCAGCCGTCGGGGAGCGGAGTGCGAAGAACCCGGTCGAAGCCGATGTCCTATAGCAGGGGGCCGAGCACCGATCCCTGCGGGACACCGCGCTCCATGGTGCGCCAGCCTTGAACCCCGCCTTCCTTCGTAAAGGCGAGGTCTCTGTCCCCGAAGTAGGCGGACATTATCCGCCGGAGATAGGCGGGCACCTCGAAGTGCTCGAGGGCCCGTCCTATCTCCGGCTAGGGCAGAGTATTGAAGGCGTTGGATATGTCTAGCGACACCGCCAACAACACTCCGCCCCTTATCTCCACGACAGCCCGGGTCAGGTCCCGGACCCACTGGATTGCATCCAGCGTGGATCGTCCGGGCCTGAACCCATATTGGCGGTCGTACTCCCGTATTCCCTCCCCGACATCCCGACCCAGGGCTCTCCGGGAGCCCTTCGCCACGAGTACCGCGCCCTGTCCCGGAGGGAAAAGGGGAGGTGGAAAACCCGATTGGGGTCGGGCCCACCTCCCCAAAATCCCCCCTCTCCCTTCAGAAAGGGGAGGATAAGGAGGAAGGGTGGATGTCCCCTTCCTCCAAGGTGACACCAGAAGGCCAACCGGCGGGGTTACCCGCCGGGGACTGCCTCTCCCACTAATTCCCCGAAAGGGGAAGGGGGTGCGGTACAAGAAGACGAGGGGCTCTTAGATTAGAGCCCTGGGGCCGGGGAGTCGGGGAGGGAATGCGGGAGCAGTTCCCCTAACTCCCCTCCTCACGGTCAGACAGGTAGACATCCCGCAGGGGTTTTAGTCGGTAAGAGTCCGACATAACCCCCGCCTCTCCCCAAGGGGGCTGGGGTATCTATGATGGATTTCCCCTGCGTGAACAAAAAAAAAGGGAATATGGGAGTAGTTCCCCTGACTCCCCCCACCACGGTCCGAATGGTAGACATCCCGCAGGGGTTTTAGTCAGTAAGAATCTGACATAACCCCCGACCCCCCCCCCAAAGGGTCGGGGGTATCCATGATGGATCTGTGTTATCAAAAAGAAAAAAAAGTAGTTCAACGTTTGAAATTTAAAAAAACTGAATACATGGTTGCAAAGAGCATAAAATATTGCAAAACTTTTGTCTGAAACTTTTTTTCATATGACTCATAATTTAGAAAATATTTGATAAAAATGATAACGGCTATTTTTTTCAAGGGGTGGTTTCATCCCCTAAATATGCTCCGAAGCCGATATAAAAAAATATGTATCTTTTAATTTTTGATGCTCTATAACATTCGAAGCCCATTCAAATCGGTGAGGGATAGTTGTGACACTCTCCTTGTTAAATACACATCAGTTAATATTTGTCATCTGAAACTTGTCCAATTATTTATAAAATACAGATAATTATTTAAAGTTTGATTTGAATGTTTCATTTAAATGATACATACAGGGTTCTCAAAAAGTCTACGAACGATAAAATATCTCGAAAAAAATCAGTTTTTGGGAAAAATGTTTCAGGCAAAAGTTGTAAGGTTTAAAATGATCTATTTACTGATCATATTAGTTTGACCTTGGCTAGCGCCAACAAGGTCAGGGCAAAGTCACCTTTAACTTTTCAAATAGAATGCCCTACCTGTTTTGGCATATTCTTATAACGTATTTCAAGAGCTTTCCAAAACACTACAACAAAGTATTTTTTTGTTAAGTATATCCCGAGTTATGAAGCTTCAAAGTTCCGTCGGCAGTACCGTCGCTATTAGCATTACCCAAGGTGTACCGCGTGGAGGTTATACGATCGGATTTACACCTCTTGTGTGTGTGTGTGTATGTGCCGGCGCGCACGCGTGTGTGTGCGTGCGTGTATGTTGTGTGTGCGTCTGCATGTTATGTAACAGAAACAAGGACCCCATGGTTCGTCACTCCTGTAGTATTTCATGACTCCAAACCCTTTCTGTTGTGTAAAGTGACTTTATCTCATCTTTTAAGATGTGCAACATTTTTCAATTAATGAAATGTTCAAATTGTCTTCCTTCTACCATTTGACAATGAGCTAAACGTTCATAGGGATAGCAGTATTTCAGTAATAATTTGGCCAGTGATTAATCACTGTAAATTTTTCAGTAATTCTTAGTACTTTATTTTCGTAAGGGAACTCTTAAGAAAATCTACTTTAACGAACCAGGAGTAAACTACAAAGCTTATTAAGTGTTTAGTTTGCAAGGAGTTTACTTTGGCAAATTAATCTACTAACATCAAAGGCGATCATTAATGAACATCGGACACGAAGACTTACAGCTAAAACTCGTGCATACTGGTGATTTTCGAAAACGGTTCTTGCTCCGTGTATTCTACAAACTAATCGTATTCGCTTGCGTCTTGATCTTTATCTGTTTTGTTCTTTTTTTCGTTCTACAGTTTCAAATTTCTATCTGAAAAAATATTGATCGAAAAAGAAAGGATTTTGCTGCTTATGTATTGAGGTTTGGAGACCGTGTTAGATCATATCAGGAAGTAGCTGATCTCTTCAATGTTATACATCCTGATCGCAACCCTATTTCTAAGTCTACTGTTCAGTACACAGTGACACGTTTTTCGGAAACTGGAACAGTTCAAGACCGACCTCGTAGCGGAAGACCAAAATCCGCAACAAGTGATGATATGAGTTTGGATGTTTTGCTGTCATTTGAAGAAAATCCTCATACATCTGTGCCAAGAACAGCGCAAGCCCATGATATCAGTCAAGGTAGCATTCTTAACATTTTAAAAGAGCATAAATATTATCCTTACAAAATTGTTATCACTCAAGAACTTATGGAAGATGATTTTGATAGAAGAATTCAATTTTGTGAAGAAATGATGAATCGAATTGATGATAACTTTTTGAATTTTATTGTTTTTTCAGATGAAGCTATGTTTCAAATAAACGGTTCTATTAATCGTCACAATTGCAGATACTGGAGTGATGAAAATCCACATTGGATGAGTGATCTTCGCACATAGTATCCACAAAAATTGAATGTCTGGACAGGAATTTACAGCGGTATTATTGGTCCATTTTTGATAAACGGTAATTTGAATGCGGAAAAATATGAAAATTTATTGCGAGATCATATTATATCCGACTTACGAAATAAATTTGGCGCAGCATGCAACATGTTTGGTTCCAGCAAGATGGAGCACCGTCTCATTACGCAAAAAGAAGTCGAGAATTTCTGAATTGTTCTTTTTCTGGTCGATGGATAGGTAGGAGGGGTACTATTGAGTGGCCTGCTAGATCACCTGATTTGTCTACTCTAGATTTTTTTCTTTGGGGATATTTCAAAAACAAGGTTTATGCGACAAAACCACGTAATTTGGAAGACCTTAGCAATTGAATAATGCGGGAAGCATCTCTCATCACTTTAGAACAAATAAACGATGTGCTCAGTCATTTCTATGAACGTTTAGCTCATTTTCAAATGGTAGAAGGAAGACAATTTGAACATTTAATTAATTGAAAAATGTTGCACATCTTAAAAGATGAGATAAAGTCACTTTACACAACAGAAAGAGTTTGGAGTCATGAAATACTACGGAAGTGACGAACCGTGGGGTCCTTGTTTCTGTTACATAACACGCAGACGCACACACACACACACACACGCACGCACGTACACGCACACACGCGCGCATGCGTGCACACACACACACAAGAGGTGTAAATCCGATCGTGCCACCTCCACGCGGTACACCTTGGGATGCTAATGCACTAGTACCGACGGTACTGTAACTTTGAAGCTTCATAACTCGAGATGTACTTAACAAAAGAATACTTTGTTGTAGTGTTTTGAAAAGCTCTTGAAATACGTTATAAGAATATGCAAAAAAAAGTAGGGCATTCCATTTGAAAAGTTCAAGGTGACTTTGCCCTGACCTTGTTGACACTAGCTAAGGTCAAACTGATAAGATCAGTAAATAGATCATTTTTAACCTTACAACTTTTGCCTGAAACATTTTTCCAAAAACTGATTATTTTCGAGATATTTTATCGTTCGAAGTCTTTTTGAGAACCCTGTATGTGATATCCATATATTTGTAACAGTGCTTTGATTGAAGAACCGAGTTAACCAATTAAATCGTTCTACTGGGACAAGTGCGTTGTGCGTCGTGCGTTGTGTTGTCCCAATGGGCCGTATTCATATTCCGGTCTTATATTTAAAATCATCTTAAGTTCACGTTCATTCATTACTCAAAAACTACTTGTTACCACTCTGGTAATTTAAGTAATAATGAATTATTATAAAAAGTACTGAGTTGGTAACGTTTTCATCAAGTTTTGAAGATCCTTTTCTTGACAGTTCAATGATGCATATCTCATGCATATATATTCTTAAATTTAACACAAAAGATTCAGTTATATTTATTATTATTATCCAAGAAATATAACTCTTATCTTGCTGTTATCATTGCATTTAAAGTGACTAATATCTGTATTAAAAAATTACAGACAAAAAATAACTTTTAACCTTCCAACGTAACAGTGCTACAAAGTGGTCAGTCATTGTTTATTGAATACTTGCTATCGCCATTACTAATTCTACAAAAACTACTCGTTATCACTCTGATAATTTAAAGAGTAATGAACTATTATAGAAAGTACTGAATTGGTATTGTTTTTATCAAGTTTTGAAGATCATTATCTTCACAGATCAATGTCAACTCAGTGCTTTCTATAACAATTCATTATTCTTTAAATTATCAAAGTCATAACGAGTAGTTTTTGTAAAATTAGTAATGGTGGTAGCAAATTTTTCAATAAACAATGAGTGACCACAGCGTAGTTAGTGCTGTTTATGTTAGAAGATAAGTAATTTTTTCTCTATAATTTTTTGTACAGATGTTAATCACTTTAAATGCAACGATAATAGTAACAGAGTTATATTTCTTAATTAAAAGTAATAAATATAACTGAACCTTTTGAACTTGAGCTTTTGAACTTTGTTGAACTTGAGAATATACTCTAATATATAGAATACATGTGCATGAGATAAACGACATCGAACTGTCAAGAAAAGAATCTTCAATATTTGATAAAAATGTTTCCAACTCAGTACTATTTATAATAATTCAAATGTGGGTAAAAAAAGATGTGAAATCCAAACAAAATTACTTAAAAAAAAAAGAAAGCGCCAAATACGCGTTTCAGCGTTTGTCCCGCAAATATAGATTTTAAAAACTATTATAAAAAAATAAGAACCAAGAAAATAATGTGGGATGTTATATTTTAACTTCCCAAAAATTATTTCATTGCATGGAAAACAATATTCAAAAAAAATTATGAATGCAAGTTTGTACAAAGAATGTTACATTTTATTCTTTTTAAAAAAAAAGTAATGAAATTGAAAAGTTACGCGAACTGACAGTGCAAAAATATGTTGTGCAAGACATGAAAAACGAAGCAACGAAAGCAAATAAAACAATAAAACAAAATAATAAAACAATGAAAAATAAAATTAAGATTTAGACAAAAACACTTGGCGTACTCAAAATGTATTGCAATATTAAAACAAAAGTTGTAATAGATTATACATTTCAATCTTCTAATAATTGCGTTGGTACATTTTATAATTATTGCATATAATGTCAATCTATATTTCTAAAAGTTAATATTGAATGTGTTAACACTATTTATATATTTAACAGTTTATAATATTTGGATACGCCAAGTGTTTTTGTCTAAATCTTAATTTTATTTTTCATTGTTTTATTATTTTGTTTTATTGTTTTATTCGCTTTGGTTGTTTCGTTTTTCATGTCTTATACAACATATTTTCGCACTGTCAGTTGGTGTAACTTTAATTTCATTACTTTTTTTTTAAGAATAAAAAGTAACATTTTTGTACAAACTTGCATTAATAATTTTTCCTGAATATTGTTTTCCATGCAATGAAATAATTTTTGGGAAGTTAATATGGGAAGTTTAAATATAATATCCCACATTATTTTCCTGGTTCTTATTTTTTAATAACATTTTTTTTAATCTATATTTGCGGAACAAACACTGAAACGCGTGTACTTGGCGTTTTTTTTTCGTTTTTTTTAAAGTAATCTATAATGACTTGACGAGAAGAATCTATGAACTAAGTAGTAAATTAAGCAGTTGATCGTTGTTGTGAGAGCTTTTTCGCATCGTACTTCCATTCGCAAACTACCGTGTTTCACAAGGTTTCATTGATCCGTGCAATTAGCAGAAGATAGATCAGGAGTGAGATCGAAGGCGAAAAGAATATAACCAGCAGGATAATCTTCTCTGGATATAGAATTAATTTCGTTCAAAAAGTGAATGTCCATTCCCGAGAAAAGGGTATGATACGCCTCGGTGTAGAGCATCTCGTTACCAGAGAATTTTGGCTGTAACGGCCTGCTAGGGATTTGAATTCCATCGACATACAACGAAAAGAAATTTATTCCATAATGCTGGAAATTGAACGGATTTAAATGCCGGGCACCGTTAAATGCTTTGTTATCGACAAAACCGATAATTATACGCTTTGGTATTTGTCCAAGAATGACGTTGTCCAATGTCTGTCCTACGACGCCACAATGAATCGTGAATGATTTAACTTCGACTCTCGTGAGCGGGTATTTAGCAATAGTCCTGGTCAATATTTTCGTATGAGCGAGTAATATGCCTGGATTTATTCTAGCTCTTCTGATGAGTAGTGTAGCATCTAAAATGCGTATCCGTGACATAGTATTTCCCTCCATAAGAAGGAATCTTTTGAACGAACAAGCCTCATGCGCACTTCGACACCATTGGTAAAAAATTTATCTTGATTGTAAACGTCGCAGTGAAGATGACCTATGAGATCCAGCGTTCGCCCTCCTTGTACAAAAACGGTTCGCTTGTCGAGTCCGTGATTGCATAGTGTCGCTCCAGGTAGAGCGTCCATGTTCCTTGCCGTATCGTTATACTACAGGCACGAAACCAGGTGGGAAGTTTTTACTGGTGAAGCATAATTTAATAACGCCTCTATATAAGCGCGGTAAACGTAAGCATTGTTTGGAGGAGACACGAGCTTTTGGTTGAAATATACGTCGATTTGATTGAACATCGAATGCAGTATATGGTTTACTGGGCCTACTTTTGCAGCGGCGGCTCCTGCTCCAGTTTCCGTTTCTACTCGTATGGGTAGCGACAGCATGGTGTGAGCAAGATCTACAGTTTGTAAAGTAAGAGCGTGTACGGCATAAATGGCAGTTGGCTTCAAATATCGTCCTAGTTTTTTTGTGAGCCGATAGATAAAATCTTTGTCGTGAATGCTTTGTCACAAAATATTCAGTTGGTGTCGAACTCTAACCTGAGAAACACGTTAACTGCCATGATTGCCGCATACGCATCGCGCTACGAGGCTGTGTTCCTTTGTACTCATCCCAAAGGACTAAAAATGTCATATGCAGTGGCTGCTAAATACATGGGAAAGTCAAAATCGTTCGTCGCTAAGTGGGTTCAGCAATATAAGAAGATAAAAATGTCGATGACTTGCTAAAACGTGGCTCGATAGTCAAAGTGACGCCGAATATGGAAAAAAAATTGTGAATTTGTTTAAGCGAAACCCGACCTTAATGCTTAAAATTTATGAGAAGTGTTTATTGCCGACTGCTGAACGATGCTTTATAAAAAAAAACGAGGACTGGATCTTACAGGAAGACAACAAGCCAAAACACCGGAGCAAGCTTTGCACCGAGTGGAAAGAGCAGTCTGGCATCATCACACTTGGCCATCGCAGTCGCCAGATGCAAATCCCATTGAAAATGTGTGGGCATATCTCAAGCACAAGCTTCGAGGAAAAAGAGTGTGCACTTTGAAGCAGCTGACACGACAAATTCGTCTCATTTGGAGGTCTTTACCGAACGAATACGCAGTCAACTTAATGGAAAGTATGCCTCGGAGATGTCAGGCAATTATCAATGCCGGTGGTGATTGGACTCATTATTAATGGTATAGCATTTTTCTTCTCATGGAGTACAACAAATTCAATACTTAAAAATCATTAAAAATAAATTTTTCTACACATTAGCCCGTGCACGCTCTTACTTTACAGACTATATGTATTCTTCTCCATGCCCGGATACGACGAATTCGATGGGTACGTCGTCCGTGAGAGAAGACACGGGTTTTTAGTGAATCCATTGTGAACTCTCAATGCTGGTTTATGTAGGCAGCAAGGTGAAGAGATCGAGTTCACTCTTTAAACATTCGCAGGAATGCTATGCCTATGAAGAAAGGACATGCTTCGAAAGCATGCGTTTGTTCTTTAGGAAAAAATATCTGACACGGTACGCTTCTTGATAACTCCCCGATGTTTAGCAAGTTCTCTTCCGCTTTTCTTCACTGAACGCTTCTTCGCCGATTTCTTCACTAGCTTCTTACCCAATTTTTTCCCCTGTACGTTTCTTCGAGTCACTTTCCTCTTACTTGATTTAGAAGTGTTGACTCAACGTTTGGGTGCAGATAATTTGCTGCTGTATCCGCTTAGCGTGATGAAAGGAAACTGAGCTTTTCGCTGAGATTTTCGCAGGAGTTTTATATCCAGACCCCTCCATCAGTTTCTTAATGTGTTTTTTCGCTCTTCTTTTGAGATTTGAGCCTTGTTTGCGACTCCGCTCACAACTGAACGGAGATACGCGGATGCCGGAACTCCCTTATCAGAATGATCGGAGTCAAGGACGATACTAGACTCAGGTCTCGTACGGCCTATTCGGGTCATAAATCCGAGCCGAGAAACCGGAGAAACACTCGTGACAGACACGTCCATGAGCGTTAGAATGAAACGACCTCCGTCGTTTCGGATGGCCTGCCCTTCCGGACCGAATGGCCTGCAAAGCTGCTACGTTCCTGAGAAGCGTGGAGATGCACAAGAGAACGTGCTGAGCTCGTGTCACGCGAGAGGCGACTCAATTCCTCCGGGGGCGACTAGCCAAGGCCTTGAAGACGCTTGGACAGAGAGCTCAGAGTTCTCGAAGAAGCGACCACGTCGCTCCTGAACTCACCAAAATCCTAGACGGATACTTGGCAAGAGAGAGTTCGCCAATCTCTCAAGGAGACGGCAACGCCGTTCCTAACAGCCGAGGTCTTCGACGGACGCTCGGAAAGAGAGAGTTAACTCGCTCCACACGGAGGCGATCAGAAGTTCGCTCCTGAATCGTGGCAACGAGGCGAACTCAGAGCTAAAGTGGATTCTCACTATAAAGCCTCAACCCAGCAGGGTATATTAGTACCGCAGTCAACTCAGCAGAGTGTAGAGTGCGTTGGTTTGAATCTCGACTATGCACGAAAACTGCTCTAGGAAAGCCTAGAGAGAACGTCGATAAAGACGGGCGCTACAAGTCGCACAGACCAGACACCAGGGATTGCCACAATCGGCGTTGGGCCATGCGAAGGCGTCACGCCGGCCGTTGCGTTGGGTGATATACCCGGCCGGCGGATTCTTGCCCGCGGGTTGCGGAGTCGGGTGGCGCGCCTCGTAGCGGCCACGGCTGGAGCTACTTGTCAGGCGCGGGCGGCCGGCTGGACGGCCGCGCACTTGCCTGCGAGAGACCGGGCACCTCGCCGACTGCGAGAACGACGGCGCCGGGAACCCAGACCGCCCGCCATGCAGGATCGGCCGCATTCCCGAACAAGCCTGATTCCTTGAGGCGCGTTTTAACAGCTGCTTTCAACGCCGTGTTATTCTCCACGTCATCGAGTATATTAATTCCTGCGCGTAGAGATTCTTTTCCATCGACACACGCACCACTGGCCAAATAAGGTAACATGCCTGAACAGACCACCGAGAAAACTGCCGATACCATGGCCACGCTGATACTGCGATCCTAAAAAAGCTCGCAGAATTTCACCGCCGCGACTTCCCCGGATTGTGCTTCGTAATACTCTAAATAGTGTGCCATATCGTGCTAATGACGACATTAAATGTAGCTGTCAACGTCCCAAATTCAAATGGTATTCTTTCGCCAACCAGATCTCTTATATCTATTTCGATCGTACGAAAACATGTTAATCGCAATGGAATATAATTCGGAGGTGGAAAATGCTTCATCATGTTACGGTCGTAGGCATATTTACAATCGTTGTATTCGACGGGGACTACCCGGAGAAGAGGAGAATACACGTCTCTCGTTATATAGGACTCACAAATGTCGCAATAAACAAAGAGTTTATCGGGTATGCCCCGCACCACTAGCTGGTTCGTCGGACATAACTTCACGTTTTGGCGTGATAAAAGAGTAAAACCTTCCTTCTCCAACTTTTTGGGGACTCGCATTACGATCAGTATTGGGATGGTACGCTATACGATCCTGCATAATTTTCGGCAAGTTGAGATGAATAAATTCCTCGTTCGGTCTATACATATCGAAGCCAAACATACGAGCCACTTTGCCGGAAAACTTCACGAAATGAAGACTATTGCATTCTTTAATATCACATGTGCAGTACACCGTTACTTTACCACCGTAATGAGGATTCTAGCGCCAGGCAATGTGTTTTGAGTAATGAGCTAGCGTTGTTTAAAGCCTGTAACAGTTCGCTTACTGTGGCGTAAACACCGTAGGTTATGCGGGTAATCCCGAATTTGAGTAGATTTTGAGATGGTCGTCACCCTTTATGATGACTGATTTGACGCTTTTGGTATTAATATTTTCACGTGGCAATGAAATGAATATGAGTTCTGTATCTTTTTCGGGACGCACACGTAAAAAACTAAAGGGGAATTGAATTTCGGCAAGCGCAACTTCCCATAAGCCAGTCAGCTTCACCTCTTGAGGCAATTCCGTAATAAATGAAGTAGTTATATTTTCTACTGTTGCTCGGTAGAATCATGAGAAACTGGCTTTCCTCCATCATGGTTTGGAAGCAGCATTATATTCGAAGCAGCTATCCAGGAATTGAATTTAGAAGGGTAACCTCGCCAGCTGACGAAAAATTCTTTATTAGCCCCTCGTCCTCGGCATCGTATCACCTTATCCACGATAAATTCTTCTTGTAAGTTTTTGTTTACCCCGGTTAGTTCTTGCTTGTAGAATATCCCATCGATCACTTCAACTGACAGATCACGTAATTCGTACACACGAGGATTTCGCCATTCGAGAATACGGTGAATACGAAATATTTTTTCCGTCCAGTTCGCCTCATATCCTTTCTCAAAATTCCTTTCGTTCTACTGACACGCACTAGTGTGCCCATTTTGTATTTAGCTCCTCGACTATGATTTCTTCGATCGAGTTTATCGAGATGATGGTATCGCTGCTGCATATGTTCACGAGCGATGCGTGCGTTTTCCAACGTGACGCTTGCCGATTCCACTTTAATGGTGGAATGTCGAGTGTGGTTATAAGCATGTACGATGCATTGCAAAACATCTATGTAGCGATGTGTATTTTTGTATATAAAATAGCGCCATAAGCGTTCTTTGAGCGTTCTATTGAAGCGTTTGATCACCGCTGCTTTGACATCAGGATTTCGCACCGTGCGAAAACTTATGTTCTTTTCCTTCAGAAATTTTTGAAATGCTTGACCGATGAATTCTTTACCCTTGTCACTCTGTAATCACACCGGTACTAGCCCTCCGCTTCTTGAGAGCACGTGACGAAAAGCTTCCGTCATGCAGGTCGAAGTCTTACTTCATATTGGTTCTACCCATATAAATTTGCTAAACACATCGATGATTGTCAACAAGTAACAATAGCCCTCATTGTAATTTCGGAGATTAGCGAGTTCGACCAAATCAGCCTCCTACAGATTGTCGATATTCGTGACGTTGTAATGCAAACGTGGAAATTTATGCCGTGTCGGACGATGAAATGTGTATGCATTCTGCGACTGAAGCCAACGAATAATCTCTTCACGTGTGGAGCCAGGTCCTGCTGCTCGCGAAAATTTTTTATCACAGAGTATCCCGTATAGTGTGCACGATCGTAATAGAATTTTACGAGGTCGGTCATTCCAGTATGTTCCAATTGATGAAACGTCTTTTACTCGCTGATTTAGAAGCGTTGTCGTTCACTCGCGTTTTACGCTTATGTTGATCGGAAGTTATAAATGTCGCGTGTATATGCTCTGCGTCGCGTTCTTCAGCGAGAAATGTGTCTCTGATAGTACGTTTGCACGTTCGTCCTTTCGCTGATGGAAGTCGATGTGCATAGCTGTTAGCCGCCGAAGAAGCTATACTCCATTCTAGCGGGTTCCAATCTATCACGCGTCTTTTACTCATAGATTTAGAAGTGTCATCGCTCATTCGTGTTTTATTTCTATTCTCATTGGTTGTTACAAACAGAGCCCGTCCATCCTCGTGATCTTTTTCTTCAAGCGACGTCTGGGCAATCTTACGTTTAGACCAAAGCTGCTCGTTAGGTGATGGGAGTGGAGTGCTGCTACCTCTCGGAAGAGTTTCTCTTAATCTCGCGGAAAGATCATTTTTTTCCGTGACTTCTTCCAGTAATTCTCGATTTCCTACAAATTTCGGAGGAGTACCCACTTCACGCAAAAGTCGTGCAAACTGTACTCTCGCTACTGCTCTGCTAGTTTTTCGTTCACGAGCCGCGTCGTTCAAGAGGTCGATGATATTCGATCCGCTCAGAATTCTATCATCTATAGTCACGAATCCTTTTTTTTGGTCACGCAGGGGAAATCCATCAAAGATACCCCCCGACCCTTGAGGGGGTCAGGGGGTTATGTCGGACTTTTCCGACTAAAACCCCTGCCAGATGCTTACCTGTCAGACCGATGAGAGGGGAGTTAGTGGAACTACTCCCGTATTCCCTCCCCAACCTCCCGGCTCCAGGGGGCTCAAGGGAGCCCCTCGCCATCAATACACCGCACCCTGTTCCACCAAGGGAATCCAGGATGCGGTTCCCAGTCGATTGCTCGACCGTTGGCCTTCTAGTTTCGCCTGAGGAGAGAGGGGACATCCGCCCTCCCTCCTTACCCCTCCTCCATGCTATTCAGGGCGGAGAGGGTTTTTGGGGAGTTGGCCCACCCCCAAGTGGGCTTCCCACACCCCCCTGTCCCTACTTGTCCGACGCACAGGGGGGAGACCGGACTCCGCTTACGCGGAACTCCCGGCTCCCCCCTGCGGACGGAGACGGGCCCGAGGCGACCGAGGAGGAGGACTTGTCCCACCGCTAGCCAGTGGTTCATCCTCCTCCTCGGCCGGCATCACTTCCGGCCCGCTACCCATCCCCCCCGCCGGGAAGCGACGACCACCCCGCCGCCTCCTGCAGCGGGTTCCCAGTCGTCGCTCCCACTCGGCGGCCTCCTTCTTGGACATGACGTCCCTACAGAAGGAGGCCGCCGCTTCCTATTCCTTCTCGCTCCCGCACATGGCCTTGATCATGCGCGTAAGCGAGATCTCCCCCTCGCGACACCCCACCGCCCCGGCCAGGACACGGCGCTCCTTCCTCCAGGCTGTACAAGCAGCCAGAGTGTGGTGCGCCATGTCCATCAGCACGGGGCAGTGGTGGCATCGGGTGGTGGGCTCCTTGCCTATCCGGTGCAGGTACGTCCCGAAGCAGCCATGTCCGGTCAGCACCTGCACCAGATGGAAGGTCAATCCGCACCCCCTCCTGCCTTCCAACTCTGGCAGGCAGGGTCCGACAGCCTCGACCGTCTGTCGCCCGTACCCCCGTGGGTCGGACAGGACGTCCCCCCACTTCTCCAGGATACGGGCAACGGCCTGGGACTTCAGGGCCTTCAGGCCCCTGGCCGTTAGCATCTCCTCCTCGCGGAGCTCCTTTGTCCTCCAATATAGGATTTGCCTCTCCTCGGCGATGAGCTCCACAGGTGGGGACCCGGCCAGAGTGGTCGCCGCCATGTATGATATTGTGCGGAACCCTCGGACCACCCTTATGTACATATGCCTCAGAGCCTGCCGCATTGGATGTTTCCCGTCGCGGCAGGCTGGAGCTGGGGCGCCCATATTGGCGCCCCGTATAGGGCGACCGAGAGGACCGCACTCACATACAGGCGGCGAGCCCTCCATCCTGGGCCTCCTTGGGCGCACAGAAAACTGGCCACCGCCAGCCCGGCTCTGCGCACCCTAGGGGCCAATTGCCTGAAATGTGGTCCAACGCCCCATCGGCTGTCCAACGTCAGGCCGAGATACTTCATCATCGGTCTGACGCGGATGCGGACGCCATCGACTAGGACCAGCGTCTTAGGTGGCACCCCTCGACTGCCGTCGTGAAAAAACACGGCCTCAGTCTTCTGGGGCGCCACCTTGAGACCCAGGTCCCCGATGGTTCCTACCACCGATACCTACCGCCGTCTCCGCAAGGAGGCGGGCTACCCCCAGTTCTCCGCCCCGGCCGCCACCAACGTGTCGTTCGCGTAACAGACGACGTGGCAGCCTGCGGGGAGCAGAGTGCGCAACACCCGGTCGAACGCGATGTTCTAATGCAGGGGGCCGAGAACGGAATCCTGCGGAACACCGCGCTCCATCCTGCGCCGGCCTTGGACCCCGTCCTGTTTCGGGAAGGCAAGGTCCCTGATCCCCGAAATACGCCGCTATTATGTGCCGGAGATAGACGGGCACCCGGTGGTGTTCGAGGGCCCGTCCAATCTCCGGCCAGGGCAGGGTGTTGAAGGCATTCTTGATGTCCAAGGACACCGCCAACAACACCCCGCCTCTTCTCTCCACGACCGCCTGGGCCAGGTCCCGGAAGCATTGGATAGCATCCAACGTCGATCTTCCGGGCCCGTATTGGCGGTCGTGGAGATCCGGCCTCTCCGAGGACAGATGCTGGACGAGGCGGTCAGCAACGATGCGTTCGAACATCTTGCCCGCCTCGTTCAGCAGGCATATCAGCCTATAGACCGACGTAGTCCCGGGTGTTTTGCCCTCTTTGGGGAGGAGGACCAGTTTGGCCCTCCTCCACACTGGGGGGAATACCCCCTTCTTCAGGCACCCGCTCAAAACCCAGCACGTGGCCGCGAACAGGCTTCCCTTGCCGAGGGCGACAGCCCAAGCGCTACCAGGAATTCCGTCGGGGCCAGGGGCTTTCCCCTTGGCCTCGAGCTTCTTCCTGGCCTTGACGAGCTCCTCCGTGCTCACCGCCAAGTCCTCGTCCCAATCTCCCTCTCCCATTTCTGGGAGTGGGATCCTGGGAGGACCCCCTTCCGCCCTCGGAAAGAGGGCGTCCAGGAGTCCTTCGAGGGTCCAACGTCTCCGTCGGTGGGGGCGCCCAGGGGAGGATCTTGCCCATCGCCCTCTTGTACGAGCGCCCCAACGGATCGTCGTCCAAAGAGCTCATCAGCTGCTTCCAGGCTGTTCGCTTAGCCTCGACGATGGCGTCATGGAGGGCCTTCCTAGCGGCTAGGTAGCCCTCCTTCGCCCTCGTGTCGTCCCCGCCTCTTCGCAGGGTCCGGGTAATAATGCCGCCTAACCTGGACGGAGGAGTCGCAGAGTACCGCTATTTCCTCCGTCCACCAGTAAGCTATCCGGCGACGGCGGGGGTGGGCTTGGGACATCGCGACATCGCACGCCGACGCCACGATACCCACTATTTCCCCAGCCCCCAGGAGGGGCTGGGGGCCCACCCACCCGGCTCCTCATCGAGGTGCCATGTGGCCACGAGGACAGCCGCTCGAAACCTGTCCGTGTCCATTCGACTGATGGTCCATCTCCTGGGGAGGAGTTAGCCCCCCTCTCCAGGACAGCGAAGGGCCCGCACCCGTGGAGGTTTGGGGAGGCGAGGGGCCCACACTATGTACCTGTGGTCGGACAGTGTTTCGCCCTACACCTCCACCTTCCACTCCTGGAATAACCAGGCGGCCGAAGGAAAAGCCCAGGTCAGGTCAATGACCGACTCTCCCTCAGGCTGCACGCAAGTGCTGGCTGACTCCCTGTTCATTAACAGGAGGTCCAACCCCACTGCCCAGTCGATCACCGCCTCGCCCCGAGGATCCCTCTGCCGGGGACTGCAACCCCACCCTTCCGAGTGGGCGTTGAAGTCCCCGGCTATGACGACGAGTCGGAGGTGGTACTTCCGCACCACATCCCCGATCCCGTCGAGGACCCTCTTGATACGGACGAGGCGACGATCCGAGACCGACTATATTTTTGTGGTGGTGGAGATAAACTCCCATCACTGTGATGGGCCCGTAGTCAATCGCCACAAACGAGGACCCCCTTTCCCTTAGTTCACAGGGAGGGGTCCTCGCACCGGGGTTTGCCACCACAGCGACCAAGCCGTCTGGGCTGCCGAACCAGCTTGCGCTGTTCCTCGGCACCCAATGCGGCTCGGTGGCCATCCTCAGCGCGGCGTCCAGCTCCAGTATCCTGTGTGACCACAGGTCCTGTGCCTGGACGCCGCCGCCGAGGTTGGCCTGTAGGACCCGGAGCAGCGCGAAGAGTAGGCCCTCTTCGCCTCCTCCGGGCTACCTACGTCTAACCCCTCCTGGGAGGCCTCTGGCGGCAACGCCGCATCGGCCTCCCCTGAGGGGGCTTCGGCCTTGGTGGCCTCTGTCGCGGGTACCTCCTCATGCGCGGAGTCACGGAGGGTCCCTACCTGAACGCTCTCCTCTCCTCGGGAGTATGGGGGGGTTCGTCTTCATGGGGAGTCGGGGGTGAAGCTTCCACCGGCTCCCCTTCCACTACTGTTGCTGGGGGTGTGTCCGAGGACTCCATCCTCCTCACCTTCCTGACGTCCTCCTTCGATGAGTCCCTCGTCCCAGGGTCGGGGTCCACCTTTCCCCTCCTCTTCCTCTGGGGCTGGAGTTCCACCTCTATCGGTTCCTGCTCTTCGATACCGGGGGTCGGACTCCATCCGTGCTCCCCTTCCCACTCCTGTGGGACCTCCGCGGCCTCCTTCGCCACGTCCTCCAGGTCCCCGGACGGTGGACTAGCCTGCCCTGGTCCGGTCGTCTCCTTAAGAGGGTCCCTCGTTGGGGAGATACCAGGGTCGTTACCTCCCATTGGCATTCCGGGGTCCGGTCGAACCTCCGCGCCCACCCATAATAAACCACCCATAACAAAACCCGTGGTGATGGGGCCCGTTAGCCTATTTTCCAGACACCCAACGAGGGGACGGAAAACCCTATGCAACACCCGGGTATCGAACTCGTTAATCCGGGAGGTTGCCAGACAACCCGACGAGGGGAAGAGAAACCCACTGTAAAATCCCGTGCTAGTGGGCTCGTGAACCTTGAACAACCTATTCCGGAGATTGGAAACTCCGTTATCAAATCCGGGCTAGGGCTCGAGAGCTTCACTTCGTGGACAAGCAACCTAGGTGAAGGGGAGGAAGAACCCCAATACAAAACCCGGGCATTGGGCTCGTTAGTCTGGGAGGTTGTCAGACTATCCGAAGAGGGGAAGGAAAACTCCCCCCCTCCTCCTTTGAGAGGAAAGGAAGTGGAGGTGGGTGTTCTGGTGGACATCCCGTCGTATGACGATAATCCTCCGGAACACCCACCCCCTCCAACATGGAGGACGGAGAAGGCAGAGGAAGAGTTGGACGCCGCCATGGCCGTCTCGGCTCATACTTGCGGTCATGGGGAGGAGCTCCGCCGTATGAGGGCGGAGCTCGACGCCCTTATGGCCGCGGGTGGAACGGGCGGGGCGGCTATGGCGGTGGGAAAGGAAGGAGGAGAGAAGGAGGTCCCGGACCAGCAGACCCAGGCCCCGAGGAAGTCGGAGCTGGAGCAGTTGGGGAAGAAGAAGGGGACCAAAAGTGAGAAGAGGAAGAGACAGAAAAAGAGAAGGAAGGAGAGGGCCAGAAGGATGAAGGAGTAGGAGGAGAAGAGGGCCCGAGAGGGAGGAAGCGGGATGACGGCCAAGGAGCTGCTGAAGGCGATACGGCGGTCACCTGGCCAACAGCAACAGGCACCAGTGGGTAAGGCAGAGGAAGTGGCTTGGTCCCAGGTGGTGGGAAGAAAGGTGAGGAAGGGAGGAAAGGGGGAGGAGGAAAAGAGAAAGGGGAATGCCCCATTCTCCACCCCTTCCCCTCCAAAACGAAAGGGACCCGGGAGGGGGACAGCTGCGGCGGCACAGGGCAGGCCGAGACCACCGCGCTCGGCGGCCGTCACCATCACGTGCCCCGACGGAAAATATGAAGCATTCATGCTAGAGGCCAGGCGCCGTATCAGGCGGCGGACCTGGGGATCAACGCGTCCCGATCAAGGGTCCGCCGGGTCCTGAGTGGAGCGATGCTCATTGAGGTGCCTGGCCTCAACATCGGGACGTCCGCCGACTAGCTTGCGGAGGAGCTCCGCAAGCTGGCGACGGACAAAGGCCCCGGTTATCGCGTCCAGCGGTCGGCGAAGTTCGTAGCATTGCGAATAGCCGACCTGGACGCGACGACCGGGGCCGAGGAGGTGACGGCCGCCGTGGCCCTCGCTGGGGGATGCTCGCCGGAGGATATCTCCTCAGACGAGATGAGTATCTCCCAGCGAGGAATAGGCGCAATGGTGGTGCGGTGTCCGCTGGCGGCGGCCGCTAAGGTCGCCGCCGCGGAGCGGGTCCCTGTAGGATGGACCCGCACCGGGGTGACGGCGCTGCCCGCTCGCGCGACGTTGTGTTTCCGTTGTTTGGAACGGGGACACGTGCGCGAGCGGTGCACGAGCGCCGTCGACCGCAGCGCTATTTGCTACCGCTGCGGTAACCCCGGCCACCGTGCCAAAGGGTGCACGAAGGCGGTGCGCTGCCCAGTGTGCGCCGAGGCGGGCAGGCCCTCTGGACATAAGATCGGAGGGCCTGCCTGCAAGCCCCCTCCTGGAGGGTAAAGAAAGGGGAAGAAGAAAGAAGGGAGCAGCCGGAAGGAAGTCACCGGTGGGGGGGAGGCCCGAACAGCCATCACCGGAGGACCGAACTCGACCAGCCAGGGGAATGGGAGTCGATAGGCCTCCCCCCCCACAGAAGGAAGAGACGGCCAGAACAATCCCCCTCCCCAGGCAGGAGTCCCGGAGGAAGAAGTGGACGTCGTCTCCGTGGACCTCATCAACCTCGGGTGGGAGCCGGAGATGGTCCACGAGTTGGAAACGCCTCAGCCTTGAAGGAAGAGGAAAGGAGAGGAAGAAGAGGCAGACAGGAAGGAGGACGACCCAGGAGAGGACGGACAGGTTAACAAGGTGAGGAGGGTGGAGACCTCGGGCCCACTCCCATCGGAGGTAGAGAAAGGGGAGTCGGTGGGAGCGCTGCCCCCGACTCCCCTATAGGATGGCTCCCCCTCGTGGACCCCCAGAGGAGGAGACCACGAATGTAGGGACCCCCCAAGTCTCCGCGGAGACACCCGTGATAGAGGCCACATTGGCCGAAACCCCCTCCGGGGAGACCATGACGGCAGTACCGTCAGAGGTCTCCCAAGAGGAGGGGGTTGAAGTAGGAAGCCCGTAGGAGGCGTGAAAGGCCTAGCCTACAGGCCAACCTCGGCCACGGCGCCCGGGCTCAGGATCTCTGTTTACAGAGAATGGCTGAGCTGGGCGCCGGGTTGGGGGTGCTCGCCGAGTCGTACTGGATGCCGGTAACCAGTACGAACTGGTACGGCAGCCCGGACGGCTCGGTGGCCATGGTGGCGAACCCTGCGGCGGGGACCCCTCCCTGTACTTTTAGGGAGAACGGATCCTCGTATGTGGCGGTCGATTGGGGGCCCATCACTGTGGTGGGGGTGTATCTCCCCTACCGCAGGAATAAGGCCGGTCTCGGGGAGCTCGCCCCAGTGAAGAGGGTCCTCGACAGGATCGGGGAATTGGTACGTAGGTGCCATCCCCGACCTGTCGTGGTTGCCGGGGACTTCAACGCCCACTCGGAAGGGTGGGGTTGCAGTCCCCGGCAAAGGAACCCTCGGGGCGAGTCCGTGATCGGCTGGGCAGCGGGGCTGAGCCTCCTGTTAATGAACAGAGGCTCAAACAGCACCTGTGTGTGGCCGGGGGGGAGTTAGGTCATAGATTTGACCTGGGCCACCCCCTCGGCCGCCGGGATGTTCCACGAATGGAGGGTGGAGGCGGAGGGCGAATCGCTGTCTGATCACAGACATATAGCGTGGGCCCTCCGCCTCCCCAAACCCGCACGGGTGCTGGCCCGCTGCCCTGGGGAGGGGAACTTTCCCCTCCCCCAAAGATGGGCCCTTAATGGATTCGATTCGGATAGGTTTCGGGTGGCCGTCCTTGCGGCCACCTGGCACCTAGATGCGGGGCCAGGTGAGTGGGACCCCAGCCCCGCGGACGGGGCTGGGGAAATAGTGGGCATCGTGGCGTCGGCATGCGATGTCGCGATGCCCCAATCCCACCCCCGCCGGCGCCGGGCCATGTACTGGTGGACGGAGGAGCTGGAGACACTCCGGGACTCCTCCGTCCGAGCCAGACGGTTGTATTACCGGGCCCGGCGACGAGGCGGGGATGCCGCAAGGACAAGAGAGGGCTACCTGCAAGACAGGAAAGCTCTCAAGGTCGCCATCGTCGAGGCCAAGCGAGCGGCCTGGGAGCAGATGGTGAGCTCCCTGGACGACGATCCGTGGGGGCGCCCATACTAAAGGGTCATGGGAAAGATCCGTCCATGGGCGCCCCCACCAACGGAGACGTTGAACCGCCAGACCCTCGAGGGGTTCCTGGACGCCCTATTTCCGAGGGTAGAAGGGGCCCCCACATGATCCCGACCCTCCTGCGGGGGGAGGGTGATTGGGACGAGGGTCTGGCGGTGAGTCCAGAGGAGCTCACCGCGGCCAGGAAAAGGCTCGGGGCCAAGGGGAAAGCCCCTGGCCCCAACGGAATTCCTGGCCGAGCCTGGGCCCTCGCCCTCGGCGAGGGAAACCTGTCCGAAGCCACGCGCAGGGTATTCAGCGGGTGCCTCAAGCAGGGGCTATTCCCCCCATAGTGGAGGAGGGCCAAATTGATCCTCCTCCCCAAGGAGGGCAAAGCACCCGGGATTGCGTCGGCCTACAGGCCGATATGCCTGCTGGACGAGGTGGGCAAGATGCTGGAGCGCATCGTTGCTAACCGCTTCGTCCAGCATCTGTCCTCGGAGGGACCGGATCTCCACGACCGCCAATACGGGTTCAGGCCCGGAAGATCGACGTTGGATGCTATCCAATGCTTCCGGGACCTGGCCCAGGCGGTCGTGGAGGAAGAGGGCGGGGTGTTGTTGGCGGTTTCGTTGGACATAACGAATGCCTTCAGCACCCTGTCCTGGCCGGAGATTGGGCGGGCCCTCGAACACCCATTGGGGTGCCCGCCTATCTCCGGCGAATAATTTCGGCCTACTTCGGGGGCAGGGACCTCGCCTTCCCGGAGGGCGGGGTCCAAGGCTGGCGCGCTATGGAGCGCGGTGTTCCGCAGGGGTCGGTTCTCGGCCCCCTGCTATGGAACATCGCGTTCGACCGGGTGCTGCGCACTCCGCTTCCCCCCGGTTGCCACGTCGTCTGCTATGCGGACGACACGTTAGTGGTAGCTGGGGGGAAGCCCGCCTCCTAGCGGAGACGGCACTGGTGTCGGTGGTGAGTACCATCAGCGACCTGGGTCTCAAAGTGGCGCCCCAAAAGACCCAGGCCGTGTTCTTTCACGGCCGGGGTCGGAGGGTGCCGCCTGGGACCCGGGTACTCGTAGATGGAGCCCACGTCCGTGTCGGGCCGACGATCTCGGCCTGACGCTGGACAGCCGGTGGAGCTTCGGACCCCACTTTGGGGAACTGGCCCCCAGGGTGCGCAAGGCAGGTTGGGCGGTGGCCAGCCTGACGCGCACACAAGGGGGCCCAGGATGGAGGATTCGCCGCCTGTACGTCACGGCGGTGCTCTCGATCCTCCTGTACGGGGTGCTCATCTGGGTGCCATAGCTGGGGGCCTGCCGCAGAGGCAAACATGCACTGCGGCAGACCCCGAGGCCCGTGCTCATCAGGGCGATTCGGGGTTACCGGACCGTGTCGTACATGGCGGCGACCTCCCTGGCCGGCGTCCCCTCTGTGGAGCTCCTAGCCGAGGAGCGGCATCTCCTTTACTGGAGAGTAAAGGAGCTTCACAGGGAGGGAAGAATGTCGGCCAGGGCTCTAAGGGGTCTGAGGCTCCAAGGCGAGGCCCGGACCCGGGAGAGATGGGCGGACCTATTGTCCGACCTCCGAGGTCCCGGGCCAGCGACGGCCGCGGCTGTCCGCCCCTGCCTGTCCGAGTTGACAGGCAGGAGGGGACGTGGACTATCCTTCCGTCTGGCGCAGGTGCTGACCGGGCACGGGTGCTTCGGTCGGTACCTGCGCCGGATAAGGAAGGAGCCACCACTCGATGCCACCACTGCCCCGCGGCGGAGGACACGGCGCACCAGACACTGGCGGCGTGCCCAGCATGGGCTGGGGAGCGCCGTGTCCTCTGCGGGGCGGTGGGATGCCTAGAGGGGGAGCTCTCGCTCCCGCACATGGTCAAAGTCATGTGCGGGAGCGAGGAGGCGTGGACAGCGGCGGTCTCCTTCTGTGAGACAGTAATGTCCCAGAAGGAGACCGCCGAGTGGGGGCGAAGACAGTACCGGGGCTGCGGGGAGCAGCTCCCGGGCGGACAACGCCCCCAGGGGGACGAGGGACGCGACAGCGGGCCCGGGGCAGCGCCGGCCGAGGGGGGCTCACAGACCCGCGAGGGTCGGGAGTCCCCTCGGCCGCCTCGGGCCAGCCACCGGTCGCAAGGGGGGAGTAGGGGGGCGGCGAGACGCCTTCCCTAACTTCCCCCCCGAGCGACCGGACAAGTAGGGACAGGGGGGGAGCGGTGCCCCGGTTGGGGCCGGGCCCGCTTCCATACAAATCCTCCCCTCCCTGACCAGCAGAGAGGGGGGAAAGGAGGGGGGTGGATGTCCTCTCCCTCCTTGACAGGAGACACCAGAAGGCCAACCGGCGGGGTTAACCCTCGTCGGGGACCGCGCCCTGGATTCCCTTCGTAGAACAGGGCGCGGTGCATTGATGGCGAAGGGCTCCCCGAAGGGAGCCCTGGAGCCGGGGGGTTGGGGAGGGAATACGGGAGTAGTTCCCCCGACTCCCCTCCTCGCGGTCCGACAGGTAGTCATCCCGCAGGGGTTTTAGTCGGTAAGAGTCCGAAATAACCCCATTCCCCCCTAAGGGGAGGGGTATCCATGATGGATTTCCCCTGCATAACCGAAAAAAAAAGGGGAAGGGAAACCCACTGCAAAAACCCGGATTAGTGGGCTCGTTAGCTATTTGCAACCTATTCCGAAGATTGGAAACTCCGTTATCAAACTCGGGCGAGGACTCAACAGCTTGACTTCGTGGGCAAGCAAGCTATTATTAGGGGAGAAAGAACCCTAATACCAAACCTGGGCGTGCGGCTCGTTAGCCTGAAGGCACCCGCACAGGAGAGAAAACTCCGTACAAACCGGGTGTTGGGGCTCGTGAATCTGGCGGTTCAGACATCCGAAACGGAGAGAAAACTCTGGACCAAACCGGGCGTTCGGGCTCGTGAGTCTGGCAGTCCAGGCACCTGAACTAGAGGGAAGGAAGAACCTTGACTAATAAACCCGGGCGATCGGGCCTGTGAATCTATTTTTCTCAGACATCCGAACGAGGGGAAGGAAAACCCAATGGAAAAATCTAGGAATGGAAAACCCATTAAAACCCGGGTATCGGACTCGTTAGTTCGGGAGGTTGCCGAACAATCCGACGAGGGGAAGGACACCCATTGGAAAAACCCAGGCTAGTGGGCTCGTTAGCCTTGTGCAACCTATTCCGGAGATTGGAAACTCCGTTATCAAACCCTGGCGAGGACTCGAGAGCTTGACTTCGTGGGCAAGCGACCGAAGTGAAGGGGAGGAAGAACCCCGATATGAAAGTCGGGCGATCGGGGTCGTTAGTTTGGTGGTACCAGACACCCGAACGAGGAGAAGGAAAACCCAATGGAAAAACCCGGGTGATCGGACCTGTTAGTCTGGCGGTGCTAAACATCCGAACGAGGGGAAGAAACCCAAAATAAAAACCCAAGGGGTCGGACTCGTTAGCCTAGTGAGGCAGCCGACCGTGGTATGGATAAATGAAGTCCTCTTAGCGGTTCCCGTGTGGTTTAATTCCTCCACATGGGAGTAGCTGAGAGGCAACACCCGGTGGAGCGCGCCGCGGACCCCATGGGTCCTAGTCCCGTCGCAGAGTCGGACGCCTTCTGGTTTCTGGGGGCGGCGGATAGTCGGCAACAGGGAGCGCGAGCGCTGTCGTGCACCCCCTGATCCGTTAGGCCAATGCTCTTAGTGGCTGGGGGGACCCTCGGATGCCGGGGGGCGGAGGATAGTCGGCAATGGTGGGCGAGCGCTGTAGTGCATTCACTGATCCGTCAAGCCGAGGTCCTGTGACATCCGGGAGGTTCGCTCGACGGTGGGAGCAGGGGTGCTCTCGGGGGACGGCGCGGGCTCCACGAGGGTGTAGGATGGCGTCGCCATCCAGAATAAATGTGTGGGGGGAGGGGTTCCGGAGGGGGCTGGCGACGGTGCTAATCCTCGAAGGAATGGGGCTGTGGCGGTGGCGGCTGGGGCCGTCCCCGCTCCAGTGCCGGAGAGGATATGTGCGTCGAATGAACCAGCTTAGATCGCCTTTGAAGGAGGGTTTTTCTGGGTGCCGGGTGGGCATCCCTTGAGGAAACTTGGGGGATGCACTCATCGGTGTCCCAGTCTCACCCTCACGAAAATGGTACCGGCCGGCTGTTACGGGTGTACGGGTCGTGGAGGCATGCTATCGTTGGAGTCGATGTCACGGCGGCCTGCTCTGAGGGGCGGCTGGACGGGCGCCAGGCCGCTGACCCGGCAGGCCGGTGCCCGGCTGGCCGGCCCCGAGGGAAGCGGTAGCGTAGTTTCGGTGGCGGTGATGAAGCCTCACGGATGCACTACTGCAGGACTGGAAGACTCCCGCAGCTGGTCATCCCTGCGCCTCGACCGGTCCTGTAAAGGGTGTATACGGACACGCATCCGTAAGCAGCTTGGCTGGCACGTGCCTAACGGCACGATTTTCACGGTGCCTGAGTTGCATGCGGGATGGACGGGGTCCACCATACCCCACACCCCTCATGCAATCAACGGCGCAACACCTGATGTCCGGGAAGCCTGGAGCACACACTCGGGGGTAGTCCATCCGGGAGGGAGTACCTTGGTGTTCGGCAGTTGGAGATAGTCGGTAACGGGAAACCCGCGGGTGGCGAGCGACCTGATCCGTCAGGCGAAAGCCGTCGAGCATTGGGGCCCTTTCGGAAGGGATAGCCGTCGAGTGTGACAGGTTACTGATCATCGGGTGGGGGAGGGGAACAAAAAAGTGTCCCCTTTTTCTCCCTCGTGGACGCCACCTTGCCGTGGTGGGGGAGCTTGTGTGTCCCGATAACGTACAAGGCTGTGCCGGCGGGGGTTTCGACCCCTGGTAGGTTCTACTATGCCGGGGTGGCCTGTACGGAGGGACCAGACTAAGAGCGTCCATAATAATACTCCTGGATGGGCAGCTGCCTCCAGGTTTTATCCAGGGACTGGAGGGTCGCACTTGTGTGGCCCAAAAGTCCTTACAGCGCGGGCAGAGCGGGTTCGTTAGCCTGGTGAAGGCAGCCGGTCTAGGGGAAGGAAAACCCCGAATTCAAACCCGAATAGGTCGGGTTCGTAATAATCCGACATCGGATGGATAACAATGACGACCAAGGCAGAAAACCTCTCGGTACTCGGACCCGAGAACCGGTGTAGGGAGAGTAGCGTCCCGGCTCTCCCTATGTCGTCATCGAGCGACGGGCTCATGCAGGGGTGCTCCGCAGGCACCTGCACTGACATGACAACTGCGATGCGTCGTGGCGGGGGCTTAGGCCTGACTCCCGACACGTCATCAATAGACGACAGGCCATCGAAAAATCGCTCCGACATCAGGAGTAAGAGTCGGAGCACAGGCGGGAGCAGTACTAGCTTCTCTCCGTCTTCCGACGTAGACCCGGACTACCGTGGGTCCTCTTCTGAGCGAGAGCGCCGGAGAGACCGCTCCCGCCAGGGAGCGAGTCGAGCAGGCCCTGCCGGGAAAAAATCAGAGCGGCTGCGCACCGTGTGAGGCAGAACCCCGGTGAACATCGGCCGGAAGTGCGGTCCCCACCGGGGGACTTGCAAGGTGAGCTTCCGGGTTATGGAGCGGCCACCAAACGGAGGAAGAGAATCCCCGCTTGACGGCGGGAAGCACACCCCTCACCGGAGGGGTAGTGAGACGGGCTCGACGCGCGCGGAGCCTTCGTCCGACGAGGGACCAATGGCCAAGGGGATTAGGCCAGTGACTCCAGCCTCGACGCTGTGTACCGACATGCTGGGACCCCTTTGCAGTAAAAGGGGTACCCGAACGGGGGGGGTAACGCGAGTGCGGACGGGAATAACGGGGGGAAAGTGACCACCAACAAGCCGGTGGTCCGCTCTGATATTGTGTTGTCCCAGGGCTCGCGAATCCCGGTAATAAGGGACAGTAGAGGGAGGTTCGTTGCCAGGACCACGGCCACGACTTCGAAGGCTGCCAACAGCAGCAGCAGCAACGGAGCCACCACCATCCAAGCCACCAGGGGGCGAAGATGAAGTTAGGGACGACGAGCGGCGGGTCGACCGCGTCGGTGGCGACGCAGCCAAAGCCTCCCCCTGTGCTGGTTCCAGACAAGGACCCGCGGAGTCGGAAGCCCACACATGGTAAGTTTGTGAGCATCAGGCAGAAGAGGAAGGCGGAAGTCATTAGAAGGAAGGAAGAGGCGGAAGTCCGCCTCGAGGCAGAGGTCGCGGACCTTCTCGACAGATGGATCCTTCGGTCACTGAAGGATACGCGCCCTGCCGTGGAAGTCCTTAAAGACCCTGCCTCGAAGGCGCTTCTGAGGGAGGCAAAGGCAGCGGAACTGGCCTCAGAGGTGCTCAAGTGGGGTGCGGTCAGGCTGGTGGCACGAAGGTCTAAGATCTTAAAGGGGACCTTCGTGGTACTGCTTAACCGCGCCATGGTCACCTCTGAGGCCATTATCACAACCCTCATAGCGAAGGTTGCGACCCAGGATGGGGAGGAGGAGGTCGTAGCTACGGCCAATAAAGAAATGGAGGAGCTCCGAGAGGAGCTCAGGGTGATAAGGATGAAAAACAGGAGCCTTGAGGAGGAGGCAAGGGCGAGGGAAATCGCCGTGGGCCCTTCACCATCCCAACAAATTGCGGCGATGACATACGCTCATGCGGCCAGAGGCAGCAGAGCATTGGCTGCGGAGGAGGTGGCTCGCCCAGCCCCATCACGGGCGAAGAAGCGAAAAGTAGCCCAATGAAGGGCCATTCCGGAGAGCTCCTCGAGCTCATCAGAGGAAAAGGAGAAGGAGGGTCCCACCGACAATATTCCATCGTATGATGACAATTTGCCGATGGACGCCCCAGCTCCCGTCCTTAGACCCCCCATCAAAGGGGTCCGTAAGGAATTAGACGACAGTCTTGCGCACCTCAACTTGAGGCCCGAAGAAGAGGCTGCGTATAAGGTGATCTCGAGGGGGATTGATTACCTCCTCGAATGCAGAGGAAAAGTGATGTCCGACAGGGAATCATGGATACCCAGTGCAGAGGACCTGGTAAGGGCACTTGCCCCCCTTGCTCCGACTTCCCCCGCTGTGGAGAAGCTCGCCCTCCAGGTTGAGGAGGCATCTGTCATCCCGGCTGGGGAGGCATCTGTCCCCCCGGCTGGGAATGGGAGCACTGGGGAAAACGCGAAGCAGAAGAGGGAGATAAGAAGGACCGCGGCCGAGAAGAAGAGGGAACAGAGGAGGAGGCAAGCGGCGAGGAGGAAAGAGGAGCAGCGGATGCAGGAGCTGCAGGTGCTGAAGAGGGAGGCCCTAGAATAACGGCCCAAGAATCCGCAACTTTGGACCGAAAGGCGGCTCTCCCTCCCTCTAAGGAGACAAAGAAAGCCTCCTCTAAAGTCGGTGGAGGGAGGAAACAGGAGCGGAGTAAGAAGGATACGGTATCCGATCCTGGGAGGCGAAAGCCTCCCCAGGTAATCCACCCCGCAGCCACTGCCCAGACCTCTCCGTGGCCCCGGGTCTGGAGGCTTGGAGCAGGGTTGTGGGTAGGAAGGAGAAAAGGAGGGAGAGGCAGGAGAAGAAGAAGAGGAGTGGACTGATCCCTCCTCAGCCGACAGCCGGCCCAAGGAGAGGACCAGTAACCGCAGCGGCGGTGCCGAGGCCGCCCAGATCGGCAGCCATCACTATTACGTGCCCGAGGGACACGTACAAGGAGTTTATGGTCGAGGCCAAGCGCCGGATCAGACCGGTGGATATGGGAATACCGGGAGGCTTTAGAATTCGTACAGCACGCACCGGGGCTCTTCTGATCGAAGTGCTTGGCCTCGATGTCGAGGCCTCCGCCGACCGACTTGCCGAGGAGCTCGGCAAGCTGGCGGCGGAGAAGGGCCCTGACTATCGCGTCCAGAGGCCGGTAAAGACCGCGGCGCTGCGGCTCATCGGTCTGGACGCGACGGTAAAGGCCGATTAAGTGATGGCCGCCGTGGCCTTCGCTGGGGGGTGCTTGCCCACGGAGATTTCTGGGGGAGAGGTGCGACCCACCCAGCGGGGAATGGCCACGGCAGTGGTGCGGTGCCCGTTGGCGGCGGCCTCGAAGGTCGCCGCCGCGGGGCGGGTCCAGGTGGGCTGGACCCGAGTCGAGGTGACAGCGCTGCCCGCTCGCGCGACGCTCTGCTTCCGTTGTATGGAGCAGGGCCATGTGCGCGAGTAGTGCAAGAACGCCGTCGACCGCAGCGATAACTGCTATCGCTGCGGTACCCCCGGCTATCGCGCCAAACAATGTAGGGCGACAGCGGCACACTGTCTCGTGTGCGCTGAAGCGAGCAAGCCAACCGGTCATAAGACCGGCGGACCCGCATGCAAGCCTTAAACGGGCAGGCAGAGGAGAAAGAGGGAGGCCAATAGAAGGAAGAGGACCCAACCCAGAGGGGGAGACGGTGAATGCCTCCCTCACTCCGGCGAAGAATGATGGGAAGGACCGACAGGTTCCCCCACGGACGGCCGGAGTGAAGGCAAGGGAGAAGGTCAAGCCGGCCTCCTTCCCCACGCGGGATGACATGGCGATGGAAGCGGTCGAAGATCGTACCCTGGACCCCGCCGCTCCTATGAAGGAAGAGACACTGCCGCAGAGGGAGAAGAGAAAGAGGGGAGCCTTGGAGGCGACGCCCCCGGCGGCGACACCGGAGGGGAGGAAGGCGGCAAAGGAGATGGAGGACAAGGAGCCAGCCCCCCGGACAGGAAGGATAAGATGAGGAGGGTGGAGGCTGCAAAGACTCCACTCCCAACAACTGTAGTAGGGGAGCCGAGGACGCGCCATCCTCGGCCCTCCTTGTAGGCTTCTCCGCCTCATACTCCCGAGAGGAGGGGGAGGCAGAGGTAGGGACCCCCCAGATAAGAACCTCCGAGGAAGCACCCAAGGAGACATTAGAGCAGACTGCCACTACGGAGGCACCCGATATGGAAGCCGCCACTACGACCAAAGTTCCTTCAGAGGAGACGGGGACGCCGCTGTCGCCGCCCGATACCTCCTCAGGGGGAACGACGGAGGAACGCCCAAAGGAGGTGTGAAGGCCTAGCTTTCACGCTCCTCCGGGTATCCCAAGCCAACCTAGGTAGAGGCACCCGTGCCCAAGATCTGCGGATCCACAATCTCGCGGAGATGGGTGCCGGCCTAGGATTGGTCACAGAGCCGCACTTCATTCCGGCCGGTAATCCCAACTGGCTGGGTAGCAAGTGCGGCTTAGTAGCCGTGGTAGCTAATCCCGCAACGGGCGCTCCCCCTGCAAGGCAGGAAGAGGGGGCGTTCGTATGTGGCTGTCGACTGTGGGCCCATCACTGTGGTGGGGGTATATCTCCCCCACCACAGAAATAGAGAAGGCCTAGGCGAGTTTGCCCGTATTGTGAGGGTCCTGGACAGGGACGGGGATGTGGTACGGCAGTGCCACCCCCGACCTGTAGTCGCCGCCGGGGACTTTAACGCCCACTCGGATAAATGGGGCTGCAGTCCCCGGCAAAGAAACCCTCTGGGTAAGGCCGTGGCCGACTGGGCGGCGGGATTGGGCCTCGTGTTAATGAACACGAGGTCCACCAGCACCTATGTGCGGCCGGGAGAGGAGGCGAGTCGGTCATAGACCTGACGTGGGCCTCTCCCTCGTTTGCCCGGAAATTCCGGGAGTGGGTGGTGCAGGAGAAGAGAGAGTCGCTGTCGGACCACCGATACGTGACGTGGGCTCTCCGACTCCCCACCCCTCACCGAAGGCTGGACCGCCGCCCGGGGGAGGGGGACATTCCCCTCCCCAAAAGATGGGCCCTCGGTCGACTTGACGCGGATAGGTTTCAGGCGGCTGTCCTCGCGGCGACTTGGCACCTCGATCAGGCACGTGGCGTCGGCCTGCGATGCCGCGATGCCCCGGTCCCACCCCCGCCGGCACCGGGCACGTATTGGTGGACGTGAGAGCTCGCGGAGATCCGCGACTCCTGCGTCCATGCCAGACGGGTGTACACCCGGGCCTGGCACGACGTCAGGGACATCGCGGGGATGAAAGAGGGCTACCTCCGAGCGAGAGAAGCCCTCAAGGCCGCTATCGCCGAGACAAAAGAGGGAGCCTGAGAGCGCCTGGTGAGCTCCCTGGACGAGGACCCGTGGGGGCGCCCGTATAAACGGACTGTCGGAAAGATACGTCCGTGGGCGCCCCCGCCGACGGAGTCCATGGATCCCGAGGACTTCAGGGTGCTCCTCGACACCCTCTTCCCGAAGGCTGAGGGAGGCCCCCCAAGATCCACGTTCCTGAGATTCAGGACGGGGACTGGAACGAGGATCTGGGGATTTTGCCAGAGGAGTTCGCCGAGCCCCCGGCCCCGACGGAATTCCTGGTCGCGCCTGGGCTCTCGCCCTCGGCGACGGAAACCTATCCGCGGCCACGCGGGAGGCAATGGAAGGGTGCCTAAGGGAGGGAGTCTTCCTCTAGGAGTGGAGGAGGGCCAAGTTGGTCCTCCTGCCGAAGGAGAGAAAGGTGCCCGGTGAGCCGCCGGCTTACAGGCCGATGTGCATGCTGGACGAGGCGGATAAGATGCTGGAACGCATCATCGCAGACCGCCTCGTCCAGCATCTGTCCCTGGAGGGGCCAGACCTCCACAGCAATCAGTACGGGTTCAGGCCCGGACGATCTACGCTGGACGCACTCCAGTACGTCCGGGACCTGACCCGTACCGCCGTGGAGGAGGAGGGCGGGGTGTTACTCGCGGTATCGCTAGATATCACAAACGCGTTTAACACCCTGCCCTGGCCAGAGATAGGACGGGCCCTGGGATACCATGGCGTTCCCGTCTATCTCTGGTACATCCTGGCGGCGTATTTCAGGGACAGGGACCTCGCCTACTCGGGGAAAGGCGGGGTCCAAGGCCGGCGGCAAATGGAACGCGGTGTTCCGCAGGGGTCCGTTCTGGGCCCTCTGATATGGAACATCGCGTTCGACCGGGTGCTGCGATCTCCCCTCCCCTAAGGCTGCCACGCGGTCTGCTACGCAGACGACACGTTGGTGTTGGCCGAGGGGAAGGATTGGGGGGAGGCTTGCCTCCGAGTGGAGGCTGCTCTACACTCGGTGGTGGGAACCATTAGTGACCTCGGGCTCAAAGTGGCCCCCCAGAAGACTCAGGCCATGTTATTTCATGGACGGGGTCAGGGGAGGCCGCGAAGGGCATGGGTCCTGGTGGACGGTGTCCGCGTCCGCGTCAAGTCCACGATGAAATATCTGGGCGTGACGCTGAACAGTCGGTGGGAATTCGGGCCACATTTCAGGTGCCTGGCCCCCCGGATCCGCAAGGTAGGCACGGCCTTGACCGGCCTGATGCGGACCCAGGGGGGCCCTGGTTGGCGGGCACGCCGCCTGTACGTGGGCGTAGAGCTCTCGGTCGCCCTGTACGGGGCGCCTATATGGGCGTCACGACTCTTAGCCACCCGCTGCAACAGGGACCTGCTGCGGCAGGCCACGCGGCCGGTGCTGGTGAGGGCGATCCGGGGATACACGACAGTCTCGCACACGGCGGCGGCCGCCCTGGCCGGTTCCCCCCCAGTGGAGCTCCTCGCCGAAGAGAGGTATCTCCTCTACTAGCGCATAAGGAAGCTCAGCGAAAGGGAGAAGGGGCTATCGGCCAGGGACTTGAGGGCCCTGAAGACCGGTGACCGAATCGTCAACATGTGGTCAGCCAAATTGGCCGATCCGCGAGGATTCGGTCGCCAGACGGCCGAGGCTGTCCGCCCCTGCCTACCGGAAATGGTGGGCAGGAGGGGGCGCGGACTCTCTTTCCACTTAGTGCAGGTATTAACGGGGCATGGATGCTTCGGAGGGTACCTGCACCGAATAGGGAAATAACTCACCACCGAGTGCCACTATTGCCCGGAGCTGGAGGACTCGGTGCGGCACACCCTCGCAGAATGCGAGGCGTGGAGCCAAGAGGGCCGAGTCCTGGCCCGGGCGGTCGGGTGCCGTGTGGAGGATCTCTCGCTCCCGCGCATGGTCCGTGTCATGTGCGGGAGCAAGGAGGCATGGGGGCGGCGGCCTCCTTCTGCAGGGATGTCATGTCCCAGGAGGCCGCCGAGTGGAAGCGTCTGCCCAACCCCGACCGCAGGGTGCGGCGGGGTAGAAGGCGGCGCTCCCCGGGAGATGGTAGCGGCCCCGAGGTGGCGTCGGCCGAGAGGGAACGGCGACCGGTCCGCCGGAGACCGCCCCCTCGGCCGCCAACTTCGGACGCGCGAGGGAGAGATGCCGGGAGGAAGGTGAGAACTCCCGCCCGCGCTCCCTCGCACGTCGGTAGAGGAAGGAAAGGGGGCAGCGAGGCCATCTGGGAGAAGGCCACGTTCTCCCGCCCCCCCGGAGTAGGATACTCCGAACGGGAGGGGGCGGGGAGGGAGGGTAGGTATGTCCCCTCTCTCCCGTAAATGAGACCGTAAGGCCAACTCGATCGGCATAGCCGATCAGGGCGCCGCGCCCAGACCTGGTCCTTAGGGAGAAGGGGGCGCGGCACGTGGGCGTGGGGCTCAGCAAATGAGCCCTGGGGCCGAGGTGTCGGGGAGGGAATGCCGGCGCAGTTCCCCTGACTCCCCCATCTCGGTCCGACTGGTAGACATCCCGCAGAGGTTTTAGTGAGTAGGAGTCTCACATAACCCTCCGCCCCTCGCAGGGGGTGGAGGGTACCCATGATGGGTTTCCTCTGCGTTAACAAAAAAAAGGGTCTGCCAAGGTTCGCCTGGATTCCCCGAATCAGAGTGCCAAGCACCCTAGCCCCTCACAAAATGTGGGGTTATACGTGCCCCACAACTACGGGTGTGAATTCAGGGTTTTCCTTCCCCTAGATCGGCTGCCTTCACCAGGCTAACAAGCCCGCTCTGCCCGCGCTGTAGGGACCTTTGGACCGCACATGTGCGACCCTCCAGTCTCTGGGTAAAACCTGGAGGGAACTGCTCATCCAGGAGTATTATGGACGCCCTTAGTCTGGTCTCTCCGTACAGGCCACCCCGGCATGGAAGAACCTGCCAGGGGCCTAAGACCCCGCCGGCACATCTATGTACATCATCAGGACACGCAAGCTCCCCCACCACGGCAAGGTGGCGTCCACGGGGGAGGTTACGACTCCCTGTCTGTCCCAACTTAATCGACCTAGTATCGCCACATTACACAAATGGCTCAGCAGCTTGCGCGCTTTCGCCTGGTAACTCTTTGGCACTTTATTCAGTATTCTTCCGTTGTTTTTCTGTTCGCTGGTGCGATGATGACGACTACGTCTTTCGTCTCATAAGTGTTGAGAAACGTTCAACGTTCGATGTACGTAAGACTTCAGGTTAAGAATATCTTCATTTACAGCCATACCAGCGTTTTCTTCTACCACGTTTCCGTCAGTGTAATCGTCATCTTCGCGAAGGGTATTTTCCCCTTCTCCACCGTTTTCATCACCGTTGACCTCACCAACAACAGGCTTCTCTTCTTTTTTTCCACGTAATCGGTGTTTTTCCTGCTCTCGAAAAAAGTACAGATATCGCTGAAGTACTTCTCTATACAATTTCCATTTTTCCCACGCTCTTCCGAGGACCGGAGAGTTGAGAATTCTATGCATCTCGGTGTCGAGACGCGACAGGACGGAACCCGGAGTACGCACCGTATTTTCATTCTCTACTGGTACTGTGTTCAGCTCAGTTGCGGCATTATCCTATCAAAACAGAGGGAATCGCAGTCGAGGATGATGACAACGACGACGACGCTGAAGTCGATGATGTATGAGCCTGTTGCTGCAATCTCTCGAGATTATCCGTAGAAATCAGTACCATCTTCTTGGCTCTTTACACGGTTCAAACGTGAACAGTCTCAATTATCGATAATTTTAGATAATATAGCCCCAAGTATAGGAACGATCAGATAAGGTAGAAATCCGCCTCGCTGTACTAGCGCTCTCCGTTTGCTTCTCCAATCACCGCGAACATTAGCGATATGACGCAACGTTGATTTGTCACGCGATAGACGATTTTTTTCTCTTCTGTCGAGCGGTACGTTACCTTTGAGCGTGTTGAAGGCGCACTCGCAAATATATCAGATGAATTCACGGTCAGCTTCTTGCAGAAAGGCAGCACGTTGTTTCTCCGTCAAGTAGCACAACGCCTTCAGAAGAGAGATGTTTTTCTCACCGATAGACTGTTTTGCTGCGTTTGCGGTTCTATCGCCTTTTTTCGCATTCGCTCTGCTCCCCCACTCACTGCCATTACAACAAGACTGTCGCAGAATGATCGTATGCATGGGTTTTATATGTAACTTCTGGTGGATCCACATCGAACGTAAACACAAAGCGTCGTATCAGTGAGAAAGATGCATGTACGAAACCGATACTTATCCGGGGTAGATTGTTTCAGATCGAGCAATAAATACCCATGTGGAAACGATGTAGCGTCATAGTAAGCTACTTCCAAAAACTTTGAATCTTCCGGACATACCTGCTTGGCCAAGTGACGAATCTGAGCACGATCGCGAGGGTTTTTGAACACCACGATGTAGTTCGCGTTGAGAGAAATATCTCGTTGTCCGCATCCTTGATGAAATAGATTTTGCGAAATGAGTATAACACTGAGGTTCTTGTGATGACTAGCCTTCGTGAACAGATCGACGATTATTTCGCACGATGACGATTCTCTCATGAGATTGTCTATTATCACCATTTTCGCGACAAGCGGATAGTTTGAATAATCATCCGGGCGCGGTAAGCCTTCTCGAAATTCTATCACGCATCGTCCCGATTTCGCTGCTTCATGCTGTAGTTGGCGGTAAGCTTCTTGCCACTCGGCATAATAAAATAGGATCTTGTCGAAACGTGTATCAGCCATCGCGGGTAAATAGCGAAAAAAGTCTTTACGAAAACCGTTTTCCCACAACCCGTAGGACCGCAAACGATCGATGTCCAAGGATGTTTCCAGCGCATGTCCATTTTGCCAAATGACTGATTCGGTTACCTAGTGAAGCTCCATAAATGCTGAAGAAAAGGAGAAATGGCGATGAGCTTATAACTCGCGCCGGGGGCCCTTCCGCAGCGACCGCGCGGTCCCACTAGCTCATATCCACGGAAGCGCCACGTCGAATAAACTTTTTCACGTGGCACTCGCGACCGCGGGAATAGCTTATTTTAGCGCCGCTAGCGATATTAGCTTTCCAGCGTGAAACTGTGAGCTAATAATCGTTCAATGAGCTCGTACGTGCTAACGCTTGTGGGTGAAAGAGACTGCTTCTAGCGATATAATTTGCTAAGATTTTATTGTGATTCAGGGGTCATATACAAGGATAGCAATACATATATATTTGTAAAAGAACTTATTTCTTCTTTATTTTTCAAGAGCTTTATTTTAATAGAATATATACATACAGTTTGCACAAAAATTTCTTATATAGCAAGTGCATACACGATATACAGGTTGGTCGCTTTTAGGGAAACGTCTATATTTATATATTTCTTATTCTACAAATAAGTGTTTAGATTTGGAGGAGAACACGGTCCACTATTATTCTTACGCCACTGCGTAACCGCATGGCACAGAGTGACCGGTGTTGTCGAATCTACGTTTTAGGAGCACCGGCACGCATGACTTGTTCTCGTCTTTCGTTACAATGTCGTCGTGAAACGTTGTACAACGAATCACTCTAAAACGTAGATTTATCGAAGTTTTCCTCGCATCCTCCTCCTTCTCTTCCTCGTTCTCATCGATGGGTATTTTATTGGTGACTAATAAGTTTCTTATACTACTAAAATTAATATATTTCGAAGGCTCAAAGTTCAAGGTTATCCCCTTTACTTTGCAAACTTCATGGATTTTATCTTGTGGAGTGCGAACGACATAGGCATAAAATTTTGGCCCTCTTGATACAAAGGATTCTATGTAGCTACCTTGACCATAACTTTCGAGTTCGTCCGTCATATCGCCCAAGAAATTACCCGTACGCGGCTCGTATTCATTGTATTGGGGTCGCCGGTACTCAAATATATACATGAATCAGTATCATAATATAACACTCTACGATCTAATTTTTCTAAATAAGCGTACAATTTCAAGCGTGCCTGTGCCGTCGTGTAGGTCGCTATTATGACGTTTGTAGTTGCAGAGGGAACAAGCGCCTCTTGTCGTAATCGCCGTGAGACGTAGAGAACCTCATCGTTCACGGGCAATATGTTCATGATTTCATGCTCGGGACTCGTGAGCAGCAACATGAAACGTTCGCGCGTCTTAACGACACCGGGATTCGGCAGATTAGATCGCTGACCGAATTTACCCCAGAACGAATTGGGGCAAAGCTTTGCAACCGAATGCATCCCTAAATTTACCGCGATGTTGTTTCTATCGAGAATAATACCCTCCGTTTTTTCGTATTCCCGCAGGTATCGCTCTTGGGTCTCTTCATCGTCGCTGCATTCAACAGGCCATCCGCTAGCCTCCTGCTTAAGTTGCAGAAAGCAGTTGATATATCCTGCGAACATACCTCCCAACCGAGTACTTGGGTCGTATTGCGAAATCTTATATTTCCATATCTCGCTCACGGACCTGACACTATAGCCCTTCTCTATAGCCTTCCGTAATTTACAGGATACCCAGGTTGGGGAGTCAGGGGAACTGCTCCCGCATTCCCTCTCCAACCCCCCGGCCCCAGGGCTCTTAGGGAGCCCTCGCCTCCGTGTACCGCGCCCTGTTCCACCAAGGGAATCCAGGGCGCGGTCCCCGGCGGATTTGTCCCGGCGGTTGGCCTCCTGATGTCACGTAGGAGAGAGGGGACATCCACCCTCCCTCCTTACCTCCCCCTGTTAATCAGGGAGGGGAGGATTTTGGGGGAGTGGGCTTAGCCCCAACTGGGTGTTCCACTCCCCCCTGTCCCTACCTGTCCGATGCACGGGGAAGACCAGGGGGATCCACTTTGGGTCGGGTCCTTTCGCGGACCCACCCTATCCGGACCCCCGGGTCCCCCCGTGTCCGGAGGCGGGCCCGAGGCGGCCGAGGAGGATCTGACCCCCTGTTATTCAGAGGTTCCTCGTCCTCCTCGGCCGGTGTCATCTCGGGCCCGCTATCTAGACCCTCCCCCGGGGAACGCCGACCGCCACGCCGCCTAGGGCGATGGGTCACCGGTCGACACTCCCACTTGGCAGTCTCCTTCTGGGACCGAGCGTCCTTGCAGAAGGAGAGCGCCGCTTCTCATACCCCCTCGCTCCCGCACATGGCCTGGACCATGCGCGGGAGCGAGATCTCCTCCTCCCGACAGCCCATCGCTCCGGCCAGGACACGGCGCTCCACTCTCCAGGCCGGACAAGCGGCCAGAGTGTGGTGCACCGTGTCCATTAGCACGGGGCAATGGTGGCATCGGGTGGTGGGCTCCTTACCGATCCGGTGCAGGTACTTGCCAAAACACCCATGGCCCGTCAGCACCTGCACCAGATGGAGGATACCCAGGTACCCTCGAATTCTCGATCGGCCGGATTATCATGTGTGCACGGAGATTGAGAAAATGTCTCGCAGCAACTACGGCATAAGGCGAACAATAATTTTCCGCGAACGCGAAATGGGAGTACAGGGTGAAAGAGACCACGCGGAGCGAGCCTTGTACCGCATGATCTCCACCACTCTGCTAAAGACAAAATCGGGAGTTATACCAATCAAGGCAGAACATTCTTCGCCCACGTACACGTCCAGGTGACCAAGCGGAAAAGAGCCCGTCTTTAGCACAAACGGGTACAAGGAGCATACGTCTACGTAACGTATCTTCTCCGTACCCGTAACATCGCACCAGGTGATGTTAGGCCACGGGCGAGACCAAGAAAGAGAGCGAGAGATCGAGAACGAGAGCGAGATGAGGCATCCGTTCCGCGGAACAACAACAATGATCCGCGGAAGGATTGCCGTACCGCTAGAGTAGGCGAGGAACGGGGAGAGGAGAACCCCCTCGCAAAAACGGAGCGAAAGAACGAGATTCCGTTTTTCCGGTAGAAGAAGAAACAGATTCGATTTTAGCCTCGAAAAGACGAGATTCGCTTTTCGACTCGAGACGAGACTAACCGCTTTCCGCTCGCCGACGAGAGTATCGTTTGGTAATCGTGAGAGAAATGTTTTTGGTGTTCCGACGGCCTAAAAGAAATCAGTACCATACCGCCTACACATACCGGAAGTTCCGATCCCGATCAGAGAATACAAGTGCTGTGCAGTGCAGTGCGGCATCGAGCCAGACGAGATTTGCAGAGGAGAGGAGCTACATTCCACCTCAACCCCGGACCCGCCCGAGGATCATCGGAAGCCACGCCGCCGGGAGGTTTCCGAAATTGTAAGGCCGTCCACCTGTTCTAGTTTTTCGGTGTCTCGTTCTCGTGTCGCGCCTCGAAAGCTTATTGTACGAGCGAGCAGTACCGATCCCGCGGAAATAACGCGGCGTGTATTTGTACCGGCCCCCGGAGTTACGGAGCGTATCAATTACCGAGACAAAATAAATCGAAATACCGCTTAGAAGACCGCATTCTTTTGGTTTCCTCACCCGTTCCCGGATTTCCGACCGAACCTCCCCTACTACCGACTTAAAATCTCGAGGAGCTGCCGGTCCCATCGGATTCTCGCAACGCGGTCACTCGGCTGTTTTTTTTGTTGGAGATCGGTGCGGCTATCCGCATCTGGCGCCAAACTTAGCGTGTCGCTTGGTGCGTAGGACCGTGACGCGTGGACCGACGGCGATTTGTCGACGCTTAGGAAATAGCGTCGCACTGCATGTGTTATAGTATGATCGAGCTCGCGCTCCATTCACAACAACCATTTTAACGGGATTGATTGTTGACACGTCGATACCCACCCGAAGGAATAATATCTATCTCCTTTTCACGCAGAAAGTTTTTACGAAAAACTCTCATGCACGAGGAGGCGATGGTTGTGCATTCTTCAAACACACAGACTTTTCCACGATCCAGGAAAATCTTACGGAACGCAAGACAAGCCAGTCGAAGAATATCGACATCATTCCGGCAAT
This sequence comes from Harpegnathos saltator, assembly GCF_003227715.2. Lineage (NCBI taxonomy): Eukaryota > Metazoa > Arthropoda > Insecta > Hymenoptera > Formicidae > Harpegnathos > Harpegnathos saltator. Next base: position 305,602 of record NW_020229885.1, read on the forward strand.
AGTTCACAATTTCCCGTTGGAAATCAAATTCTGTTTTTGCGCGCCATGTCCTCGTGCCATTCTAAAAACCGCTCACGCTCAGGCGGTCTCATTGTTTCGGGAGAATAGTATCCTGCATCTGGTGTCGGTCCGATGTAATGTTGATTTTCGACAGTGTTAAATAAATGCGGAAACAGGCCTTTGCCTGCTATATCCTTTAACCCGAAGGCTTTCGGCAATGCTGACAATCGCATAGGCACATAATTAATACTGTCGATAAATTTTGTTTGCCCAACGGTTAACAATATAATCTTCGTACCGTTTAAAATAAGCTTTGGTTCCACCCGATTACCGCTCTTGACCAAGTACCGTAGGATAAATTGCGCATCGAATGCGCTTGCGTTGTGTGCGATGCGAATGATCTGTTTGAAACTCTTCCTCGGTCTCGTGACAAAATCGACGAATTGTTTCATCGGATTGTCTCGAAATATAAATTCGCGTATCCCGCACCACCGACATCGCAACGCCATATCGTCTACATTCATGCAGCATTCACATATATGCTGCGCAACACAGAGCGACACAACGTGAGTTTTAACGTTTTTGTGCCTTCGATCGTATCGTCGTGACGCGTCTCAAAATCATAGAACACAAACGCGATGCGACCATTTACGCGCTTACTTGTTTTTGTCGCTTCGCCAATGTCATCAACTACGTTTTCGTTTTCCTAGTCGCTGCGGATTCATCGTGTCGGATGAACCAGTGTCGCATTGAAATGGTTTCATATAACATAGATGATTCATTGGTTGCAACGCGTTGCAAACACGACAAAAGATCTCACTGCAATTGTGTTTGTTCCTCAAGTTTTGCAAACGGCCACAGTCGCTGTAAACTGTCAGGATATTACAGATGCTCAAAGATGAAGTGCCTTGGAGCGACTTTTGCGCGCGATGACGCTCGAAACACACCGACCCGTAAAATTCACGTTGACACGCGGCACACACGGTATTAGTTCTACGCCCGATACCTCGCACGCTGGAACGCCGTGACACCGTGGATACGCGTTTGAGCACCGATGCCCATTTCCGGCTTATATTCGCTATTACAATACACGTATACAATAACCTTGGCTGCCCGATGCAGCTCTAAAATTTAATATTAGATTGTAATGCCGGGATTTTTCGTAGTACATAATATTCAGAGTCATTTTAGCTTCGCGCCCGTGGGAGGTGAGTACGCTGCTACCATCGTACATGGGAGACGCACCACGTGCGAAGGAACTAAAGTAATAAACAACGATCACGATATTGTTGCTAGCAAGATAATGCTGGAAACGCTCGATCTCGGGATTACCACACCCTTCTTCAGGTATTCGTCAGACCCTTCTTCACCCTTCGTCAGACACCGGCTTTCTGTGTCAGTTCGACCGCTAGATCTCGTTGTAATATAGAATATTGCTTCCTCACGGAATTCCATTTATCATGTATTTCTCCTGTGCGCACATTGCCGCGTTCGTTGTACACTATCGCAGCGAACGGGGAAAGCACAAATTGTCAAAGTTGTTTATAGTAAGGATCGAGCGTTTCGCTATATCTTCGTGAGTTAGTTCATACGATTTCTTTCCACGACCAGAAGGTGCCGCGATATTGAAAATATTAATTTTGAAATGTTCTAAAATGTCATGACCTCCGGCACTCTGCGCTAACGAACTCACAAGATTCCAAATCTTGTTGTAGGTCAAGTCCCGAGCGGGACGAAGTTATAAACCCGCAGGTCCCCGCGTTAAGTCCGAAGAAACAAGCGTCAATCCCACGTAGTTTGTCGCGCCACCCGAATTTACTGCGTAGTCGTAGACTTCCCGAAAAGCATTTTCTAAATATTCAGTAATGTTGGCTCCTTCTGGAAGTGGGAGAATTTGAATATTCGACTCCCTCCCGAGAATATTAAATTTTCTATAATTACGCGACATTTCCCCGAGTATTTCAATACATTTATATAAGGACTCACGATTGTTGACTGTGTCGGCTTTTGCTGTCGCTTCGTACATTCTTTGGTCCTCGCTTTGGTCGTCCCTTCGATGTTCTTTCGACTGTTCGTATCCACTACCCTGTTGTACTGTAAATATGAATTGAAAATGTTATACAGGTATAAATTTTATACACAATTAGGATAAAAATACAACTAAGAGTATAAGATATTTTCTCTCACCTTTCCTTACCTTCGATTAGTGTAGCCTGCGAGATTCGGAAGTCTTGGGTTTCACCAGCTTCACTTGCGTCTTGCGTCGTTTCATCGACTCCATTGTCATCGTACTCGATGATGTTATCCGTGACGTGAACAACGTCGTCATGAGTAATATCAATGCCGTTTTCATTTATATTGCAAGCGAAATCTTTGTCAGTTCTCGCTATTTTATTACGACTTGCTAAAATTTAACTCGATATTAAACACAAGGCTCTACAAGTGAATAATCTCATACTTTGTTTTCCTTATAGGGTAGACTGGGTACGGTTGAAACAAAGGACGGTTGAAACAGAGTTAATATCTCTCGAACCGTGTGCGGTAAGGTTAGGTGTACAAGGGGCGGACGAAGCGGACAGTAAGTTCGAACACGAAGTTCAGTGTTGCGTCGCTCACAGAGAGCAACAGTTGTTTATAGGAGGCCCTATTGTGTTTTAATAAGCAAAAGTAAGTATTCTTGTTCAAAGATTTTTGTAATTATTATGGCTTTTATTAAAGTAAGAGTATTGATTATTTTTTTCTGTTTGAAACAAAGCTTGTAGAATATGGTAGCGTGATTAGTTTTAATTTGAAATTATTGTCACCGATCATAGGAACTGTTTTGTACTCAATGGTGGGGATGGGGACGGTTGAAACATTTTTTGTGGGGACGGTTGGAACAATATATTTATTTAATTTCCTAGTTTTATAGATGCCGAGAGTACGTGCAAGAAAGACTTCGAGGGGGCAGGTTGATTTATCGAGATACAAAGACGCCTATGAGGAGGTAATGTAACGGCCGAACTCCGCGGTTCGGTCGCTGCTACATGTTTCGCGCGGATAAGGCTCGTCGGAGTCCGGGTTCGGTGAGGAGGAAAGCAGCGAGACGTTCGTGAGTAATATAAGTACGTTAGCTTTATTCTATATTTAATTTGATACAAGAGTTCGGCCCCGAAGGCGATGTCGCGGGTTGCGTTTGTAAGGCGCGTCGGTACGGTACGGTGCGGTGCGGTGAGCGGTGCGAGCGCTCGTACGAACGGATAGGCCGTGCGGAAGGCGGGGCCTATTACGCGACGCGTGTAGATCGGAACGACGGTAACGGCGCGGTGATCGGTCTCGCTTCGCGACGCTGGGCGTCTCGGACAATTATCGCCCAATACTCGCTTCGGAATTGCTCGCGTAAAAATGGTCGCCGGACCGGAGAGTTCGATTCTCGGTCGAACGCACGCACGCGAGTCGCGGGAGACGCGAGATGATTTCGTCCGTCGGGGCCGAGGACTCTCGACAGAGAAGGCGGACGCACCTTCCCTTTTCCCTACGTTCGTGGAGGAAAGCGACCAAGTGCTGCGGACACTCAGCGGAGACGGCGAACACACCGTCCCGGGTTCCTGGTTGCTAGACGGATCGCCTAAAGGCTGAATACGCTCAGCGGAGTTCGCCGACGGACGAACCCCTGACTCGAGGCGGCGGGTAAAGGCGAGATACTGTCGAGTACGCTCGACTGGGCACGCGTACACACGAGCCCAGGAAGACGGGAGACGGCCAAGTATCGAGAACGCTCGATCGAGACTGCGGACGCACAATCCCGTGTTCTTAGTCGTCGGTCGGGTAGTCGGAAAGCGGAAGGCAGAGCGAAACGGTCCGGATATTCTCTCTTTCGGCATGAAGCGTCTAGATCGAATCGGCGGTACGGATCGGTCTGGTGGTCTAGGAGCTCGATCGCCGCCGTTTTATAGTTGTTCGCGCTACGATTGATACGGCGGCGATCGAGCGGCGCGCCTATCGGCGCGAGGCATGATGACGGCGCGTGATCGCGGCCGCGCCGCGCTAGCGGCAGCGCGTGATCGCCGCGGCGCGCGATAGCGGCGGCTCGTGATAACGGCGGCGCGATCGTCTTCGCTAATTTATGGTGGCGCAAAGCGCCGTTCTTCGGCCCGACAGGTGGTCGGTCGGGCCGGTAGTAACGAGGTGCATTTGTGCCTCGTTACAGTAAAAGCAGGAGATTCTTTGCGAAAGGCGGCAGAGAAACATGGAGTGAACCACTGTTCGCTTCTAAGATATATACGAAAGCGAGATACATCCGGCAACGAAGAAAATCAAGACATGGGGTATAAAGCTTACAACCGCGTTTTTAATGAAGAGCAAGAGCGAGAGCTTTCTAAATATTTGATTCGATGTGCAGATATATATTTCGGCCTATCTAAGAAGGACGTAAGAAAATTGGCATACGAACTAACAATCAAGTATAACTTATCACGACCTCGAACTTGGGATGACAACGAGATGGCTGGTGAAGAATGGTTTCAGATGTTTATGAAAAGAAACCATGAACTGTCTGTACGTGCAGCGCAAGCTACAAGCCTTTCAAGGGCTACTAGCTTTAACAAAAGCAACGTAGACGCTTTCTACGACAATTTGACCATTGTCATGGACCGTTATAAGTTTGAGCCACAAGATATATATAATACTGATGAAACAGGCATAACGACAGTCCAAAAGCCAGACAGAGTGGTAGCTAGACGTGGTGCTCGTCAAGTAGGGTCAGTAACTTCAGCAGAAAGAGGTACATTAGTCACATTAGCCTTTGCGGCTAATGCCATTGGGAATGTAATTCCTCCATTCTTCGTCTTCCCGCGAGTGCGTTACCAAGATCATTTTATCAGGGATGGACCAATAGGATCTGCTGGAACTACAAACCCCTCTGGCTGGATGCAGGATAAAACATTTATACATTTCCTGGAACACTTCAAAAAACATACAATTGTATCTCCTTCACATGAAGTGTTACTTGTGCTCGATAACCACTCATCACATATTCATATCAACGCACTGGACTTTTGCAAGAAAAATGGCATTATCTTACTATCTTTCCCTCCCCACTGCTCTCACAGACTCCAACCGCTTGATCGATCTGTATACGGCTCTTTGAAGAAAGCTGTAAATTCGGCCTGTGATGCATGGATGCGAAGCCACCCAGGAAAGACAATGTCAATTTATGACATTCCAGGAATTGTAGCATCTGCTATGCCGCTTGCTCTTACACAATCAAACATTCAAGCTGGCTTTCGCAAAACTGGAATTTATCCATATAATCGGGATTTATTTACTGAGCTCGATTTTGCTCCTGCATTTGTGACGGATAGACCAAACCCCGAAAATTCAACAAAGGCAGAGGTTGTTCCTATTCGAAATATTAGTACACCCGAAAATGAAGCGCCACCACTATCGCCTCCTATTATTAACGAACCACCAGTAGAGTCGGTGGAGCCCTCTAATATATTGTACATGCAGCTCTTGTCACTCAACAACAGGCTATGAATATTCGACAGCAGTCACTAGTCCCAGGAACTGAACAAGAAAACATTATTCTAGGTTCGGAAACTTTGACTACACCACCCAGACGTGACAGCAGTATTAGTATTCAGCAAATTTCGCCCAAACCCTCTACAAGTGCTCAACCAATTCCTCCGTTGACACATCGACCTGAAAATGTAGCGTCTCCTAGTGCTCCACTTGTATTTACGCCGGAAGCAGTGCGACCATTACCGAAAGCTCTTCCGAGGAAAACAAACAGAGGGCGGAAAACCAGGAAGTCTACAATTTACACTGATACACCAGAGAAAGAAAAGATAAGAAAGGAGCATGAAAACAGATTGAAACGGACCAAAGCTAAGCAAGTTAAGAAAAGATTGGATGGAGGTGAGACTGAAAGAAAAACCACAAAAAGGAAGAAGACTAATACACAATAGGAATCATCATCAGAAGAGGAGTTCTTCTGCCTTGTTTATATGTCACAGTATTCAAAGAGCAGACCTGGAGAAAAATGGATACAATGCACAAAGTGTAAACTGTAGGCTCATGAAGAGTGCACAGAAGGTAGTCTTGCCACTATGTTTGCCACAATTGTGTGACTCTGAATGATTCCAAAACTAGAATTTATAAGTAAATATTTTTATTTGATTCATTAATAATCAAAATCAATAGCATTGTTAATAGAAATATTTAGTTTTAGTTTATTCTCAAATTATTTTTCTAGTCGAAGTGCCATGGGTTTGTTTTTTAAAAAATGTTGATTTATATTGTTTCTTATGAGTACATACATTGTTTATAATTGTTAAGTAGTCATATTGTCAGAGACGACTGATTACATATATTTTAAGTTGTGTGTCCTAAAAATATTGATGGCTGATTAGAAATATTGTTAAGTTGTATCTTTAAACATTGATGACTGATTTATATTGTTAAACGGTGCCATAATTATTCTTAATATTAAGATAAATAATAAATAAAACGTGTTATAATATTATACTTCGTATTTTTTGCATGTGTTTCAACTGACCCCAATCGCTGTTTCAACCGCCCCTGGTATGGGGACGGTTGAAACAAATCAGATTCTTTTTTTAATTTGATCTTATACTAAAAATAAAACACCGGGTACTCAAATGATACTGCCCATTAGTAGATAGAAACACGCTCTTGTATTTAACATATCTCCATTATCGCTCGGTTTATTATTGGCAATGCTATGAACAATATAAGCTAAATTGTTTCAACCGTACCCAGTCTACCCTACTCACGGGCAGATTTCGTTGACGAGGAAGCCTTATATTCGAGCGAGAGCGACTCTTTGGATTTCCGCTTCGTACAGTATTGGTGAGAACTGAGAAAATGAAGAATACAAGAACGTATTCGTGAACACCAGCATTTATTAGACTTAAGTAGTATGGGGGTAGATAAGGCTAGTCAAAACATTCCCCCTGCACTCGACCCTCCGACGCCACTAGACCACGCCCACCGGCGCCGGAGGGTCGAGTGGAAGGGGGATGTTTTGAATGGCCATACCTACCTCCAAGGCTGAAAATAGCGGAAATTTGAATCACCGGAATAAAAATTAGCGTAATCTGAATATTAAATTTTTATTATTCATGTTAGGCGTTGTTGTGATTCCAGTTCTTGGTCAGTTGGTTAATTTGCATATTTACTTTTGGAAAAATCTCCTTTGGAAAAACTGCGAGGCTCGAACCCGGGACCTCAGGCTCTCGAGTCAAACGTCTTACCACTGCTCTACTGCTACTCTGTGATAGAAATTGGTTTCCCGGAGTACACGTAGAACGGAGGTGTGTGTGTGTGTATGTATGGATTAGTGCGAAGTTTCTGGAAAAATCCTATAGGCCCTGGCCGCGGATTCGAACCTGAGTCCGCTGGCTTTCGAGTCAAACGTCTTATGCACTACGCTACTGCTATACTCTGATGGAAACTAGCTATATTGTGTACGTACGAAGAGAAAAACTATTAACGTCACGCATGAAAAATTTGGCAAATTCTAGAGCCTACGGGACTCGGGCCCCCACCATGAGATCCCAGGCTCTCGACTGACGTGAGCATGTGCGAGCATGTTCGAGCAGGTAGGGATCATTTCGAAGACAAAAACTACTCAGCGATTGTTGGAAGACGATACCTCTGGTTTGTATCTACCCGAATATTTTTACCTGTGCGGGTCCCCTCGCTTTCGAATTCGAAAAGTATTTACAACGGGATTTGTTACCTCGAACTGGAAATCACAGGGAAGCGAGAAGAGGTGAAGAGAAAGAAATGTACAATATTTTTCATAGAATTAATTCACATTTTATTTTTCATAATTAAGATGAGACATTGTTTAAAATTGCTCGTATTTTACATTAATTTTATTTATAATATTATTATATTTATTAATTTTATTTAAATATTAATTTTATTTAAATAAATCGAAGTAATTTCTTGAAATATAATGTGGAAATAAGTATCTAGAAACGTTAAATCTTTTAATTGCCGACGTACATTTTGCTCGATTTCCTGATAGTTTGCGAAGAGTGTCTGTTTCGATGTCCTCGTCTAAGTTTTTCTTGGGAAACCTGAGTCCTATCTCCGTTACGAGAAACCGGGCGCAATCGTTTACAAGTTTTGCAAACGTTTGCAGTTGTTCACATCGAGCGTCAATACATTTTGTTATAAGTTCTAGCCCGTCAAAAGATATTGCCTGCATCACGATGTTTACCGTGTAGACTTTTCGTTTCTTCGTCGGCGGCTGCTGTCCCTGGGATGAATCGGTAGGCATCCTCTTCGATGCGGTGTTCACCTCGGTCGTTTTCGTATTTTCAGACACCATGATCGCCCTTGCCCCATACGCCGTGGTAAAGGTAATGCTCACATCGTTGATATGGACGGGCTCTGGCACGGTTCTGGTTACCGAGTGCAAGTAATCGCCAATGTGTTTCATGTACTCCTTAAACTTTTCCCATGTGGCGAAGTCGAACTGGATCCCTGTAGAGGTATTGCCGAATAGTTTTATTGTAGGCTCGAACGTTGTCCCGTCGTTTGATGCCCGCAATCCGATTTGCATCCTCTTGGTATCCGAAGTGTTGAGGGGATAAGCAGTGGAGAGAAACATATAGCTCTCATAGCGAACCTTCCCAGAGTCACTATACGCGATCTTCTTAATACGCGATCTTCTGCGTTTGCGTTAGTATTCGCCATTATGTTTCTCACAAGAACTTACTATCCCACAGATGAAAACACGAGAACTAATATATTTCGTCGCACGAAACGAATATTAAGACTGAAGAAGCTCAAATGGTTTGGGCCCAGCTCAACGGGCTTCTTATAGGAAAAAGAAAAGTGGAGGGGTAGTTCTGTGTGCATGCAACAAATAAATTTATTTCTCAATATTTGTTAAATGATTCAGCCTAGAACGTTCTAGACTTTCTCAGAACGGAGCATACGTGTTCCTACAGGTTTCATGATGTCGTGCGAGCAGGCGTTATATTTGTCGAAGCAGTGGATCGGAAAATACATTTTATGGTCTTTTGCGAAAGTTTCCAATCGGACTCTATTGTAGTCAAAACCGATTATATCGTCCATTCTTACATCTAAATTTATGTTTAGATAAAAATATTTCTACAAATCGTTTGTGTAGGCCGCAAAGGAATGACGCACATTTTTTCACATCTGAGAATTTATAAAACGAGAAGAAAGAAGGTTTATTCTTTTGTGGCCGCGATAAGATTTATTCTTTTGTGACTGAACGGAATGCGCGAACCCTGCAGATTCCGACGGTTTTATGTTATTGCGGGAATAGGCATTATATTTGCTGAATCAAGATGAGAAAATGCCCTTTACATCTCTTTTGTGAATCGGAGTCCTATCCTAGTTAAAACTGCTTATATTTCCTTCCATGTATCTAAATTTAGATAAACAATTCTATAAAACGTTTTTCGTGTAGGGCCTAAGGGAATCGCACGGAACTCGCATTTTTCACGTCTGAGAATGCGAGCTATAGATATGAGAAGAAAAAGGTTTATTCCTTCATAGCAGGAATAATGTGATTCTTTAACAGATACCAAATTCTGCGATAAAACTAGATGAGTATATTGCCGAAAAGCGTTGGTATAGTTCGTCCTGCTTTATTTACACAGGCATTTGTGAAGGTTTCCCACAATTTTGGAAGATCCATGTTATATAAGAGTGTCCGAAGCTGCTGCGACGTATTTTACTGTTTCCATTGCTTCGAGCAACATTCCTATTCCGTGATATTCGTAAAAGTATAAGAAGATGTCGCAGCTTTTCAAAATTGTACGTGACTGTATAATCGCAGCGTCGGTAGCAAATCCAATAATCAAACGTGGGAAATATCTGTGCAAACTCGCGTGTGATAATGATGAAAAGACATATGAAGTGTTTTATAAATTCGCGGCTATGTGTAGTAGTGGCCTACTGGCGATGTTATTCGCTTGCGGGCAATTTAAAAATAACCCTCGCTTGCATGGGATCGCAGCCGAGATTGTAGAAGCGAGAAGATTACTCGAAGAAGATATCGGTGACCGTGTTCAGGACATGCTCCTTTCCACATTGTAAGTAATTTCCTTTCGCTGTGATGTGACATAAAAGAATAAGTCTAATAAATGCTGGTGTTCGCGAATACGTTCTTGTGTTCTTCATTTTCTCAGTTCTCACCAATACTGTACGAAGCGGAAATCCAAAGAGCCGTTCTCGCTTGAATATAAAGCTTCCTCGTCAACGAAATCTGCCCGTGAGTATAAGGAAAACTAAGTATAAGATTATTCACTTGTAGAGCCTTGTGTTTAATATCGAGTTAAATTTTAGCAAGTCGTAATAAAATAGCGAGAACTGACAAAGATTTCGCTTGCAATATAAATGAAAACGGCATTGATATTACTCATGACGACGTTGTTCATGTCACGGATAACATCATCGAGTACGATGACAATGGAGTCGATGAAACGACGCAAGACGCAAGTGAAGCTGGTGAAACCCAAGACTTCCGAATCTCGCAGGCTACACTAGTCGAAGGTAAGGAAAGGTGAGAGAAAATATCTTATACTCTTAGTTGTATTTTTATCCTAATTGTGTATAAAATTCATACCTGTATAACATTTTCAATTCATATTTACAGTACAACAGGGTAGTGGATACGAACAGTCGAAAGAACATCGAAGGGACGACCAAAGCGAGGACCAAAGAATGTACGAAGCGACAGCAAAAGCCGACACAGTCAACAATCGTGAGTCCTTATATAAATGTATTGAAATACTCGGGGAAATGTCGCGTAATTATAGAAAATTTAATATTCTCGGGAGGGAGTCGAATATTCAAATTCTCCCACTTCCAGAAGGAGCCAACATTACTGAATATTTAGAAAATGCTTTTCGGGAAATCCACGACTACGCAGTAAATTCGGGTGGCGCGACAAACTACGTGGGATTGACGCTTGTTTCTTCGGACTTAACGCGGGGACCAGCGGGTTTATAACTTCGTCCCGCTCGGGACTTGACCTACAACAAGATTTGGAATCTTGTGAGTTCGTTAGCGCAGAGTGCCGGAGGTGATGACATTTTAGAACATTTCAAAATTAATATTTTCAATATCGCGGCACCTTCTGGTCGTGGAAAGAAATCGTATGAACTAACTCACGAAGATATAGCGAAACGCTCGATCCTTACTATAAACAACTTTGACAATTTGTGCTTTCCCCGTTCGCTCGTCGCTGCGATAGTGTACAACGAACGCGGCAATGTGCGCACAGGAGAAATACATGATAAATGGAATTCCGTGAGGAAGCAATATTCTATATTACAACGAGATCTAGCGGTCGAACTGACACAGAAAGCCGGTGTCTGACGAAGGGTGAAGAAGGGTCTGACGAATACCTGAAGAAGGGTGTGGTAATCTCGAGATCGAGCGTTTCCAGTATTATCTTGCTAGCAACAATATCGTGATCGTTGTTTATTACTTTAGTTCCTTCGCACGTGGTGCGTCTCCCATGTACGATGGTAGCAGCGTACTCACCTCCCACGGGCGCGAAGCTAAAATGACTCTGAATATTATGTACTACGAAAAATCCCGGCATTACAATCTAATATTAAATTTTAGAGCTGCATCGGGCAGCCAAGGTTATTGTGTACGTGTATTGTAATAGCGAATATAAGCCGGTAAAAGGGCATCGGTGCTCAAACGCGTATCCACGGTGTCACGGCGTTCCAGCGTGCGAGGTATCGGGCGTAGAACTAATACCGTGTGTGCCGCGTGTCAACGTGAATTTTACGGGTCGAGCGTCATCGCGCGCAAAAGTCGCTCCAAGGCATTTCATCTTTGAGCATCTGTAATATCCTGACAGTTTACAGCGACTGTGGCCGTTTGCAAAACTTGAGGAACAAACACAATTGCAGTGAGATCTTTTGTCGTGTTTGCAACGCGTTGCAACCAATGAATCATCTATGTTATATGAAACCATTTCAATGCGACACTGGTTCATCCGACACGATGAATCCGCAGCGACTAGGAAAACGAAAACGTAGTTGATGACATTGGCGAAGCGACAAAAACAAGTAAGCGCGTAAATGGTCGCATCGCGTTTGTGTTCTATGATTTTGAGACGCGTCACGACGATACGATCGAAGGCACAAAAACGTTAAAACTCACGTTGTGACGCTCTGTATTGCGCATATATGTGAAAGCTGCATAAATTGTAACGTGACAGCTTGTGGCGCCCGTTATAGAGCATATATTAGGCAGTAAAACCTGCATTTTGGCGGCGGCACGTCCGTATGAGCAGGGCGCCCGCGGATTTTGGGTGAAATGGTAATGTGAGCTGGGGGTCTTCCCGGCGGTTGTGGCGGACAGGGGAGAGATTCGGCGAGACGACGGGGCACGGCGGCAAGACCGCGCAAGGCTCCCTGGGAGGTCGCGCGAGTGGGGGTCCTCCGAGCCGATGTCCTTGCGGAAGCAGGAAGGATTCGACCTATTGCGCTGTAAGATGTCGAGCGAGCGAGCGAACGAGCGAGCGGCGGACGAGCGAACGGAGAACGAGCGAACGGGGAACGAACGAACGGGGTTTGAGCGAGGATGTAGCTGGACCGGAAGGAGGAAGTCGCCGCGTAAGCCTCCACCATACTTTTTGGCATCTCGTGAATGTGGCCGGGTCTTCTTTCGGAAGGCCGCGGGCTAAACGGTCGACGCGGTCGGAACCCGACTAACGTGTAGCGATTGCGGTGTATGGCGAAGCACGTCGGACGGAGTATCCGTCGACGGTTCGAGAGGCCTGTACATTTGTATCGGAGAAAAATCGGGTGGGTGGCGACTAGCCGTCCCGCCCGCCACGTTGTATGATCGACAACAGATGTTGCATGTTCTAACAAACAGACGAGACCATCTTCTTATTGCGCCGGTAATCTATTTTGCGAACTCGCCCACCTCCGACTTAAATATCGTAAAGCTAGTCGGTCCCGCACGGGGCGATAATCGGAGGTCGCGATCCGATAGGAGAATTTGGCGATGGATGCGAAGATCGGTGATACGGCCGTCTCCGTACCTGGCGTCCAATAAGTTCATAATATTTTTCGCGGTAGTATATTCGGTCGGATCGGACCCACCGCGTTCGCTACCAGCGGAATTTCCGCGACGGATAAAATCTTGCGCGGTACCTTAGTGTTCTTTATCCTTTAGTGAAAAACGTCGCAGAATGTAAACGATATGGCGTTGCGATGTTGTTGGTGCGGGATACGCGAATTTATATTTCGAGACAATCCGGTGAAACAATTTGTCAATTTTGTCACGAGACCGAGAAAGAGTTTCAAACAGATCATCTGCATCACACACAACGCAAGCGTATTCGATGCGCAATTTTTTCGTAAAAGCTTTCTGCGTGAAAAGGACATAGGTATCATTCCTTTGGGTGGTTAGGATATCGGCGTGTCAACAATCAATCCCGCAAAGCGTTAAAATGGTTGTTGTGGATGGAGCACGAGCTCGGTCATACTATAACACATGCAGGTAGATCTCGCGAACATCGCATATCAGAAGGGCTGCTCGTCGATGGGTATTACGAGACAACAAATCCTGCGCAAAGACACGTGTTGCAATTTCACGGGTGTTTTTGGCATGTATGTCCCGCGCGTTCAGGGTGAATCGTGATAGCCCGCTCTCGACCACCGTGAAGGGGGATAATGTTGAGTCGCGATACGAGCATACACGCGTGACAACATCTCGTTTACAGAAGCTAGGTTACATCGTAACGGAGAAGTAGGAGTGCGTCTTCGATCAGGAGTTGCAGGACAATCAACTGATGCGCGATTTCCTTGCGAATCACTCGATGTTAGAAACTGAACCTCTCGATCTTCGCGAAGCGTCCTTCGGTGGTCGTACAGGGAACATCGTCACCCGGTACGATGTTACGGGTATGGAGAAGATATGTTACGTAGACGTATGCTCCTTGTACACGTTTGTGCTAAAGACGGGCTCTTTTCCGCTCGGTCATTCGGACGTGTACGTGGGCGAAGAATGTTCCGCCTTGATTGGTATAGCTTCCGGTTTTGACTTTAGCAGAGTGGAGGGGATCGTGCGGTACAAGGTGCTCGCTCCGCGTGATCTCTTTCACCCTGTACTCCCATTTCGCGCAGAAAATTATTGTTCACCCTATGCCGTAGTTGCTGCGAGACATTTTCTCAATCTCCGTGCACACATGATAATCCGACCGATCGAGAATTCGAGGGTACCTGGGTAGCCTGTGAATTACGGGAGGCTATAGAGAAGAGCTATAGTGTCAGGTCCGTGAGCGAGATATGGAAATATAAGATTTCGCAATACGACCCAAGTCGGTTGGGAGGTATATATCAACTGCTTTCTGCAACTTAAGCAGGAGGCTAGCGGATGGCCTGTTGAATGCAGCGACGATGAAGAGACCCAAGAGCGATACCTGCGGGAATACGAAAAAACGGAGGGTATTATTCTCGATAGAAACAACATCGCGGTAAATTTAGGGATGCATTCGGTTGCAAAGCTTTGCCCCAATTCGTTCTGGGGTAAATTCGGTCAGCGATCTAATCTGCCGAATCCCGGTGTCGTTAAGACGCGCGAACGTTTCATGTTGCTGCTCACGAGTCCCGAGCATGAAATCATGAACATATTGCCCGTGAACGATGAGGTTCTCTACGTCTCACGGCGATTACGACAAGAGGCGCTTGTTCCCTCTGCAACTACAAACGTCATAATAGCGACCTACACGACGGCACAGGCACGCTTGAAATTACATGATTATTTAGAAAATTTAGACCGTCGAGTGTTATATTATGATACTGATTCATGTATATACTTGAGCACCGGTGACCCCAATGAGTACGAGCCGCGTACAGGCAATTTTTTGGGTGATATGACGGATGAACTCGAATGTTATGGTCAAGGTAGGAACATAAAGTTCTTTGTATCCAGAGGCCCAAAATTTTATGCCTATGTCGTTCGTACACGACAAGGTAGAATCCACGAAGTTTGCAAAGTAAAGGGGATTACCTTGAACTTTGAGACTTCGAAATATATTAATTTTAATAATATAAAAAATTTATTAATCGCTAATAAAACACCTATCGAAGAGAACGAGGAGGAGAAAGAGGATGCGAGGAAAACTTCCATAAATCTACGTTTTAGAGCGATTCGACGTACCGCGTTTCACGACATTGTAACGAGAGACGAGAGCAAGTCATGCGTGCCGGTGCTACTAAAACGTAGATTCAACGATACAGGTCACTCTGTGCCATGCGGTTACGTAGTGGCGTAAGAATAGTAGTGGAGCGTGTACTTTCTCCTTCAAATATAAACACTTATTTGTAGAGTAAGAAAAATACAAATATAGACGTTCCCCCAAAAGCGACCAACCTGTATATCACGTATGCACTAGCTCTATAAGAAACTTTTGTGCAAACTGTATGTATATATTCTATTAAAATAAAGCTTTTTCAAAATAAAGAAGAAATAAGTTCTTTTACAAAGGTATATGTATTTCTATCCTTGTATACGATTCCTGATCACAATAAAATTATTATTATTATTAAATTATTATTAGCTCACAGTTTCACGCTGGAAAGCTAATATCGCTAGCGGCGCTAAAATAAGCTATTCCCGCGGCCGCGAGCGTCACATGAAAAAGCTATTCGACGTGGCGCTTCCGCGGATATGAGCTTGCGGGACCGCGCGACTGCCGCCGCAGAAGGGCCCTCCGGCGCGAGTAAGGCATAAGCTCATCGCCATTTCTCCTTTTCTTCAGCATTTATGTAGCTTCACTAGGTAACCGAATCAGTCATTTAACAAAATGGACGCGCTGGAAACATCTTTGGACATCGATCGTTTGCGGCCTCATCCGGGGTTGTTGCCCTACGGGTTGTTGGAAAACTTCTCGTAAAGACTTTTCTTCGTTATTTACCCGCGATGGCGGATACACGTTTCGACAGGATCCTATTTTATTATGCCGAGTGGCAAGAGGCTTACCGCCAACTACAGCATGAAGCGGCGAAATCCGGACGATATGTGATAGAATTTCGAGAAGGCTTACTGCGCCCGGATGATTATTCAAACGATCCGCTTGTCGCGAAAATGGTGATAATAGACGATCTCATGAGGGAATCGTCATCGTGCGAATTAATCGTCGATCTGTTCACGAAGGGTAGTCATCACAAGAACTTCAGTGTTATACTCATTTCGCAAAATCTATTTCATCAAGAACGCGGACAACAAGATATTTCTCTCAACGCAAACTACATCGTGGTGTTCAAAAACCCTCGCGATCGTGCTCAGATTCGTACCTTGGCCAGGCAGGTATGTCCGGAAGATTCAAAGTTTTTGGAAGAAGCTTACTATGACGCTACATTGTTTCCACATGGGTATTTGTTGCTCGATTTGAAATAATCTACCCCGGATGAGTATCGGTGTCGTACATGCATCTTCCCCACTGATACGACGCTTTGTGTTTACATTCGGTGTGGATCCACTAGAAGTTACATATGCATACAAAACCCATGCATACGATCATTCTGCGACAGTCTTATCGTCGTAATGGCAATGAGTGGGGGAGCAGAGCGAATGCGAAAGAAGGCGATAGAACTGCAAACGCAGCAAAACGGTCCATCGGTGAGAAAAACATCTCTCTTCTAAAGGCGTTGTGCTACTTGACGGAGAAATAACGTGCTGCCTTTCTGCAAGAAGCTGACCGTGAATTCATCTGATATATTTGCGAGTGCGCCTTCAACACGCTCAAAGGTAACGTACCGCTCGACAGAAGAGAAAAAAATCGTCTATCGCGTGACAAATCAACGTTGCGTCATATCGCTAATGTTCGCGGTGATTGGAGAAGCAAACGGAGAACGATAGTACAGCGAGGCGGATTTCTACCTTATCTGATCGTTCCTATACTCGGGGCTATATTATCCAAAATTATCGGTAATTGAGACTGTTCACGTTTGAACCATGTAAAGAGCCAAGAAGATGGTACTGATTTCTACGGATAATCTCGAGAGATTGCAGCAACAGGCTCATACATCATCAACTTCAGCGTTGTCGTCGTTGTCGTCTTCCTCGACTGTGATTCCCCCTGTTTTGACAGATAATGCCGCAACTGGGCTGAACATAGCATCAGTAGAGAATGAAAATACGGTACGTACTCCGGGTTCCGTCCTGTCGCGTCTCGACGCCAAGATGCCGAGAATTCTCAACTCTCCGGTCCTCAGCATGGTAGGAGCATGGGAAAAATGGAGATTGTTCGCGTAAAGGCGAAATTGGTTTCGCCTCGAGCGACTCCTGATTAGCACGTGAACCCGGTGCGACGTCGGTCTTATCAATGCCAACTTCGATTCGTTTTTCTGTTGTTCGCTCCAATCAGATAAACACGACCACCTTAAGTCGTGGAAAAAAGCACGCGTACTCAAGTCATGTGCTTCTGGCGCTGGCCGACAACGCTCATCGTTAGCCAGCCAATAGGCGATCGACACCGCGCTGCATGTGCGATAGCTCGTGTTGGCCGCGTGATCGACGTCGCGCTGGCCGGTGCATCGCTCTCGCGCGTTTTCACGTGGCTTCGTCTGGATCGTAATGCCCGTGAGTCGTACAAGGCATGCGCGCCCAGCGGGGGCCACCAATCCACTCGGCGTATCTTATGACACGCGTGCACGGAAGCAATTAGCCATACAATGCGAATATCTGCGCAACGCGGACCGATGAGCGGATCGATCGCTCACGTTGAGGAGCGGTTAGGTGGGTCGATAACGGCCAGAGCCAAATCACAAGTCGAGCGGATAACCGTTTCTCGGGTACGTGTGGCATTGCGCGTATCGATTAGCGATCCCTCGTGCTACCCGCGTGTAGGATCACGCCGTTCATCGGCGATCTCTCCGGACTTGGATTGTTGAGCCGTTTGCCGCGCCGCAGCCTCGGCGAGTGAAGTCGAGCGGTTGTGTTTCGCGTGAGTCCGTCTTCCGATCGAGCTTCGCGCCGTCCGTGTTGTTGTGAGTCGACGCGGAAATGATACCATCGTTCGACGATCATCGAAAACTCTATATAACGGTTTCGGTAACCGTTGCGCTCGTCGCCGATAACCCTGTGAATTGAGTGTCGAACTGTCATTGTCGTGGACTCTGTTAATGTGCTGTCTTGCGTGAATCGTGCCGCGTCTCAAAATATAAATGCAATATTTATAAACTATCACGGTCTCCTATCATTTTTCTTGTTTAAAGGATCCCGAACCGTCCTCGCTTCCTTGTACTGGGCGGTATCAGCCCAACGCGATTCGCGCGTGTGACCGGCCGACGGCAGCGAGCGCTCGCTCGCCGACGGACAAAAATTCGACGTGCTCGCGCGAAAAGAAATTATATAGAGAAGTACTTCAGCGATATTTGTACTTTTTTCGAGAGTGGGAAAAACACCGATTACGCGGAAAAAAAAGAAGCCTATTGTTGGTGAGGCCGACGGTGATGAAAACGGTGGGGAAGGGGAAAATGCCCCTCGCGAAGATGACAATTACGCTGACGGAAACGCGGTAAAAGAAAACACTGGTATGGCTGTAAATGAAGATATTCCTAACCTAGAGATTGACGTACATCGAACGTTGAACGTTTCTCAACACATATGAGACGAAAGACGTAGTCGTCATCATCGCACCAGCGAACAGAAAAGCATCGGAAGAATACTGAATAAAGTGCCAAAGAGTTACCGGGCTAAAGCGTGCAAGCTGCTGACCCATTTGTGTGATGTGGCGGTACCCGGTCGATTAAGTTGGGACAAACAGGGAATCGTAACTCGAGCGCATTATCGCGGACCGCCTCGTCCGGCACCTGTCCTCGGAGCGGCTGGACCTCCACGATCGACAATACAGGTTCAGGCCCGGACGCTCGACGCTGGATGCGATCCAGTGCATCCGGGACCTGATTCGGACGGTCGTGGAGGAGAGGGGCGGAGTGTTGCTTGCGGTATCACTCGACATCACAAATGCATTCAACACCCTGCCCTGGCCGGAGATAGGACGGGCAAATACCACGGGGTGCCCGCCTATCTCCGGCGCATCCTGTCGGCCAACTTCGGGGGCCTCGCCTTCCCGAAGGAGGGCGGGGTCCAGGGCCGGCGCGCTATGGAGCGCGGTGTTCCGCAGGGGTCGGTGCTCAGCCCCTTATTGTGGAACATCGCGTTCGACCGGCTGCTGTGCACTCCTCTCGCCCTTGGCTGCCATGTGGTCTGCTATGTAGACGACACATTGGTACTGGCCTGGGAGGAAGCCCGCCTCTGGGTGGAGGCGGCACTAGTATCGGTGGTGGACACTATCAAGGACCTGGGTCTCAAGGTGGCGCCTCAGAAGACTGAGGCCGTGTTCTTTCACGATGGCAGTCGCGGAGCGCCGTCGAGAACCCGAGTTCTAATGGACGGAGTCCGCATTCACGTCGGGCCCACGATGAAATATCTGCGCCTAACGTTGAGCAGCCGATGGGACTTCGGGGCTCATTTTAAGCAGCTGGCTCTCAGGGTGCGCAGGGCAGGCCTTAAAGTGGCCAGTCTGATGCGGGCCCAAGGGGCTCCAGGCTGGAGGGCTCGCCGCCTTTATGTCGGTGTGATGCTCTCGATGGCCCTTTACTGGGCGCCAATTTGGGCGCCCCAACTCATGGCCACCGGCCGCAGCAGCGCCTAATGCGCCAGGCGATGCGGCCGGTGGTCATGCGGGCCATTCGGGGGTACCGCACCGTATCTTATATGGTGGTGACAACCCTGGCCGGCTCCCGTGGAGCTCCTCGCTGAAGAGCGAAGCATTCTATATTCGAGAGTGCGGGAGCTCCGCGAGGAGGGGGGTTAACAGTCAGGGATCTGAAGGCCCTGAGGTCCCAAGCCAAGACCCGGCTTCTGGAAAAGTGGTCGGATATGTTGCCCGACCCCCGGGTATACGGGCTCCAAACAGCTGAGGCTGCCCGCCTATGCCTGTCTGAGGTGGCAGGCAAGGTGGAATGCGGACTTACCTTCCATCTGGTGCAGGTGCTGACCGGGCACGGCTGCTTCGGCCGGTACCTGCACCGGATTAGGAAGGAGCCTACCAACCGATGCCACTACTGCCCGGGATTGGAGGACACGGCGGGGCACACTCTGACAGAATGTCAGGCGTGGGCCCCACAACACCGTGTCCTTGCCCGGACGGTGGGGTGCCGGGAGGAGGAGCTCTCGCTCCCGCGTATGGTCAAGGCCATGTGCGGGAGCGAGGAGGTTTGGGGGTCGGCGGCCTCCTGCAAGGACGTGATGTCCAAGAAGGAGGCCGCCGAGTGGGAGCGCCGCCCGGGAACCCGCCGCAAGAAGCGGCGAGAAAGGCGGCGCTCCCCGGGTTTGGGCAGTGAGCCCGAGGTGGCGCCGTCCGAGGAGAGGCCCTCGGTTGATCGAGGGGGGGTTCCCTCAGTCGCCTCGGGCTCGTCTCCGTGCACGCGGGGTAAGACGGGGTTAGCCCGACTTCCCCCTTGGGTCACGGACAGGGTAGGAATGGGGGAGTGGTATTTGTCCGTGGGGTCCGTTTGGGGACGGGCTCCACCCCCCTCCCCCCTCCTTAGGAGGGGAAGTAAGAGGGCGCGATGGGAGGGTGGATGTCCCCTCCCTCCAAGTTTAAACCGGAAGGCCAACCCGGCCGGAAAACCGGCCGGGGGACCGCGCCCTGGACTCCTTGAGTGGGACAGGGCGCGGTACTCGTGGCGAGGGGCTCCCAGAGAGCCCTGGGGCCGGGATGTCGGGGAGGGAATACGGGAGTAGGTCCCGTGTCTCCCTGCACCGCGGTCCGAATGGTAGACATCCCGCAGGGGTTTTAGTCGGTAAGAGTCCGACATAACCCCCCCCAACGGATCGGGGGTATCCATGATGGATTTCCCCTGCGTTACCAAAAAAAAAAGAAAGTACTAACTATAGATGATAGAATTCTGAGAGGATCGAATATCGTCGATCTCTTGAACGACGCGACTCGCGAACGAAAAACTAGCAGAGCGGTAGCGAGAGTACAGTTTGCACGACTTTTGCGTTAAGTGAATACTCCTCCGAAATTTGTAGGAAATCGGGTATTACTGGAGGAAGACATGGAACAAAATGATCTTTCTGCGAGATTGAGAGAAACTCTTCCGAGAGGTAGCAGTACCCTGCTCCTGTCACCTAACGATCAACTGTGGTCTAAACATAAGATTGCCCAGACGTCGCTTGAGGAAAAGGATGACGAGGATGGACGGGCGCTGTTTGTAACAACCAATGAGTATAGTAATGAAACGCGTATGAGCGGTGACGTTCTAAACTAACGAATAAAAATGCATGATAGATTGGAACCCGTTAGAATTGAGTACAGCATCTTCAACGGCTAACAGCTATGCACATCGACATCCACCAACGAAGGGGCGAATGTGCAAAGCATGCTATCGGGAAGACGTCTCTCGCGGGAGAAGAACGCGATAGTGGGCGTGTACACGCAACATTTATAACTCCTGATCATTATAGGCGTAAAACGCGAGTGAGCGACAACGCATCTAAATCAGCGAGTAAAAGACGTTTGATCAATTGGAACACGCTGGAATGACCGACCTCGCAAAATTCTACTACGATCCTGCACACTATACGGGATACTCTGCGATAAAAAATCTTTCATGAGCAGCAGGACCCGCTATAAGAACTTTTGTGCAAACTTGTATGTATATATTCTATAAAATAAAGCTTTTTTCAAAATAAAAAGAAATAAGTTCTTTTACAAAGGTAATGTATTTCTATCCTTGTATACGATTCCTGATCACAATAAAATTATTATTATATTAAATTATTATTAGCTCACAGTTTCACGCTGGAAAGCTAATATCGCTAGCGGCGCTAAAATAACTATTTCCCGCGGCCGCGAGCGTCACATGAAAAAGCTATTCGACGTGGCGCTTCCGCGGATATGAGCTTGCGGGACCGCGCGACTGCCGCCGCAGAAGGGCCCTCCGGCGCGAGTAAGGATTAGCTCCTCGCCATTTCTCCTTTTCTTCAGCATTTATGTAGCTTCACTAGGTAACCGAATCAGTCATTTAACAAAATGGACGCGCTGGAAACATCTTTGGACATCGATCGTTTGCGGCCTCATCCGGGTTGTTGCCCTACGGTTGTTGGAAAACTTCTCGTAAAGACTTTTCTTCGTTATTTACCCGCGATGGCGGATACACGTTTCACAGGATCCTATATTATGCCGAGTGGCAAGAGGCTTACCGCCAACTACAGCATTGAAGCGGCGAAATCGCGACGATATTGTGATAGAATTTCGAGAAGGCTTACTGCGCCCGATGATTATTCAAACGATCCGCTTGTCGCGAAAATGGTGATAATAGACGATCTCATGAGGGAATCGTCATCGTGCGAATTAATCGTCGATCTGTTCACGAAGGGTAGTCATCACAAGAACTTCAGTGTTATACTCATTTCGCCAAAATCTATTTCATCAAGAACGCGGACAACAAGATATTTCTCTCAACGAAACTACATCGTGGTGTTCAAAAACCCTCGCGATCGTGCTCAGATTCGTACCTTGGCCAGGCAGGTATGTCCGGAAGATTCAAAGTTTTTGGAAGAAGCTTACTATGACGCTACATTGTTTCCACATGGGGTATTTGTTGCTCGATTTGAAATAATCTACCCCGGATGAGTATCGGTGTCGTACATGCATCTTCCCCACTGATACGACGCTTTGTGTTTACATTCGGTGTGGATCCACTAGAAGTTACATATGCATACAAAACCCATGCATACGATCATTCTTCGACAGTCTTAGCTCGTAATGGCAATGAGTGGGGGAGCAGAGCGAATGCGAAAGAAGCGATAGAACTGCAAACGCAGCAAAACGGTCCATCGGTGAGAAAAACATCTCTCTTCTAAAGGCGTTGTGCTACTTGACGGAGAAATAACGTGCTGCCTTTCTGCAAGAAGCTGACCGTGAATTCATCTGATATATTTGCGAGTGCGCCTTCAACACGCTCAAAAGGTAACGTACCGCTCGACAGAAGAGAAAAAAATCGTCTATCGCGTGACAAATCAACGTTGCGTCATATCGCTAATGTTCGCGGTGATTGGAGAAGCAAACGGAGAACGATAGTACAGCGAGGCGGATTTCTACCTTATCTGATCGTTCCTATACTCGGGCTATATTATCCAAAATTATCGGTAATTGAGACTGTTCACGTTTGAACCATGTAAAGAGCCAAGAAGATGGTACTGATTTCTACGGATAATCTCGAGAGATTGCAGCAACAGGCTCATACATCATCAACTTCAGCGTTGTCGTCGTTGTCGTCTTCCTCGACTGTGATTCCCCCTGTTTTGACAGATAATGCCGCAACTGGGCTGAACATAGCATCAGTAGAGAATGAAAATACGGTACGTACTCCGGGGTTCCGTCCTGTCGCGTCTCGACGCCAAGATGCCGAGAATTCTCAACTCTCCGGTCCTCCGCATGGTAGGAGCATGGAAAAATGGAGATTGTTCGCGTAAAGGCGAAATTGGTTTCGCCTCGAGCGACTCCTGATTAGCACGTGAACCCGGTGCGACGTCGGTCTTATCAATGCCAACTTCGATTCGTTTTTCTGTTGTTCGCTCCAATCAGATAAACACGACCACCTTAAGTCGTAAAAAAGCACGCGTACTCAAGTCATGTGCTTCTGGCGCTGGCCGACAACGCTCATCGTTAGCCAGCCAATAGGCGATCGACACCGCGCTGCATGTGCGATAGCTCGTGTTGGCCGCGTGATCGACGTGCGCGCGCCGGTGCATCGCTCTCGCCGCGTTTCACGTGGCTTCGTCTGGATCG
The DNA here is from genome assembly GCF_003227715.2 of Harpegnathos saltator. NCBI lineage: Eukaryota > Metazoa > Arthropoda > Insecta > Hymenoptera > Formicidae > Harpegnathos > Harpegnathos saltator. The sequence continues at coordinate 329,438 of NW_020229885.1, forward strand.
TAATGCCCTGAGTCGTACAAGCGATGCGCGCCCAGCGGGGGCACCCAATCCACTCGGCGTATCTTATGACACGCGTGCACGGAAGCAATTAGCCATACAATGCGAATATCTGCGCAACGCGGACCGATGAGCGGATCGATCGCTCACGTTGAGGAGCGGTTAGGTGGGTCGATAACGGCCAGAGCCAAATCACAAGTCGAGCGGATAACCGTTTCTCGGTACGTGTGGCATTGCGCGTATCGATTAGCGATCCCTCGTGCTACCCGCGTGTAGGATCACGCCGTTCATCGGCGATCTCTCCGGACTTGGATTGTTGAGCCGTTTGCCGCGCCGCAGCCTCGGCGAGTGAAGTCGAGCGGTTGTGTTTCGCGTGAGGCCGTCTTCCGATCGAGCTTCGCGCCGTCCGGTGTGTTGTGAGTCGACGCGGAAATGATACCATCGTTCGACGATCATCGAAAACTCTATATAACGGTTTCGGTAACCGTTGCGCTCGTCCCGATAACCCTGTGAATTGATGTCGAACTGTCATTGTCGTGGACTCTGTTAATGTGCTGTCTTGCGTGAATCGTGCCGCGTCTCAAAATATAAATGCAATATTTATAAACTATCACGGTCTCCTATCATTTTTCTTGTTTAAAGGATCCCGAACCGTCCTCGCTTCCTTGTACTGGGCGGTATCAGCCCAACGCGATTCGCGCGTGTGACCGGCCGACGGCAGCGAGCGCTCGCTCGCCGACGGACAAAAATTCGACGTGCTCGCGCGAAAAGAAATTATATAGAGAAGTACTTCAGCGATATTTGTACTTTTTTCGAGAGTGGGAAAAACACCGATTACGCGGAAAAAAAGAAGCCTATTGTTGGTGAGGCCGACGGTGATGAAAACGGTGGGGAAGGGGAAAATGCCCCTCGCGAAGAGACAATTACGCTGACGGAAACGCGGTAAAGAAAACACTGGTATGGCTGTAAATGAAGATATTCCTAACCTAGAGATTGACGTACATCGAACGTTGAACGTTTCTCAACACATATGAGACGAAAGACGTAGTCGTCATCATCGCACCAGCGAACAGAAAAGCATCGGAAGAATACTGAATAAAGTGCCAAAGAGTTACCGGGCTAAAGCGTGCAAGCTGCTGACCCATTTGTGTGATGTGGCGGTACCCGGTCGATTAAGTTGGACAAACAGGGAATCGTAACTCGAGCGCATTATCGCGGACCGCCTCGTCCGGCACCTGTCCTCGGAGCGGCTGGACCTCCACGATCGACAAATACAGGTTCAGGCCGGACGCTCGACGCTGGATGCGATCCAGTGCATCCGGGACCTGATTCGGACGGTCGTGGAGGAGAGGGGCGGAGTGTTGCTTGCGGTATCACTCGACATCACAAATGCATTCAACACCCTGCCCTGGCCGGAGATAGGACGGGCAAATACCACGGGGTGCCCGCCTATCTCCGGCGCATCCTGTCGGCCAACTTCGGGGGCCTCGCCTTCCCGAAGGAGGCGGGTCCAGGCCGGCGCGCTATGGAGCGCGCGTGTTCCGCAGGTGGTCGCGGTTGCTTCCAGTTGCGAACTCGCCCACCTCGACTTAAATATCGTAAAGCTAGTCGGTCCCGCACGGGGCGATAATCGGAGGTCGCGATCCGATAGGAGAATTTGGCGATGGATGCGAAGATCGGTGATACGGCCGTCTCCGTACCTGGCGTCCAATAAGTTCATAATATTTTTCGCGGTAGTATATTTCGGTCGGATCGGACCCACCGCCGTTCGCTACCAGCGGAATTTCCGCGACGGATAAATCTTGCGCGGTACCTTAGTGTTCTTTATCCTTTAGTGAAAAACGTCGCAGAATGTAAACGATATGGCGTTGCGATGTTGTTGGTTGCGGGATACGCGAATTTATATTTCGAGACAATTCCGGTGAAACAATTTGTCATTTTGTCACGAGACCGAGAAAGAGTTTCAAACAGATCATCTGCATCCACACACAACGCAAGCGTATTCGATGCGCAATTTTTTCGGTAAAAGCTTTCTGCGTGAAAAGGACATAGGTATCATTCCTTTGGGTGGTTAGGATATCGGCGTGTCAACATCAATCCCGCAAAGCGTTAAAATGGTTGTTGTGGATGGAGCACGAGCTCGGTCATACTATAACACATGCAGGTAGATCTCGCGAACATCGCATATCAGAAGGGCTGCTCGTCGATGGGTATTACGAGACAACAAATCCTGGCGCAAAGACACGTGTTGCAATTTCACGGGGTGTTTTTGGCATGTATGTCCCGCGCGTTCAGGGTGAATCGTGGATAGCCCGCTCTCGACCACCGTGAGGGGGATAATGTTGAGTCGCGATACGAGCATACACGCGTGACAACATCTCGTTTACAGAAGCTAGGTTACATCGTAACGGAGAAGTAGGAAGTGCGTCTTCGATCAGGAGTTGCAGGACAATCAACTGATGCGCGATTTCCTTGCGAATCACTCGATGTTAGAAACTGAACCTCTCGATCTTCGCGAAGCGTCCTTCGGTGGTCGTACAGGGAACATCGTCACCCGGTACGATGTTACGGGTATGGAGAAGATATGTTACGTAGAGTATGCTCCTTGTACACGTTTGTGCTAAAGACGGGCTCTTTTCCGCTCGGTCATTCGGACGTGTACGTGGGCGAAGAATGTTCCGCCTTGATTGGTATAGCTTCCGGTTTTTGACTTTAGCAGAGTGGAGGGGATCGTGCGGTACAAGGTGCTCGCTCCGCGTGATCTCTTTCACCCTGTACTCCCATTTCGCGCAGAAAATTATTGTTCACCCTATGCCGTAGTTGCTGCGAGACATTTTCTCAATCTCCGTGCACACATGATAATCCGACCGATCGAGAATTCGAGGGTACCTGGGTAGCCTGTGAATTACGGGAGGCTATAGAGAAGAGCTATAGTGTCAGGTCCGTGAGCGAGATATGGAAATATAAGATTTCGCAATACGACCCAAGTCGGTTGGGAGGTATATATCAACTGCTTTCTGCAACTTAAGCAGGAGGCTAGCGGATGGCCTGTTGAATGCAGCGACGATGAAGAGACCCAAGAGCGATACCTGCGGGAATACGAAAAAAACGGAGGGTATTATTCTCGATAGAAACAACATCGCGGTAAATTTAGGGATGCATTCGGTTGCAAAGCTTTGCCCCAATTCGTTCTGGGGTAAATTCGGTCAGCGATCTAATCTGCCGAATCCCGGTGTCGTTAAGACGCGCGAACGTTTCATGTTGCTGCTCACGAGTCCCGAGCATGAAATCATGAACATATTGCCCGTGAACGATGAGGTTCTCTACGTCTCACGGCGATTACGACAAGAGGCGCTTGTTCCCTCTGCAACTACAAACGTCATAATAGCGACCTACACGACGGCACAGGCACGCTTGAAATTACATGATTATTTAGAAAATTTAGACCGTCGAGTGTTATATTATGATACTGATTCATGTATATACTTGAGCACCGGTGACCCCAATGAGTACGAGCCGCGTACAGGCAATTTTTTGGGTGATATGACGGATGAACTCGAATGTTATGGTCAAGGTAGGAACATAAAGTTCTTTGTATCCAGAGGCCCAAAATTTTATGCCTATGTCGTTCGTACACGACAAGGTAGAATCCACGAAGTTTGCAAAGTAAAGGGGATTACCTTGAACTTTGAGACTTCGAAATATATTAATTTTAATAATATAAAAAATTTATTAATCGCTAATAAAACACCTATCGAAGAGAACGAGGAGGAGAAAGAGGATGCGAGGAAAACTTCCATAAATCTACGTTTTAGAGCGATTCGACGTACCGCGTTTCACGACATTGTAACGAGAGACGAGAGCAAGTCATGCGTGCCGGTGCTACTAAAACGTAGATTCAACGATACAGGTCACTCTGTGCCATGCGGTTACGTAGTGGCGTAAGAATAGTAGTGGAGCGTGTACTTTCTCCTTCAAATATAAACACTTATTTGTAGAGTAAGAAAAATACAAATATAGACGTTCCCCCAAAAGCGACCAACCTGTATATCACGTATGCACTAGCTCTATAAGAAACTTTTGTGCAAACTGTATGTATATATTCTATTAAAATAAAGCTTTTTCAAAATAAAGAAGAAATAAGTTCTTTTACAAAGGTATATGTATTTCTATCCTTGTATACGATTCCTGATCACAATAAAATTATTATTATTATTAAATTATTATTAGCTCACAGTTTCACGCTGGAAAGCTAATATCGCTAGCGGCGCTAAAATAAGCTATTCCCGCGGCCGCGAGCGTCACATGAAAAAGCTATTCGACGTGGCGCTTCCGCGGATATGAGCTTGCGGGACCGCGCGACTGCCGCCGCAGAAGGGCCCTCCGGCGCGAGTAAGGCATAAGCTCATCGCCATTTCTCCTTTTCTTCAGCATTTATGTAGCTTCACTAGGTAACCGAATCAGTCATTTAACAAAATGGACGCGCTGGAAACATCTTTGGACATCGATCGTTTGCGGCCTCATCCGGGGTTGTTGCCCTACGGGTTGTTGGAAAACTTCTCGTAAAGACTTTTCTTCGTTATTTACCCGCGATGGCGGATACACGTTTCGACAGGATCCTATTTTATTATGCCGAGTGGCAAGAGGCTTACCGCCAACTACAGCATGAAGCGGCGAAATCCGGACGATATGTGATAGAATTTCGAGAAGGCTTACTGCGCCCGGATGATTATTCAAACGATCCGCTTGTCGCGAAAATGGTGATAATAGACGATCTCATGAGGGAATCGTCATCGTGCGAATTAATCGTCGATCTGTTCACGAAGGGTAGTCATCACAAGAACTTCAGTGTTATACTCATTTCGCAAAATCTATTTCATCAAGAACGCGGACAACAAGATATTTCTCTCAACGCAAACTACATCGTGGTGTTCAAAAACCCTCGCGATCGTGCTCAGATTCGTACCTTGGCCAGGCAGGTATGTCCGGAAGATTCAAAGTTTTTGGAAGAAGCTTACTATGACGCTACATTGTTTCCACATGGGTATTTGTTGCTCGATTTGAAATAATCTACCCCGGATGAGTATCGGTGTCGTACATGCATCTTCCCCACTGATACGACGCTTTGTGTTTACATTCGGTGTGGATCCACTAGAAGTTACATATGCATACAAAACCCATGCATACGATCATTCTGCGACAGTCTTATCGTCGTAATGGCAATGAGTGGGGGAGCAGAGCGAATGCGAAAGAAGGCGATAGAACTGCAAACGCAGCAAAACGGTCCATCGGTGAGAAAAACATCTCTCTTCTAAAGGCGTTGTGCTACTTGACGGAGAAATAACGTGCTGCCTTTCTGCAAGAAGCTGACCGTGAATTCATCTGATATATTTGCGAGTGCGCCTTCAACACGCTCAAAGGTAACGTACCGCTCGACAGAAGAGAAAAAAATCGTCTATCGCGTGACAAATCAACGTTGCGTCATATCGCTAATGTTCGCGGTGATTGGAGAAGCAAACGGAGAACGATAGTACAGCGAGGCGGATTTCTACCTTATCTGATCGTTCCTATACTCGGGGCTATATTATCCAAAATTATCGGTAATTGAGACTGTTCACGTTTGAACCATGTAAAGAGCCAAGAAGATGGTACTGATTTCTACGGATAATCTCGAGAGATTGCAGCAACAGGCTCATACATCATCAACTTCAGCGTTGTCGTCGTTGTCGTCTTCCTCGACTGTGATTCCCCCTGTTTTGACAGATAATGCCGCAACTGGGCTGAACATAGCATCAGTAGAGAATGAAAATACGGTACGTACTCCGGGTTCCGTCCTGTCGCGTCTCGACGCCAAGATGCCGAGAATTCTCAACTCTCCGGTCCTCAGCATGGTAGGAGCATGGGAAAAATGGAGATTGTTCGCGTAAAGGCGAAATTGGTTTCGCCTCGAGCGACTCCTGATTAGCACGTGAACCCGGTGCGACGTCGGTCTTATCAATGCCAACTTCGATTCGTTTTTCTGTTGTTCGCTCCAATCAGATAAACACGACCACCTTAAGTCGTGGAAAAAAGCACGCGTACTCAAGTCATGTGCTTCTGGCGCTGGCCGACAACGCTCATCGTTAGCCAGCCAATAGGCGATCGACACCGCGCTGCATGTGCGATAGCTCGTGTTGGCCGCGTGATCGACGTCGCGCTGGCCGGTGCATCGCTCTCGCGCGTTTTCACGTGGCTTCGTCTGGATCGTAATGCCCGTGAGTCGTACAAGGCATGCGCGCCCAGCGGGGGCCACCAATCCACTCGGCGTATCTTATGACACGCGTGCACGGAAGCAATTAGCCATACAATGCGAATATCTGCGCAACGCGGACCGATGAGCGGATCGATCGCTCACGTTGAGGAGCGGTTAGGTGGGTCGATAACGGCCAGAGCCAAATCACAAGTCGAGCGGATAACCGTTTCTCGGGTACGTGTGGCATTGCGCGTATCGATTAGCGATCCCTCGTGCTACCCGCGTGTAGGATCACGCCGTTCATCGGCGATCTCTCCGGACTTGGATTGTTGAGCCGTTTGCCGCGCCGCAGCCTCGGCGAGTGAAGTCGAGCGGTTGTGTTTCGCGTGAGTCCGTCTTCCGATCGAGCTTCGCGCCGTCCGTGTTGTTGTGAGTCGACGCGGAAATGATACCATCGTTCGACGATCATCGAAAACTCTATATAACGGTTTCGGTAACCGTTGCGCTCGTCGCCGATAACCCTGTGAATTGAGTGTCGAACTGTCATTGTCGTGGACTCTGTTAATGTGCTGTCTTGCGTGAATCGTGCCGCGTCTCAAAATATAAATGCAATATTTATAAACTATCACGGTCTCCTATCATTTTTCTTGTTTAAAGGATCCCGAACCGTCCTCGCTTCCTTGTACTGGGCGGTATCAGCCCAACGCGATTCGCGCGTGTGACCGGCCGACGGCAGCGAGCGCTCGCTCGCCGACGGACAAAAATTCGACGTGCTCGCGCGAAAAGAAATTATATAGAGAAGTACTTCAGCGATATTTGTACTTTTTTCGAGAGTGGGAAAAACACCGATTACGCGGAAAAAAAAGAAGCCTATTGTTGGTGAGGCCGACGGTGATGAAAACGGTGGGGAAGGGGAAAATGCCCCTCGCGAAGATGACAATTACGCTGACGGAAACGCGGTAAAAGAAAACACTGGTATGGCTGTAAATGAAGATATTCCTAACCTAGAGATTGACGTACATCGAACGTTGAACGTTTCTCAACACATATGAGACGAAAGACGTAGTCGTCATCATCGCACCAGCGAACAGAAAAGCATCGGAAGAATACTGAATAAAGTGCCAAAGAGTTACCGGGCTAAAGCGTGCAAGCTGCTGACCCATTTGTGTGATGTGGCGGTACCCGGTCGATTAAGTTGGGACAAACAGGGAATCGTAACTCGAGCGCATTATCGCGGACCGCCTCGTCCGGCACCTGTCCTCGGAGCGGCTGGACCTCCACGATCGACAATACAGGTTCAGGCCCGGACGCTCGACGCTGGATGCGATCCAGTGCATCCGGGACCTGATTCGGACGGTCGTGGAGGAGAGGGGCGGAGTGTTGCTTGCGGTATCACTCGACATCACAAATGCATTCAACACCCTGCCCTGGCCGGAGATAGGACGGGCAAATACCACGGGGTGCCCGCCTATCTCCGGCGCATCCTGTCGGCCAACTTCGGGGGCCTCGCCTTCCCGAAGGAGGGCGGGGTCCAGGGCCGGCGCGCTATGGAGCGCGGTGTTCCGCAGGGGTCGGTGCTCAGCCCCTTATTGTGGAACATCGCGTTCGACCGGCTGCTGTGCACTCCTCTCGCCCTTGGCTGCCATGTGGTCTGCTATGTAGACGACACATTGGTACTGGCCTGGGAGGAAGCCCGCCTCTGGGTGGAGGCGGCACTAGTATCGGTGGTGGACACTATCAAGGACCTGGGTCTCAAGGTGGCGCCTCAGAAGACTGAGGCCGTGTTCTTTCACGATGGCAGTCGCGGAGCGCCGTCGAGAACCCGAGTTCTAATGGACGGAGTCCGCATTCACGTCGGGCCCACGATGAAATATCTGCGCCTAACGTTGAGCAGCCGATGGGACTTCGGGGCTCATTTTAAGCAGCTGGCTCTCAGGGTGCGCAGGGCAGGCCTTAAAGTGGCCAGTCTGATGCGGGCCCAAGGGGCTCCAGGCTGGAGGGCTCGCCGCCTTTATGTCGGTGTGATGCTCTCGATGGCCCTTTACTGGGCGCCAATTTGGGCGCCCCAACTCATGGCCACCGGCCGCAGCAGCGCCTAATGCGCCAGGCGATGCGGCCGGTGGTCATGCGGGCCATTCGGGGGTACCGCACCGTATCTTATATGGTGGTGACAACCCTGGCCGGCTCCCGTGGAGCTCCTCGCTGAAGAGCGAAGCATTCTATATTCGAGAGTGCGGGAGCTCCGCGAGGAGGGGGGGTTAACAGTCAGGGATCTGAAGGCCCTGAGGTCCCAAGCCAAGACCCGGCTTCTGGAAAAGTGGTCGGATATGTTGCCCGACCCCCGGGTATACGGGCTCCAAACAGCTGAGGCTGCCCGCCTATGCCTGTCTGAGGTGGCAGGCAAGGTGGAATGCGGACTTACCTTCCATCTGGTGCAGGTGCTGACCGGGCACGGCTGCTTCGGCCGGTACCTGCACCGGATTAGGAAGGAGCCTACCAACCGATGCCACTACTGCCCGGGATTGGAGGACACGGCGGGGCACACTCTGACAGAATGTCAGGCGTGGGCCCCACAACACCGTGTCCTTGCCCGGACGGTGGGGTGCCGGGAGGAGGAGCTCTCGCTCCCGCGTATGGTCAAGGCCATGTGCGGGAGCGAGGAGGTTTGGGGGTCGGCGGCCTCCTGCAAGGACGTGATGTCCAAGAAGGAGGCCGCCGAGTGGGAGCGCCGCCCGGGAACCCGCCGCAAGAAGCGGCGAGAAAGGCGGCGCTCCCCGGGTTTGGGCAGTGAGCCCGAGGTGGCGCCGTCCGAGGAGAGGCCCTCGGTTGATCGAGGGGGGGTTCCCTCAGTCGCCTCGGGCTCGTCTCCGTGCACGCGGGGTAAGACGGGGTTAGCCCGACTTCCCCCTTGGGTCACGGACAGGGTAGGAATGGGGGAGTGGTATTTGTCCGTGGGGTCCGTTTGGGGACGGGCTCCACCCCCCTCCCCCCTCCTTAGGAGGGGAAGTAAGAGGGCGCGATGGGAGGGTGGATGTCCCCTCCCTCCAAGTTTAAACCGGAAGGCCAACCCGGCCGGAAAACCGGCCGGGGGACCGCGCCCTGGACTCCTTGAGTGGGACAGGGCGCGGTACTCGTGGCGAGGGGCTCCCAGAGAGCCCTGGGGCCGGGATGTCGGGGAGGGAATACGGGAGTAGGTCCCGTGTCTCCCTGCACCGCGGTCCGAATGGTAGACATCCCGCAGGGGTTTTAGTCGGTAAGAGTCCGACATAACCCCCCCCAACGGATCGGGGGTATCCATGATGGATTTCCCCTGCGTTACCAAAAAAAAAAGAAAGTACTAACTATAGATGATAGAATTCTGAGAGGATCGAATATCGTCGATCTCTTGAACGACGCGACTCGCGAACGAAAAACTAGCAGAGCGGTAGCGAGAGTACAGTTTGCACGACTTTTGCGTTAAGTGAATACTCCTCCGAAATTTGTAGGAAATCGGGTATTACTGGAGGAAGACATGGAACAAAATGATCTTTCTGCGAGATTGAGAGAAACTCTTCCGAGAGGTAGCAGTACCCTGCTCCTGTCACCTAACGATCAACTGTGGTCTAAACATAAGATTGCCCAGACGTCGCTTGAGGAAAAGGATGACGAGGATGGACGGGCGCTGTTTGTAACAACCAATGAGTATAGTAATGAAACGCGTATGAGCGGTGACGTTTCTAAACTAACGAATAAAAATGCATGATAGATTGGAACCCGTTAGAATTGAGTACAGCATCTTCAACGGCTAACAGCTATGCACATCGACATCCACCAACGAAGGGGCGAATGTGCAAGCATGCTATCGGGAAGACGTCTCTCGCGGGAGAAGAACGCGATAGTGGGCGTGTACACGCAACATTTATAACTCCTGATCATTATAGGCGTAAAACGCGAGTGAGCGACAACGCATCTAAATCAGCGAGTAAAAGACGTTTGATCAATTGGAATACGCTGGAATGACCGACCTCGCAAAATTCTACTACGATCCTGCACACTATACGGGATACTCTGCGATAAAAAATCTTTCATGAGCAGCAGGACCCGGCTCCGCACGTGAAGAGATTATTCGTTGGCTTCAGTCGCAGGATGCGTACACTCAGAAGCAGGTATGGTGTCCCTCGGCGATGTCGTATACGCCTGTAAAACAATCGAAAGCCATGACAGGCATATACGCATATGCATATGGGCGTACTGTATAGCGCGAGAGAAGCAAAGAGGGAGAAGTGGTGGGAGACGTTCCGATGTTGCATCCTTATCGCACGTCGCACGATCGAGAGAGAAAGCATTACCAGACGTGGTACGGTTAATGGTGTCCCCAATAGCTGTCTCACTCTCTCTACGCTTGAATGCAGGCAATATAAGTGAGACAGCTATAGAGACACCGCGTTGTCTCTATAGGTGTCTCGCTCGCTCTAATAGCTATATATCGCGCTTTCCTCTTTTCTCCTTAGCAGAAATGCCGATTAAGGAGGCAATCCTGTCTTAGGCCAGAAAAATAAACTATTTTCGCGAATTTTTTTTTCGGAAACTAAGCAGACGATTGATTTCAAACTGGATAAAAATAATAATATATATTTTATTGATGAGAATGAATTTTTATAGCGTTATATGAATAATAATGTAGCAAATATACAAAAAGTAACGTGATGTATTTAGGCGCGCGCCGTTTCACGGTTCCTATAAAATCTCGAAATACGGTAGACTGGGACAAAAACGCAAGTAAAATAATTAATCTACGAACCTGCCGCTAACTCGTTTGAATTAAGGAAATAGAAACGAACTACTTTTTTAATATTTTAAGGCATTTAAAAATTATATTTGGAAAATCGTCATAAATATCGATGATTTTACGTTAAGAATATTTTATTTGCAAGAAAACGATATTTCATGAAATTTACGAAAAAACTTATTTTATGCCGTAAGATATGTCAAATTATGCAATTCTTTTTAAATTCAACATATCTTTATTTTTGAAAAGACTACGAGAAGGAGGAAGAATAAATGCAACATCTTCCTTAAAATGCTACTTAAAATATAGGCTCCGCTCTTGAAAATATAAAAAAAATTAGGAGACATTTAATAATAATAAAATTACAATAATAATAACGTGACGCCATATAGCATCTCCTGAAATCAGAGAAAAAACTTTTTTTTATATAAAAAAGTCGATCGATCGACTTCAGCATCTAATTACATATTTGAAACATGTCTAGCTATCGTGTGAACTAGCGAAATAAAAAAATTTTAATTTTTTATATGTACCGCGCTATCTCTATAGGTGTCTCATTCGCTGTAATAGCCAATGGCATTTATGCTCGCAATTTGACATATCTTACGGCATAAAAAATGTATCGCGCTTTTCTGTTTTATAACGCCATAAAAATTCATTCTCATCAATAAAATATATATTATTATTTTTATCAAGTTTGAAATCAATCGTCTGCTTAGTTTCCGAAAAAAAAATTCGCGAAAATAGCTTATTTTTCTGGTCTACAGACAGGATTGCCTCCTTAATCGGCATTTCTGCTAAGAAGAATAGAGGAAAGCGCTATATATATGGCTATTAGAGCGTGCGAGACACCTATAGAGACAGCGCGGTGTTTCTATAGCTGTCTCACTCATATTGCCTGCATTCAAGCGTAGAGTGAATGAGACAGCTACGGGGACACCATTAACCGTACCACGTCTGGTAATGCTTTCTCTCTCGATCGTGCGACGTACGATAAGGATGCAACATCAGAACGTCTCCCACCACTTCTCCTTCTTCGCTTCTCTCGCGCTGTACAGTACGCCCATATGCGTATGCGTACGTGCTTGTCATCGCTTTCGATTGTTTTACAGGCGTATACGACATCGCCGAGGGACCCCATCATACCTGCCTCTGAATGTACACACTTCATCGAGCGATATGACATAAATTTCCACGTTTGCATTACAACGTCACGAATATCGACGATCTGTGGAAGGTCGATTTGATCGAACTCACTAACCTCCGAAATTACAGCGAAGGCTATTGTTACTTATTGACAATCATCGATATGTTTAGCAAATTTGTCTGGGTGGGACCAATACGAAGCAAGTCTTCGACCAGCGTGACGGAGGCTTTTCGTCACGTACTCTCAAGAAACGGAGGGCGGGTACCGGCGTAGTTGCAGAGTGACAAGGGTAAAGGATTCATCGGTCAAGCATTTCAAAGTTTTCTGAAGGAAAAGAACATGTTTTCGCACGGTGCGAAATCCTGATGTCAAAGCAGCGGTGGTCGAACGCTTCAATAGAATGCTCAAAGAACGCTTATGGCGCTATTTTACACACAAAAATACACATCGTTACATAGATGTTTTGCAACGCATCGTGCACGCTTACAACCATACTCGACATTCCACCATTAAAATGGAGCCGGCAAGCGTTATGTTGGACAACGCACGCCTTGCTCGTGAACATATGCAGCAGCAATACCACCATCTCGATGAACTCGTTCGAAGAAATCATAGTCGAGGAGCTAAATACAAAGTGGGTACACTAGTGCGAGTCAGTAGAACGAAAGGAGTCTTTGAGGAAGGATATGAGGCGAACTGGACGGAAGAAATATTTCGGATTCGCCGTATTCTCGAATGGCGAAATCCTCGTGTATATGAATTGAGTGATCTGTCAGAAGTCACCGACGGGATGTTCTACGAACCAGAACTGGCCAGGGTAAATAAAAACTTACAAGAAGAAGAGTTTATCGTGGATAAAGTGATACGACGCAGAGGACGAGGAGCTAATAAAGAATTATTCGTCAGCTGGCGAGGTTACCCCTTTTTTTATTATAACGCAGGGGAAACCCATCATGGGTACCACCTGCCCCCTGGGAGGGGCAGGGGTTATGTGAGACTCTTACTCACTAAAACTCCTGCGGGATGTCTACTAGTCGGACCGAGATGGGGGGAATTAGGGGAACTGCGCCAACATTTCCTCCCCGACACCCCGGCCCCAGGGCTCGTTGTCGAGCCCCACGCCCAAGTACCGCGCCCCCTTCTCCCAGAAGAAAACGGTACAGGGCGCGGCGCCCTGGTCAGTTAAGCCAACTGGGTTGGCCTTCCGGTAACTATTATGGGAGGGGGGACACCCACCCGCCACTTCCCGCCCCCTCCCAGTTAGAGTTTCCACTGCAGGGGGGAGGCGGAAGAGCGAGGCCCTTTCCTAGGGGGCCCCGCTCCCTCCTTTCCTACCTAAACCGACGCGCGGGAGAGCGCTGGTGGGGGATCTCATCCCCCTCCCGGCCTCCCTCCCCCGCGCGTCCGAAGTCGGCCTCGAGGCGGCCGAGGAGGCGGTGGTCTCCGGATAACCGGTTGTCGCCGCCTCACCTCGGCCGGCGCCACCTCGGGGCCGCTGTCACCTCTCGGGGAGCGCCGCCTTCCTCCCCGCCTCCTCCCGTGGTTGGGGTCTGGCCTGCGCTCACACTCGGCGGCCTCCGTCTGGGACATAACATCCCTACAGAAGGAGGCCGCCGCTCCCCATACTTCCTCGCTCTCGCACATAGCCCGAACCATGCGCGGGAGCGAGATGTCCTCCGCGTTACACCCCATCGCCCGGGCCAGGACTCGGCGCTCCACGCCTAGCATTCCACGAGGGCGTGCCGCGCCGAGTCCTCCGGCTCCGGCAATGATGGCAGTCGGTGGTGTTCTCTTTCCCGATTCGGTGCAGATACCTCCCGAAGCAGCCATGCCCGGTCAGCACCTGCACCATGTGGAAGGAGAGTCCGCGTCCCCTCCTGTCTACCATTTCCGGTAGACAGAGGCGGACAGCCTCGGCCGTTTGACGACGGAATCCTCGCGGGTCGGCCAGCTCGGCCGACCACTTGTCGAGGATCCGGTCACCGGCCTGGGTCTTAAGGGCCCTCAGGTCCCTGGCCGATGGCCCTTCCCCCCTTTCGCGGAACTCCTTTATATGCCAGTATAGGAGATACCTCTCCTCGGCTAGGAGCTCCACTGGGGGGAGCCGGCCAGGGAGGCCACCGCTATGTGGGAGACCGTCGCGTACGCCCGGAACGCCCTCACCAGCACCGACCGCGTGGCCTGCCGGAGCAGGTTCCGGACGGTGGCCAGGAGTCGAGGCGCCCATATAGGCGCCCCGTATAGGGCGACCGAGAGTACGACCCCCACATAAAGTCGGCGCGCCCGCCATCCAGGCCCTCCTTGGGTCCGCATGAGGCCGGCCAGTGCCGTGCCTACTTTGCGGACCCGGGGGGCTAGGCGCCTGAAATGGGGCCCAAAATCCCACCGGCTGTCCAGCGTCAAGCCCAGATATTTCATCGTGGGCTCGACGCGGACGCGGACACCGTCCACCAGGACCCGGGCCCTTCGCGGCCTCCCCTGACCCCGGCCATGAAAGAGCATAGCCTGGGTCTTCTGGGGGGCCACTTTGAACCCGAGGTCACTGATGGTCCCCACCACCGAGTGCAGAGCGGCTTCCACCCGGAGGTGAACCTCCCCCCAATCCTCCTCCTCGGCTAGCACCAGCGTGTCATCTGCATAACAGACCACGTGGCAGCCGGGGGGGGGGGGAGTTCGCAGCACCCGGTCGAACGCGATGTTCCACAAGAGGGGGCCCAACACGGACCCCTGCGGAACACCGCGCTCCATTTGCCGCCGGCCTTCGACCCCGCCTCTTCCCGCGTAGGCGAGGTCTCTGTCCCTGAAATAGGCCGCTAGGATGTGCCGGAGATAGACGGGAACACCGTATTCCAGCGCCCGTCCTATCTCCGGCCAGGGCAGGGTGTTGAACGCGTTGGTGATATCGAGCGATACCGCCAGCAACACCCCGCCCCCCTCCTCCACGATGGTACGGGTCAGGATCCGGACATGCTGGAGAGCGTCCAGCGTCGATCGTTCGGGCCTGAACCCGTACTGGTTGTCGTGGAGGTCCGGCCCTTCCAGGGACAGGTGCCGGACGAGGCGGTCCGCAATAATGCATTCCAGCATTTTGCCCGCCTCGTCCAGCAGGCAAATCGGCTTGTAGGCCAGCGGCCCACCGGGTACTTTACTCTCCTTGGGGAGGAGGACCAACTTGGCCCTCCTCCACTCTTGGGGGAAGACTCCCTCTCTGAGGCATCCTTCTAATGCCTCCCGCGTGGCGGCGGATAGGTTTCCGTCGTCAAGGGCGAGAGCCCAGATGTGGCCAGGAATCCCGTCGGGGTCGAGGGCTTTGCCCTTGGCCCCGAGCCTCTTCCTGGCCCTGGTGAACCCCTCCGGCGAGACCCCCAGGTCCTCGTCCCAGTCCCCGTTCTGAAGATCAGGAACGGGGATCCTGGGGGGCCCCCTCCGCCCTCGGAAAGAGGGTGTTGAGAAGCCCCCTAAGGTCCCGGGAACCTCCATGGACTCCGTTGGTGTGGGCGCCCACAGACGTATCTTGCCGTCCGTCCGCTTGTACGGGCGCCCCCACTGGTCCTCGTCCAGGGAGTCCACCAGACGCTCCCAGGCTCTCTCCTTGGCCTCGACGATGGCGGCCTTGAGGGCTTTCCTCGCACGGATATAGCCTCCGCGGCGTCCCCGCCTCTGCGCCGGGTCCGGGTAAGCTCCCGTCTGGCCTGGACGCAGGAGTCGCGGAGTTTCGCGAGCTCCCGCGTCCACCAGTACGCAGCCCGACGCCGGCGGGGATGGCACCGGGGCATCGCAGCGTCGCAAGCCGACGCCACGATGCCCACTGCCTCCTTGGCCCCCTCCAGGGGGGCAGGGGTCCCGTATACCTGGCTCCTGGTCCATATGCCAGGTTGCCGCGAGGATGGCCGCCTGAAACCTATCCGCGTCAAGTTGACCAAGGGCCCATCTCTTGGGGAGAGGAAGGTCCCCCTCCCCTGGGCGGCGATCCTGCCTCCGGTGGGGAGTCGGAGGATCCAGGCCATATATCTGTGATCAGACAGTGACTCCCTCTCCTTCTCCACCACCCACCCCCGGAATAACCGCGCGGCCGAGGGGGAGGCCCACGTCAGGTCAATGACCGACTCGCCTCACCCATCTGGCCGCACGTATGTGCTGGTGGACCCCGTGTTAATCAACACGAGGCCCAGCCCTGCCGCCCAATCGGCCACAGCCTAGCCCCGAGGGTCTCTTTGCCAGGGACCGCAACCCCACTCCTCCGAGTGAGCGTTGAAGTCCCCGGCGACAATTGTGGGTCGGGGGTGGCACTGCCGTACCACGTCCTCGACCCTGTCCAGGACCCTCGTTATGCGGGCGGACTCACCTAGGCCTTCTTTATTGTAGCGGTGGTGCAAGTACACCTCCACTACCGTGATGGGCTCACAGTCAACAGCCACAAACGAGCGCCCCTTCCTCCTGATTTTATATCAGGAGGGGGGGGGCGCCTGCTGCGGATCTGGCCACCACGGCCACAAAGCCGCACTCGCTGTCCAGCCAGTTATGATTACCGACTGGAACGTGGTGCGGCTCTGTAGCCAATCCTAGGCCGGCGCCTATCTCCGCAAGTCTGTGCATCTACAGAGCTTGGGCACGGGTGCCGTTGCCTAGGTTGGCCTGGGAGACCCGGAGGAGCGTGAAAGCTAAGCCTTCACGCCTCCTCCGGGCGCTCCTCTTCCGTTCCCCCTAGGGAGGCCTCGGGCGGCGAATGCGCCGCCCCTGTCTCCTCTGGGGGAGGGAAGTTGCCCCTCTAAATTCAATTCCTGGATATCTGCTTCGAACCTAAAGCTGCTTCCAAACCATAATAGGGGAAGACCGGTTTCTCATGATTCTATCGAGCAATATTAGCATGCGACACTATCCAGAAAATACAACTACTTCATTTATTACGGAATTGCTTCAAGAAGTGAAGCTGACTGGTTTATGGGAAGTTGCGCTTACCGAAATTCAATTCCCCTCTAGTTTTTTACACGTGCGTCCCGAGGCAGATGCAGAACTCAAATTCATTTCGTTACCACGGGAAAATATTAATACCAGAAGTGTCAAAAAAGATGAAGACCAGCTACCCAAATTAGGGTTACCCGCATAACCTCGGGTGTTTTCGCCACGATGAGCGAACTGTTACAGGTTTTAAACAACGCTAGCTCATTGCTCAAAACACACATTGCTTGGCGCCAGGATCCCCATCATGGTAGTAAAGTAACGCTGTACTGCACATGCGATATTAAAGAATGCAATAGGTTATTTCGTGACAAAGTGGCTCGTATGCTTAGCTTCGATATGTATAAACCGAACGAAGAATTAATTCATCTTAACTTGTCGAAAATTATGCAGGGACGTGTAGCGTACTATCCCAATACTGATCATAATGTGAATCCCCAGAAAGCTGGAGAAGGAAAGTTTTACGCTTTCACCACGACAAAACGTAAACTTATGACCGACGAAACAGGTAGTGTGGTGCGGGGTGTACCTGATAAACTTCTTGTTTATTGCAATATTTGCAAATCCTATATAACGGGAGACGTGCATTCTCCTCTTCTCCGAGTGATCCCCGTCGACTACAACAATGATAAATATGCCTACGGACGTAATATGGTGAAACATTTTTCGCCACCGAATTATACTCCATTGCGATTAACATGTTTCCGCACGATCGAAATAGATAGATATAAGAGATCAGGTTGGCGAAAGAATACCATTTGAATTTGGGACGTTGACAGTTTCATTACAATTTAGACGTCGAGATTAGAGGTAATTATCCCGTAATAAGAACACATAGATATGACGCATTATTTAGAATATTACGAAGCACAATCCGGGGGAAATCGTGGCGGCGGAATTCCACGAGTTTTCGTAGGATCGCGGTATCAGAGCGGTCACGGTATCGATAGTTTTCTCGGTAGTCTGTTCAGACGGGTGTTGCCTTATTTGGCCAGTGGTGCGCGTGTCGTTGGAAAAGAAGCTCTACGCGCAAGGATTAATATACTCGATGACGTGGGAATAACACACCATTGGAAGTAGCTGTTAAAACGCGCCTCAAGGAATCAGGCTCAAATCTCAAAAGAAGAGCGGGAGAACATATTAACAATCTGATGAAGGGGTCGGGATATAAAATTCCTGCGAAAATCGGAAAAGCTCAGTTTTCTTTCAACACGCCAAGGGGATACAACGGTAAATCATCTTCGCGCAAACATCGGGTCAGCGCTTCTAAATCAAGTAAGAGGAAAGTGACTCGAAGAAACCCACCGGGGAAGAAATCGGGTTAGAAGCTAGCAAAAAAACCTACGAAGAAGAAACGTTCAGTCACAAAATGCGGGAGAGGACTCATTAAACGTCGAAGAGTTATCAAGAAGCGTACTGTGTCAGACATTTTTTCCTAAACAACAAACGCGTGCTTTCGAAGCATGTCCTTTCTTCATACGCATTCCTGCGAATGTTTAAAGAGTGAACTCGATCTCTTCACCCTGCCGCCTACACAAACCAGTATTGAGACTTCACAATGGATTCACTACAAACCCATGTCTTCTCTCACGGACGACGTGCCCGTCGAATTCGTCGTACCCGGGCATAGAGAAGAATACATAGATCTTGCTCACACCATGCTGTCGCTACGCATACGAGTGGAAACGGAAACCGGAGCAGGAGCCGCCGTCGCAAAAGTAGGCCCGGTGAACTATATACTGCATTCGATGTTCAATCAAATCGACGTATATTTCAATCAAAAACTCGTGTCTCCTCCATACAATGCTTACGCTTATCGCGCTTACATAGAGGCGTTATTAAATTATGCTTCACCAGTAAAAACCTCCCACCTGGTTTCGTGCCTGTGATACAGCGATACTGCAGGAAACATGGACACTCTACCTGGAGCGACACCAAGCAATCACGGACTCGACAACCGAGCCACTTTTGTACAAGGAGGGCGAACACTGGATTTCATAGGCCATCTTCACTGCGACGTCTTCAATCAAGATAAATTCGTGATCAACGGTGTCGAAGTGCGCATGAGGCTCGTTCGAAAGGTTCCTTCTGTCTTATGGGGGGAAATACTATGTCACGGATAAGCATTTTAGATGCTACACTACACATCAGAAGAGCTAGAATAAACCCAGGCATATTACTCGCTCATACGAAAATGTTGACCAGGACTACTGCTAAATACCTCCTCACGAGAGTCGAGGTTAAATCATTCACGATTCATAGTGACGTCGTAGGACAGACATTGGACAACGTCATTCTTGGACAAATACCAAAGCGCATAATTGTCGGCTTTGTCGATAACAAAGCGTTTAACGGTGCCCGGCATTTAAATCCATTCAATTTCCAGCATTATGGAATAAATTTCTTTTCGTTGTATGGCGATGGTGTTCAAATCCCTAGCAGACCGTTACAACTGAAATTCTCTGGTAACGAGATGCTCTACACCGAGGCTATCACACACTTTTCTCAGGATCGGGCATTCACTTTTTGAACGAAACTAATTCTATATCCAAAGAAGATTATCCTGCTGGTTATACCTTATAGCTTTTCGCTTTTGATCTCACTCCTGATCTGTCAGCTAATTGCGCGGGTCAATGGAACCTTGTGAAACACGGTAATTTACGAATGGAAGTACGATTCGAAAGAGCCCTCACAACAACGGTCAATTGCTTAGTTTACGCTGAGTTTGAAAGTGTGCTGGAAATAGATTCTTCTCGTCAAGTCGTTGTAGATTATAGCGGTTAAAGAAACACATCTCCCACTTTTGTTTTCGGGGTCTTTCCCCTTCCCGTGTGAAGATTTTCAACATCATTCTCATCCAGAGTAAAAATTTTAAGAAAAAAGCTCAGTCGACTTCGAGGCGTAAAGAGTATAGTTTCGGCAAGCAGAATTGCGAATACAGCGAGAACATGGATGTGATCATCGAAGTGCAGTGTTTCCGCGATAGCAACGATACCTATGTGCTAAAGGAGGTAGCTATTGTCGGTATTAATGAGGCATTTGTTGGACATTGAGTCTTAGCTCCAGAGTATTCATTTGCGGAATTGAATGAAAAATCAAGACGGATAAATAACTGGCTTTCGCTGAATTATCATGGAATCGAGTGGTATGATGAGGAGGGTAATCCAAAATATTTTTATCCGCGCTTGCGTGAAATTACGAGTCATATTCGTGACTTCATGACAAAAGGCAAGGAAAAAGTGAGCTACTTGCAACATTTGTTAGCGCGAAACGTGTATAATCTGGAGAATATCTCGCCGACGTCCAGTGACCTTTCACCCAGAGAACGAATAGAAGGCTGCTCATTCCACACATTTAGAAAACACAAACGTTATCATTGTACATTACGCGATGCATACAAATTAAAACACTGGTTCATCGAACAAAGTCAAATCAACATCAGGAAACGCGACAACATCTATGTGACCTGGTGCTTGTCCTCCAAAATTGACGAGGAAGACAGAGAAAATAGTTATTCCGACAAATCAGGGAGTGAACAGTCGCCGGTTGAAGAAGAGGAAAACGAGACAAATACTGAGTTGGAACATTCCGTCGAACCGTCGAAGACTACAACAATCGCGTTATCAGAGGTAAACGAAATTACATAAAACGAATTCGCTCGAAATGCAACATGCATTGCAACATCTCAGTGCTACTAGGTGCGCAACTAAGTTTCCGGGTTTTTTGATCAATGAAAAATGGAAAATTTCAAGAGAAATACAAAAAATGGTTTATTCAAAGTATCGTCCCTCGCTGGCTATACATTTTTGCCATCTCTCTGGTAATACGTGAATACCACGACAATAAAACGACGCATCTTTGGACCGAAACCATTCATCTAACCAATTTTGCACTTCTTCGAAATTGGTCAAGTGTTGCCCAGCCAAGTCATGCGCCATCGACCGGAACAAGTGATAATCGGAAGGGACCAGGTCTGGCGAATACGGCCGATGCGGTAGCAGATCCCATTTCAGCGTTTTGATGGTGTCCTGGACGATAGAAGTGCGATGGCACGGAGCGTTGTCGTGCTGCAATATCACTCGTTCGTGTCTTGTGTCCCATTCTGGCCGTTTTTCGAGCAATGCATGGTTCAAATTGATCAGTTGTTGTCGGTAGCGATGCCCATTGACAGTTTCGCCCGGTTTCAGCAGCTCGTAGTACACGATTCCTTTCTGGTCCCACCAAACGCAGAGCATTGTCTTCTTTCCGAAGCGATTTGACCGTACCGTCGATGTTAATGCTTTGCCAGGTGAAAGCCACAATTTTTTGCGTTGGGATTCTCGAAATATATCCACTTCTCATCGCCAGTAACAATTCGATGCAGGAAACGCCTTCTTTCATGCCGCAAAAGCAAAATTTTGGAAGTGGCTCCTCGATTTTTCCATCTGTCTCTCAGCCAACTCATGCGGCACCCATTTTCCTTCCTTTTGAATTTTTCCCATGGCATGTAAACGTTTGGAAATATCTTGACGAGTCATGTTTAATGCCTCCGCAAATTGATCTTGTGTTTGCGTATCATCTTCATCCAATAACGCTTGCAGATCAGTGTCCTCAATTGTTTTTGGTCTTCCGGAGCGCTCCTTGTCCTCAGTGTCGAAATCGTCACTTCTGAAGCGTTTAAACCAATCTTCACAGGTAGTTTTCGATAGTGCATGTTCGCAGTAGGCCTCCTCAAGCAAACAACGTGCTTCAACTGCACTTTTTTTCAAGTTAAAGCAGAAAAGCAAAGCTTCTCGCAAATGCTGTTTATTTGGCATAAAACTCGACATCTTCGTTGTTAGAAAAAATATTGTTGAGTTACGATATGTGTTGGTATTACGACTGGTTATTGTTAACAGATGTCCAAGCTATAAAGAAACACAACTTCAGACATGTATGTCGACTATGACATGTCTCGACTATGACTGACTCTAACGACACGTGTCGTTAGCGCCATCCATGTATGGAACCTGGAAACTTTGTTGCGCACCTAGTAGATACACAGGTGTCTATCCAGCCGACAGACTACCGAGGGTGTGGACGAGGTCGACGGCAGTAGTCGCTAATACGGACAATCATGATCGTCCGGGACAGCACTGGGTCGCATTCTACGTCGATCGGAATGGAGCGGCCACATACTTCGACAGCTACGGGATGCCACCTTGGGACTCACGATTTCTCCTGCGTCTTGGAAGAAATTTCGTCACTTACTAATGGAATACCTTTCAGCTACAGAGACTTTTATCGACGTCTTCTGGTCATTATTGCTGTTTTTCTTTAATTTATGTGTCGGGGTTATAACTCGGGCAGTTTAACAGTTTGTTTACCAATGATTGTGAACGAAACGATCAGCTGATTGTACGAATGTATAAGAAAATATTTTGTCAATGTAAGCATAAATCGCTAGATCATCATATCCCTGTGTACTAGGTTCAATCCTGTATTAAGAAAAATGTATAAGAATAAAATGTGAATTAATTCTATGAAAAATATTGTACATTCCTTTCTCTTCACCTCTTCTCGCTTCCCTGTGATTTCCAGTTCGAGGTAACAAATCCCGTTGTAAACTTTTCGAGTTCGAAAGCGAGGGGACCCGCACAGGTAAAAATATTCGGGTAGACATAGATCAGAAGTATCGTCTTCCAACAATCGCTGAATAGCTTTTGTCTTCGAAATGATCCCTACCTGCTCGATCATGTTCGCACACGTTCACGAGAGTCGAGAGCCGGTGTCTCATGGTGAGGGCTCGAATCCCATAGGTTCTAGAATTTGCAAAATTTTTCACGTGTGACGTCGATACTCTTCGTATGTATATAATATAGCTAGTTTCCATAGCTAGTTTCCAGGGTAGCAGTAACGTAGTGCATAAGTCGCTTGACTCGAAAACCAGCAGCGGACCCAGGTTCGAATCCGGCCAGGGCTTATAGGATTTTTCCAGAGACTTCGCACTAACCACACACACACACATACATACACCTCTCCGTTCTACGTGTATGTCGTGAAACCAGTTTCTATCAAAGAGTAGCAGTAGGGAGCAGTAAGACAGTTTGACTCAAGAGCCTGAGGTCCCGGGTTCGAGCCTCGCAGAGTGCCTAGGAGATTTTTCCAAAAGTAATATGCAAATTAACCAGCTGACCAAGCGCACAACAACACCTAATCACAACAACGCCTAATATGAATAATAAAAATTTACTATTTAGATTACGCTAATTTTTATTCTGGTGATTCAAATTTCAGCCATTTTCAGCCTTAGAGGTAGGTATGGCCACTCAAAACGTTCCCCCTCCACTCGACCCTCCGGCACTGGGGTACCGGCTATACAATCTCCATTTTTCCTGTGCTCCTCCGAGGACTGGAGAGTTGAGAATTTTATGCATCTCGGCGTCCAGACGCGATAGGACGGAACCCGGAGTACGTACTGTATTTTCATTCTCTACTGACGCTATGTTCAACCCAGTCGCGGCATTATCTGTCAAAACAGAGGGAATCGCAGCCGAGGAAGACGACAACGACGACGACATCAAGGTCGGTGATGTATAAGTCTGCTGCTACAATCTCTCAAGATTATCCGTAGAAATCAGTACCATCTTCTTGATTCTTTCCATAGTTCAAGTGTGAACAGACTTAATTATTGATAATTTTGGATAATATATCCCCGAGTATAAGACCGATTAGATAAGGTAGAAATCCTCCACGCTGCGCTATCACTCTCCGTTTGCCTCTCCAATCGGCACGATTATTAGCGATTTGACGTAGCGTTGATTTGTAATACGATAGACGATTTTTGTCCCTTCTGCCGAGCGGTACGTTATCTTTGAGCGTGTTGAAGGCGCAAATACATCTGATGAAATCACGGTCAGCTTCTCGCAGAAAGGCAACGCGTTGTTTCTCCGTCAAGTAATACAACGCCTTCAGAAGAGAGATGTTTTTCTCACCGATGGACCGTTTTGCTGTGTTTGCGGTTCTATCGCCTTTTTTCGCATTCGCTCTGCACCCCCCGCTCATTGCCATTACGACGACAAGACTGTCGCGGAATAAGCATATGCACGGGTTTTATACATAACTTCTGGTGGATTCCCGTCGAACGTAAACATAGTGTGTAGTATCGGTGGGGAAGATACATGTACGAAACCGATACTCATCCGAAGTAGATCGTTTCAGATCGAGCAACAGATATCCATGTGGAAACGATGTAGCGTTATAGTAAGCTTCTTCCAAAAACTTTGAATCTTCCGAATATATCTGCCTGGCCAAGTGACGAATCTGAGCACGATCGCGGGCGTTTTTGAATACCACGATGTAATTCATGTTGAGAGAAATATTTCATTGCCCGCATCCTTGATGAAATAGATTTTGCGAAATGAGTATAACACTAAGATTTGTGATGACTCCCCTTCGTGAACAGATCGACGGTTACTTCGCACGATGACGATTCCCTCATGAGATCGTCTATTATCACCAGAGCTGCCAGATTCGCTGCATTGCCACCCAGCCCGCGCACATGGAGGGGGAACGTATGCACGTGTTGAGCCGTGTCCGTGTGCGCTCGGCGTTCGGCAAGCTTCGGGTAGTAGAGAAGGAAAGCGCTATCTGCGCGATCTCTTTCTTTCCTATAGCTATAGCTATAACACATCGCTAGCTTCAAAATACGCGTTGACTCGCCGACGATATTTTCGCACGGCGAGAGAAAGAGTGAGAGAGAGAGAGAGCAATAATTTGAACAATCCACTCTTGGCCAACATGTACATCTTCTTCGCAAAAAAATAATATTATGTTATGGAAAAATAACTTATGTTAATTTAAGAGATAATTTATTATTAGCACACAAGAAATATAAAAGTAAATTATGTAATTTAATTTTTAAATTATTCTAACACTGCAATCTGAAACGTGCTAAACAAACAAATATAATGAAATAAAGCAAAATAATTTTGCGATTATATGCATTAACCTCATGCACATTTATTTTGTAAATAATAACGTACATATTGTTGCTCAACAGAAACCGCGAGAAGGTGGTGGTCTCTTCCGTCAATAAGAAAATGTAAATGTATGTTCCATCAATGATAAATGAAAAAAATGTTTTCTCTATTATAACTATTTCATATATAGAATAATTTTGATATATATACACATATTAAAAAAGAACATACTTTTTTACATTTTCTAAGAATATAGATACAAGAGAATAGATAGAAAGGATAGACAAAATAAATACAAAAGGATAGGCGTAAAATATAGAAAACTAATGGACAGAGAACAAAAGGCAGAGGACAGAATAAAGGATAGAGAAAGGAACATAGAAAAAGAAAAAGACACTAGAAATACCAAATAATTTTTGATCGTTTCGATTTTTTAATTAATATTCTCCTTAATAGTAGATTCTGTTAAAGGTGAAACAAATAGAATAAATTTTTGTATCACAATAAAGAAACAGCACACACAAGTCGTGCGTTAACAACTCAGAAAATTTCAAAGTTATACTTTTACCATACAAAAACAATATACTACATTAAAACATCGAAACGGTCAAATATAACTCAGTATTTCTACAGATTAACCGGAAAAGACCGTACACATGTTTTACGTAATATAATATTAAAAATAATACATATATTTATGATAAAATCCTTTTTGCAATATACTCAATAGAAATTATTTACTTTTAACGGCAATTACAGCTAATTTCTAAAATTAGCTGAACTAGTATAAATATTAATAGTGTATAATTAATTTTCAACAGAAATAAAACTTAATTTACATCACATTATATATCACATATGATTACACGTGTGATTACACGTGTGATTAAAAGAATGTATATATATGTATATATATATTTATATGTATATGTATATGTATATATGTATATATATATATGTATGTATATATACGTTATATCCAAATATCATTACGTACGTAGAGTATCTTATTTTAGTTTTTTATTATTTTTTCTACCAATTAATTTGAACAACTTTTTTCTGAAAAATTTTTTTATGTGCTTAATATTTTTTGAGATATTTAACCCCTTGACATACAAATAAAACGGAATTTGATGCGTTTGAAAAATATTATTTAATTTGGCTCAGCTGAACAGTTATGTGTAAGCTTAAAAACAGAACATTTTATTTTAAAATTTGCATTGCTATATAACATTTAATCAGGTTCATATATTATCTTAAAAGGGGTAACATCAGTGTAGAGACCTGTTTTCAAGGGTCATTTTTGGGAATTTTTTTGGAGAACAGGGAATATTAAGGTAAAAAACAGATTACATAGGCTTATTGTACACATCTTAAGGTATATCCCTGAATTTTGCGGAACGTTTTTATTAAAAAATGGCGGTCGTACTACAGATTAAAGCCAGGTGGGTTTTTTTCGCCGCGCTCCACTGCGCGACAAATAGAAGACGTAAATCATAACCTAGAATAAAAAACGAAAGTTTTTTTCAAAGTTTAGCTCAAAAGCTAAAGAAAAGCGTAGGGGTTTTTTGAAAAATTAATTTTTGTAGAAATGGCACGCATTTGAAAATTATGTAGTAATTTTCACGAAAAAATTTGGCTGAAAATTGTTTATAAAAAAAGAAATAATCAATATTTCGAAAAATCCCTACGCTTTTCTTTAGATAATCTATTTTTAAAGATGCTGTTAAAATCTGAAATTATTCTACCAAAAATTGTAAAAGTTATTTGTCGCGCAAGATTGAAAAATGTAGTTTCGAGAAAAAACGCTTTAAAGTTTTAGAACGCTATAGTTCTCATATAAATTCAAAAAAATTGAGTTTGTGTATGATCTTACCATTAGTCAGCTATTCCAGAACCATAAAGTTGACCCTCTATGTTGCTATTTTCTTCTTCTCCTTGTTTTCTGGCCGCCGTTAAGGATTGGCGCGCCTCTTTCGCTTTATCAGTGAGCGAGCGCTCGGAGTATTGAATTCGCTTCGCATCGGCTTCGAGGCAGAAGTTGTAGCAATTATTGCCAATTGTTATTTCCATGGTGTCCATTATTCTTAAAACTGCTTGCAGTCCATCGTTAAAAATACTAACAGCAATATCTGCACTCAAGTCCAATATTTTTTTTGTTTTCGGAGCGATAGACCAAACTATTGAATTGAAACTTTCATTGCTATTTTGAGTGTATCCTCCTGTGCAACGTTCAAGCAAATCATCTCTACTTAAATCTTTGTAGATAGGTTGAATCGCTTCAAAAACTTCGAGGTTCATTGGCGGTGGATGTTTATAATCATCTAAGGTTCCTTCAGCATAAGCTACTTGCCACGTACACCACGAATCTTCTCCCGGCGGGCATTTTTCATGTTGAGGCTTCTCGTCTGTTGACAATTTATGAAATAAAGTTGCCCAAATATCATTTTTCATACCTTCTATTGAGTTAGGATTACGTCGAATTGCCAAACCATAATATTGACTTAAATCGTCAATAAGTTTACCAGTCAATTTACCCTTTCCACTTAGGCCTTTTTTTTGATTTTTTAACGTTACGCAATCGAGTTCCCATGCGTTTTTGCACGTGATCGATGCATTCTTTTTTCTGCACAACAGTATTTTCATAAGGCTGAGCATCTATAAGTCCTTTAAAAGTTTTACTGTCACCGTCGCCGATGTAAGAAATGTATTTCATATTATACAAACTAAGGGAACGTTTAAACATCTCGATTACTGAATCTATTTCCATTTTTCCTGCAGAGCCTTCATGGTTTGACTGGCAAACTGTCTTATGCGTTTCAAGCCATTCCGCATACTCTTCGGTATCTTTTTTCTTTTCCCAAGTTTCACAAATTTTGCAGTACTTAGATTTGACGATGATGTCGACAACTTTTCCGGTATGCCAGCCAATTAAAGAAACTAAGCCGAAAAGCGATGTGAATCCTCGTTTCCTCCAAGATCCATCGCCAGATACAGTCAGTTCATTATCATCTCGTCCTTCTGCAGAAGTCATTTCCTTCTCTTCTTTCACTGCTCTCTCCATATTAATCTGACACACCGAGCGAGCGGCGACCGAAATTATATCCACAGCAGCTGTATAAACGGTTTGAAATATCGGCCGAGGCAGATCCATGAAGGCACAGAACTTGATCAATCCATTCATACCGATTCCTAATAAACGCATTGCTAGTACTATTCGTCTATTCAGTTCGTACGCATTTCTAATAAATGGACTGTTCGGAACACTACTAATATTGTCACACATTTCGCATGTAACATTTATTTTTAAGCCCAAGCCGCGCATTGAAGTATGACTAAAAGTCACTCTAGAATGGCACTTATGGCACACTACAACATTCGAGATAGCAGTAAAAACGGCAACAAAATTAACGAAGCAGTAGCCAAATGATTGATTAACATTAATGTCACTTTCACTTGCAGTCTTCAATTTCTTGGCAGACGTGCTCACTCCTTCAACGTCTCTCTCCGCTTCATAACGATTTTTCGGTCGATGTTTTCCCATACCTCTTCGATGAGAATGCCAACTAGACTCTCTGGTACCTTTTCTTCCAAAATACACAACATTTTTGTCACTCATGGTTGAAATTTCGGCAAATATTCACTTAGAAGAGAGGAATTTCTAACCGTAACGTCTTTTCAACTCTACAGGTAGCGTCCTTCTAACGGTCGTACTGTTGCTAGGTTAACATATACGTAGTCAAAAATACTTCTAATGCCATTTATGTATATACTAGCTAAGCTTAAAAATGAATAGTCTGAGACAAATATATACCTAAGACCAGTAAACGCTTTGAAGTGTCGAGCGCACGCTGAGCGCGCAACGGGCGGGTTTTAGGTTTGGTCGTTATATGTCGGTAAAAAAAAATTTTTCGGCCAAAAGCCTTGAGGATATTATTTTTGAAGGTCAAAACTATCGTTTAAGCAAAAAAAAAATCGATTTTTTCAAAATTCTACACTGATGTTACCCCTTAATGGATAACATAATATATGAACAATAAATAAATAACAATAATTAAATAACATTATAATGAGCATTTAAAACAAAACAGAATCGACGCACGATTCTCGGCGTCCGCCGGAGACAGTTCTTGACGTCTCGGAGACATCAAAATCTACAATAGCACATGAAATGAATGACGTCTCCCATCATTATATGTCAAGGGGTTAAGGAAAACTTGAATTTTTTCAATATTTAGCTCACGATATCTCGTTAACTATTTGTCGACAGAAAAAGTAGTACTAGACTTTTTTGTTCTGTTTGGTCTCACGAATATATCGTTACAATAGTGCTCTGACTTTTATTACTTTGATGATTTTGAAATTTCCAAAAGTTACAAAAGTCAAGGCGCTATTGTAACAATATATTCTTGAAACCAAATAGAGCAAAAAAGTCTAGTACCACTTTTTCTTTCAACAAATAGTTAGCGAGATATCATTTTTATGTTGCATTAACGTTATTATTAATAAAAAAGTTTTGTTTAAATATAAATAGTTCAGAAAATATAAACTATATTTGGTACAATTTCAGATTCGTATGTTGTAGCAATAAAAAGTACCAGAATGAGTGCACATATATATTTTATAAATGTAGAGAAAATGTATATTATTATTATTATTTTATACACATTGCATCGGTATTATGCATTTAGGCATCCTTATTCTCACAAATGCCTTACTGTATTATCTATTGGCCCTTTGTTTATATGAAGTCACGCGTCGCATATTGCGACACGCGACGCATATCGCGACACGCGACGCATATCGCGACTCGCGGTTTTGCGTCTATTGTTTTGACACACGAGCCGCGAACGTTTTACGTAGTGGACCGATTTCTTTCACAAGCGACTTCTTTTACATTTTTCGGTATTCTAGTTATATTTTTCTGTTTCTGTGTTACTTATTCAGTTCTTTTCGTTATTTATCTTTTCTTTCTGTATTATTCACTTATATTGCTTTGTAGTTAGTAGGTTTGTAGTTTGTAGGTTTGTAGTTTATAGGTTTGTAGTTTATAGTTTATAGTTTGTTAGTGGTTTGTAGGTTTGTAGTTTGTAGTTTGTAGTTTGTAGTTTATCTCCGCTATTTTCGCTTTCTCTATCTCTCTCTCTCTCTCTCTGTTCTTTGTGTCTCCTCTTTTTTCTCTGTATTTAATATGGAAACGTGCGATGAATTTAAGAAACGGCCGAAAAAAATTCTCCCAAGGTTGGCTTGGCGATGATCGGTACAAATCATGGATACGTCAAGTACCAGACGATAATACTTCGTTTTATTGCAGTATATGCAATAATAAGTATTCGTGTTCATCGCATGTTTCCAGGCATGTGGATTCTGCATGTCATAAGAACAATATAAAAGGAAATATTTCGGGTAATAGTAATGACATATTGAAAAATAAAAAACCACTGAGCAATAGAACATTTAAATCACAGTGGCTAGACATAAAAGATATGCAATCGTGGTTACGCGAAGTACCTGAAAATGTACATTCATTTCATTGTTTATTTTGTGAAAGATCAATCAGTATAACAAGTAGTGATCTATCACAAATATATAGACACGCAGAATCCCAACTTCACAAACGGAATTCCGAAAAAAGCGATATAAAGTCAAACGAATCGGACATAGATTTGAATACGCAAAGTGATGAATCACTTTTGACTTTTGATGAGCGAAAGAAATCAGCGGAAATACGATTTGCCGGTCACGCAGAGTTTTTGTGATAAAAGAAATATCTTTAAAAGATGATTCTCTGTTATTATCAAATAGAGCTACGTTAGGTTTAAAAACTTGTAATTTATGCAAAAATACATTACTAACAGGAAATCTCTTTTTAATTTCCTCGGCAGCGGTAATATAAAATTCTAAACAATTTTGTCGAACATTTGTTATAACATCTTCATGTCCTTCCTTTACAAATCTACACAGATATTTTTCACATTGTGATCCCAGAGTAATGTCAACAAGAGATTTGTGATTTTGTTCTTCATTAAATGAAATGTTCGTTAGCATATCTTTTAATAATTGTGATTTTAAAAAGTTTTTGCAGATTTGCGTAAGAAAATGTACAGATTTGGGTTGTAATAAATTAATTTTTGTTTCATGAGCTTGAAAGAAAGCATTAAATGAATTAAAGAAATTTAAAACGTATTTTAGAAATAGGAAATATGCTTTTGTTTCTACATTTTCCATTATAGTCAATAAATATTCTCCGGACTTTGTCTTCTCGCTCACTGTCATTTCAATAAGAAAATGTCGTATTGTATTCCATGACTCAAGAAGTCTGTCAATACATAAATAATGAGAGAGCCATCGAGTATCGCATAACTTCAAAACTTTCCGATTTGTATCTTGAAAACAATCACGAAAGTCATTAAAAACAGCTAAACGCTTTGGGCTGCTGTTGATATAACTCGCAATTTTTCTCAAAAACTCTTCACAAAAAACAGGTATTTTAGCACATGCAGCATGTGCAGCCAATGCGGCGGAATGACAAGGACATGAAAATGTTAATAAATGTTTGGATTTTGATTCTAATTTTGTTTTAAAAGATAAATGTTTTCCTGTCATGACTGACGCATTGT
The DNA here is from genome assembly GCF_003227715.2 of Harpegnathos saltator. Lineage (NCBI taxonomy): Eukaryota > Metazoa > Arthropoda > Insecta > Hymenoptera > Formicidae > Harpegnathos > Harpegnathos saltator. The sequence continues at coordinate 361,101 of NW_020229885.1, forward strand.
CGCATGACAGAGCAATAATGTTTGAAAATGGAATTTGCAGTTTATACATTTCATATTCAAACGCATTAAATAATTTCTCTGCACTACAATCTTTAGCATCGATGTTAATTAACTTTACTAATTGCGACCGAATGTCTAAAGTTTCGGGATCAACATAACAAACGAGAAACGTCATCTATTTGTCATTGGTTATATCAGATGTTTCGTCAATAAAAATAGAAAATTTTGTATTTCGGATATTATTTACTACCATACACGTTCTGTCTCAACCGGACACAAAACATTCGAAATAATATTAGTACATTTCGTTCGACCCATAGTCATGCTGTTCAGTACTTTAGGATCTTTTCCTATGTCTTGAAAAAGTCTAAGAATCGCTTGTGCTGTTTGATGAGGAATATTTTTCTCAGTTATTAACGCGGCAAATCGTATTTCCGCTGATTTCTTTCGCTCATCAAAAGTCAAAAGTGATTCATCACTTTGCGTATTCAAATCTATGTCCGATTCGTTTGACTTTATATCGCTTTTTTCGGAATTCCGTTTGTGAAGTTGGGATTCTGCGTGTCTATATATTTGTGATAGATCACTACTTGTTATACTGATTGATCTTTCACAAAATAAACAATGAAATGAATGTACATTTTCAGGTACTTCGCGTAACCACGATTGCATATCTTTTATGTCTAGCCACTGTGATTTAAATGTTCTATTGCTCAGTGGTTTTTTATTTTTCAATATGTCATTACTATTACCCGAAATATTTCCTTTTATATTGTTCTTATGACATGCAGAATCCACATGCCTGGAAACATGCGATGAACACGAATACTTATTATTGCATATACTGCAATAAAACGAAGTATTATCGTCTGGTACTTGACGTATCCATGATTTGTACCGATCATCGCCAAGCCAACCTTGGGAGAATTTTTTTCGGCCGTTTCTTAAATTCATCGCACGTTTCCATATTAAATACAGAGAAAAAAGAGGAGACACAAAGAACAGAGAGAGAGAGAGAGAGATAGAGAAAGCGAAAATAGCGGAGATAAACTACAAACTACAAACTACAAACTACAAACCTACAAACCACTAACAAACTATAAACTATAAACTACAAACCTATAAACTACAAACCTACAAACTACAAACCTACTAACTACAAAGCAATATAAGTGAATAATACAGAAAGAAAAGATAAATAACGAAAAGAACTGAATAAGTAACACAGAAACAGAAAAATATAACTAGAATACCGAAAAATGTAAAAGAAGTCGCTTGTGAAAGAAATCGGTCCACTACGTAAAACGTTCGCGGCTCGTGTGTCAAAACAATAGACGCAAAACCGCGAGTCGCGATATGCGTCGCGTGTCGCGATATGCGTCGCGTGTCGCAATATGCGACGCGTGACTTCATATAAACAAAGGGCCAATAGATAATACAGTAAGGCATTTGTGAGAATAAGGATGCCTAAATGCATAATACCGATGCAATGTGTATAAAATAATAATAATAATATACATTTTCTCTACATTTATAAAATATATATGTGCACTCATTCTGGTACTTTTTATTGCTACAACATACGAATCTGAAATTGTACCAAATATAGTTTATATTTTCTGAACTATTTATATTTAAACAAAACTTTTTTATTAATAATAACGTTAATGCAACATAAAAATGATATCTCGCTAACTATTTGTTGAAAGAAAAAGTGGTACTAGACTTTTTTGCTCTATTTGAGTTTCAAGAATATATTGTTACAATAGCGCCTTGACTTTTGTAACTTTTGGAAATTTCAAAATCATCAAAGTAATAAAAGTCAGAGCACTATTGTAACGATATATTCGTGAGACCAAACAGAACAAAAAAGTCTAGTACTACTTTTTCTGTCGACAAATAGTTAACGAGATATCGTGAGCTAAATATTGAAAAAATTCAAGTTTTCCTTAACCCCTTGACATATAATGACGTATGGGAGACGTCATTCATTTCATGTGCTATTGTAGATTTTGATGTCTCCGAGACGTCAAGAACTGTCTCCGGCGGACGCCGAGAATCGTGCGTCGATTCTGTTTTGTTTTAAATGCTCATTATAATGTTATTTAATTATTGTTATTTATTTATTGTTCATATATTATGTTATCCATTAAGGGGTAACATCAGTGTAGAATTTTGAAAAAATCGATTTTTTTTTTGCTTAAACGATAGTTTTGACCTTCAAAAATAATATCCTCAAGGCTTTTGGCCGAAAAATTTTTTTTTACCGACATATAACGACCAAACCTAAAACCCGCCCGTTGCGCGCTCAGCGTGCGCTCGACACTTCAAAGCGTTTACTGGTCTTAGGTATATATTTGTCTCAGACTATTCATTTTTAAGCTTAGCTAGTATATACATAAATGGCATTAGAAGTATTTTTGACTACGTATATGTTAACCTAGCAACAGTACGACCGTTAGAAGGACGCTACCTGTAGAGTTGAAAAGACGTTACGGTTAGAAATTCCTCTCTTCTAAGTGAATATTTGCCGAAATTTCAACCATGAGTGACAAAAATGTTGTGTATTTTGGAAGAAAAGGTACCAGAGAGTCTAGTTGGCATTCTCATCGAAGAGGTATGGGAAAACATCGACCGAAAAATCGTTATGAAGCGGAGAGAGACGTTGAAGGAGTGAGCACGTCTGCCAAGAAATTGAAGACTGCAAGTGAAAGTGACATTAATGTTAATCAATCATTTGGCTACTGCTTCGTTAATTTTGTTGCCGTTTTTACTGCTATCTCGAATGTTGTAGTGTGCCATAAGTGCCATTCTAGAGTGACTTTTAGTCATACTTCAATGCGCGGCTTGGGCTTAAAAATAAATGTTACATGCGAAATGTGTGACAATATTAGTAGTGTTCCGAACAGTCCATTTATTAGAAATGCGTACGAACTGAATAGACGAATAGTACTAGCAATGCGTTTATTAGGAATCGGTATGAATGGATTGATCAAGTTCTGTGCCTTCATGGATCTGCCTCGGCCGATATTTCAAACCGTTTATACAGCTGCTGTGGATATAATTTCGGTCGCCGCTCGCTCGGTGTGTCAGATTAATATGGAGAGAGCAGTGAAAGAAGAGAAGGAAATGACTTCTGCAGAAGGACGAGATGATAATGAACTGACTGTATCTGGCGATGGATCTTGGAGGAAACGAGGATTCACATCGCTTTTCGGCTTAGTTTCTTTAATTGGCTGGCATACCGGAAAAGTTGTCGACATCATCGTCAAATCTAAGTACTGCAAAATTTGTGAAACTTGGGAAAAGAAAAAAGATACCGAAGAGTATGCGGAATGGCTTGAAACGCATAAGACAGTTTGCCAGTCAAACCATGAAGGCTCTGCAGGAAAAATGGAAATAGATTCAGTAATCGAGATGTTTAAACGTTCCCTTAGTTTGTATAATATGAAATACATTTCTTACATCGGCGACGGTGACAGTAAAACTTTTAAAGGACTTATAGATGCTCAGCCTTATGAAAATACTGTTGTGCAGAAAAAAGAATGCATCGATCACGTGCAAAAACGCATGGGAACTCGATTGCGTAACGTTAAAAAATCAAAAAAAGGCCTAAGTGGAAAGGGTAAATTGACTGGTAAACTTATTGACGATTTAAGTCAATATTATGGTTTGGCAATTCGACGTAATCCTAACTCAATAGAAGGTATGAAAAATGATATTTGGGCAACTTTATTTCATAAATTGTCAACAGACGAGAAGCCTCAACATGAAAAATGCCCGCCGGGAGAAGATTCGTGGTGTACGTGGCAAGTAGCTTATGCTGAAGGAACCTTAGATGATTATAAACATCCACCGCCAATGAACCTCGAAGTTTTTGAAGCGATTCAACCTATCTACAAAGATTTAAGTAGAGATGATTTGCTTGAACGTTGCACAGGAGGATACACTCAAAATAGCAATGAAAGTTTCAATTCAATAGTTTGGTCTATCGCTCCGAAAACAAAAAAAATATTGGACTTGAGTGCAGATATTGCTGTTAGTATTTTTAACGATGGACTGCAAGCAGTTTTAAGAATAATGGACACCATGGAAATAACAATTGGCAATAATTGCTACAACTTCTGCCTCGAAGCCGATGCGAAGCGAATTCAATACTCCGAGCGCTCGCTCACTGATAAAGCGAAAGAGGCGCGCCAATCCTTAACAGCGGCCAGAAAACAAGGAGAAGAAGAAAATAGCAACATAGAGGGTCAACTTTATGGTTCTGGAATAGCTGACTAATGGTAAGATCATACACAAACTCAATTTTTTTGAATTTATATGAGAACTATAGCGTTCTAAAACTTTAAAGCGTTTTTTCTCGAAACTACATTTTTCAATCTTGCGCGACAAATAACTTTTACAATTTTTGGTAGAATAATTTCAGATTTTAACAGCATCTTTAAAAATAGATTATCTAAAGAAAAGCGTAGGGATTTTTCGAAATATTGATTATTTCTTTTTTTATAAACAATTTTCAGCCAAATTTTTTCGTGAAAATTACTACATAATTTTCAAATGCGTGCCATTTCTACAAAAATTAATTTTTCAAAAAACCCCTACGCTTTTCTTTAGCTTTTGAGCTAAACTTTGAAAAAAACTTTCGTTTTTTATTCTAGGTTATGATTTACGTCTTCTATTTGTCGCGCAGTGGAGCGCGGCGAAAAAAACCCACCTGGCTTTAATCTGTAGTACGACCGCCATTTTTTAATAAAAACGTTCCGCAAAATTCAGGGATATACCTTAAGATGTGTACAATAAGCCTATGTAATCTGTTTTTTACCTTAATATTCCCTGTTCTCCAAAAAAATTCCCAAAAATGACCCTTGAAAACAGGTCTCTACACTGATGTTACCCCTTTTAAGATAATATATGAACCTGATTAAATGTTATATAGCAATGCAAATTTTAAAATAAAATGTTCTGTTTTTAAGCTTACACATAACTGTTCAGCTGAGCTAAATTAAGTAATATTTTTCAAACGCATCAAATTCCGTTTTATTTGTATGTCAAGGGGTTAAATATCTCAAAAAATATTAAGCACATAAAAAAATTTTTCAGAAAAAGGTTGTTCAAATTAATTGGTAGAAAAAATAATAAAAAACTAAAATAAGATACTCTACGTACGTAATGATATTTGGATATAACGTATATATACATACATATATATATATACATATATACATTAACATATACATATAAATATATATATACATATATATACATTCTTTTAATCACACGTGTAATCACACGTGTAATCATATGTGATATATAATGTGATGTAAATTAAGTTTTATTTCTGTTGAAAATTAATTATACACTATTAATATTTATACTAGTTCAGCTAATTTTAGAAATTAGCTGTAATTGCCGTTAAAAGTAAATAATTTCTATTGAGTATATTGCAAAAAGGATTTTATCATAAATATATGTATTATTTTTAATATTATATTACGTAAAACATGTGTACGGTCTTTTCCGGTTAATCTGTAGAAATACCGAGTTATATTTGACCGTTTCGATGTTTTAATGTAGTATATTGTTTTTGTATGGTAAAAGTATAACTTTGAAATTTTCTGAGTTGTTAACGCACGACTTGTGTGTGCTGTTTCTTTATTGTGATACAAAAATTTATTCTATTTGTTCCACCTTTAACAGAATCTACTATTAAGGAGAATATTAATTAAAAAATCGAAACGATCAAAAATTATTTGGTATTTCTAATGTCTTTTTCTTTTTCTATATTCCTTTCTCTATTCTTTATTCTGTCCTCTGCCTTTTGTTCTCTGTCCATTAGCTTTCTATATTTTACGCCTATCCTTTTGTATTTATTTTGTCTATCCTTTCTATCTATTCTCTTGTATCTATATTCTTAGAAAATGTAAAAAAGTATGTTCTTTTTTAATATGTGTATATATATCAAAATTATTCTATATATGAAATAGTTATAATAGAGAAAACATTTTTTTCATTTATCATTGATGGAACATACATTTATATTTTCTTATTGATGAAGAGACCACCACCTTCTCGCGGTTTCTGTTGAGCAACAATATGTACGTTATTATTTACAAAATAAATGTGCATGAGGTTAATGCATATAATCGCAAAATTATTTTGCTTTATTTCATTATATTTGTTTGTTTAGCACGTTTCAGATTACAGTGTTAGAATAATTTAAAAATTAAATTACATAATTTACTTTTATATTTCTTGTGTGCTAATAATAAATTATCTCTTAAATTAACATAAGTTATTTTTCCATAACATAATATTATTCTTTTGCGAAGAAGACGTACATGTTGGCCAAGAGTGGATTGTTCAAATTATTGCTCTCTCTCTCTCACTCTTTCTCTCGCCCGCGTGAAAATATCGTCGGCGAGTCAACGCGTATTTTGAAGCTAGCGATGTGTTATAGCTATAGCTATACTATAGGAAAGAAAGAGATCGCGCAGATGGCGCTTTCCTTCTCTACTACCCGAAGCTTGCCGAACGCCGAGCGCACACGGACACGGCTCAACACGTGCATACGTTCCCCCTCCATGTGCGCGGGCTGGGTGGCAATGCAGCGAATCTGGCAGCTCTAATTATCACCAATTTCACGACAAGCGAATCGTTTGAATAATCATCCGTGCGCGGTAAGCCTTCTCGAAATTCTATCACGCATCGTCCCGATTTCGCCACTTCATGCTGTAATTGGCGGTAAGCCTCTTGCCACTCGGCATAATAAAATAGGATCCTGTCGAAACGGGTATCCGCCATTGCAGGTAAATAACGAAGAAAAGTCTTTACGAAAACCGTTTTCCCACAACCCGTCCGCAAATGATAGATGTCCAAGGATGTTTCTAGCGCACGTCCATTTTGCTAAATGACTGATTCGGTTACCTAGTGAAGCAATATAAATACTGGAGAAAAGAAGAAACGACGATGAGCTTATAACCCGCGCCGTGGGGCCTCTTCCGCGGCGGCCCCTCTAGTTCATATCCGCGGAAGCGCCATGTTAAATAAGCTTTTTCACGTGGCGCTCGCGGCCGCGGGAATAGTTTATTTTAGCGCTGCTAGCGATATTAGCTTGTCAGCGCGAAGTTGTAAGCTAATAATCGCTCCATGAATTTGTACGAGCGAACGTTTGTGAAAGAGACAGCTTCTAGCGATACAATTTACTAAGATTTTATTGTGATTCGAGGGAGTATTCAAGGATAGAAATACATATATATTTATAAGTGAATTTATTTCTTTATTTTTGCAAAAGAATTATTTTAATATTATATACATAGTTTGTACAAAAGTTTTCCTTCTAAACTACTGTGTACGCAATATACAGAAAAGTCATTATTGAGAAAAAACAGTCGTATATTTTTATACAGAATACTTAACTCGATAAATTATGATCTGCTTTAACGCTTCATATCTCGCTTCGCAGAACTGAACGACGATTTTGCCACAGGAAAAAGTCGTTTCTTGTGCAAAAACGCGTCGAATGAGCCTAGTCTCATTAAAATCGGAGCTGACTGTGTACTTCTAAATATTTACCCTTAACTCTACGAGGGTGGTCCGATAAGTACTTAGCCTACAAAAGAAAAACGAAAATTTTGGAAAAGTGGCGATTTATTTCTCAACATAGTCTCCTTTTAGCTCGATACACTTGACCCAGCGATGCTCCAACTTCTTTAACCTGTCTGAAAAATACGTTTTCTCGAGGTCTTCAAAGTAGGCCTCCGTGGCGGCGATGACCTCCTCATTCGACTCAAATTTCTGCTCGGCGAGTGACTTTTTCAAGTTTGGAAACAAAAAGAAGTCGCACGGGACCAAATCTGGAGAATACGGTGGATGGGGCAGCAGTTCGTAGCCCAATTCGACCAATTTGACCGTGGCGAGGGCGGAGGTGTGAGCCGGTGCGTTGTCATGGTGGAAGAGCACTTTTTTCTTCGCCAAATGGGGCCGTTTTTTCTGCAATTCGGCGTCGAATCGGCCCAATAATTCGGCATAGTACAGCCCTGTGACCGTTTTGCCCTTCTCCAGGTAGTCGATGTAGATCACACCTTGTGAATCCCAGAAAACGGTGGCCATCACCTTTCCGGCCGATAAGACAGTCTTCGCCTTCTTCGGAGCACGTTCGCCGGGTGAAGTCCACTGTTTCGACTGTTCCTTGGTCTCTGGTGTGTACCAGTGGATCCATGTTTCGTCGACGGTCACGAAACGACGCAGAAACTCCTTCAGATTGCGCTTAAACAGCGTCAAACACTGCTCTGAAGTGGTCTCACGGTTGCGCTTGTTGTCCGGAGTGAGCAAACGCGGCACCCATCGCGCCGACAGCTTTCTCATGCCCAAAATTTCATGCAGGATATGACCCACGCGGTCTTTTGAGATGCCTACTGTCTCAGCTATCTCGCGCACCTTCAATCGGCGGTCTGCCAATACGAAATCGTGGATTTTTGTCATGTTATCCTCCGTGGTAGCCGTTTTCGGGGCACCTGGGCGTGGCTCATCAAAAACCGATGTGCGACCACGTTGAAACTCGTTAAACCAATTTTTGACGGTCGCCATCGAAGGAGAAGAGTCACCGTACACAGCATCCAAGCGCTCTTTGATTTCGCTGCGCGATTTCCCTTCCAAAAACAAGAATCGAATCACCGACCAATATTGCTCTTTTTCCATTTTTCTAAAATCCACGGACACGCCCGCTTCCACACGCGGTCAAAACAAAACTACGAGTCCGATTCGGCTGAAATTTTGACAGTAGCCGTCTACGAGAATGTACTACACGATAGTAAATTTCTCTTGCGATAGTGGCGCCATCGGGCGGTAAGGCTAAGTACTTATCGGACTGCCCTCGTATATTTACATTTATACATTTTTCTTATTCTCTAGAAATAAATGTTCAGATTCGAAGAAGGAGAAGAATCAACTGACTACTCTCTTACGACACTACGTAGCCATTTGGCAGAGAGTGTCCTGTGTTGTTGTCGAATTTACGTTTTAGTAACACAGGCATGCACGACTTGCTCTCGTCTCTCGTTACGACGTCGTGAAATGCGGTACACCGAATCGCTCTAAAACGTAAATTTATCGATGTTTTCCGTGTATCCTCCTCCTTCTCATCTTTCTCGTTTTCGGCTATTAATAAATTTTTTATACTGCTAAAGTTAATATATCTCGAATTTTCAAAGCTTAAGGTTATCCCCTTTACTTTACAAACTTCGTGAGTTCTACCTTGCGGGGTACGCACAACGTAGGAGTAAAATTTTGGGCCTCCGGATATAAAAGTCTCTATGTAACTGCCTTGACCGTAGTCCTCAAACTCATCCGTCATATCCCCCAAAAAATTACCCGTACGCGGCTCGTACTCATTGGGGTCACCGATGCTCACATATATACAGGAATCGGTGTCATAATACACAGCGGTCTAATTTTTCTAAATATTCGTACAATTTTAGTCGTGCCTGCGCCGTCGTGTAAGCAGCTATTACTACATTTGTCATCGAAGAAGGTACGAGCGCCTTTTATCGCAACCGTCACGTGACGTAGATCACGTTATTGTTTACAGGCAAAATATTAGATTGGGGAAAAAGAAATCCATTATTTTTTGTTTATTTCAAGGCTTTATTTAACATAGTTAGGATTTTGGTCAAATAAGCACCGTTTTGTTCTACAATTTGTCACCATTTTAAAGGTAATTTCATGATCCCTCTTTCATAGAAGACCTGGTCCTTATTTGCAAAAAACTCGACTAAGCGATTTTCACAGTCTTCTCTTGAGGTCAATTTCTTACCATCAAGGAAGTTTTGCAATGACAAAAACAGATGGTAATCGCTTGGTGCCAGGTCCGGACTATAAGGTGGATGAATCAAAACTTCCCAACCAAGCTCCCGGAGTTTCTGACGAGTCACTATAAATGTATGTGGCCTGGCATTGTCCTGATAAAAAACAATTCCTCTCGTATTGACCAATTCTGGCCGCTTCTGGTCGATCGCTAGCTTCAAACGGTCCAATTTTGACAATAGAGGTCCGAATTTAGTGTTTGGCCATATGAAAGCAGCTCATGGTGGATGATTCCTTTATAGTCCCACCAAACACTCAGCAAAACCTTCCTGGCCGTTAATCCTGGTTTGGCCACCGTTTGAGCCGTTTCGCTGCGCTTTGACCACAATCGTTTTCGCACAATATTGTCGTATGTAATCCATTTTTCATCCCCAGTCACCATTCGTTTCAGAAATGGCTAGATTTCGTTCCGTTTGGTCAAGGCTCCGCAGATTGAAATTCGGTCCATCATGTTTTTTTGCGTTAATTCGTGTGGCACTCAAATATCGAACTTTTTTCTGAATCCAGCTTTATGTAAATGGTTTAAAACTGTTTTGTGGTCAATCTTCAGCTCCTGGGCGATACTACGATTACTAACATGCCGGTCTACTTCGATCATTTCCATAATTTTATTGACATTTTCGACAACGGGCCTACCTGTGCGAGATGCATTTTTAACATTAAAATTACCGGAACGGAATCGACGAAACCAAAATTGCGCGTGATTGGCTGTGACAGTATCGGGGCCATAAACCCCATTCACAATTTCAGCCGCCTGGCTTGCATTTTCGCCTTTATCGAAGCAAAATTGTAAAATATACCGAATTTTCTCTTTGTTGACGTACATCTTTTACGTGCTATAACTCACAACTTAATCGACAAATCACAAAACCGTTGAAGAATTTTTTTAGTACGGAATGTCACTTTTCCAACGAGTATAAATATTTACCTATACGATTAATACATCACGTAATATATACCACTAAAGCCATCTAGCGGAAAAATAATGGATTTCTTTTTCCCCAACCTAATGTTTATTATTTCTTAGTGTTTATTATTTCTTAATGTTTATTATATGCTTAGGACTCGTGAGCAAAGATAATAAATGTTCTCGCGTTCTAACAATCTCTATAATCGGCAGATTAGAACGTTGATCGAATTTTCCCCAGAAGGAATTCAGACACAGCTTTGCAACCGAACGTAGACCAGGATTCCGTGCGATATTACGCCAATCGAGAACAACCCCCTCAATTTCTTTGTACTCCCTTAAATAACATTCTTTTGCATTTTCATCATTATCCTCGCATTCGTTCAGCCAGCCGCTAGCCTCCTGCTTAAGCTGTAGGAAACAATTAATATATTCGGCAAACAATTCTCCCTGCAGAGTACCAGGATCGTATCGTGAGATTTTATAATTCCATATCTCGCTCACAGATTTCACACGATAACCTTTCTCAATGGCTTTTCGTAGCTCATAAGAGACCCATGTTTTTTTTTCTTTTTTGGTCACGCAGGGGATATCCTCATGGATACCCCCGTCCCTTGGGGAGGGCGGGGGTTATGTCGGACATCTACCGACTAAAACCCCTGCGGGGTGCCTACCGCTTGGACCGTGGTGGGGAAAGTCAGGGGAACTACGCCTGCATTCCCTCCCTGACAGGATCGAACGTTTCGCAGCTCCTTCATGCGTTAATTTGTTCGCTTTTGCGCCTTGTCCCGAAGGTAGCGCGACATTGAAAACATTAACAGTGAAATGCTCTAGTATATCGTGACCTCCGGCACTTTGAACTAGCGAGCTCACGAGGTTTCAAATATCTCCATGGCTCAAGTCACGTGCTAGACGAAACGATAAACCTGCAGGCCCACGAGTTAAGTCTGCTGAACCAAACGACAAGCCGACGTAGTCGTTTAGACCGGCCGAGTTAACCGCGTAGGCATAGATTTCATGGAAAGCATTTTCGAAGTAACGCACGATATCGTTATCGTTGGGAGGAGGTATAATTTTGATACTCACCTCCCTACCGAGAATATTAAATTTTTTAAATTTGCGCATCCTTCCCTCGTGAATTTGAATAAATTTATATGGGAACTCACTAATGCTAGCTCTAACTACGGAAGTTTCTGGTACGCTTGATTGTTCCCCTCCTTCTCCTACGACATCCTCCTCTTCTTTTTCGTCGCGTTTGTCTTCCCCATGGAAATCTGACTGTTCGTGCCCTCCACCCTGTTGCACTGTAAAAATTTAATTTTTAATTTTCTTAAATTTTATGCGTGACGCGTAGAAATGAATTACGAGTTCAATATCAACCGACTTACGGGATAGCTTTCGAGCAAGAAACGGACGAAGGGCTTGGCATGGAAATGGCTGTGTTGTACCTCTTCAGTTGATGCTTCCTCAATATCACGCATCTCCTCATAGGCTATGTACCAGGTATGTAAATATGAAACCGGAATTTTTGTATAGAAAATACACGTTTATTGTATGAAAATGATAAAAAATATTTTATTCGAAATATTGCCCATCACTAGCTATACATTTTTCCCACCTGTCTGACAATTTTTGGATTCCACGCCAAAAAACTGTTGCTCTTTTGAGGCAAACCAGTCATCGAGTCATTTTCGTACATTTTCGTAAGAAGTGAAGCGCTGCTTAGCAAGTGCGTGTCCCATCGATGCAAATAAATAGTAATCGGACGGAGTCAAGTCTGAGCCAAGGTGAGTAAGCCGCATGCGAAAGTATTTCCCAACTAAACGCCTCAATCGTTTTCTTGACCAGTTTTGCTGCGTGTGATGGTGCATTATCATGAAGCAAAATTACTTTATGTTGCCCTTTTTGATATTCTGGTCGTTTTTCACGCAAAGCTTGATTCAAATCGATCATTTGTTGTCGGTAGTATTCAATATTAACGGTTTCGCCAGGTCTTAGCAGCTCATAATAGATCACACCCTTCTGATCCCACCAAACACAGAGCATTGTCTTCCGTACATAGCGATTTGGCCTTGCAGTCGATGTCGATGGTTCGCCTGGAGTTACCCATGATCTTTTACGCTTAGGGTTCTCAAAATATATCCACTTTTCATCGCCAGTCACAATTCGATGGAGAAATGACTTTCTTTTGTACCTGGCGAGCAGCATTTCGCAAGTGGTTTTTCGGTTTTCCTGCTGTCTTTCATTCAGTTCATGTGGAACCCATTTTCCCATCTTCTAGATCTTTCCCATGACTTTCAAACGTATGGAGACGGCTTCTCGTGTCACATTTAATTGATCCGCGAGTTGTTGTTGCGTTTGAGCGTCATCCTCATCCAACAATGCTTGCAATTCGCTGTCTTCAAACTTTTTCGGTGGTCTTCCACGTTCTTCGTTTCTCACGTAAAAATCGCCACGTTTGAATTTTTTAAACCACTCAAAGCACTGTGATTTATCAAGAGCATGCTCACCGTAAGTTTCGACAAGCATTCGATGTGATTCTGCAGCAGTTTTCTTCAAATAGTAACAGAAAATCAATGCTGTCCGCAAATCGTAGCTTCCAGGCACAAAATTCGACATGTTCAACGCTATTACAAACTATGCTGTTGTATGAAACTTGTATTGTTGTGAGTTGAAAATCTTTGTCAGATGTCAACAAATGGAAATGGCGCCAATGACGCGGTTTGACGATAACTACATTGACAGCTAGGGCCATCTATGGGCAAATTCTGGTTTCATATTTACAGACCTGGTAATTAGAGGCTGATGATGAACTGTGGGCTGCATTATTCCTCAACGTTTCTTCTACTTCTTCACTGTTGGAATGTCGTAATGCGGGCGGGGAGGCTATCTGTTCAGAGAAAAGTTCTTCCGACGCTCTTCGCTTTCGAGAGAAATATTGAGAAAGACTGAACGAGAGAAAAGATAAAGGTTAATGAGGAAACCCACGGCATTATAAAATTATTCCTTATGCTGCTTTAGGAATGAATAATAAAAGACTTATGATGAAGTAAGGAATATGTCGCGGACATGGTTACCGATGTCCGGTTCATATTCTCCGAACAATCTACGGGCTTCCACAATATCTAACAATTTCACAAAGTCGCTGGTCACTTTTAAAATGTCCACATGCAAATAACATTCCCAACAAAGTACTACTGCATGAGGCCGCGAAACTATAAAACGTTAAATAAGTGCACTCATCGCTAATATTTACAAGTTCGCGCAAATACCTCTCACGTTGGATGAGAGGATTTATAGTCGCCGCCACGATAATACAGGTGCGCACAGTTTCAATTAGCGACATCTTCTCAACTCTTTCTTCGATATTATTCAAACACGGGCCACAATACGCGACTGCTGCTGCGAAGGAAGTGAACGAAAAGGCGAAAGACTGTGTCTTCGTCAACTTTTTCCCTACTCTATTTTCTACGTTTTTAAAATTTTCTCCAAACCGTATCTTCGAAAAATAAAGATGGAAAAATTATCGGTAATAATCTCCTTTTAGTAAAGGCCCTAACGTTTCTTTTAGTGTTAACTTAACGAAAAATTTTCCCACGCATGTAGCGGTATATCTAATCTAACATAACAATAATCTAATATAACAAATTATATTTAATCCACTCAGAGAAGCGCTTTCAGAAATAGCGTGTTATCGTTAGAGGTTTATCTCTATATCCTAAGAAAATATGGAACGATACAACTTTTGTATATATATACATTTTAAACAAGATAAGCAGCTATAGGTCTTTTCCAAAAAATAACCCTCACATACGTAAAAAGGGACCAAGTACATTCACTTCCCAGAAAAATGCTTTCAGAAACAGAATATTAATGATATAGCAGCCTATCTCTCGATTCTAAGTAAATATAAAAGCTATATTTTTTGTACATATTATTTGAATACGATAAGTATCTACAGGGTGAAGAAAAAACCCCGGGAACCATGAAAATTTCGAAAAGTATACACTTTATAAAAAAATGTTTCAGACGAAAGTTGTAGCGTTGAAAAAGATCTATTTACCGATCTTAACAATTTAACCTTGAATGGCGTCATCAAGGTCAGGACAAGGTCACCTCGGATTTTTTTAATAGAACCCCCAACTTTTGTTGCATATTCTTATAGCCCTTCTTCAGAACTTTTCAAAGCACTATAGTTTCATCCAATTTGAATAAGCTGTTCCGAAGTTATCGAGTTTTTTAAAGTAAGATATCTAGCCAACTAAGGCAAGATCGGAGGATGATCCGGCCAACTAAGGCAAGATCGTAGGATGATCCAGCCAACTAAGGCAAGATCGTAGGATGATCCGGCCAACTAAGGCAAAGTCGAAGTGATCGAGCCAACTAAGACAAGATCGGAGGATGATCCAGCCAACTCGTAAAAATAATTGCGCGACTAACTTCCAGGCGTTGGCTCCTATTGGCTTGTCTTAATTTTGTTGATTGATTTATTTCAGTTATTTATTTATTTGTACTATTCTGCTGTTCAATGTTTATTTCTTTCATTTACTTATTTAATACTCATTATAGTTTAGTGAATCGCAAACTCGACTGAAATTTCTCTATTTTTTGGAAAATTATTAAGAAACAGTTTGAAGCTAGTTGTAAGCTGACTTAATTGCACTTCATTCTGTGCTCATTATTATTCTTCAGCACTGTCTTTAGAATAATTTTGAATTGATCCAAATATTAATTTAGTCGATTAGACTAAATCTTACCACTTCTACTTGTCAATATGGCAAATCTTTCAGAACGAGAACGCATATCTCTTTTGATGATGAGAGGATGGGATGACCGACTAAGGTCGTACAATGATGTGAGGCGGCTTTTTAATGAAACTTTTCGTAATCAGGGTAGTGCCATTTCAAAATCTACCGTTGAAAGAACGATAAGGCGTTTTCAGGAAACTGGAAGTGTGAAAAATCGTGCAATACCAGGTAGGCCAGTATCAGCAACAAGTGTAGAGAAATCATCAGATGTTCTACAATCCTTTATCGAAAATCCGCATGACTCGACCCGCAAAGTAGGACAGCAACATGAAATAGATCAAATGTCTGTGTTTAAAATATTGAAAATGAATAAATTTCATCCTTATAAGATCCATCTTGTACAAGAGCTAAATGAAGATGATTTTGATAGGCGCATTGAATTTTGTGATTTGATGATGGAAAAAATAGCCGAAGATCCTAACTATCTATCAAATGTAGTATTTTCAGATGAGGCAACATTTCAGTTAAATGGCCACGTTAATCGACACAATTGTAGATTTTGGTCAGATATATATCCTCACTGGATTGAAGAAACACACACGCAATATTCACAAAAAATGTATGTTTGGGTAGGCATTTTGAATAATGTTCTCATAGGTCTACTCTTTATTGACGGAAATCTAACAGCGATAAAATATGAGAATGCTAAGAAACGAAATAGTTCCAGCGATACAAGCAATCATGGATGACAACTTCGAGCATACGTGGTTCCCATAAGATGGTGCCCCCCCACATTACAGAAGGGACGTCCGTAATTATCTGGACACAGTGTTTCCTCATCGATGGATAGGTAGAAGAGGACCTATAGAATGGCCTCCTCGATCACCCGATTTATCACCTAACGATTACTTCCTGTGGGGCCATTTAAAAGATAGAGTTTACAAAACGAAACCACAAAATTTGGATGATTTACGAATTCTTGATGAAGCTGATCTCATCCCTGCTGATTAAAAAGCTGTTTCATCTTTTTACGATAGATTAGCTTATTGTCAAACTGTTGATGGCGGACATTTTGAACAATTATTTTAAAGCTTTCCAGTATTGCCTTAGTTCGCTGGACAACTCCCGACCTTACCTTAGTTGGCCGGAGCATCCTACGATCTTGCCTTAGTTGGCCGGATCATCCTCCGATCTTGCCTTAGTTGGCCGGATCATCCTCCGATCTTGCCTTAGTTGGCTAGATATCTATCTTACTTTAAAAAACTCGATAACTTCGGAACAGCTTATTCAAATTTTAAAAAGCTATAGTGCTTTGAGAAGGTCTGAAGAAGAGCTATAAAAATATGCAATAAAAAATTGGGGGTTCCATTTAAAAAATCCGAGGTGACCTTGTGCTGACCTTGATGACGCCACCCAATGTCAAATTGTTAATATCGGTAAATAGATCTTTTTCAACGCTATAACTTTTGTCTGAAACATTTTTTTATAAAATGTATATTTTTCGAAATTTTCAGGGGTCCCGGGGTTTTTCTTCACCCTGTATATATATATATATATGTGTGTGAAACGTCGGTTTTCAGAACAATTTTTGCTACTCATAGGCAGTTTTCAAGACATTTGGTGATTATCGGGTACGTCCTGAAACTTATAGCCACGAATGGGTAGTTTCTGGGTCAGACTTGAAACATGCCATTTGGAGGATTATCCCGAAATGTGCCACAACATAATATTTTTTATACGTATATAATCATATCGTTACTTTAATAGTATATAAAAAGACATACTGAGTATATAAAGAAAATTATAGTATAAAGAATATTTTCCTACTATAATTGAAAGAAGGAGATGGTGAATGATATAATGTATATTTGTTTATGCAACATATAAAAAAAGTCCTGATACACACCAATGCATTTACTTCAATTTGTATATATTTGCAAAAATAGTTGTGGAGCAAATACAGATTATATACAGTAAATTTTAACAAATATGTATATATATATATATGTTTACATAGAGTATTTTAGGGGAACCGAGAATAAAGTCTCAATATTTTTGTATACACAGGTATTGGTCTGAAGACGTGTACATTAAATGAATAAATTGAATGTATACAGTATATGAAGAGTTATTCAGGAAAATAAGTATTTTTTATGTAAAGTATTTAAACAGTACCTCCCAATTTTTATATAGCATATATTAACGATACCAATATATAACCTATCAAATCATAAACGTGTAGCCAACAAGCTAAGATTCACACCTCTGATTTCACTAAAATTCAATTACCTTACGTATTTTGACGTGTAAAATCCGAATCTCAAAGTTAAAATCGTCGTTCGGCTAAAGTTGATGGCAACTTTGACCGAGACTGTCCAACGATTTGGTATTTTCTAGGCATAATATTATTGTGATTTAGTTCTAATTTAATATTTTATTTCGCCTCTCAATAGCTTCTCAACATTTGTTGTTCCTATTGTCATAAATTTCATTGCAACAGAAATTTCTCAATTTTAAACATTTTTTTCCTAAATTCTCGTTCACTGTATAGACTCACACTTTTCCATGTATAATATTGTAGTGATGGAGTTCTAATTTATTATATTTTGTTATAGTTTGTCCCTTGGTCATTGCCCACGGTATGATGTCTTTTGTACTTTGTCGTTAATTTCATCGCAATCAATATGTATATGAATTTTTATCTCAAAGCTGAGATTACACAGCGACTCGTATTTTCCTAAGCATAATGTCATTGCGATATAATTCCAATTTATTATTTAAGTTTGCCTCCCAATCGCTTTTTAAGAAGTCTCGTGTCTTATATGTAAGATGTAAAAGATTGAGACATTTCTACTGTAATGAAATTGATGACAAGGTGTAGGCGACAACACATGTTGAGAAGCAATTGAGAGGCCAAGTAAAATAATAAGTTAAAACTATAACACAATGATATTATGAAAAGCGCGAGTTTCTGGATAGTCTCAGTTCAGAAATATAAATTCTTAAAGATTTAAAGATATAAATTCTTAAAACGCTACTCATTGGCTAACTCAAATGCAGATTCGTACCTAGTATTTATTAATTTTTCCCAAAGTTCCTGCTCATTATACCGACTTGCTCTTTTCTATGCATAATATCGTCATGATATATCTCTGATTTATTATTTTAATCTATCTTCCAATTGATCCTTATTATATACTGTTATCTATATCTTGTCCTTAACTTTGATCGCTATCGAAATCTTAAAATCTTTTAGAATTTATATTTCTGAACTGAGACCGCCCAACGACATGAGCTTTCCTAGGCATGATATTATTGTGTTTTAGTTCTAATATATTATTTTAGTTGGCTTCTCAATAGCTTTTCAACATGTGTTGTCTCCTATACCTTGTCATAAATTCCATTGCAGCAAAAATTTCTCAATTTTAAACATTTTCTCCCAAATTCATGTTAACTGTATAGACTCACGCTTTTCCATGTATAATATTGTCGTGATGGAACTCTAATTTATTATTTTAGTTTACCCTTTAGTCGTTTTCCAATGTATGATGTCTCTTGTACTTTGTCGTTAATTTCATTGCAATCAAAGTGTATATGAATTTTTACCTCAAAGCTGAGATTACACAGCGACTCGTACTTTGCTAAGCATAATGTCATTGCAATGTAGTTCCAATTTATTATTTAAGTTTGTCACTCAATCGCTTTTCAATATGTCTCGTGTCTCATATGTAAGATGTAGAAGATTGAAACATTTCTACTGCAATGAAATTTATGACAAGGTATAGGTGACAATGTATGTTGAAAAGCTATTGAGAGGTCAACTAAAATAATAAATTAGAACTAAATTACAATGATATTATGCCTAGAAAAGCTCGAGTCGTTGGACAGTCTCAGTCTTAGAAACAAAAATTCTTAAAGATTTTAAGATTTCGATTGCCATGAAAGTTAACGGCAAGATATAGATGACAGATATATTAAGAAGCAATTGAAAGATAGGATAAAATGATAAATCAGAGTAACAACACGACGATATTATGTACAGAAAAGCGCAAGTCGGTACATTTAGCAAAAACTTTGAGAAAATTGTTAAATATTAGGTACGAATCTGCATTTGAGTTAACCAATGAATAGCGCTAAAGGATCATAAAAACGACGATAAAACTTTTGCTTAATATAAATCTACATCCTTTTTTATGAGGAATACAAAATTAACATCATTTAGCTATATACATGTATATATTTTATAAAATATCAAAGTTTGAGGTTAACTCCTTTATAATAATAATACATGCATGCAACAAGTCAACCTGTTAGCAGCCGTATAAAAGGGTGGAAAACAAATAATAAAATTGGACGACATAACAGAGTTATTGATTTTTATAATAATCATGTACATATGAAGGAGTACATGTAGTTGAGAAATACAAATTCGTACTTAATATTTATTAATTTTTCCCTACGTTTCTGCTCATTATACCGACTTGCGCTTTTCTATACATAATATCGTGATATAGCTCTGATTTATTATTTTGATCTATCTTCCAATTGCTTCTTAATATATGCTGTTATCTATATCTTGTCGTTAACTTTGATCGCTATCGAAATCTTAAAATCCTTAAGAATTTATATTTCTGAACTGAGACCGCCCAACGACATGAGCTATTCTAGGCATGATATCATTGTGTTTTAGTTCTAATATATTATTTTAATTAGCTTCTCAATAGCTTTTCAACATGTGTTGTCCCCTATACCTTGTCATAAATTTCATTACAGCAAAATTCTCAATTCTAAACATTATTTTCTCAAGTTCATGTTAACTGTATAGGCTCACACTTTTCCATGTATAATATTGTCGTGATGAAGCTCTAATTTATTATTTCAGTTTATCCTTTAATCGTTTCCCAATGTATGATGTCTCTTGTCGTTACTTTGTCGTTAACTTTGTCGTTAATTTCATTGCAATCAAAATGTATATGAATTTTTATCCCAAGGCTAAGATTACATAACGACTCGTGCTTTTCTAAGCATAATGTCATTGCAATATAGTTCCAATTTATTATTTAAGTTTGCCTCTCAATCGCTTTTCAATATGTCTCGTGTCTCATATGTAAGATGTAGAAGATTGAGACATTTCTACTGCAATGAAATTTATGACAAGGTATAGGCGACAACACATATTGAGAAGCAATTGAGAAGCCAAGTAAAATAATAAGTTAGAACTATAACATAATGATAGTATGTCTAGAAAAGCGCGAGTTTCTGCATAATCTCAGTCCTGAGATGAAAATTCTTAAAGATTTTAAGATCTCCACCGCCATGAAAGTCAACAACAAGGTATAGATGACAGCATATATTCAGAAGCAATTGAGAGATGGGCTAAAATAATAAATCAGAGCTATATCACAACGATATTATGCATAGAAAAGTTCAAATCGTTGTACAGTATCAGTTCAGGAATAAAAATTCTTAAAGACTTTAGGATCTCCATTGCGATGAAAGTCAAAGACAAGGTATTGATAACTGCATATATTAAGAAGCATTTGAGAGATAGAGTAAAATAATAAATCAGTGCTGTATCATGACGATATTATGTGTAGAAGAGCCCAAGTCATTGGACAGTCTCAGTTCGGGAATAAAAATTCTTAAAGATTTTAAGGTTACAATTGCCATGAAAGTCAAAGACAAGGTATAGCTGACTGCATATATTAAGAAGCTTTTGAGAGATAGGCTAAAATAATAAATCAGAGCTACATATTATGTTTAGAAGAGCTCAAGCCGCTGTAGAGTATCAGTTCAGGAATGAAAATTCTTAAAAATTTTAAGATTTGGATTGCTGTGAAAGTCAACGACTAGCTATAGATGACAACATATATTAAGAAGCAATTGAAAAATAAACTAAGATAATAAATCAGAGCTACATCACGACGATATTATACATAGAAGAGCTTAAGTCGGTATAATTAACAAAAACTTAAGGGAAAATAACTAAATATCAGACATTAATTCTTCACACATTAGAGGTAACCAATGACCAGCGATAAAAGACCATAAAAAGCGGCGGTAAAACTCTTGTTTAATACAAATCACCATCCTTTTACATGAGAAATACATAATTATGCGAGATGGAACGGGCGGTGTGAAAGACACACGGACGGTCATGCATGCTGCTCCCTTTGACGCCAAAATTTCTCAGTCACATTTACGCCTATTTTCTGTAAATGACTAACGTATCAACAATATTCGTAAAAGTGCGTCATCTGCTCTGCAGGAATGAAAATTATATAATGAGATTAATTAAGGGTATGCGGTAAGCGAAATGTCAAGGTGCGTACACACTGCGACATGTCGACCGAACTTGTTCACGGCGTGTGCATTTTCCGCTTATATCTCGGCAACGGGTAGAGATATCGACGTCATTAGCGAAGTATTACATTGTAGTATGCGAAGTATTACTCATATTCTGTTCTACTGGGATTAACAGTTTATAATGGTACGAATAATAAGAGTTCGTTAATTGAAGCGGATAAGTGCTCGTGTAAGAGCTTGTCTCGTGGCGCGCAGTCTCCCGCAATGATTATCGAATGCTTATTATTCGTATCATTAGAAAGCACTAATCCTCATAGAACAGAACGCAGGTAAGATAACACTGTTGGTGGGACACTAATATCTCGAGTGGTTGACGAAATATAAGCGAAAAATGTAAATGCCGCTAACGAGTTCGGCTGACAAGACGCAAAATGTGAGCGCTTTCACATTGCGTTCATTAATCGTATCGTTATGAATAATCAACTTGAGCAGGACAGAATACCGAGAAAGCATTTATTGTGGAACATCGATGATATCTTATACGGTTGCAGAGATATAAGCGAATAATGTGCCACTATAATTTTTCAGGCCAAAAAGGATCGTATTGCGTGAGCGGCATCTTTGAAAGCGTCTGTACCTACTGAACAGACTGTATCTACGATGACAATCTCATGTTTCGGGGAACTGCCGGCGGCATCGCCTTTTATCAATGTTTTGGATTCTTTTGCAGAAATAATTTTTTAATGCTTAATAAAGAATTCACTGACGCACACATCAACAATATTATGCGAGATGGTACGGGCGGTGTGAAAGAGACACCGACGATCACACATGCTGCTCCTTTTGGCGCCAAAAAGTACCAGTCACATTTACGCCTATTTTCTGTAAACGCCTAAGATATCAACAATATTCGTAAAAGTGGGTCAGCTGCTTTGCAGGAATGAATATTATATAATGAGATTAATTAAGGGTATGCGGTAAGCGAAATGTCAAGGAGTGTACATACTACGACATGTCGACCGAACTTGTTCACGGCGTGTGCATTTTTCGCTTATATCTCGGCAATGGTTGGAGATATCGATGTCATTAGCGAAGTATTACATTGCTCGTATTCTGTTTTACTGGGATTAATGGTTTATAATGGTACGAATAATAAGAGTTCGTTAATTGAAGCGTGTAACTGCGCGTGTAAGATCTTGTCTCGTGCCGCGTTTACGCAGTCTCCCTCAATAATTATCGAATGCTCATTATTCGTATCATTAGAAACAGCTAATCCTCATAGAACAGGACGCAGGGAAGATAACACTGTTGGTGGGATATCGATATCTCGAGTGGTTGCCGAAATATAAGCGAAAAATTCAAATGCCGCCAATGAGTTCGCCTGACACGACGCAAGATGTGTGCGCTTTCACACTTCATTTAACAATGTGTAATTAATCGTACCGTTATGAGTCATTAACTCGAGCAGAGCAGAGTACAGTAAAGGTATTTAATTTGGAATATCGACGATATCTTGTACAGATGCATCTTGCAGAGATCTTGCAGAGATGTAAGCGTATAATATGACGGCGCTAATTTTTCAGCGCTAAAACAAGGGTCAAGCGCAAGCGGTGTCTTTGACATGACTACCATCTACGACGAAAATCTCGCGTTTCGGGGAACTGACAGCGGCATCGTCTTTTGTCAATGTTTCGGATTCTCCAGCTAAGATAATTATTTAAGATTAATAATAAATCCATTGACAAGCAAGTTTCATCATTGTCATGCGAGATGGTAGAGTCGGTGTCAAAGAGATACCGAAAGAGATACACGAATGCTGCACGTTTTGGCTCTAAAAATTATCAGTTACATTTAGGCATCGACCGAGCTTGCTCATGGCGTGTGCATTTTTCGCTTATATCTCGGCAACTAGTAGAGATATCGACGTCTTTAGCAAAGCATTACATGACGCGTATTCCATTTTTCAGGAATTAGTAGTCTATAACGATAAGAATAGTAAGCGTTCGTTAATTGAAACGCGAGTAGAGATTGTAGTTGTGCGAACTTCCCTTTACGCTGTCTCCTTCCATAGTTAACGAGTGCTCATCATTTGTATGATTAGTAACCACTAATCCTCATAGAACAGGACGCAGGGAAGATAACGCTGTTGGTGGGACATCGATATCTCGAGTGGTTGCCGAAATATAAGCGAAAAATGCAAATGCCGCTAACGAGTTCGGCTGACAAGACGCAAGATGTAAGCGCTTTCACATTGCGTACATCACAGGGTCATTAATCGTATCGTTATGAATAATCAACTCGAGCAGAACAGAATACCGAGAAAGCATTTATTGTGGAACATCGACGATATCTTATACGGTTGCGGAGATATAAGCGAATAATGTGCTAACATAATTTTTCGGACCTAAAAGGATCGTCTTGCGTGAGCGGCATCTTTGAAACCGACTGAACAGACTGTATCTACGATGACAGTTATTTAAGTTTAATAAAGAATTCACTGACGCGCAAATCTCACCAATATTACGCGAGATGGTACGGGTGGTGTGAAAGAGACACCGACAGTCACGCATGCTGGTCCTTTTTGGTGCCAAAATTTATCAGTCACATTTACGCCTATTTTCTGTAAACGCCTAAGATTCACCTAAGATCAACAATATTCGTAAAAGGGCGTCATCTGCTCTGCAGGAATGAAAATTATATAATGAGATTAATTAAGGGCATACAGTAAGCGAAATATCAAGTTGCGTACACACTGCGACATGTCGACTGAAATTGTTCTTGGCGTGTGCATTTTTCACTTATATCTCGGCAACGGGTAGAGATATCGACGTCATTAGCGAAATATTACATTGCTAGTATTCTGTTTTACTGGAATTAACAGTTTATAATGGTACGAATAATAAAAGTTCATTAATTGAAGCGGGTAAGTGCGCGTGTAAGAGTTTGTCTTGTGCCGCGCTTACGCAGTCTCCTTCAGTAATTATCGAATGCTCCTTATTCGTATCATTAGAAACCACTAATCCTCATAGAACATGACGCAGGGAAGATAATGCTGTTAGTGAGACATCGATATCTGGAGTGGTTGCCGAGGTATAAGCAAAAAATGCACACGCCGTGAACAAGTTCGGTAGACATGTCGGAATGTGTACGCACCTTGACATTTCGTTTACCGCATACCCGTAATTAATCTCATTATATAATTTTCATTCCTGCAGAGCAGCTGACCTACTTTTAGGAATATTGTTGATATCTTAGACATTTACAGAAAATAGGCGTTAATGTGACTGATACTTTTTGGCTCCAAAAGGAGCAGCATGCGTGATCGTCAGTGTGTCACACCGCTCGTACCATCTCGCATAATATTGTTGATATTTGCGCGTCAGTGAATTCTTTATTAAGCATACAAAATTATTTCAGCTAAAAAGTCCGAAACATTGACAAAAGATGATGCCGCAAGCAGTTCCCCGAAACAAGAGATTGTCATCGTAGATACAGTCTGTTTAGTAGGTACAGACGCTTTCAAAGATGCCGCTCACGCAATACGATTCTTTTAGGCCTGAAAAATTATAGTGGCACATTATCCGCTTATATCTCTGCAACTGTATAAGATATCGTCGATATTCCAAATTAAATACCTTTACTGTACTCTGCTCTGCTCGAGTTAATGACTCATAACGGTACGATTAATTACACATTGTTAAATGAAGTTTGAAAGCGCACACATCTTGCGTCGTGTCAGGCGAACTCATTGGCGGCATTTGAATTTTTCGCTTATATTTCGGCAACCACTCGAGATATCGATATCCCACCAACAGTGTTATCTTCCCTGCGTCCTGTTCTATGAGGAGTAGCTGTTTGATGATATGAATAATGAGCATTCGATAATTATTGAGGGAGACTGCGTAAACGCGGCACGAGACAAGATCTTACACGCGCAGTTACACGCTTCAATTAACGAACTCTTATTATTCGTACCATTATAAACCATTAATCCCAGTAAAACAGAATACGAGCAATGTAATACTTCGCTAATGACGTCGATATCTCCAACCATTGCCGAGATATAAGCGAAAAATGCACACGCCGTGAACAAGTTCGGTCGACATGTCGTAGTGTGTACACTCCTTGACATTTCGCTTACCGCATACCCTGAGCTTCAAATGCTTCCTTCAGACGGTCCAATTGTTGACAGTACAGTTCCGAGTTAAGAGTTTGCCGTAGGGGAGCAGCTCATAGTAGATAATTCCCTGCCAATCCCACCAAACACACAGCAAAACCTTCCTGGCCGTCAATCCTGGCTTGGCCACCGTTTCCGCCGGCTCATCGCGATTCGACCACGACCGTTTTCGCTTGACGTTGTCGTAAGTGATCCACTTTTCATCACCAGTGACCAACCGCTTCAGAAATGGGTCGATTTTGTTGCGATTCAACAGCGATTCGCAGATGGAAATTCGGTCCATGAGGTTTTTTTGCATTAACTCGCGTGGCACCCATACATCGAGCTTCTTTTTGTATCCAGCCTTATTCAAATGGTTCCAAACGGTTTTTTGTGCAATCTTTAGCTCTTGGGCAATCGAAACAGTGCTTACATGACGGTCGGACTCGACAATGTCCATGATTTTATCGATATTTTCGACAATTGGCCTTCCAATGCGTGGTGCATCTTTGACATCGAAATTACCGGAACGGAATCGACGAAACCAAAATTGCGCGTGATTGGCTGTTACAGTATCAGAACCATAAACACTATTCACATTTTCAGCCGCCTGGCTTGCGTTTTCGCCTTTATCGAAGAAAAACTGTAAAATATAGCGTATTTTCTCTTTGCTAGTGTCCATCTTTGACGCGCGCTCAAACAAAACTGAGTCAACTAATTACAAAACTGTCACAAAAGTTTTTTTAGTACGAAATCTCATCTTTTTAACGCCATCTAGTGGAACCCGATCGGACTTATACAACGCGAGATACAGATAACTAAAGCCATCTATTGGAAAAATAATGGATTTCTTTTTACTACACCTGATATTAAGAAGCAATTGGAAGATAGGCTAAAATAATAAATCAGAGCTACATCACGACGATATTATGTATAGAAAAGCGCAAGTCGGTATAATGAGCAGAAACTTAGGGAAAAATTAATAAATATTAGGTACGAATTTGTATTTCTCGACTACATGTACTCCTTCATGTGTACATGATTATTATAAAAATCAATAACTCTGTTATGTCGTCCAATTTTATTATTTGTTTTCCACCCTTTTATACGGCTGCTAACAGGTTGACTTGTTGCATGCATGTATTATTATTATAAAGGAGTTAACCTCAAACTTTGATATTTTATAAAATATATACATGTATATAGCTAAATGATGTTAATTTTATATTCCTCATAAAAAAGGATGTAGATTTATATTAAGCAAAAGTTTTATCGTCGTTTTTATGATCCTTTAGCGCTATTCATTGGTTAACTCAAATGCAGATTCGTACCTAATATTTAATAATTTTCTCAAAGTTTTTGCTAAATGTATCGACTTGCGCTTTTCTGTACATAATATCGTCGTGTTGTTACTCTGATTTATCATTTTATCCTATCTTTCAATTGCTTCTTAATATATCTGTCATCTATATCTTGCCATTAACTTTCATGGCAATCGAAATCTTAAAATCTTTAAGAATTTTTGTTTCTAATACTGAGACTGTCCAACGACTCGAGCTTTTCTAGGTATAATATCATTGTAATTTAGTTCTAATTTATTATTTTAGTTGACCTCTCAATAGCTTTTCAACATACATTGTCACCTATACCTTGTCATAAATTTCATTACAGTAGAAATTTTTCAATTTTTACAATTTTTTCCCAAGTTCTCGTTAACTATATAGACTCACGCTTTTCTACTCATAATATTGTTATGATAGAGCTCTAATTTATTATTGTAGTTTGCCCTTTAGTCCTTTCTCAATGTGTAATGTCTTTTATATCTTGTTCTAAACTTTATAGCCAAAATCTTTATGAACTTTTAGTTGAGAACTGAGATTATCCAGCGACTCGCGCTTTTCTACGCATAATACCATTGTGATATAATTCCAATTTATTATTTTATTTCACTTGTGAACCATTTTTTAAGATGTCTTTTCTGTTATAACTTGTCGCTGATTTTCATAGTTGTCAAGATATCTTAATTTCTAATAATTTTTTTCCTAAACTCCTGTTAACTGTATAAGCTCGCGCTTTTCTATGTATATTACTGTTGTAGTGAAGCTCTAATTTATTAATTTAGTTTGTCTCTCAGATGTTTCCTGTTATCAAAGTCAATAATATCATGCGTCGAAAAGAATAAGTCTATATAGTTAACGAGAATTGAGGAAAAATTATTGAAGATTGAGAAATTTCTACTAGAATGAAATTTATGATAAGGAGACAATACATGTTGAATAGCTATTGAGAGGCCAACTAAAATAATAAATTAGAAATATATAACAGAAAAATAATAAATTAGAATTAAATTACAATGATATTATGCCTAGAAAAGCTCGAGTCGTTAGACAGTCTCAGTTCAAAAATAAAAATTCATAAAGATTTTAAAATTTCTGTTGCGATAAAAGTTAACGACAAGATATAGATTACAGCATATAGTGAGAAGCAATTGAGAGATAGACTAAAATAATAAATCTGAACTACATGACGACGATATTATGTATTGAAAAGCGCAAGTCGATATAATTAGCAAAAACTTAGGGAAAAATTATTAACTATTAGGTACGAATCTGCATTTGAAGTGACCAATGACTAGCGATAAGAGACCATCACAAGCGACAATAAAATAACTCTTGTTTAATACAAACCACCATCCTTTTATATGACCAATACATAATTAACATCATGAAATCGAGGGATCTGATTTCTGCCCAGCTTCTGATAACATTTATGATTAAATGGTAGTTATCAGGTCATCAAGTATTAAGCTAGCGGCACACGGTACTTGTTTTCGTGCTGGATTGCTTGCTGGATGAAAATACTGTGTTCTGATTGGTGCATTTCTATCCATCTTCTGAAATGTACCAATCACAACGCAATATTTTCATCCAGCAAGCAATCCAGCACGAACAATTTAATATGTTCGTAGTCAGGTAGTTTTCAGGTCTCTCAGTTTTCTGTTTAAAATATGAATCTTTTCACTATTTTATATATCTATCAGACGGAGGATAAAGTAATAAGACTGATAATGTTACTTTATATTATTAAATATTAATAAATAGGTTAAAAGTATAAATTATAGACTAACGCCAGCGGCACACAGTGCCGACTACGAACATATTAAATTACGAAAAAGTACTTCTCAGGTCAGAAGAAATTGAACTATTTTTATCAAATTATATTTTAGCAAGACCTAAATAAGCCATCTCATTATTTATATTCAACATATCTAATAGAAATATCTATTAATAACAATATAATTTAAGGAAAAGCTTAAAAAATATATTGGTCCTTAAAACTACCCTTCGATATATTAAACATTATATTTCGAAAAATAACCAATATTTTTTAAATCAGCAAGCGGTTTCTACTTAAATTAGAGCTGAATTCAATATCTATATAATAAAATTGGATAATTTTTTTCGGTCCTGAAAACTGCCCTTTCATATACATATATATATATATATATATACATTTCACAATGTTTCCTTATAATAAAGAAAAGAATTACACATTTCTTTCTATATTTCTCTTTATTTTATTTGATTTTTCTACATATATTAAATTTTAATTAAAATATCTAATATTGACTTCAGTAGTGACTGTCCGTGTAATTTCTGTTTGTGTGAGTACTGGTACCTTCATCATGGCAGCATACACCCCCTCCACTTACGACACGTTTTGCCAGAAGTCAGCGGTCTAATTAGTATATAAAAGTCTGTGCACCATCCATAACATTCATATCAAAATCCAATACTCCGTGATCTTCTGCTTCGAGTAAAGGCACGTTGTCATGAATGCACATATTATGTAACACGGTACAAGCATTGATAATTTTCGAGCATACATCTGGTCGATAATGTAAAACTCTATGTTTTAACAAGCAACGAAATCTCATCTTCTAGGCACCATTGCAATGATCTAGTGCTCTTTTGCCGATCATTATATCTTCTTGTTCCAATATTAGGATTATTGTCCATTATTGGAGTCATCATCCAAGGTCTAAGTGCATAACCAGAATCACCTGTAAAGCAATATAATGTTATATATTGCAACTAAAAACAATATTGAATAATCACTTTGACGATTATATATTACCTAATAAGAAAAAGCTGTGTCCACGATTGTAAATATCTTGCATAATAGGAAGAATATTACTATTATTCCAGATATACAAATCGTGAGTACTTCCAGGATATCTGGCATTAACATTCATTATCCTAAGATCAGAATTACATATCTGCAAAGAAAGCTATACTTGTATTATTTGTATAATAATATATCTAATTGAATTGTGTTAATGCATAATCTTACCAATTATACATTAATAGAATGATATCTTTTCTATTTATATATACAGGATGCCCCATTTTAATCCGGCCGGCTGAATAAAATTCGAGGATGATATTTTCCAGAAAAAAATGTCAGACAAATGTTGCTCCGTTCTAAGGGGGACATTCGATGCCATCAACAATTTTGACTTCGGGTGAAGGATTCAAGGTCATTCAAGGTCAACTTTTTTTCTTAAATGGGAACCCCTATTTTTCACATCGGCAATCGATTCTACGTAAAAAAAAATGAAACTTTTGTCTGAAGCATTATTTTTATAACGCAAACTAATTTCACTTATTCAGCCTCCAAAATTGAAATTTTCAAACTTTCTGAATTTTTTACTCGAGAATGGTGGGGTTTGGGGGGAAATTGCAGAAGACAAAAAGTTCTTGGAATGCTGCAAGGAATTCACTCGAATTTTCGCATAGTTGATCGTGCACTTTTTTCGAGGTACCTCCTGACAGGCAGAACATTGGCGGAAAAAAGTGCACGATCAACTATGCGAAAATTCAAGTGAATTCCTTGCAGCATTCCAAGAACTTTTTGCCTTCTGCAATTTCCCCCCAAACCCCACCATTCTCGAGTAAAAAATTCAGAAAGTTTGAAAATTTCAATTTTGGAGGCTGAATAAGTGAAATTAGTTTGCGTTATAAAAAAAATGCTTCAGACAAAAGTTTCATTTTTTTTTACGTAGAATCGATTGCCGATGTGAAAAATAGGGGTTCCCATTTAAGAAAAAAAAGTTGACCTTGAATGACCTTGAATCCTTCACCCGAGGTCAAAATTGTTGATGGCATCGAATGTCCCCCTTAGAACTGAGCAACATTTGTCTGACATTTTTTTCTGGAAAATATCATCCTCGAATTTTATTCAGCCGGCCGGATTAAAATGGGACACCCTATATATGTTCAGGATTGTTATGTGGACTGTATTTTCTATATATATAGTAAAATTATTATAATTGAAATAGGTATATTCGCGTAAACTTTGAAGGGAGCGTTGTAATTGGTAGTGATGAGAGTCGTAATAGATTCGACTGGCGGGAGAGGAGGCAGTCGATAATTTCAGTTCAACAGCGTTTTCGAGAGGGGCAATAGCCGAAGTTTAGGAGCGTTGACAGTAGAGGTGGCAGAAGATGATGCAGGTTCGGACGTCAGGGAAGGAAATGGAGAAATGCCGTAGATCAGTAACGCCGGTGGAGGTGATGACAGGAGACGTTGTAAATCTGGGAGTCGTGAAGAAGGTGGCGGGAGCCGTGGTCTGGACTTCAAGAAGGGAGGCGGCGAGCAGCCGCTGATCAGGAGCGCTGACAGAGGTGGTGACAGAGGACGGCGAAACTGTAATCAAAAAGCCTGGCTCAAGAAGCGCAATGTCCGGCGCACAAGGCGCAATGTTCTGGCGCACTAGGTGCAAGCTCGGCGCCAGAAACTTGATACTCGGCACACAAGGCGCAATGTCCCGGCGCAAGATGCGCAATGCCCGACACATAAGGTGCAATGTCCCGACGCAAGAAGCGCAATGCCCGGCGCGCAAGGCGCAATGTTCTGGCGCACGAGGCACAATATCCCGGCGCACTAGGCGCAAGCTCGGCGCCAGAAGCTTGATATTCGGCGCACAAGGTGCAATGTCCCAGCACAAGATGCGCAATGCCCAATATACAAGGCGTAATATCCCGGCGCAAGAAACGCACTGCCCGGCGTACAAGTCATAATGTTCTGAAACTTTCACCACTGTATTTGAACATAACTGAGATAAACACAATTATAACACGTAAGAGAGATGAAAATTACGACTGACTCAAGTAATAGCAGAAAGTAGTATGAAAAAAAAAAGAGAGAATGTTATATTGAGAGTTGCCCCTCGCAACCGTCTTGAATCAGCCTCCCTTTTTTTTCTTACGCGTAGGATCATGGCCACCTCTGTTGCCGCTTCTTATTTTTCAACAAGGATAATTCTTATCTTCTTTAGAAGGTGAAACAATTGCAACATGAGTGCAGTCTGTACAACCAATTGCTCCAGGAAAACGATGATTAATCAAAACTCATCTATATATGTGGGGCATTCTTTGCGAAACCGACCACCCTTTCTCGCCAACTTTGGTTTCAACCAAAAAATTTTTTCCGGGGCTGAACATTTTCTTTATGATGCCTACTTTCATTAGCCGTATGGCCTTTTCGGAAATTCTCAATGGCGGATTCAGAATGGCGCCAGCAAATGCGGAAGAAGGGGAAAAATTAGAATTATTCCTTCTCTCCACGATTGGTTTTAACAAAAAAAATGTTTCCGGGATTCTAAATACTCAATGTGGTATAGACATTCATTAGCCGTGTGGCCTTTTTGAGAATTCAACATGGCGGATCCAATGGCGGATAAAACATCAAAACTGAAAATTTTACAGTTGCAAAAATATGATCATATTCTATGTCAAATTTTGAATACAAATGCTTTCTTGCGATTTTTCGATTAAACGCATCGTTGTCGAAAGAAAAATTCATGAACATTGAAATGTTAGTTAAACCTAGAAAAGCTGAATTTTAAATGTCGTATCGAAGAGTATAGAACCCATCAGATAAAAATTGCGGTCGTGATGAGAATATTTTGGAGTGGCTAAATACAAATCCGGGATGAAAGTTGCTAAATTCAAAATGTCGGATCCAATATGGCGGATGAATTTCGCTTGAAAACATTTGAGCATAAGCTAACCAATCCTATGGGAACGCAGTGATCAAAGTAATGAAAATTAAACCGTTTATTCGTGCTGTTTGGCCTTTTTCCAAAATCAAACCTGTCAATTTGAAATGACGGTAGCTTACTAAAATGGAGAAATGCGAGTCTTCTTAGTATAAATGTTATATATATATATATAGTATAAATGTAGTATATATTATATTTCCAAATAACCTTTTTTTTTATTTTTTTCATCTAGTAGTGTTTCAAAATATAAAATTACATGTAGATCAAATTCGATAAATAGATTCTGGATTTATTTGCGTACGTTTAACTGGCTAGCCTGCTCTTAGCGTTACCCGGAGTCAACGACGTGGACGTGGCAGGAATCTTATCCCTGTGTGTATGTGCGTGTGCGTGCATGCACGCGCGCGCGCGCGCGTGTGTGTGTGTGTGTATTTGAGTGGATGGTTACGCGTGTAACTGAATGATGATTGTGTGCTCGCCATTCATTACGAAGTTTTCAAAGAAACCTTTACACCTTCTTCATCATTCGAGAATCGTTTCATTAAGAGTGTATTTTCTGCAACTACTGAAAAGGAATGATTTTTTTTGTATTTCGGTATTGCAAGCGCTGAATCAAATTTTTTCTTTAATTTTTGCTAATTTTTTAGTGTTCGGTTTTGCTGAAATAAAATATCTGTATCGTTTTAAAATGCTTTTTTGCCCAAGAATACAGATCATGCGATGTTAATATCGCATCTGATGGTTTAGTTAATAAACTTGCTCTGTACGCCTCTCGTTTAAAAGTAGCGCCAACGCCATCGCTATCGAAACTCTTGCCATGAGCAGTCGCACTGAAATGCCACCCGGTTAAATTCCGAAATCTTTTTTATGATTAATAAGGTTTGCCATTTGAGAACGATTTTTGAAATGTTGTTGTGAAACACAACACTGCAGCAGTATACACGATACAGGGACAATTGATTGATTTATTAAAATCGGCCATTAAGAATCTGAAACGAATCATTTACATAACAGACGGTGCCAAGCAACATTTCAAAAATCGTTACCAAATGGCAAACCTTATTAATCATAAAAAAGATTTCGGAATTGAAGCCGAGTGACATTTCAGTGCGACTGCTCACGGCAAGAGTGTTTCCGATGGCGTTGGCGCTACTTTTAAACGAGAGGCGTACAGAGCAAGTTTATTAACTAAACCATCAGATGCGATATTAACATCGCATGATCTGTATTCTTGGGCAAAAAAGCATTTTAAAACGATACAGATATTTTATTTCAGCAAAACCGAACACTAAAAAATTAGCAGAAAATTAAAGAAAAGATTTGATTCAGCGCTTGCAATACCGAAAATACAAAAAAAATCATTCCTTTTTAGTAGTTGCAGAAAATACACTCTTAATGAAACGATTCTCGAATGATGAAGAAGGTGTAAAGGTTTCTTTGAAAACTTCGTAATGAATTGCGAGCACACAATCATCATTCAGTTACACGCGTGACCACCCATTCAAATACACACACACACACACGCGCGCGCGCGCTCGCACGTGCATGCACGCACACGCACATACACACAGGGATAAGATTCTTGCCACGTCCACGTCATTGACCCTGGGTAACGCTAAGAGCAGGCTAGCCAGTTAAACGTACACAAATAAATCCAGAATCTATTTACCGAATTTGATCTAAAGGGTTTTTGAATAAGGGCAGGTCGATGTTGCAATGGAATAAAACAAGCTGTGTGTGAGGTATTAACGAAATTCTTTTTTATTTGAAAGGCCCATGTATGCCATTATGTGTGGAATATAACATCGTTCAAATGTCCGCCGCGGCTTCTCACGGTGGCACAGATCCGAGTGGTCCAATTTTCAATGATTCTGCTGCATAGATCCGGCTGAATTTGAGCGATGGCCTGGGTTATGTTGATTTTAAGGGCATCAGTCGATTGCGACTTATTGACATAGACCTACGACTTCAGAAAACCCCACAAGAAAAAGTCTAGCGGGGTCAAATCACACGATCTTGGTGGCCAATTCACGTCACCTCTGCGAGAGATAACCATACCCTCAAATCGTTCATGCAGAATGTGCATCGTGGCGTCCGCTGTGTGGCACGTAGCGTCGTCCTGCTGGAATCACATGTTGTCCACGTCCATATCGTTCAATTTAGGCCAAAAGAAATTGGTTATCATCGTTCTGTAGCACTCGCCATTGACGGTGATGGCCTCATCAACGTCGTTTTCGAAAAAGTACGGATCAATGACGCCGCCGGCCCAAAATCCGTACCAAACAGTAACTTTTTGTGGATGCATTGTTACCTGTTGAACCTCGTGTGGGTTGGCGTCGTGCCATATATGGCAATTATGCTTGTTAACATAGCCATTCATCCAAAAATGCGCCTCGTCACTAAAGATGATTTTTCGGCCAAAATTGGGGTCCTCTTCCAAATGCTCCGAAGCCCAGTCAGCGAACAAATGGCGTTGTCTATGGTCATTAACTTTGAGCTCCTGGGCCAGTTGGATCTTGTACGGGTGCAGGCCCAAGTCCCGACGCAAAATTCGCCAAGTTGAAGTCTGCGAAAGGCCGAGTTCTTGTGTACGGCGAGGAATTGACTGCCTCGGGTTCTCCTGCACACTTTCACTTACAGCGGCGATGTTTTCGGCCGATTTGGCGTTCCTTTGACGTACGGGTGTTAGCTGATCGTTTACCGAACCGGTCATCTCGAATTTGGCCACCAAACGTTGGAGAGTTAACTTTGAAGGGCCACCGCATCTGCTGTAAAATGGGCGCAACGCGCGCAAGGTTTGCACCAACGAACACTCATTTTGATAATAAAGTTTTATCATTTGGGCGTGCTGCTCAATCGTGTAACTTGTCATGGTGATTTAGCACCAGTGACTGAATAATAAACAATAGGTTAGACAGACGCAGCCAAAACAACATGGCCGCCACAGGCCGCCAACATCGACCCGCACCAATTGAAAAACCCTGTACATGTAACTTTATATTTTGAAACATTACTAGATGAAAATAATAAAAAAAAATTATTTGTAAATGTAATATACATTTATACTAAGAAGACTCGCATTTCTCCATTTTCGTAAACTACCGTCATTTCAAATTGACAGATTTGATTTTGGAAAAAGGCCAAACAGCACGAATAAACGGTTTAATTTTCATTACTTTGATCACTGCGTTCCCATAGGATTGGTTAGCTTATGCTCAAATGTTTTCAAGCGAAATTCATCCGCCATATTGGATCCGACATTTTGAATTTAGCAACTTTCATCCCGGATTTGTATTTAGCCACTCCAAAATATTCTCATCACGACCGCAATTTTTATCTGATGGGTTCTATACTCTTCGATACGACATTTAAAATTCAGCTTTTCTAGGTTTAACTAACATTTCAATGTTCATGAATTTTTCTTTCGACAGCGATGCGTTTAATCGAAAAATCGCAAGAGAGCATTTGTATTCAAAATTTGACATAGAATATGATCATATTCTTGCAACTGTAAAATTTTCAGTTTTGATGTTTCATCCGCCATTGGATCCGCCATTTTGAATTCTCAAAAAGGTCACACGGCTAATGAATGTCTATATCACATTGAGTATTTAGAATCCCGGAAACATTTTTCTTGTTAAAACTAATCGTGGAGAGAAGGAATAATTCTAATTTTTCCCCTTCTTCCGCATTTACTGGCGCCATTCTGAATCCGCCATTGAGAATTTCCGAAAAGTTCACACGGCTAATGAAAGT
Source organism: Harpegnathos saltator (assembly GCF_003227715.2). NCBI lineage: Eukaryota > Metazoa > Arthropoda > Insecta > Hymenoptera > Formicidae > Harpegnathos > Harpegnathos saltator. The sequence goes on from NW_020229885.1 coordinate 397,903, forward strand.
AGGCATCATAAAGAAAATGTTCAGCCCCGGAAAAAATTTTTTGGTTGAAACCAAAGTTGGCGAGAAAGGGTGGTCGGTTTCGCAAAGAATGCCCCATATATATATATATATATGAGTAAGAGAAGGATAACAATTGAATCGCTTTGACTTTGTGTCACCACTAGTGAGCAGACACGCGACACAGGCGCAAGTAATGCTGGAAATTCTGAGGCGCACAGTCGAGGCTTACTCCCACCACTCGATTTTCTTTGTTTTTTCACGCGCGTGGCGCACTGAGCGAGATTGAGATGCCTCTTTGAAGTAGGCAGGACCAAATCGGCAGAATCGAAACGCACCTATTAAACTTTATAGTACTTATTTTGTGTTAATTTGTGCTACTAATAAAAATTTTGTACCTCGTGCCGTTTTGAAAAAAATCGTGGCGCTGCTACCTTCATATGAAGCCAGCAGGACAACAACAAAAAATAATTAAAAATTAAAAACAAGTACATAAATAGAAAGAGCATAATTTGTGCTAATTTGTGCCATCAGAAAGAAGTTCATATTTGCATTCAGTTTCAGAAAAACAACACTTATTAAATTAAAACCCAGAAATCAATTTGAAACATCAGTATCCGCTCTTATGAATAGACTCGAACCGCAACTCTTGCAACAGATACCGCTTATTTTCTGCTACTAAAATATGTAATTGGAGATTTTGTGCCCGCGGCATTTTTACCAAAAATCCAAGAACCAGCTTACACTCAAAAGTAAAGTGCCACTTGTGGTCAGCAGAATCCAGCCGCGACTTTTGCAAAAGATACCGCTTATTTTGTGCTACTAAAATATGTAACTGCAGATTTTGTTCCCGCGGCATTCCTACAAAAACCATTCAAGGACCATCTTACATTCAAGAGTAAAGTGCCATTCGTTATCAGCAGAATCCAGCCGCGACTTTTGCAAAAGATATCGCTTATTTTGTGCTACTAAAATATGTAATTGCAGATTTTGTACCCGCGGCATTCCTACAAAAAGCATCCAAGAACCAGCTCACGCTCAAGAGTAAAGTGCCATTTGTGATCAGCAGAATCCAGCCGCGACTTTTGCAATAGATGTCGGATATTTTGTGATATTTAAGTTTGTAATTACAGATTGTGGTTGTTTTGTTGTGAATAGGCTATTTAAATTGTGTGAGAGTTTTTAAATAAAGACTTAATTTTGTTAAGAATAGGCAAAAAACTTTTAACTATGTCCAATAAGTTTTAGAAATAAAAATTTATTTTTCTTTCGCATATATTAATAATGCCGGTATAATTTTTATATTTGATTTAATATGTTTTTCCTTGTTTTCCAGATCATTATATTCAATCCATTGTCCCATTCGTAGAGCAAGTGCCGTGTAATGCCCTACTTGTGTTAATCTTGTCTTGTATCCTGTATATGCAGCAATGCCGATCAGTTTATATATTTGCATATTATAAGGATTTATGCATTGTTGGGCAATGTCATTCAGATTTATATCTATGATTGTCTTTCCCTTGTCAATCCTTAAAATATGCAAATATATAAACTGATCGGCATTGCTGCATACACAGGATACATACACAGGATACAAGACAAGATTAACACAAGTAGGGCATTACATATTAGCAAAACATATTAAATCAAATATAAAAATTATACCGGCATTATTAATATATGCGAAAGAAAAATAAATTTTTATTTCTAAAACTTATTGGACATAGTTAAAAGTTTTTTGCCTATTCTTAACAAAATTAAGTCTTTATTTAAAAACTCTCACACAATTTAAATAGCCTATTCACAACAAAACAACCACAATCTGTAATTACAAACTTAAATATCACAAAATATCCGACATCTATTGCAAAAGTCGCGGCTGGATTCTGCTGATCACAAATGGCACTTTACTCTTGAGCGTGAGCTGGTTCTTGGATGCTTTTTGTAGGAATGCCGCGGGTACAAAATCTGCAATTACATATTTTAGTAGCACAAAATAAGCGATATCTTTTGCAAAAGTCGCGGCTGGATTCTGCTGATAACGAATGGCACTTTACTCTTGAGTGTAAGATGGTCCTTGAATGGTTTTTGTAGGAATGCCGCGGGAACAAAATCTGCAGTTACATATTTTAGTAGCACAAAATAAGCGGTATCTTTTGCAAAAGTCGCGGCTGGATTCTGCTGACCACAAGTGGCACTTTACTTTTGAGTGTAAGCTGGTTCTTGGATTTTTTGTAAAAATGCCGCGGGCACAAAATCTTCAATTACATATTTTAGTAGCAGAAAATAAGCGGTATCTGTTGCAAGAGTTGCGGTTCGAGTCTATTCATAAGAGCGGATACTGATGTTTCAAATTGATTTCTAGGTTTTAATTTAATAAGTGTTGTTTTTCTGAAACTGAATGCAAATATGAACTTCTTTCTGATGGCACAAATTAGCACAAATTATGCTCTTTCTATTTATGTACTTGTTTTTAATTTTTAATTATTTTTTGTTGTGGTCCTGCTGGCTTCATATGAAGGTAGCAGCGCCACGATTTTTTTCAAAACGGCACGAGGTACAAAATTTTTATTAGTAGCACAAATTAACACAAAATAAGTACTAAAAAGTTTAATAGGTGCGTTTCGATTCTGCCGATTTGGTTCCGCCTACTTCAAAGAGGTGACGCGACTGTCTCTCTCTCCTTTCCTCTCTATGATAATACTGAAAAGTTTTGTCTACTCGGCGCACCGAAATTATTACAAATAATATTTTATTATTAATATTATTATTATTTGTAATATATATTATTTGTAATATTGTAATATATATTATTTGTAATTATTTGTAATATTATTATTTGTAATTTTATTTGTAATTGTATAATAATGTTACAAATAATACAAATTTTTACAAATTTTATTATTTATAAAAATTTATATCATTTGTAATATTATTTGTAATAGTATTAATTTGTAATAGTATTAATAATATTCGGCGCCAAGAAAATGAAATATATTTTATTAATTATTTTGCGGAGTCGGGCAGGTTCACAGGTTTGATTATTGGATTGTTTAATAATATTTTAAGAATAATTTTAAGTTATACAAGGATGTAGTATGAAATATAAAAGAATATTGTAACAGAATCAAGAAGTACGAAATGAAACCTCTTTGTTTTTATTACAATATCCTGTAAGTTAATAAATATTTTTCATACAGTATTAAATAATCTCCAAAAACAATTACATCCGTGAAATTTTCTATCTGCGCGAAAAAAAATTCATAAAATATATTTGTTTCGTCCCTCTAAATGAGAAAACTCTCAGAACAATGTCATAGTTGTTCAGTGCACTACTCAATAAAAATATAATAATACTATGTTTGTGTGTGTGAAGAATATTTGTTAACGTACATGATATTGTAATAAAAGCAAGGAAGTCTTATTTCGTACTTCTAAGGCCAAGACTTATTAACGGCTAAAGACATATTCGAATCGATCTTGCCTTAATTGGTCGAATCAGTGATCGGTCTTGCCTTAACTTCCAAGCCTCATAATACTCGAATACGAAACATTTTTAAGAAAAACGTTTCCAACTAAAGTTGTAGGGTTTTAAAAGTTCTATTGAATGATTATATCCGGTTGACCTTGAGTGGAGGAGTCAAGGCGAGATCCCTCCCGGGAGGAAAAGGGAGGGAAAGAAGAAAGAGGGAGAGAGGCAGAAGGGGGGTGAAACTACTGGCGGGGGGAAGCCTGAACCACCATCGCCAGGGAAGAACCGGACCCCATCAGTCCTAAGGAGAGGAGGAGAAGGGCCTCCCCCCCATCGAAGGAGGAGGAAGCCGCAACTGGTCCAGTCCCCTCACAGGCGGCAACATAGGAGGAGAATGTGGCTCCCATTGGTAACCTCATAGACTTCGACTGGGAACCGGAAATCACCGGGGAGCCGAAGCCTCAGCCCAAAAGGAAGAGGAGAGAGGAAGAGGAGGAAGCCATTAGGGACGAAGACGACCCGAAGGTGAGGAGGGTGGAGCCCTCGGGCACACCCCCAACGGTAGTAGAGAAAGGGGAGTCGGTGGGAGCGCTGCCTCCGACTCCCTCTCAGGTTGGTCCCCCCTCGTACCCCCGAGAGGAGGAGGCCATACAGGTAGGGACCCCCCGTGTCTCCGCGGAGACACCCGCATCGGAGGCCACCAAGGCCGAAGCCTCCTCCTGTGAGACCGGAACGGCGTTGCCGCCCAGGGTCTCGCAGGAGGAGGTGGAAGTAGGCAGCCCGGAGGAGGCGTGAAAGGCTCAGCCTTCACGCTACTCCGGGCCCTACAGGCCAACCTCGGCCGCGGCGCCCGGGCTCAGGATCTCTGCTTGCAGAGAATGGCTGAGCTGGGCGCCGGGCTGGGGGTGGTTGCCGAACCGTACTGGGTGCCGGTACCAGGTCCGAACTGGTTCGGCAGCCCGGACGGCTCGGTGGCCATGGTGGCGAACCCTGCGGCGGTGACCCCTCCCTGTACTTTTAGGGAGAACGGGTCCTCGTACGTGGCGGTCGATTGGGGGCCCATCACTGTGGTGGGGGTATATCTTCCCTACCGCAGGAATAAAGCCGGTCTCGGGAGCTCGCCCCAGTGAAGAGGGTCCTCGACAGGATCGGGGAATTGGTACGTAGGTGCCATCCCCGACCTGTCGTGATTGCCGGGGACTTCAACGCCCACTCGGAAGGGTGGGGTTGCAGTCCCCGGCAAAGGGACCCTCGGGGTGAGTCTGTGATCGGCTGGGCAGCGGGGCTGGGCCTCCTGTTAATGAACAGGGGCTCAACCAGCACCTGTGTGCGGCCGAGGGGGAGTTCGGTCATAGATTTGACCTGGGCCACCCCCTCGGCCGCTGGGATGTTCCACGAATGGAGGGTGGAGGCGGAGGGCGAATCGCTGTCTGATCATAGACATATAGCGTGGGCCCTGCGCCTCCCCAAACCCGCACAGGTGCTGGCCCGCTGCCCAGGGGAGGGGAAAGTTCCCCTCCCCAAAAGATGGGCCCTTAATCGACTCGATTCGGACAGGTTTCGGGCGGCCGTCCTTGCGGCCACCTGGCACCTAGATGCGGGGCCAGGTGAGTGGGACCCCAGCCCCGCGGACGGGGCTCGGGAAATAGTGGGCATCGTGGCGTCGGCATGCGACGTCGCGATGCCCCAATCCCACCCCCGCCGGCGCCGGGCCATATACTGGTGGACGGAGGAGCTGGAGACACTCCGGGACTCCTCCGTCCGAGCCAGACGGTTGTATTACCGGGCCCGACGACGAGGCGGGGATGCCTCGAGGACAAGAGAGGGCTACCTGCAAGCCAAGAAAGCCCTTAAGGTCGCCATCGTCGAGGCCAAGCGAGCGGCCTGGGAGCAGATGGTGAGCTCCCTGGACGACGATCCGTGGGGGCACCCATACAAAAAGGTCATGGGAAAGATCCGTCCATGGGCGCCCCCACCAACGGAGTCGTTGGACCGCCAAACCCTCGAGGGGTTTCTGGACGCCCTCTTTTCGAGGGCAGAAGGGGGCCCCCCATGATCCCAACCCCCCCGTTGGGGGAGGGTGATTGGGACGAGGGTCTGGCGGTGAGTCCAGAGGAGCTCACTGCGGCCAGGAAAAGGCTCGGGGCCAAGGGGAAAGCCCCTGGCCCCGACGGAATTCCTGGCCGGGCCTGGGCCCTCGCCCTCGGCGAGGGAAACCTGTCCGAAGCCACACGCAGGGTTTTCAGCGGGTGTCTGAGGGAGGGGGTATTCCTCCCAGAGTGGAGGAGGGCCAGACTAGTCCTCCTCCCCAAGGAGGGCAAAGCACCCGGGAGTGCGTCGGCCTATAGGCCGATATGCCTGCTGGACGAGGCGGGCAAGATGCTGGAGCGCATCGTTGCCGACCGCCTCGTCCAGCACCTGTCCTCGAAGGGGCCGGACCTCCACGACCGCCAGTACGGGTTCAGGCCCGGAAGGTCAACGCTGGATGCTATCCAGTGCTTCCGGGACCTGACCCGGGCGGTCGTGGAGCAGGAGGGCGAGGTGTTGTTGGCAGTGTCGTTAGATATAACGAACGCCTTCAACACCCTGCCCTGGCCGGAGATTGGATGGGCCCTCGAACACCACGGGGTGCCCGTCTATCTCCGGCGAACCCTATTCGGGGGCAGGGACCTCGCCTTCCCAGTGGAGGGCGGGGTCCAAGGCCGGCGCGCTATGGAGCGCGGTGTTCCGCAGGGGTCGGTTCTCGGCCCCCTGCTATGGAACATCGCGTTCGACCGGGTGCTGCGCACTCCGCTTCCCCTCGGTTGCCACGTCGTCTGCTACGCAGGCGACACGTTAGTGGTAGCCGGGGGGGAGAGCTGGAGGGAAGCTCGCCTCCGCGCGGAGACGGCATTGGTGTCAGTGGTGAGTACCATCAGAGACCTGGGTCTCAAGGTGGCGCCCCAAAAGACCCAGGCGGTGTTCTTTCACGGCCGGGGTCGGAGGGTGCCGCCAGAGACCCGGGTACTCGTAGATGGAGTCCACGTCCGCGTCGGGCCGATGATGAGATATCTCGGCCTGACGCTGGACAGCCGGTGGAGCTTCGGACCCCACTTTGGGGAACTGGCCCCCAGGGTGCACAAGGCAGGACTGGCGGTGGCCAGCCTGACGCGCACCCAAGGGGCCCAGGATGGAGAGCTCGCCGCCTGTATGTCACGGCGCACAGTGTGCCGAAGGTCGTTAAACATGGCCAAAATAGAAAAAAATGAAAATCGTAATTTTTGGTTCTCCTTTACAGTATATTTTCGAGAAGGTCCAAATTAATCAATTGTAGTTAAAGTATGTCGGAATTCGACTGTATAACGAACATATGTAGAATGAAAGTTATATATATTGAGATGTAAGAAATAGCACGATTATAATCCTCAGAATGATATATCTGATTTTGCTTCGAAAAAGTTTCCATGATCAAAATGACTTTTCCTGTTTAATATCTGATCCGTTTACTTTCATTTACAAGGAAAATAATATTAGAATGTCTTATATATATCACATAACAATTAAATGTAAAGAAGTTATATTTTATATACTGTCTATCATCTATTTCGTGGCATACAAAAAATTCACGATCTGCCACAACGTTGTACTTTTGTCAAAACGAAGGCAGGATGTTTATTAATGTTTATACAGAAGTAGAAACAGCGGTATCCAGCGGTTACAAAGATATGATAAATTTTATGAGCAGCGGTCCATACTTTATACGCTTACGGTCAAATCCTCTCAGTTGTAGATAATACCGATTCATATCAAAATTAAATTGTCGACCAAAATAATTTACTCTAGTTAAATTTATGACGTTGGCAAACAAACTAACAATTAACCACAAACTTTAAACTTTTATTTATTTCGAACGTGATAACAACTGTTTAATAATGCAACCTAGTAAACATTTTATGTCGAATATGTAACATATATGTTTAATGTTATACACAGAGATGTTTCTGCTATATATCTGACTTTTGTTACATATCTGAAACGCAACAAAGCTTATATATGTAGCAGAACCATCTCTGTACATAACATTTAACATATATGTTACGTATATGACAAAAAATGTTTACCGTGAACATTTACAGGGAAAATTGTAGTTTTTAACGTAAAATAAACAAATCATAAATTGATAAACAACATAAACAATATAAATATAAAAAACTAATAACAATAAAAAATATAAATATGAAAATTATAAATATAAAAGCTAAAGGTTATATAAAATAAACATTTTTTGTTGCTTTGTTTTTATATACAGGGTGGACCATTTTAACATTTAATGGAGAATAACTCGACCGGTGAGCGAAATAATGAAAAAAGTTTCATACAAAAGTTGTTGGACAAGGAGGGGGACGTATGACCATATCCTTGAATTTGACCTTGACTTTGACCTTAGGGGTTATTTGAAGGTCAAATAACATTTTTTAAATGGAATTGCCTATTTTCGACCCCGGATTTGGAAAGAGCGGGAAATTTTAGAATAGGATATGGTATGATCGATAAGATCAAATGTCATGTTTTGAGGTCATTTCAAAGTCAAAAGGAACTTGTACGTGTATTCATGCGAAAATCGTATCTGTATACGGGGATTTCTAAATTATCTTCTATACTTAGCATTACCCAGAGACAACGACGTGGACGTGGTAGAATTCTGCCTCTTTCGGGGTGCTTGTTTAGAGTGAGTCCCCTTGCCTCTCACTATGCATACTTTGCTATTGTTAATCTAGCTATTCAAAAGGTTTTCGAAAGTTGCACCGTTAGCATTTATGCAATAATTGAGCCTTCTTTGGAAATGGGCCACTGTGCTGAGCAAGACATTTCGTGGAATCGCTTCGTCTTATGCGATTTTCCATATCTTCTCTTGTTGTTGATTCTTCTTTGAAAACAACTTCTTTCAAATAGCCCCAGAGATAAAAATCGAGTGACGTCAAATCAGGAGAACGAGGAGGCCATGCAATCGGACCCTCTCGACCAATCCATCGGTTCGGGTACCTTTTATCTAAAAACCTCCTGACTATACGTGCAAAGTGCGGTGGTGCACCATCCTGTTGGAAGAACATCCTTCGCCTGGTTTCCAAGTCTACGTTCTCCAACAAATGAGGCAATTGGTCTGTGAGCAAATCGAGGTACGTATTTGCATTCACAGTACGTTCGAAAAAGAATGGACCGACCAAGTATCCATTAACAATCCCGCACCAGACATTGAGGCTCCAGCGGTGTTGATTGTCAATCGCTCTATGCCAGTGCGGATTGGTATCGGACCAATAATGGCAATTATGCCGGTTCAACTCCCCTGTGTTCTTGAACGTCGCTTCATCGGAAAACATCACAAATCTAAAAAAATTAGGGTCCCGATCGATCTGCTGTAAGGCCCACCGGCAGAACTCGAGGCGTCGATCAAAATCGGCAGGTAATAATGTTTGGGTCAAAGTGATATGATAAGCATGGTACTTCCGAGCCTTCAAAATCCGCAAGATTGTGGACTTCGGTATTCCTGTGGATACCTCCAGTCTACGGCTCGAAATATGAGGATCGAGATAGACCGATGCCAAAATAGTCAGCACTCGAACGTCATTCTCGTCATATTCGTGATGACGACGTGACGTGTCATTTGCCCAGTACGTGCCCTCGTGGTCAAATTTCTGATCGTCACGTTACACGGATGTCGTCTCCTCGGAAAGCGCTGAGCGTAAAGTGCTGCGGCATTCACATAGACACCTCGACATTCTCCTAAAATATAAATCATATCAACGATCTCATTGAGTGTATAATCTCCCATTTTAATCACACCAGATCTCTGCTTATTAATACTAAGAGACAAGCTGTATGATAATAATTGAGTTTTATCTCAATAAACAATATTTATTATACTAGCTTTATAATAATTATTGTTATAATTATTATTATCAATATTATTTTTGGGCGGATAATGATAATAATAACAATGATAACACTATTTTGTATTCTCAGCGAATAATTCCTTACGAGTGAAAAATGTGAGCATTACTCGGAAGCGACGTGGACATATTGTCTTTCTCTGCGTGCTCCTACCGGCCACATGTGAATGCCGCAGCACTTTACGCTCAGCGCTTTCCGAGGAGACGACATCCGTGTAACGTGACGATCAGAAATTTAACCACGAGGGCACGTACTGGGCAAATGACACGTCAACGTCGTCATCACGAATATGACGAGAATGACGTTCGAGTGCTGACTATTTTGGCATCGGTCTATCTCGATCCTCATATTTCGAGCCGTAGATTGGAGGTATCCACAGGAATACCGAAGTCCACAATCTTGCGGATTTTGAAGGCTCGGAAGTACCATGCTTATCATATCACTTTGACCCAAACATTATTACCTGCCGATTTTGATCGACGCCTCGAGTTCTGCCGGTGGGCCTTACAGCAGATCGGGACCCTAATTTTTTTAGATTTGTGATGTTTTCCGATGAAGCGACGTTCAAGAACACAGGGGAGTTGAACCGGCATAATTGCCATTATTGGTCCGATACCAATCCGCACTGGCATAGAGCGATTGACAATCAACACCGCTGGAGCCTCAATGTCTGGTGCGGGATTGTTAATGGATACTTGGTCGGTCCATTCTTTTTCGAACGTACTGTGAATGCAAATACGTACCTCGATTTGCTCACAGACTAATTGCCTCATTTGTTGGAGAACGTAGACTTGGAAACCAGGCGAAGGATGTTCTTCCAACAGGATGGTGCACCACCGCACTTTGCACGTATAGTCAGGAGGTTTTTAGATAAAAGGTACCCGAACCGATGGATTGGTCGAGAGGGTCCGATTGCATGGCCTCCTCGTTCTCCTGATTTGACGTCACTCGATTTTTATCTCTGGGGCTATTTGAAAGAAGTTGTTTTCAAAGAAGAATCAACAACAAGAGAAGATATGGAAAATCGCATAAGACGAAGCGATTCCACGAAATGTCTTGCTCAGCACAGTGGCCCATTTCCAAAGAAGGCTCAATTATTGCATAAATGCTAACGGTGCAACTTTCGAAAACCTTTTGAATAGCTAGATTAACAATAGCAAAGTATGCATAGTGAGAGGCAAGGGGACTCACTCTAAACAAGCACCCCGAAAGAGGCAGAATTCTACCACGTCCACGTCGTTGTCTCTGGGTAATGCTAAGTATAGAAGATAATTTAGAAATCCCCGTATACAGATACGATTTTCGCATGAATACACGTACAAGTTCCTTTTGACTTTGAAATGACCTCAAAACATGACATTTGATCTTATCGATCATACCATATCCTATTCTAAAATTTCCCGCTCTTTCCAAATCCGGGGTCGAAAATAGGCAATTCCATTTAAAAAATGTTATTTGACCTTCAAATAACCCCTAAGGTCAAAGTCAAGGTCAAATTCAAGGATATGGTCATACGTCCCCCTCCTTGTCCAACAACTTTTGTATGAAACTTTTTTCATTATTTCGCTCACCGGTCGAGTTATTCTCCATTAAATGTTAAAATGGTCCACCCTGTATATGGCTATTAGAGCGTGCGAGACACCTATAGAGACAGCGCGGTGTTTCTATAGCTGTCTCACTCATATTGCCTGCATTCAAGCGTAGAGTGAATGAGACAGCTACGGGGACCCATTAACCGTACCACGTCTGGTAATGCTTTCTCTCTCGATCGTGCGACGTGCAATAAGGATGCAACATCGGAACGTCTCCCACCACTTCTCCTTCTTCGCTTCTTTCGCGCTGTACAGTACGCCCATATGCGTATGCGTATATGCTTGTCATCGCTTTCGATTGTTTTACAGGCGTATACGACATCGCCGAGGGACATCATAACTGCCTCTGAATGTACATAACAGGTTTTTACAAGTAAAACTTAAAGATAATACATAAGATTTTACAAGTAAAACTTATATAAAACTTACCTTTTTAAACAAAAAGGTAAAAAAAAGGCGCCAATTACAAGCGCAATACGTATTGTGTTATTTTTAGAAGTATCAAACTCAAATTATTTTTTTTAATATATATACAGGGTGAAGAAAAAACCCTGGGACCCCTGAAAATTTCGAAAAATATACACTTTATAAAAAAATGTTTCAGACAAAACTTGTAGCGTTGAAAAAGATCTATTTACCGATCTTAACAATTTGACCTTGGATGGCGTCAACAAGGTCAGGACAAGGTCACCTCGGATTTTTTAAATGGAACCCCCAATTTTTTATTGCATATTTTTATAGCTCTTCTTCAGACCTTCTCAAAGTACTATAGCTTTTTAAAATTTGAATAAGCTGTTCCGAAGTTATCGAGTTTTTTAAAGTAAGATATCTAGCCAACTAAGGCAAGATCAGAGGATGATCCGGCCAACTAAGGCAAGGTCGTAGGATGATCCGGCCAACTAAGGCAAGGTCGGAGTGATCGAGCCAACTAAGACAAGATCGGAGGATGATCCAGCCAACTCGTAAAAGTAATTGCGCGACTAACTACCAGGCGTTGGCTCCTATTGGCTTGTCTTAATTTTGTTGATTGATTTATTTCAGTTATTTATTTATTTGAACTATTCTGCTGTTCGATGTTTATATCAGTTCGATATTTTTTCCATTTACTCATTTAATACTCATTACAGTTTAGTGAATCGCAAACTCGACTGAAATTCCTCTATTTTTTTGAAAATTATTAAAAAACAGTTTGAAGCTAGTTGTAAGCTGACTTAATTGCACTTCATTCCGTGCTCATTATTATTCTTCAGCACTGTCTTTAGAATAACTTTGAATTGATCCAAATATTAATTTAGTCGATTAGACTAAATCTTACCACTTCTACTTGTCAATATGGCAAGTCTTTCAGAACGAGAACGCATATCTCTTTTGGTGATGAGGGGATGGGATGACCGACTAAGGTCGTACAATGATGTGAGGCGGCTTTTTAATGGAACTTTTCGTAATCAGGGTAATGCCATTTCAAAATCTACCATTGAAAGAACGATAAGGCGTTTTTAGGAAACTGGAAGTGTGAAAAATCGTGCAATACCAGGTAGGCCAGTATCAGCAACAAGTGTAGAAAAATCATTAGATGTTCTACAATCCTTTATCGAAAATCCGCATGATTCGACCCGCAAAGTAGGACAGCAACATGAAATAGATCAAATGTCTGTGCTTAAAATATTGAAAATGAATAAATTTCATCCTTATAAGATCCATCTTGTACAAGAGCTAAATGAAGATGATTTTGATAGGCGCATTGAATTTTGTGATTTGATGATGGAAAAAATAGCCGAAGATCCTAACTATCTATCGAACGTAGTATTAGAAGTACAAATAAGTTTCCGCCATTTGACAAAAGATGGCCCCACCAGAAGATTATATTGAAATTGTCAGATTTAAAACGTAATATCGTAAGTTTGGATATCTGGTAACAGCATAACCTTGAAGTATTAGTGACTCCGTATCAGCATCACATAATTTTTTTCGTGCGAAAATGTCAAGTTTTGTGCCGAATAAGCGTCATTTGCGGGAACTTTTGATTTACTTCTTTAATTTGAAGAAATCTGCAGCTGAGGCGCATCGATTGCTTGTAGAAGCATATGGTGATACTGCTTTAAGTGAGAGCAGTTGTCGTGAGTGGTTTCAAAAATTTAAAAACGGTGAGTTTGACGTGGAAGACAAAGATCGTAGTGGAAGGCCGAAAGTGTACGAAGACACGGAATTGGAAGCATTATTGGAGGAAGATTCGTGCCAAACGTAAGAAGAACTTGCACTTACATTAGAAGTGACTCAACAAGCAATTTCACATCGTTTAAAATCGTTGGGAATGATTAAAAAACAAGGAAATTGAGTTCTATATAAACTGAAGCCGAAAGACGTTGAACGCCGATTTTGCACGTGTGAAATGCTGCTTGCCAGACATAAAAGGAAGGGTTTTTTTTGCATCATATAGTCACTGGTGATGAAAAATGGATCCACTACGATATCCCAAAGAAGAGAAAATCATGGAGACCACCTGGCCATGCTTCAACATCGACAGCCAAGCCGAATATTCATGGAAAAAAACTCATGCTATGTATTTGATGGGATCAGCTTGGTGTCGTGTATTATGAATTGCTTAAACCGAGCGAAACTATTACTGGAGCTCTCTACCGAACACAATTAATGAGATTGAGCCGAGCACTCAAGGTAAAACGCGCCCATTACTACTCCAGATACGACAAAATTATTCTCCTACATGACAACGCTCGGCCACATGTTGCAAAACCGGTCAAAACCTAGTTGAAAACACTTAATTGGGAAGTCCTACCCCACCCGCCGTATTCACCAGACATTGCCTCTTCCGATTATCACTTGTTCCGGTCGATGGCACATGGCCTTGTCTAAGCAGCGCTTTACATCATATGAAGATATTAAAAATTGGGTTGATTCGTGGATAGCCTCAAAAAATGAAGAGTTCTTCCGACGTGGTATCCGAATGCTGCCAGAAAGATGGGAAAAAGTAGTGGCTAGTGATAGACAATACTTTGAATAAAACGTAATGTACCGTTCTTTCACAATAAATTCCTAATTTTTGATAGAAAACAGCGGAAACTTATTTGTACTCCTAATATTTTCAGATGAGGCAACATTTCAGTTAAATGGCCATGTTAATCGATACAATTGTAGATTTTGGTCAGATACAAATCCTCACTGGATTGAAGAAACACACACGCAATATCCACAAAAAATGAATGTTTGGGTAGGCATTTTGAATAATGTTCTCATAGGTCCACTCTTTATTGACGGAAATCTAACAGCGATAAAATATGAGAATATGCTAAGAAACGAAATAGTTCCAGCGATACAAGCAATCATGGATGACAACTTCGAGCATACGTGGTTCCCATAAGATGGTGCCCCCCCACATTACGGAAGGGACGTCCGTAATTATCTGGACACAGTGTTTCCTCATCGATGGATAGGTAGAAGAGGACCTATAGAATGGCCTCCTCGATCATCCGATTTATCACCTAACGATTACTTCCTGTGGGGCCATTTAAAAGATAGAGTTTACAAAACGAAACCACAAAATTTGGATGATTTACGAATTCTTGATGAAGCTGATCTCATCCCTGCTGATTAAAAAGCCGTTTCATCTTTTTACGATAGATTAGCTTATTGTCAAACTGTTGATGGCGGACATTTTGAACAATTATTTTAAAGCTTTCCAGTATTGCCTTAGTTCGCTGGACAACTCCCGACCTTACCTTAGTTGGCCGGAGCATCCTACGATCTTGCCTTAGTTGGCCGGATCATCCTCCGATCTTGCCTTAGTTGGCCGGATCATCCTCCGATCTTGCCTTAGTTGGCTGGATCATCCTACGATCTTGCCTTAGTTGTCTGGATCATCCTCCGATCTTGCCTTAGTTGGCTAGATATCTTACTTTAAAAACTCGATAACTTCGGAACAGCTTATTCAAATTGGATAAAACCATAGTGCTTTGAAAAGGTCTTAAGAAGAGCTATAAGAATATGTAATAAAAAATTGGGGGTTTCATTTAAAAAATCCGAGGTGCCCTTATCCTGACCTTGATGACACTACCCAAGGTCAAATTGTTAAGAGCGGTGAATAGATCTTTTTCAACGCTACAACTTTCGTCTGAAACATTTTTTTATAAAGTGTATATTTTTCGAAATTGTCAGGGGTCCCGCGGTTTTTTCTTCACCCTGTATGTGTACATAAGTTTTTACAAGTAAAATTTATAACTATAATAAAACTCTGTAACACTATTCTACTGTACAAAAGAAGTGATATATTAGAACAGTAGCGCCAATTGAGAAACCTAATATATATATATGATTATTGTATACTTAACTTAATATTTTTAGAAATCTCAAATTCAAATTATCTTCTTTTTTAAGATATATATTATAATATATGTACATAAACTTTTAAAAGTGAAAATTATATCGTGTTATAAAAATTTAACACGTTTATTAATAGTGTCCAATATTAAAAAAAATATCTTTTTAATGTTATGTACATAACATAAGTTTTTATAAGTTAAACTTATCAAATTATTTTTTGGTAAGATATATATGTACATAAACTTTTAAATGTAAAAATTATATCGTGTTATAAAAATTTAACACGTTTGTTAATAGTGTCCAATATTTAAAAGAAAATATCTTTTTAAAGGTTATGTTATTCAAAATATTCAAGAAAACTTAGCTACAAAAAATGTCCATATCATAAATTTTTACAAGTAAAATTGATCATTATTTATTAGAACACTGAGTTATATGGTTATTTTACTGTTATTGTAACAAACTAATTATTATAATAATGCAATAAAAAATATTTAATACAAAATATCTTGGCGCGGCTGCACCAGAAACTATATCGAACTAAAACTTGTTTAATACATATATGACAGTATTTTTATTATAATATATTCTATAGTGAAGGTTTATATTTTATTTATTACAATACTATATAAACTTAAATAAAACATTATACCGTATATGTATAAAGAGAATTTACAAGAACATTTTATTATAATAAAAATGCTGTCATGTATGTATTAATCAAGTTTTAGTTCGATATAGTTTTTGGTGCAGCCGCCCCAAGATTTTTTGTATTAAATATTTTTCATTGCATTGTTATAATAATTAATTTGTTACAATAACAAGTAAAATAACCATATAACTCAGTGTTCTAATAAATAATGATAAATTTTATTTGTAAAAATTTATGTTATTTTATTAAAAAATTTTTCGAACGAAAGTTACATAGCTTGAAGGATGACACATGATGAAAATGTGGACTTGACCTTGAGTGACCTTGTCAAAATTAGGCCAAGGTCATTAATATTTTTTTAAATAGAAACTACAATTTTTTATTACATATTCTTGTAGCTTATCTCGAGAGCTTTCCAAAACACTCTAACAAAGTTTTATTTCATTGAGTACTTTCCGAGTTATGAGGCTTGGAAGTTAAGGCAAGATCGATCACTGATCCGACCAATTAAGGCAAGATCGATTCGAATATGACCCATATTCAGAACGTGCTTATAACTATGTTAGTGCGCTGTTAACCAATCAGAAGGCATATTGCGTGGCTTTTCATTGGTTTCATTGGTTAACAGCGCGCTAACATAGTTATAAGCACGTTCTGAATATGGGCCTATGTCTTTAGCCGTTAACAAGTCTTGGTCTTAGAAGTACGAAATAAAACCTCCTTGCTTTTATTACAATATCCTGTAAGTTAACAAATATTCTTCACACACACAAACATAGTATTATTATATTTTTATTGAGTAGTGCACTGAACAACTATGACATTGTTCTGAGAGTTTTCTCATTTAGAGCGACGAAATAAATATATTTTATGAATTTTTTTTCGCGCAGATAGAAAATTTCACGGATGTAATTGTTTTTGGAGATTATTTAATACTGTATGAAAAATATTTATTAACTTACAGGATATTGTAATAAAAACAAAGAGGTTTCATTTCGTACTTCTTGATTCTGTTACAATATTCTTTTATATTTCATACTACATCCTTGTATAACTTAAAATTATTCTTAAAATATTATTAAACAATCCAATAATCAAACCTGTGAACCTGCCCAACTCCGCAAAATAATTAATAAAATATATTTCATTTTCTTGGCGCCGAATATTATTAATACTATTACAAATTAATACTATTACAAATAATATTACAAATGATATAAATTTTTACAAATAATAAAATTTGTAAAAGTTTGTATTATTTGTAACATTATTATACAATTACAAATAAAATTACAAATAATAATATTATAAATAATATATATTACAAATAATAATATTATTAGTAATAAAATATTATTTGTAATAATTTTGGTGCGCCGAGTAGACAAAACTTTCAATATTGTCATAGAGAGGAAAGGAGAGAGAGAGAGAGAGAGAGACAGTCGCGCTCGCGATTCAGATTATGGGCAAGAAAGAATTAAGCCAGCGGCACACGGTGCTTGTTTTCGTGTTGGATTGCTTGCTAGATGAAAATACTGCATTGTGATTGGTATATTTTCGAAGATGGATGAAAATGCACCAATCAGAACGCAGTATTTTCATCCAGCAAGCAATCCAGCACGAAAACAAGCACCGTGTGCCGCTGGCTTTAGACTCGCTCGTTGAGCGAGAACGAGAGCGACAAGGAGGGAATGATATTCTCTCTCTCTCTCTCTCTCTCTCTCTCTCTCTCTCTCTCTCTCTCGCTCGCTCGCTCGCTCGGCGCGTCGACAATAGCGTGGCTCACACGGATTGACCGAGCTGGCTATGTGCGTGCATGGGGGGGGGAGGAGGGGAAGAATCCTCGTGCAAGCGCGTCACCAAATTCGCATCACTGATACCAATGATGTCAAAACCGAACAAGCTGCGGGCAAGTGTAACTTATAAATATCGGAGATCAACTGTTTATCAGCTCATAGACAATTAATGACGAGATAACCGCGGAGACCTGTGTACTTCTCTTTCGTCTTTGCGTACAATTGCGATCAATAAAAAATTTTCACGAATTATTCGGTTTTGACATCATTGGTATACGTGTGTATATATGTGTGTGTATGTGTACAATTGCATACACGTACAATTGCGATATACACTTATCACGTTAGCATTGATCATTTTTATTCATGCTAAAAGAAATAAGTATGATTATGTAAAGAATTTGTCTGCGTATTATTATACATTCTACATAGTTTTCCCTGTGATAGCAAAAATAACACACTTGAACAACCTCTACGCTCATATCACAAAGCCTGATCCACTGCGCTACTGAAGCAAATTGGTAATTCTTCTGCTATAACGACATTAACAGAAAAGACTAAACTTCAAACTGCATTTCTCAAAAACGTTTAAGATTTGCACCGTTTTTGGATAGCATTTGTTACTATTACATCAATATTATACTTTTCTAAAAGCAAAATCGCGCGGTGATTTCAAGGATGAAGATTCCTCTTGTATGAGATATTAATTATTCATTCTTTATTAATGGGAAAAGATTTTCCTTTGGTTTAAATGTTCAAGAAAAGTTATTTGTTCTCTGAGAATCTTTCAATTTTTATGTTCGTAAAAAGTTTATAAAATTCGTAAAGAAAGAAAATTATTTTACTACCTACCTGTTCAAGAGTTGCGTATAAGAGATATTTTAACAAATCTGAATCTGAATCAGTCAACAAATTAAATTTCTCATTCAAAGAAACATATGTAGGGCAAGCATAAGTAAGATAAGTATAAATAATAAATTAAATATTATTCTCTGAATATAATAATAAATAAATATTTTTTTCTTTAGCTGAATTATCGAAGTAAATATTCTATTATAAATTGAGTTTTCGGATTACAATATTAATTTGATTTTTCAGAGTACGCTTTCAAATTGACTCTTCGGAATACGCTATTAAATTGACTTTTCGGAGTACACTTTTAAATTGACTCTTCTGACTACACATTTTTTAGTTGACTCTATGGAGTACATATTTTTTAATTAACTCTTCGGAGAGAAGAGAAGAGAAACATTTTATATTTTATTTAAAAAATCGTAATTTTTGCAGAAAACTGATTGATGAAGAAAAAAATTAATTCACGACCTCAACGCAGATCTTAAAAAAATTACAAGAAATGAAGTTGTTGTTATTATATACCATATTGTACAATATTAAAACATACGCGCAATAATTATCTATAATTTGCATATATGGACGTTTATGTAATTATAAGTAATATAAAAGTCATGACAAATTAATGTGGCCGCGCGTTATCGCGTCATTGCTAGAAATCGTCCGAAATCTCGAAATTATTTTCCGAATTATGAATATAAAACAATGTGGAAAGGAAAACAAGGGGGTGAAAGGAGAGACGGCGATGTCTGCTTTACGGTAACATCGCTGCTGGCTCGCTTCAGTTTATCGTCGCGATTGTCTATTCGCTGGTGGTGAGACAAAGACCGATTCTTCGTTTTTATCTAACTAATCTAGCTCGCTCGTGAACATAGTACAGAACAGAACCAAATAATTATGGACATAGCACGGAATAGTACCGACAAATCGTGGACATTGGCTTATGTGCTTATGGCTTATTGGCTAGTTTATGTCCATGAAAAATGGACCCAGTTGGCGCTTCGAATCAGCCAACTTTTCCATAACGCTATAAATGTAACCATGCCCGCTCTCAGGCTTCTCTCTGGTATCACATACGTTTCGAGAGAAACGGATGGTATTACCCATTCGTTACATTGTGAATGATAATTTGCGTATACGTTTCACTTGCGACTGTCAAGAATACGGTTCTAGGGATTTTCCATTGCGATTAGTCGAAACTTGCCACTTACGTATACGTAGAGACCCTATAATCAGAGTCGCGCAACGACGTCCCAGCGTTTGATTGGTGCGGCCATGTTTCGTCAAACTAATAGCTATAGTACTATACCAAACTATACCAAAATAGTTGCGTGTGGCTACTGATTATGGCTGTGTAAATGTGTATGTGTCAATTCAAAATGCCAGGTTGTTGTGCACCAAATTGTTATAATTCGGCTACAAAAGGTTATGTAATGAAAGTATTTCTTCGCGACGAAAAACGCAGAACACAATGGGCAGCAAATGTGGGGCGAAAATATTCGAACCCAACAAATAATTCGTATTTATGCGAAGTTAGTTTTTGATATCACTTTTATTTAATTTTGTTTTAAATAAAACAAAATATTATGTATAAAGATGTATTAATTATTTCGCATAGATCCATTTTGAACCAGCAATGTGGATGAAGACTATACCTGATAGTCGTCGAAGGTTAAAGCATGACGCGGTTCTAACAATTTTTGGTATTTCCTTGACGAAACAAGATGAAAATAATAAAAGGCACAGAGAACGATTCAATTTATTAAAATTACATTCTCTTTTTCTTTTTCATGCAGTGTATTTTTTTCTATAATAATAAAGATAACCTCACTGAAAAACAGTTAGACATTGATGAAAATTGTCAATTACAACCTGAACCTGAAATAATCGAGAATTCTGAAGTTAATTTGAATACAAGCAACATTGATGATACTACTATCGTTACTGAAGGTAACTCAGATCAGTCGTCCAACATACAAACAATAGTGAGCATGGTTTCTTATAATTTCTTACATAAGTGAAATCTTATGTGTATATTATATATTATATTTATTTTTTATATATGTACATGTATGTATATATACTTTCTTTACACAGAAGTCACACAACTCACCATCAACAAGTTACAGTCAGGAATCGATGAGGGACAAACAAATATTATCAGGAAAGTGCAAAAGATGTATATATTCTACAAAACTATTAGAAAGCAATGAAGCTTTAAAAAGGAAACTAAAACAATCGAAAGATCGTAATAGAAAATTGAAAAAAGAAAACAACACCAATTTATACAAAATGAAACTGAAACGAATGTTCACAAATGATCAATTGCGTGCTTTGCTAACAGACTCTATAAGATCAAGACATTGGGATAACGAAACAATTATAAAAGCATTACGTCTCAAATTTGCTTGTGGTGAACGTGGTTATGAAGAATTAAGAAAACAAAATATACCATTACCAAGTATTAGAACACTGCAAAATAGGTTACAAGGTCTCAAATTTTCAAGCGGAATATCTGATGAAATATTTGAGTTCCTAAAACTTAAGATACCGAATTTCGAAAATGAAAGAGATAAAGAATGTTCTTTAAGTATGGACGAAATGAGTATTGCCCACAAATATAGTGCATTTTGATCACTTTGTAGAATTACTTGAGCAACAAAAAGACTTAGAGTTTTTGTTAACGCCAAAACTACATAAATCTTATGTACAATGTGATAATCAGTTTTCAAAAATGCGTGTGAATAGAGCAAAAAATGTTTTAAGTACAGACGTAAGCAGTGCTCTAGAATTTTTGGCAGATGAAAATAATGCTCCTCAATATATAGCAACAGCTTGGTTTGTGAAGATAATTGCCACATGGTTCACATTAATGACAGCAAGACGCTGTTCAGTAGCTTTAGGAAAATTATATATAGATAAGCTCAATGAAAATGTTTCTTTTTTACATGAATGTATATATCTTTTTAAACACTTAACAGTTGGTAGTAAAGGTCAATTTAAGCCCGTGCAAAGAGGCATAATAATTGCCACAACATCCATTATAGAGCTTACTCAGTTTTTGTTAGAAGAGAGAGCATTTCAATTTGTTTATACTGCTCGTTTTACTCAAGACTGTGTTGAGAATTTATTTTCAGTTATAAGATCAAAGAATCCTGTTCCTAACGCTTTACAATTTAAGAATAATTTAAAACTTATTTGTATTTCATTGTATATACGTAATATTATAGAAAGCAACTACGAAGAAGATGACACAAATTACTTAAGTGGTTTTTTAGATGTTATTATTTCAAAGAAAGAAACACCTTCATGTAATAATAACATAGATAGGTCATTACATATCAGTGTAGCAGAAATTCCCACCGTGAATAATATCGAAATGAACATTTTATATAACATAGCTGGGTACATAATTCATAGTCTACAAAAAAATACGCAGTTATGTAAGAAATGCATTCGTTCAGTTTGTAATATTAAGGGCAAAACTTTGTATTATGATAAATTAGTACGAATACGTTGTTACAAAACAAACACATTATTTCACGTTAATAAAGCGACATTGGATATGTTTCTACAAA
Source organism: Harpegnathos saltator (assembly GCF_003227715.2). Lineage (NCBI taxonomy): Eukaryota > Metazoa > Arthropoda > Insecta > Hymenoptera > Formicidae > Harpegnathos > Harpegnathos saltator. The sequence goes on from NW_020229885.1 coordinate 420,105, forward strand.
TGGAGCATATATTTAGGCAGTACCAGAAACAAATAAAATCTATTGTGACATATAATGTAAAAATGTAATCAGAACAATTATTTACTTCTTACATAAAGTGCAATTTTATACCAAATTGTCACAATTTACAGGTGAAAATATATAATAAATATGCTACATTTAGATGTAAGATAGCGTGTACAAAACGAAAAGAACCAAAGAAGCATTTCGATAGTAAAACAATGGCGATGCATACGATATAAGAAAAACTTAAGTTTATTATTTATTTAATGTTAGTATTTATATTGTTTCAAATATGTTTCCTTTTATAATATTTTATTATATTCAGAACGAAGCGTTTTGTTATGCAAAATTCGAGTACGTTGTTAGGGCAACAAATTCTTCATTTTTTGTTTATATTTTGTGTTAACAGCGTGACAATTTTATGTTAATATTGTATGTCAATATAGTAACATATGACATGTTATTAATAAAAAAAACATTTAAACTATATGAAAAATTAACATTTGCAAATATGCTATTTCACTAATATTTTGGAACTTAAATGTCCCGCTATACGACTATATCTATATGTTTGACGAAACATGGCTGCGCTTACCTAACCTTTATGGTCGTTGCGCGACTCTGATTATAGGGTCTCTACGTATACGCAAATAGTTCAAGAATAGGGCCCCAGAAGTTAATAGTTCTTTAGGGCACAGCTGCATGGAGTTCAAAATAGCGGAATAGAAGAGAAATAGTAAAGGCAAATAATGGAAGTTAACCAATTAGAACAATTTTGTTCCATTGTTTTACAATAAACAATGGAACAAAATTGCTCTGATTAGTTAACCTCTACCATTTGCCTTCCTGTTTCTTTTTCGTTCCACTATTTCGAATTCCATGTAGCCGTAGGGCCAGAGCATAGACTTCTGCATAATAATACATACTACACAACGCATAAAAGAATCAACAAATCAGAGTTCTTCATTTCTGTCCTGAGGAGGGAAATGAAGAAAACTAATTGGTTTATTCTCTTATGTGTTATGTATTATGTGTTATGCAAAAGCCTGTACTCTTGCCCGTATCGTTAGGAACTTTCGTTAAAAAGTAACTAGTACTCTTTTGCACCAGTCTTTTATTCGCCTCTGCAGTGGTTGGATGTGGTTCCTGTAACTACGCATATTTTTTATCTTGGGGACTGCGTACGCGTTGTCCCTGTTTCTCTTTTATTTCCAAAATCGTGATTAGCGTAAGAGAAGGAATGTAATAACTCTGCTCAGAGCCATATATTGAATGAATGAAAAAAAAACTCTTTTGCACCATGTTGAAAACAATTGTGAAACAGGAAAACAGTACTGTCAATACTTTCAAAGTATTTCGGAAGACGATCATTTTGTCTTTTAATATTATGCTGCTATAAACCCTTAACAATATTTAGTAGTCCCAGAATTGTCGAAATTAACATCAAACGTTTCTGATCATATCTGTCAGTTGTTACAAAATAAAAGTTAAGGTGTTATATTTATGACTGGATAAAAATTCATAAGCAGAAAGAAAAATGATGTGAGATATTGTGAAAAAATTTTGTGTATATGTAAACAGATATTGTAGTGAACATCACTATACGAAGAAAATATTTGTGCAAGTTCTAAGTGTTCTAAAGATGTGATCGACGTTAAGCAGATGTTCGATTTTCTCGTTATGTTAACATTAATATATGTATCGAGCTAGTAGCTTAAAAGATGAAACTGTGTTGCTTGACGAGTTCACGTGATTTGCAACTTTTGTAGTAGGGAAACTACTCGCTGTCGCAAAATTTTATCATACAAATATGAATAAGAATCACGCAAATAAGAGATTGAATCAACTACCGAGTTGGCTATGGACTAACTCGACTACCTTACCACCAGTTTATAAAATGGTTTGGGAAGCTGTGCGAGAAGATCACGTCAGATCGAATAATGTGCAATCTGAGGTACTAGTCGATACTAACAAGGTTTTTCCGCTATTACTTACTAGCCAGCTGCCTACGGATGTTCTTGGTCACATATGGAGCTTGGCCAACCAGAAGTACTCTGGACAACTTACTGAGCAAGAGTTATACATAGTGTTAGCCCTTGTGGCTGCTGCTCAAACATCCTATACTTTCAATAGTCTTGATATATTGCATTTACTTCCTTTTCCACCAACACCATATTTGAACATAGAATGTTTGATCAATCTACAACCCACTGCACAAATGGATACATCAAAACTTCAATATTTTCCTAATGAGGAAGTTCAGTTTGATAACACAAGTATAGAAGAAAAATGTACTTCTGATATTAAGGAAAAAACTAAAGTTAAAATTCATGGGAATGCAATGGCTGATGCAAATATATCCTCAAACAATCTGCTAGGAAAATCTTGTTTTGATACTAAGATTCAAATGTTCACTACAGCTGGAAACAATCATAATATGTTTAAAAATATTAAGCGATCATCAAATATTCAAACTGATGCATTACTTACATCATCCTTTGATGAATCCTGTGATGAATTTACAGAATTTCAGAGTGCACCGATTCCTAGTATCTCTACAATACCAATTTTGGATAGTAAACAAGGTTCCGCAATTGGCAGCAGACTTGCCAATCACAATTTAGGAGTAAAGAAATCAGTTGATAAGGGGAAAAAAAGTACTGTTGGAACAAAACTTGTACATGTTAATGCACAAATTCGTACAGCTACATCTACAAATATGCTGTATCAAAATAAGGATCAGTCTACAACAGAATCTGTAACAGATCTATTTCCTAAATGTGCAGTAAAGAATCAATCGAAAACAGTAATACTCAAAGATACTATAATAAGAAATAATGAAATGCCTAAAGAATATAACAATAGTTTTAATAACTTGGCAAGTATAACAGAGACCATACATTTTAGTAACAATAAAGAAGTATTACCTAAAATGGAGTTAACATCAAAGGTAAATAACATTATACTTGGAAATTGTACAGCAAGTATGTTTTTATGTCTATATAAGTATAAAATTATCACTTCTGTTGACGCATTAATTATCATCTGTAGGCTGTCATGGTAGATATATCTGATTCTGTTCAACAAGATTTAATGAGCTTGCAACTTGTTGAAGACAAATACAGTGCATTGCGTGCATTAGTTCAGGAAACATCTGTTATAAATGATACAAAATTAGATCTAATTCTTAATAATCAATCAGCTGATGAATTTGGTGAATTTATGTCTGCGGAACAACCAATTGCTAATTCTTCAATATCAGATATTTTGGATACTGAAAGCTTTAGTAATATATTCACAAATTTTGAGTGTAAAGCTCACATTAATATTGATAATAGTCACTTGGCAGATCTGAATTTTGTATCTGAAGCATCTGAATTGTTCGATAATCTGAAACTTGATGATGGAATTGAAGGACAATTGATAGAGTCAGGTTAGTGATTTTGCTATGCTGTACCTTATTTCTGCTTGGATCTTATTTCATTTAAACCATGTAGTATATTATTCTTAGGGAAAAATATTCAGAAAGAGGATGCTATTTCAATAAATAGTGTAGAATTAATTAGTAGTCCAACTGAAGCACTGCCAAGATCTGGATCTGTGCCTAGCTTAGATCTTAAATCATTTTTACCTTCAAATATAGAAGAAGATCAAGTTGTAGAAGCTCCACAGCAGGTATATATATAATTAAAATATAAAAAGTTATATAGAAGGGGACATCTTTATGTTGTACATTATTAGTTATTTGATTGCAGAATATATATTGGGAATGGAAACAATATATGGAAAGTTGTATATTGCTATTACAAGTCGCAGCTAATATATTTACTAATATTACATCTGAATTAATCTTGCACGAAGTCTTAAATTCAGCACAGGGGTATGATTTTCTTTGCCGTAGGTATCTCCAGAAAGTAATAAAAAAAACTATTGTTATTGTAAAATAAGAAGAAAATATATACATGAAGATCATTTTGATTATAAAAAGAGCTTTTTATAATCGCTTTGTGGTTATAAGAAATCTATTTTGTATTATTTTAAAATATATATATATTTCTTGAAATATTTGAAATACAAAATTATATATATGAAATATGTTTTATTAGATTTAGCTGAAGTTGCAGCTGTTTGTAGACGAGTCAATTTTTCATATAAAGAATTGGATATAAACATTATTGGATTTGATGATCTTTTAATGGACATTGATCGAATTTGGGCTGAAATGGAGCCTTTCTATGCAAATATACCAGTGAGTATTGCTTGTTTACATTGTGGACTTGTGTGTGTGTGTGTGCGTGCGTGCGTGCGTGCGTACGTGCGTGCGTGTGTGTGTGTGTGTGTGTGTGCGTGCGTGCGTGCGTGTGTGTGTGTGTGTGTGTGTGTGTGTGTGTGTGTGTGTGTGTGTATGTGTACATATATACATACATACACATATATATTAATTGTTTTATGTATTTTAGATTGTAACCGAGTTACCAGTTTGGCCATTACGTCAGGGAGAATGTATATCTTGTTCCTTATGTTTAACAGTTATTACAAGTGGCCGAGCTGTTTATAATGATAATAATTATCACATAACATGTGCAAATTTATGGCTTAATTGTGTAAATAATCAATTGCCAGTAATGAGATATTCATTGCTTTATCCTCAGTCAAATACACATATCTGTCCAGGAAGTCACATTTAATGCCAATTTATATATCATGAGAGTCTCAAATTCAAATATACACAAGAATATACATTTTAAATTGAGATCATGTTATTAATATTAAAAATAATCTATAGAAATGTTTTTAGGAGAAGCTTGGATACAATTTTAGTTAATCTAGCAGAGCTTTATATGTATGCATTAATGCAAATGTATAAATTTCATTTTTTCATAACGGTAATACATGAAAACAAGTTAAATTGTATATATGTATATTGTATATGTAATTGTAAATATATATATATATATGTTATATATATATATATATATACACGCGCACACACACACACACACACACACACAGGTAATCCCATTTTAATATCCCACCCGAAATAACTCTTCAGTATTGAATTTCAAGGAAAATGATCTGAATAAAAGTTGTAGGGATTTAAGTGAGCTATCTTATGATGATCTTGACTTTGATCTTAACTTCTATTTTCAAGATCATTTGAAGGTCAACTTGCGTTTTTTAAACAGGAACCCTTATTTTTTATTATATTGTTTTTTCTACTAGTTAATTTGAATAACATTTGTCTAAAACATTTGTTTGTCTAATATTTTTTTAGATATCGGAGGAAAACTTGACTTTTTCAATATGTAACTTACGATATCTCGCTAATTATTTGTCGGAAGAAAAAGTGGTATTAAACTTTCTTGCTTTATTTAGTCTCAAGAATGTATTGTTACAATAGCGCCCTGATTTTTGTTAACTTGATGATTTAGAAATTTCCAAAAATCAATAAGTGTAATAAAAAACAAGAATTCCCATTTAAAAAATGCAAGTTGACCTTCAAATGACCTTGAAAATAGAGGTCAAAGTCATCATAAGGTAGCTTACTTAAATCCTTACAACTTTTATTCAGATCATTTTCCTTGAAACTTCAATACTGAAGAGGTATTTGGAGTGGGACATTAAAATGGGACACCCTATATATGATATGTATATATATGCACGCGCGCGCATGCATATACACACATATACATATATACAATTTAACTTGTTTTCATATATTACCGTTATGAAAAGTATACATATATACATCATATATATATATATATATATACAGGGTGTCTCAGAACTTTGGCACATGGGCTCCGTAGGGATATAGAGCTAAGTGAGAGAAACAAAAAAGTCCTGTGCCATAATGTGAAAATCATAATAGTTTTTTAATTATAACAGTGCAAAGTTTGACGTTTTCCACGCTCAGCGCGGCCTATAAACGGTCCGCGGCAAGCTGTGTGCGTAGGGGCTAAGCGATAACGCGGCTCGCGCTGACCGTCGCGCGACGTTAAAGCGCCAAGATGCCATCGCGACAGTCAGCGCGAAACGCGTTATCGCTCAGCCCCTACGCACACAGCTTACCGCGGAATGTCTATAGGCTGCGATGGGCGTGGAAAACGCCAAACGTGGTTATTACTAAAAAACTACTACGATTTTCACATTATGGTAGTGGACTTTTTTGTTCCTCTCACTTAGCTCTATGTCCCTATGAAGCCCATGTCTCAAAGTTTTAAGACACCCTATATATATATATATATATCATATATACTAAGTTTTTCAAAAGTGACGAACCTCTATCTCTATCTCAGAACTATATATTACAGAGAAAAATGACCCGAACAAAAGTTTTCGGATTCATAAAGTTCTATTTTTTTGTCACCTCAAATTTAATCTTGACCTCAACCTTGAAGGTCATTTGAAGATTAACTTGCGTTTTTTAAATGGAAACCCCTATTTATTATTACACTATTTTTTCTACCAATTTGAACAACTGTTGTCTAAAACATTTTTTTATTTGCCTAATATTTTTTGAGATATTTGAGAAAAACTTGATAACTTTTTAATATTTAACTTACGATATCTCGCTATTTGTCGGAAGAAAAAGTGGTACTAAACTTTCTTGCTTTATGTAGTCTCAAGAATATATTGTTACAATAGCGCCCCGACTTATGTTAACTTATTGACTTTTGGAAATTTCAAAATCATCAAATTAACAAAACAAAACTGGGCACTATTGTAACAATATATTCTTGAGACTATATAAAGCAAGAAAGTCTAGTACCACTTTTTCTTCCGACAAATAGTTAGCGAGATATCATAAGTTAAATATTGAAAAAGTTATTAAGTTTTCCTCAAATATCTAAAAAAATATTAGGCAAATAAAAAATGTTTTAGACAAAAGTTGTTCAAATTAATTGGTAGAAAAAACACTGTAATAAAAAATGGGGTCCCCATTTAAAAAACGCAAGTTGATTTTCAAATGACCTTCAAGGTCGAGGTCAAGGTCAAATTTGATGTTACAAAAAAACAGAACTTTATGAACCCTAAAACTTTTGTTCGGGTCATTTTTCCCTATAATGCATAGATTCTGAGATGGGGGGGGGGGGATTCCGTTACTTTTGGAAAAGTTTATATATATATATATTTATATTTATAGATATATACATATATACGTATATACATACACGTGCGTATATGCATACATATATACATGTACACACACGTACGCGTGCGCGTGCACACACACACGATAAGTGAACAACTATTGTTACTTTAAATATTTTAGAGATTAAGGAAAACATAGAAAAATATTTCAAACAAAAGTTATAGTTTTAAGAAAAATTTATGATGATATTACTTACTTGACCTTCAGTGACTTAATTAATCCATTAACGCCTAAGCGGATATATTTTGAACATAACTTTCAGCGACTTTATTTGCAACGTTGAAGGTCTAAAAAATATTGAAAAATATCATTTCTTACATAAAATTTTATGTTCTTTCAGAATTCATCATCAGACTTTGTGTAAAATGAAGTCTACAAAAAAACTATGGCGGTTTTTAAGTCAAAAAATACGAAAACATCGAAAACAATTTTTTTTCAATATTTTTTTTTTACATCGATATAGTATGAAACTCCAACTTCTTCCGCAACCATCGGTGCACAAAATAGGTGTACTTTAAGGATATATTTTTAAAATTTGTCAAAATTATCATTTCTATTTAAAAATGATGGCAAAATCATAAAAATTTACAAATCGTCATGTTTTTACCAGAACTATTCGTAAATTTCGGATAAGTAACGACTTATTATTACTAAAATTAATGAGATTGATATTTGCAATTGATTTTCGATCAAATTTTCACAATTTTCAATATGGCAGCCAATAAGGTGTGAAAATCGATTTTTCTATATTTTTCTTAAATCCCTCTATGAATTCTTTCTCATAACGTATTTTACGCACGAACTATTAATATAATATATATTATCAGATATATATTAACTATTATTATGTATTAATTTATTGGTATATATCAGTAGAGAGATAAACAATAAATATTTTTATAAATTTGTCAACATTTTAAGAAAAACAAAGCGGAAATATTGATCGCTTGTTTTACAACCTTCAACTTGAATTTCAATTAGTAAATCAACTAGAATCATCCAGGTACCACGAAATAATTTTTTATTTATTGGAAGATATAATTACAGTAGAGATATTACTAGGCTTGCGAACAATTGGTGATAAAAATGAATGAGAATGATGTATTGTAAATCGTACAAAAATGAATGAGAATGATGCATTGTAAATTGTACAAAAAATGATGAACTTTGAAGGAAAGTATCAAAAAATTATGAAGGGATTAGCGACATTTGATAAAAATAAATTTTTTTCGATAACTCATAAAATTAGAAATATGTATTTTTATATAATAATTTATTGAGGTTATTATTTTTATTCGAACATTCAATGATTGAATCACATATTAGGAATCTAGGAAAATATTTAGTTATGTATAGCAGTAATGAACTTTAATAGCCAAAAATTTCTACTATTTTGAGTTTACTGCCTTATAACTTCTCAAATTTATGTCTATTGATATATACCAATTAATTAATTCATAATAATAGTTGGTATATATCTGATAATATATATTATATTAATAGTTCGTGCGTAAAACAGTTATGAGAAAGAAAGTTCATAGAAAGATTTAGGAAAAATGTAGAAAAATCGACGATTTTCACACCTTATTGGCTACCATATTGAAACCGCCATATTGGAAGTTGTGTATTTGATCGAAAATCAATTGCGAATGTCAATCTCATTATTCTTAGTAATAATAAGCCGTTGCTTATCCGAAATTTACGAATAGTTGTGGAAAAAATATGATAATTCGTAAATTTTTGAGATTTTGCCACCATTTTTAAATGGAAATGATAATTTTGACAAATTTAGAAAATATATTCTTAAAGTACAACTATTTTGTGCACCGATGGTTGCGAAAAAAGTTGGAGTTTCATAAGATATCTATGTGAAAAAAAATATCGAAAAAAAATTGTTTTCGATGTTTTTGCATTTTTTGACTTACAAACCGCCATAGTTCTTTTGTAGACTTCATTTTACACAAATTCTGATGATGGATTCTGAAATAGCATAGAATTTTACGTAAGAAATAATATTTTTCAATTTTTTTAGGTCTTTAACATTGCAAATAAAGTCACTGAAAATCATGTTCAAAATACGCCCCCTTGGGCGTTAATGGGTTAACGTAACGTCGTTTTTAAGATTACTTTTTGATAACCTTGATTATTATATTATTGACAATGGCATGATGATATTTTAATAAAATAATATTTTTAATGGAATCGTGAGTTTTATCATACAAACCAATTTTTCTGCTCTTTTAAAAGTACTAGAATAAAATTATCAAAAAGTAAATATACAGTTCCCGAAAAAAGTATTTTATATTTTATCTTGATTTTTTTCAGTACAAAATGTGGAATCGTAAATTATTCATTTTTTAGTAAACTTATCTTCATATTTTTATATGTAAGAAAACAGATAAAATTGATTGTAAAGAAAAAAACATAGAGAAATGAAACAAAATTTCTTTACATTTTGTAAATTTGTTAATATACTAATATACAAAGATTAATCATCAACTGATTCCTCTTATTATTCTATAAAAGTAATAAGACGTAATAAGACGTAAGAGGTAATTGAAAAGTGTTAATAGTTTACAAGATATTCTATATTTTTTATTCAAAAATATTAAGTTAGAAATTAAGTTAATTAAAAATATTAAGTTAAAATATAAAATATCTCTTGGGAAGTATTTACTTTTCCATGATTTTATCTTAATAATTTTATACGTAAAATTACCAAATTTATGTATGGAAAAAAACATAGTTTATTTAAAAACTTAAAGATCATCTTTACATGACCTTAACAAAGTTACTGAAGATCAAGTGAATAACATCGTTATATGTCCCTTCTGAAATTTAAGTTTTTATATTAAACATATAGAGTGTTTAAGAAAGAGGTTTCAAGACTTTAAGAACAGATAGTATTCACAAAATGAAAAAAAAAATTTCTAAATAAGTAGCTGAAAAATCAATATTGTTGGAGTTATAAACAATTATTGATTTTAATTAAAGCAAGTGATTTACTTGTTTTTAGTGTACGGTTATATATAGTGTACGGTTATATATGAGATATATTTCTATCATTTCTTGATTAATCCTTTAACTGCTACAGTTGAGATAACTCGAATGTGGAAAAAAATGGCAGCCTTGCTACGATCGAGTTTACTCGATCTGGAGTTTCAATGTGTAATACTCATTTAATTTAATTTGTAAAAAGTATTTGAATTAAGCGAGCATATAGTGCCATCTCTTACCATAAAATATTTTATAATTGTAAAAATAACTCAGCAAAGAGGGTCATACTGGTCATTTAATATCTCAGCAGTTAAAGGGTTAAAGTAATACAATGTTATTTTTACTATATTGTGAAAATTTTGTGATAGCTTCCTGCAAGTGTTCACTGTTTATGTGGATATGTGACTAATGATTGCTTATTAGAATATATGTATAAATGGGAAGAAAATAAATGTTTGTTTATATTCCGAGCAAAAGCGAGAAAACTTTTTATTAGAATTTTTTTAAAAATATTTTCTTCACTAATAAATGACATATGTATACAGGGTGTTTGAAAACTTATCATACAGACGAAAGTTGGAGATAGATTGGGTGTAACCGAGAAGAAAAGTCATATACCATAATGTCAAATTGCCAATAGTTATCGAGTTATTAATTGAAACATGTGAGCTAATGAGCGCGTAGAGAGCGCTGGGTGGCCACCTCTTGTCGCTTGTGCTCGCTCGCTCGTCGTTCGCGCTCGCTCCAGTGCTGTCAGGTGCAATATATTGCGACGCTACAGCGCATGCGTGAGATGACGTAGAGCTCCCTGTTTGAGTGAAAGTCTCAGTATCGTATCTTTTTTAAGGTATTATAGCGCTCATATTATACTATGCATTGAGAATTGCAATCGAGTATTTAGTAAATTAGATAATCTAAATCGTGGTTATTTTAATTGATCTGATAGTAATTCTCAATCTATAGTCTAATATGAGTTTAATACAAATATTATGTAACAGTTACATAGTTGAGTGAATAATTATAATGTTAATGTAACGTAATTGTTACTTAGTATCCACTGGAATTATAATGTTAATATAACTGATATTTGACTTCCGTTCCCAGCGACGAAATAAGTGATAGCAGTGAGTGACAGGGCGAAAATAAGATGTGGGTTCAGTGGGAAGTGGTGAGAGTGGAGGGGAAGAGAAGGGTGTTGGAGGCAGTGGAAGGGATTAGGGTCGAGGGTGAGAAAGAGCTGGAGGGGGGTGGTGGAAGAAAGGGGCAGAAGAGTGAGAAGAGCGAGCAGGAGGTTAGAAAGCGGGGAGAGGGTGGACAAAGGAGAGAGACGGGTGTTCGAGAGAGGTGGTGCGGTCTGGTGGCGTAGCTGGGAGAGAGACGAGGGAAATTTGAAGGGAGGTAAGGCAAAGGTGGAGAAAGAAGGGTGGAATAAGAGGGGATGGAGGAAGGAGGAAAGAGAGGGAAGGGGGTGAAGAGGAGGGGAAGAGAGGGGAGATGAGGGGAGGGAGGTTGACGAACGTAGAAAGGTTGAGGAGAGACAGCGCGAGCAGCACAGGAAATATAGAGAGTTGTATAGAGATGATGTGGGAGGGGAAAAGGAAGACAAGGGGGGAGAGGAAGAGGAGGATGAAGAAGAAAGAGGAGGTAAAAAGAATTTGAAGGTAGGAAGGCACAAGGAGGAGGATGAAGAGGGAGAAAGAGGGAAATTAGGGGGAGAGGAGAGGGAAGGGGGGAAAGGAGGGTGGATAAGAGAGGAGGAAATGAAAGAAATTGTATGGAAATTAATAGAAGAAGTGAGGGGGTATAAAGAGGAAGTGAAGAGGGAGGGGGAGAAAAGAGATAGAGGAAACAGGGAACTAAGAGAGGAATTGAGAAGGGAGAGAGAAGAGAGAAAGAAGGAATGGGAGGAATGGAAGAGAGAAAGGAGGGAGGGGGAAGAAAAAATAAAAAGGATGGAGGAAAGGTTGGGGAGATGGGAGAAATGGGAGAGGGAGAGGATGAAGGAGGGAAGAATGGGGGAGGTGGGAGAAAGAAGGATAAGAGAGTTGGAGATACGGATAGATAAAAAGGAGAGGGAAGAAAGGAGGAAAAATATAGTGGTGAGGGGGGTAGAGATAGGAGTGAAAGGAGTGGAGGAGGGTGTTAAGGAGGTATTGCGGAGAATGGATTTGGAGGTAAAGATGAAGGAAGTGAAGAGGATAGGAAAAGGGCAGAAAGAAGGGGAGGGGATGGTATTGGTGAAGTTAGGAAGTCTGGAGGAAAAAAGAAAAGAGATGGAGGCGAAGAAGAAGCTAAGAGGGAGGAAAGAAAGGATAGAGGACGATTTAACAGTGGAGGAGAGGAAGACGAAGTGGAGGATAGAGAGAGAGAGAGAGAGAGGCGCAGGCGGAAAAAAGAAAGGGTAGGAGGGTGCAGGTGGGATATATGAAGATGTGGGTAGACGGGAAGATGAAGAGATAGGATGAAGTAGGGGAAAGGTGGTGGGAGATGAAGAGAAACTAAAATGGGGTGAAGTAAAGGGAATGAAGAGAACGGGGGAGGAGAAGGTAGAGGGGAGAGGAGAGAGGGTGGATGAGATATACAAGGTGGCATTTTGGAACGTGGGGTTGGGGAATAAAGATAGGAAATTCTGGGAGGATCTCAAGGGATGGGATATAATGGTGCTGTCAGAGACGTGGACGGAGGAGAGGGGTTGGGGAAGAGTGAAAAAAGAGTTACCGAAAGGATTCAGGTGGGAATGTCAGGGAGCGAAGAGAAGGAATAGGAGGGGAAGGACAATAGGGGGAATGGTGTTGGGAGTGAGGGAAGGGATGGAGGTGAGGAGGGAAGAGGAAGAAGTTGAGGGAATGATGGTGAGGAAGGTGAGAATGGCGGGGGAGTGGTGGAGAGTAATAGGGGTTTACGTGAATGGGGATATGGAGGAAAAGCTAGAGCGAATGAAGAAGTGGGTGGAGGAGAGAAGGGGGAGGGGAGGACGATAGTAGGGGGGATTGGAACGCGAGAACAGGGAGAGAGAGGAGAAGCGGAAGGAGGAGGGGAGGAAGAGAGAGGAGAGGAGGGTAGCAGGATGTCCAAGGATGAGAAGGTGTGTAAGAACGGAAGGAAGCTATGTGAATTTCTGGGAGAGAGAGGGTGGTGGATATTGAATGGGAATACGAAGGGGGATGAGAAAGGGGAATGGACGTACATGGGGGGAAGGGGGCATCGGTGATAGATTATGTAATGGGAAATAGAGAGACAATGGAAAGGGTAGAGAGGATGGAAGTAGGAGAGAGAGTGGAGTCAGACCATCAGCCGGTTGTTGTATGGATAAAAGGGGGAAGGGGAAGAAGGGGAAAGGGAGGAGAAAGGAAGGTAAGGAGGGGTGGGGGAGGAAAGAGTAGGTGGTCAAAGAGGGAACTAGAAGGGTTTGGGGAGGAGTTCAGGAGGAGGGGAAAAAGGAAGGAGAGAGTGCAAGAAGAATGGAGGAGGTTAGAGGAAGGGATAAGAGAAACGTTGAGAGGGAGGGATAGGAGAGAGAAAAAGAAGTAAGTGAGGGGGTGGTGGGATGAAGAGTGTAGGGAGGCAAAGAAGAGACTGAGGGGGGAGCTGAGGGAATGGAGGAAAAGGGGAGGATATGGAGAAAAATATAGAGAAGAAAGGTTAAGGTATAAGAAGGTATGCGAGGAGAAGAAGAGGGAACAAGGAGAGAGATGGGTGAAAGAATTAGAGGAAGTGAGGACGGAACAACAGATATGGGAGATGCTAAATTGGGAAAGGAGGAGGAGAGGGGGAGTGAATGAGGAGATAGAAATGAAAGAGTGGGAGGGACACTTTAGGAGAATATTAGAGGGAGTAGAGGGAAGGAAGGGTAAGGAGGGAAATAAATAGGGGAGGGGAAGATGATGGGAAGGAAGGGATAGAGCAGGAGATAAGGAGGGCGGTAAAAGGATTAAGAGATGGGAAAGCAACAGGAGGAGATGGCATTCCAACGAGGTATGGAAGTACGGGGGACAGGAGGTGCAGAGATGGTTAGGGGAAATATGTGAAAGGGTATGGGCAGGAGAGGGGTGGCCAGAGGAATGGAATGAGGGAGTGGTGGTGCCGATAAAGAAGAAGGGGGAAGGGGAGAGAGTGGAGGAGTATAGAGGGGTGACGTTGACTCAGACGGTATATAAAATATACGCCGCGATACTGACGGAGAGGCTGAGGGAGGAGGTGGAGGAGCAGAAGATATTGCCGGAGAGTCAGGCGGGGTTTAGGAGGGGAAGGTGGGCAGTGGACAACATATATGTATTAAATTATTTAATAAACAGGCAAGTGGAGAGGAGGGACAGGAGACTGATAGTACTGTTCGTGGATTTAAAGACAGCGTTTGACTCGGTGAATAGGGAGGTGTTGGGTAAAATGATGAGAGAAAGGGGAGTAAGGGAAGGACTAGTCAGAAGGTGCGAGGAAGTATTAGGGGAGACGAGGAGCAGAGTGAGAATAGGGGGGAGAGAAGGAAAAAGGTTCTGGACGGGATGGGGAGTAAGACAAGGGTATCCATTGAGTCCGCTATTATTTATATTACTAATAGCGGACATAGATGAAGAGTTAAAGAGAGGGGGATGGGGGGTGTAAGGCTGGGGGAGGGGAGAGTGTACACGTTGGCATACGCAGATGACGTAGCGACATTGACGGAAGATGAGGAGGGGATGAAGGGAATGATGGCAAGGCTGGAAAAGTATTTTGAAGGGAAGGGGTTGGAAGTTAACATAGAAAAGACGAAGGTAATGAGGTGTAGGAAGAATGGAGGGAGATGGAAGAAGATGGACTGGAGATGGAAAGGGAAGAGAGTGGAGGAGGTGAAGGAATATAAATATTTAGGGTATGTGGTGAGGAGGAGTGGAGGGCAGGAGGCACAGGTGAGGGATAGGGTGAAGAAGGCAGCAAAGGTGATGGGGCAGGTATGGGGAATGGGGAAAAGGAGATTTGGAAAGGACTGGGGGAAGAGGATGTGGCTGTTTGATAAACTGGTGTGGCCGGTGATAAGTTATGGGGTGGAAATTTGGGGATGGAGAGAGAGAAGAAAAATAGAGGAATTGCATGAGAGATATCTGAAATGGGTACTGGGGGTGGAGAGGTGGACACCGGGATATATGGAGAGGGAGGAGATGCAGAGGGATTAAATGAGGTGCAGAGCGGGAATGAGAGCGTGGGGATATGAGGGGGCGGGGAGATAGCAAGAATGTGTTAGTGGGAGATGAGGGGAAGGGCGAGAAGAGGTAAAGAAGTAGGAAGATGGGAGGAGGAGAGGAAAAGGTTTTTTGAGGACAGAGGGTGAAAAATAGATAGGATAGAAGAGATAAGGGAGGAAGGGGGAGATAAAGGGAGAGGAACTAAAGAGCAAGGAAAGGAGAAAACAGGAGGAGGAAAGATGGGAAAGGATAAAGGAGTCAAGGTTTAATGAGGGATATGGAAGGGTAAAGGGAAGGGGAATACCAGAGTATCTAAAGAAGGGTTGGGGGGAGAGTAGATGAAGAGAATAGCGAGGTTCAGGCTGGGGTGTGAATTGAAGGGAAGTAGATACTAGGAGGAAGAGGAAAAAAGGAGATACAGGATGTGTAGGAGAGGAGGGAGACGTGGAAGCACATATGGGAGGAATGTACGAGGTGGGGGAAGAGAAGGGATGGCAGGAGATGGAGAGGGAGGTGCTGGGAGAGGAAGGAAGGGGGGAAGGGTGGATGAGGGAGGTAGAGAAATGTTGGAGAGGGGAGAGGGACGTGGGGGAGAAAGGAGGAGATAGAAAGAGCGGCGGAAACGGAGGTTAGAGTGTGAAAGGAGAAGAATGGAGAGTGAGAGAGAGAGGGAGAGAATGGAAGAGTGGGGGAATGAGAGTGGGTATGAGGAGCGCTCTCTCTCGCGCGTGCGGGTCGTTTACGAATAGTTTGTAAGGTAGAATAAGAGAATAGAATGTAAAAGATAGGAGGAAGGGAAAATTGTAACCCCAAGGGGAACAATAAAGCTATACTACTATAACTGATATTTAGTATCAACTGAACAATATAATCTGAGATAAGGTATTCGCGCAAGAAGCACGGGAAAATTACACTGGAGCCTGGAAGACAGCTGATCGGATAGCGCGAGCCCCTTCATGGACCCTGCGATGCGCTTTATTGCCGTCATTGGCATAGAGCTCCTACGTCATCTCACGCATGAGCTGTAGCGTCGCAATATATTGCACCTGACAGCACTGGCTCGCTCGCTCGCTCGCTTCTCGTCGCGCGCGCTCGCCTCTTGTCGCTTACGGTTGCCCCTCGCCGCGCGCACTCGCCTATCGACGCTCGTTGACTCCGCCTATACCAAATGTCTACATGCTTACCGTGGCCGCTTGTTTTATACATGTTTCAATTAATAACTCGATAACTATTGCCAATTTGACATTATGATATGTGACTTTTCTTTTCGGCTACACCAAATCTATCTCCAACTTTCGTCTGTATGATAAGCTTTCAAACACCCTGTATACAGGGTGTCTCAGAACTTTGAGACACGGGCTCCGTAAGGACATAGAGCTAAGTGAGAGGAACAAAGAAGTCCTGCGCCTCGACCTAGTAACTGTTGGCGGCGTGCGGCGAGACGTAGGTCCGGCGAGATAAAACAACGAATAGCAGCGCATTGTCACCTCTGTGAAAATGGCTCCTCATTCTTCAAATTTGAAAAAGATTATTAGAGTTCTGAATACCCCTCGCAGAGTTCTAGAGTTCGCAATCCTTTATAGAAAGAGTTCCGTCATTTAAAGTAGAGAAAATACCGTTGTAAAAATCGGAGGGCCAACTTCAAGACGCCCTTCATTATGTAAAAAATTTAAATTTGTTTAGAGTTCTAGATAGATTTTTAATAGTTCTATAGTTCTAGATAAGTTTTAAAAATAGTTCTTTTTAAAACAATAAGAAAAATTATATTTAAAATTCTCGAATTAGAAAACGAAAAATGGCAAGAATTCTACCAATTTTGGTTTTAGCGCGTCGAGTGTTAATAATCTTTAGTACTCGTGAGGGGCTAACCAGAACTCTGAATAAAACATCGGATTTTCAAAAAAATTGATTGTTTATTAAACACGTAAAATTTTTTTTCGGAAATCCGATGTTTCATTCAGAGTTCTGGTTAGCCCCTCACGAGTTCTGAAGATTATTATTAACACTCGGAACGCTAAAACCAAAATTGAAAGAGTTCTCGCCGATTTTCGATCCGAGGGCCATGGAAATATTCGACTCGAGGGACCAAAATCGGCAAGATTCAATTTTGGTTTTAGCGCTCCGAGTGTTAATAATAATCTTCAGAACTCGTGAGGGGCTAACCACACTCTGAATGAAACGTCGGATTTCCGAAAATAAATTTTCGATCCGAGGGACATGGAAATATTAGACTCGAGGGACGAAAATCGGCGAGAACTCTTTCAATTTTGGTTTTAGCGCTCCGAGTGTTAATAATAATCTTTAGAACTCGTGCGGGGCTAACCAGAACTCTGAATGAAACGTCGGATTTCCGAAAAAAATTTTCGATCCGAGGGACATGGAAATATTCGACTCGAGGGACGAAAATCGGCGAGAACTCTTTCAATTTTGGTTTTAGCGCTCCAAGTGTTAATAATCTTCAGAACTCGTAAGGGGCTAACCAGAACTCTGAATGAAACGTCGGATTTCCGAAAAAAAATTTTACGTGTTTAATAAACAATCAAGTTTTTTGAAAATCCGATGTTTTATTCAGAGTTCTGGTTAGCCCCTCACGAGTACTAAAGATTATTATTAACACTCGACGCGCTAAAACCAAAATTGGTAGAGTTCTTGCCATTTTTCGTTTTCTAATTCGAGAATTTTAAATATAATTTTTCTTATTGTTTTAAACAGAACTATTTTTAAAACTTATCTAGAACTATAGAACTATTAAAAATCTATCTAGAACTCTAAACAAATTTAAATTTTTTACATAATGAAGGGCGTCGTGAAGTTGGCCCTCTGATGTTTAAAATGGTATTTTCTCTACTTTAAATGACGGAACTCTTTCTATAAAGGATTGCGAACTCTAGAACTCTGCGAGGGGCATTCAGAACTCTAATAATTTTTTTCAAATTTGAAGAATGAGGGGCCATCTTCACAGAGGTCGCATTGTCTTTCCCCTCACCGCGCACCGGCAACAGTTGCTGAATCAACTGGGCCGCGCTGCGGCCTAAGCAGCTGCAACGCTTCTCCAATCATCTATGCCGACGCGCTACCACTCCTCAGATTTCTGTTATTAATAACTCGGTAATTATTGCGAATCTCGCAAAATGGTATGGGACTTTTATGTTTGTCTTAACCCAATCTGCCTTCACACTTCGGGTTGGCAACTTATAATCACCCACCCTGTATATATATATATATATATATATATATCAAAATTATTTCAATTTTAATAAGATTTTTTCTACGTAATTTTTTTATTACAAATTGATGTACAATGTTTCCAAGTACAGTTTTTGTAAGGATGTTTTTATTACAGTTATTAATACGATTTTTTTTACAACAGGTTTTGTACAAAGTTTTTTTTACAAATGTTATTCTTTATTATAGTTATCAATACGTTTTTTTACAATAGATTTTGGTACAAAGTGTTTTTGCATAGACACAGACATGCGCGTACCTTGGCGCTTTTTTTTTACTTTCTGTAAGGTAAGTTTTTACGGATATCACTGATTTTGTTACAAGAGCTACAATGGATATCATAAGTGTAACTACAGTTTTCTGAACAGTATTTAGTTATTATAAAAAGTATAGAAGAGGCTACACCTCCACCTCCGTTATATATTTTATTAATGACATATGACGGTCCTCTTTACTTATTTTATCGCGCAACAATGCATAATTTAATATACCCCGGTTATATGTGTAATTTTATTTGTGAATCTTATAAAAGAATTATGCATTATCTCATATGCATTATTTATTAACAATTTTAACTATCTTTGCTTACACAATCCTAGATAATATACAATAAACATACCATGCAACAACTAATTTACTTTTGTAAGAAATTTTCTACAACCTGATACTCTCGAGACTTCTGCGATATAAAAAATTGCTATTGCAACACGATGTCGAGTAGCACGAAAGCTCCACATCGATCCACATGATCTCAACTCATCTATCCGTACTTCGTAAAATTCTGCAGAATGAATTTCAAACGCCGATGTGTCATTTCGCCTACATTTGTCCTCACAGCAGCAACCTGAACATATAAAATATGCAATATGAAATAACATTCTTGTTTTAGGCAAGAATATACAGTGTCCCAAAAGTAACGGACCACCCTAATAACTCTTCAGTATTGAAATTTCAAGGAAAATTATCTGAATAAGAGTTGTAGGGATTTAAGTGAGCTACCTTATAATGACCTTGATTTTGACCTTGACCTCTATTTTCAAGGTCATTTGGAGATCAACTTGCGTTTCTTAAATAGGAACCCTTACTTTTTATTACACTACTTCCTTCTACTAGTTAATTGGAACAACTTTTGTTTAAAATATTTTTTTATTTATCTAATAGTTTTTTAGATATTTGTGGAAAACTTCCCAGCAAACACAATATTACATGTAACGTATATGTTAGTTGTAATTTCCTACTCAACAATATAACTGTTATATAACACATGTGTTGTATAACAGTTATATTGTTGAGTAGGAAATTATAACTAACATGCAAGGTACATGTAATATTGTGCTTGCTGGGTTAATAACTTTTTCAATATTTAACTTACGATATCTTGCTAACTATTTGTCAGAAGAAAAAGTGGTACTAGACTTTCTTGCTTTATTAAGTCTCAAGAATATATTGTTACAATAGCACCTTAACTTTTGTTAACTTACTGACTTTGGAAAATCATCAAATTAACAAAAATCAGGGCGCTATTGTAACAATATATTCTTGAGCCTAAATAAAGCAAAAAAGTCTAGCACCACTTTTTCTTCCGACAAATAATTAGCGAGATATCGTATGTTAAATATTGAAAAAGTTATCAAGTTTTCCTCAAATATCTCAAAAAATATTAGAAAAATAAAAAAATGTTTTAGACAAAAGTTGTTCCAATTAACTAGAAGAAAAAAGCAGTGTAATAAAAAGTAAGGGTTCCTATTTAAGAAACGCAAGTTGACCTTCAGATGACCTAGAAAATAGAGGTCAAAGTCAAAATCAAGATCATTATAAGGTAGCCCACTTAAATCCCTATTACTTTTATTGAGATCATTTTCCTTGAAACTTCAATACTGAAGAGTTATTAGGGTGTCCGTTACTTTTGGGATACCCTGTATATAAAAAATATCTTTTAAACGGTGCTTTACCTGGAAATGGCCTACCGATTCTGTTTCTGCTTAATAACAAATATGTTCCAACGTTGTAATCTGAAAATGTGAAATATACAATGTGAAATAATGTATTCTCGTTATGGACAAATAAATATATATAAATACATATAATAATAAAAGATATTTTTTATATATAAATATACATAATAATAAAAGATATTTTTTATAGAATATTGTATGTTACGTGATAGTGAATCGATTGTACTTCTGTTCAATAGTAATGTCCAAATACAGTTATCTGTAAATGTTAAATCAAACACAGCTACCTGTAAGTATCAAATATGCAATATGAAGTAATGTATTATTGTTTTGTTATATTTACATTTTAATGTTTCATTATTATACATATTTTTATAGCAAAACAATAATACATTACATCATATTGTTTGACATAAGTAGCCGCGTTTGATTTAATTTTTACAGATAGTTGTGTTGAAACATTACTATTGAACAGAAGCACAACGTATTCACTATCAGGTAACACACAATATAAAAAACATTTGTTATTATTATATATATTTATATATATTTATTTGTCCATAATGAGAATACATTATATCATACTGTATATTTCACATTTTCAGATTGCAGCTTTGGAACATATTTGTTATTAAGCAGAAGCAGAATCGATAGGCAGCATCCAGGTAATGCACCGTTTAAAAGATATGTTTTATACAGGGTGTTTGATAGCTGATCATGCAGACGAAAGTTGGAGATAGATTGGGTGTAGCCGAGAAGAAAAGTCATGTACCATAATGTCAAATTGCCAATAGTTATCGAGTTATTAATTAAAACATGTGAGCCAACGAGCGCGTAGAGAGCGGAGGGCGGCCGCAGTAAGCACGTAGACATTTGATACAGGCGGAGTCAGTGAGTGGCAATAGGCAAGCGCGCGCGGCGAGGGGCAACGTAAGCGACAAGAGGCGATCGCGCGAACGACGAGGAGCAAGCGAGCGCAAGCGACAAAAGGCGAGCGAGCGCGACGAAGAGCGAGAGGGCGCGACGACGAGGAGCGAGCGAGCTATAAGGAAAAAGCTATAAAGAAAAAGCTCGCTCGCTCCTCGTCGCGCGCGATCGCTTCTTGTCGCTTACGTTGCCCCTCGCCGCGCGCGCTTGCCTATTGCTACTCACTGACTCCGCCTGTATCACATGTCTACGTGCTTACTGCGGCCGCCCTCCGCTCTCTACGTGCTCGTTGGCTCACATGTTTTAATTAATAACTCGGTAACTATTGCCAATTTGACATTATGGTACATGACTTTTCTTCTCGGCTGCACCCAATCTATCTCCAACTTTCGTCTACATGATCAGCTATCAAACACCCTGTATATTAGGTGTACAAATGAATAATCAAAATTATATTAAGCAGTTATGAAATCAATTTTAAATTGAATAGATTTTCCCGCTCTTTTGTGATTATGCAATATTGACATATTAAAGAGCTATTAAAGCATATTAAAAAGCTATTAAAAAGAACATATAGTTTGACGAAAGGCCTAACATAACCTTCAAAAGTATTCAGTTCAGTACAGTCAATGGCAGTACAAAAAATGGCAACAGATAAGCATATACGACACTGCATTTTTTACGAATTTCAACAAGGAAAAAATGCTATAAGAGCGTACGAATCGATTTGTTCTCAGCGAAGGTGTTGTATCGTACGATGTGTGCGCATTTTGGTTTAAGCGGTTTAAAAGCGGTAATTTCAGTCTAATCGACAAACAATGCCCTGGAGGCCCTCCGAAGTGCGATAATGATGATTTGGAACAACTGCTCGCTGAGAATTCGGCACAAACACAAAAAGAGTTTGCAGAACAGTTGGGAGTAACGCAACAAACGATTTCCAAACACCTACATGAGATGGGAAAGATCCAGAAAGAAGAAAAATGGGTTCCGCATGAACTCACTGAAACCAACAAAAATCAACGACTGGCAGCGTGTCTTTCTCTTCCCAATAAGCAGCGTCGAAAGTCTTTCTTGTGAAAAATCGTTACGGGCGATGAGAAATGGATACTCTATGACAATCCGAAACGCAGAAAGTCATGGGTAAATTCCGGCGAATCATCAAAATCGGTCGCAAAACTCAATCGCTTCGAAAAGAAGGTTCTTCTCTGCATTTGGTAAGATATCAAGGGCGTGCTTTATTATGAGTTGTTGGAACCGGGTGAAACAGTTATTGCGGACCGCTACCAACGTCAATTAATCTGCTTGAGTCAAGAATTGGAACGAAAACGCCCGTATACTGGCAAAAGAGAACGTCCAATGAAATTATTGCATGACAACGCCAGGCCACACATTGCTTCCAATACAAAAGACACCATAATGAGTTTTAGGTGGGACGTCTTGCAGCACCCGGCGTATTCACCAGACATTGCTCTATCCGATTATCACTTCCGATCGATGCAACACGCCTTGTCCGAAATGCACTTCCAATCGGTGGATGAGATCCGAAAAAGGCTTGACGACTTTATCGCGTCCAAAGACGTAACATTTTTCCGAGATGGAATTCATCAGCTGCCTGAAAGATGGCTTAAAGTTATAGAAAACAACGGCGAATACTATGATTGAACAATTTAATTTACTTTTTTTGTAAAATAAACCTTGAATGTAGCTGAAAAAATTAGATTATTCATTTGTACACCTAATATGTTCTTGCCCAAAACAATAATATGTTATTTCAGATTGCATATTAGGTGTACAAATGAATAATCCAATTTTTTCAGCTACATTCAAGATTTATTTTAAAAGAAAGTAAATTAAATTGTTCAATCAAAGTATTCGCCGTTGCTTTCTGTAACTTTAAGCCATCTTTCAGGCAGCTGATGAATTTCATCTCGGAAAAATGTTACGTCTTTGGACGCGATAAAGTCGTCAAGCCTTTTTCGGATTTCATCCACTGATTGGAAGTGCATCTCGGACAAGGCGTGTTGCATCGATCGGAAGTGATAATCGGATAGAGCAATGTCTGGTGAATACGCCGGGTGCTGCAAGACGTCCCAGCCAAGATTCATTATGGTGTCTTTTGTATTGGAAGCAATGTGTGGCCTGGCGTTGTCATGCAACAATTTCACTGGACGTTCTCCTTTGCCAGTATATGGACGTTTTCGTTCCAATTCTTGACTCAAGCAGATTAATTGACGTTGGTAGCAGTCCGCAGTAACTGTTTCACCCAGTTCCAACATCTCATAATAAAGTACGCCCTTGATATCCCACCAAATGCAGAGAAGAACCTTCTTTCCGAAGCGATTGGGTTTTGCGACCGATTTTGATGATTCGCCGGAATTTACCCATGACTTTCTGCGTTTCGGATTGTCATAGAGTATCCATTTCTCATCGCCCGTAATGATTTTCCACAAGAAAGACTTTCGACGCTGCTTATTGGGAAGAGAAAGACACGCTGCCAGTCGTTGATTTTTGTTGGTTTCAGTGAGTTCATGCGGAATCCATTTTCCTTCTTTCTGAATCTTTCCCATCTTATGTAGATGTTTGGAAATCGTTTGTTGCGTTACTCCCAACTGTTCTGCAAACTCTTTTTATGTTTGTGCCGAATTCTCAGCGAGCAGTTGTTCCAAATCATCATTATCGCACTTCGGAGGGCCTCCAGGGCATTGTTTGTCGATTAGACTGAGATTACCGCTTTTAAACCGCTTAAATGCGCATACATCATACGATATAACACCTTCGCCGAGAAAGGAACAAATCGATTCGCACGCTCTTGCAGCATTATTTCCTAGTTGGAATTCGTAAAGAATGCAGTATCGGATATGCATCTTATCTGTTGCCATTTTCTGTACTGCCATTGACTGTACTGAACTGAATACTTTTGAAGGTTATGTTGGGCCTTTCGCCAAACTACCATGTGTATGTTCTTTTTAATAGCTATATGTCAACATTGCATAATCACAAAAGAGCGGGAAAATCTATTCAATTTAAAATTGATTTCATAACTGCTTAAAATAATTTGGATTATTCATTTGTACACCTAATATTTTATATTGTTGTGCCCACGCCTTTGGGGAACGTGTTGTTCCCACGCTCTTGGGAGAAAACTGTGAAGAAGGCATATAGAGAGTGTTTGACAGCTGTTATCGTTGTCAGAGTTTTTCTAACAAAAAAAATAGAGTAGAGTAGAGTCGCTCTAGTCCTGTCACGGCGTACGGACGTAAAGCGAATTTGTGCGATTATTTTGAGATTGATTAAGATCCGTTTTTCTTGGTTGTAAATAAAGCTTTTCTCGTTTAGTTTATCTCGAGTTATTTCTTTCACGCGCGGGCATAACATTTGGGGGCTCGTCCGGGTTCAATAACGATAGAAATCGTAGACGTGCTCGTGTGTGAAAGTGAAAGAAAAAGAAATGGCTTTGGCACATTCGCCGAGGAGGACTCGTGCTCAGATGCCGGCTACCTCAGATGATTCATTACGAGCCGTTCTTCAGGAGTTGTAGCAACTAAGGGAAGAACGGCAGCAGGATCAAAGAGAGCAGCTACGAATTCAAAATGAATTAAAAACGCAGCTTGAGGAGCGTGATTCAGCTTTTAAACGCCTGGAAGAAAAACTGGATAAACAGATGAGTCCTTCTAATAATAGTATTTTTGGGAATGAATCTCGTAATGTTATCGATCTCGAAAATTCGAGAATGAATGTTGAAGGAGAACGTGTATTTTGTGACGTCAAAGTAAAATCAGATATTTATGATGGGACGGTGCCTTTAAGAGAGTTCCTTCCACAATTTTCTCTAATATCGCAAGCTAATGGTTGGAATGATTCCGCGAAAAACAGCTTCCAATACAAAAGAAATTTTGGAGATAGACTTGAAGAAGAACAACTTTCCATGGAATTGTCGGGACGACAATTTTGAAAGAGAAGGGACAGTGTTGTGCCTACGCCTTTGGAGAACGTGTTGTTCCCACGCTCTTGGGAGAAAACTGTGAAGAAGGCATATAGAGAGTGTTTGACAGCTGTTATCATTGTCAAGGAGTTTGTTTTCTAACAAAAAAAAATAGAGTAGAGTAGAGTCGCTCTAGTCCTGTCACGACGTACGGACGTAAAGCGAATTCGTGCGATTATTTTGAGATTGATTAAGATCCGTTTTTCTTGGTTGTAAATAAAGCTTTTCTCGTTTAGTTTATCCCGAGTTATTTCTTTCACGCGCGGGCATAACATTTGGGGTGAGGTATAAATTTGGATTATTCATTTGTACACCTAATATTTTATATTTTCAGGTTGCTGCTGTGAGGACAAATAACAAATATGTCCCAACACTGCAATCTGAAAATGTGAAATGTACTGTATGAAATAATATATTCTAGTTATGGGCAAATAAATATATATGAATGCATATAATAATAAAAGATGTTTTTTATAGAATATTCCCAGACAGCACCGAACATCCAATGAATGTACATTTCATGTCCAATTTATGTCCATATGTCCGATTTACGTCCGTGGACATAAATTGGATGTAACAAGGATGTCCTTATTGGACATCGGATCTGTAGGACGTCCGATGTACGTCCATCGGACGTCCGATGTACGTCCATCGGACGTCCTATGTCCGAAGTTGTGACAAACGTACGTCCTATGGACGACTTTTGTAAAAAAATTGACATATAACGGACCTCCAATGGACATCCGTGTGCTGTCTGGGTACTTACCTGTTCTAATGTGCAGTAAAATTCCGTCAAGTATATTACGTATATCTTAATTTCCTCTCTTCCTGGTTTTCTCGTTCGGCTTATGAACTAATCACCGATCACCACTTTTTCTTGTAGCATTCAAACATCACTACATATGTCGAACACACTCGTACATAACTTTCAAATTATGGCGCCTCTGACGATGGGTTCGCAACACCTCTAACAGAAGAAATGTGAGATGGACATTTTCGGCGTGGCAGTTTTACCAATGCTAGCGAACATGAAATCTTCGTAAATTGAACTTTGGACTGGAGTATCTCGGCTCACAGGATACGTAGAGCAAAAATAAAGACAGTGTTATTAACTAATTTAGACCCAAGGAATCGATTGAGACCACTGAGAACTGCACTGGTTTAGTGGTAATAGCGAAACTCTAAATTATGCTTCCAACTAATTCGCGTGAATATACCACGGCAGTCAAGAAGCAGTTCAGGAGCGTAACAGCAAAAAGCGTACTTTGGCGCAAACCACTGTGGTTTTTGATCCTTAATTCTTTTCCGCTATAGACAAATATGGAAACAATTTCCAACATAATTAATGTTGAAACATATTAATTATGTTGGAAATTGTTTTCATATTTGTCTATAGCGGAAAGGAATTATTAAGGATAGATATTACAAGCAAAATGTAAAAATTGTTTACATACTTATCTCAGACATGTCCATTGGACATCCGTTATATGTACATTTTTTTACAAAAGACGTCCATAGGACGTACGTTTGTCACAACTTCAGACATAGGACGTCCGATGGACGTACATCAGACGTCTTACAGGTCCGATGTCCAATAAGGACATCCTTGTTACGTCCAATTTATGTCCACGGACGTAAATCGGACATACGGACATAAATTGGGCGTGTAACGTACATCCATTGGATGTCCGGTGCTGTCTGGGATGTCATACCACGTATATTTCATTTCTCGCCTTTCGTAGTGAGTCACTGTGCAGGCGTGCTCCGTGGGTGCAGCAGCAGCTCTCATTCTTCTCGAGTCGGGATACGTCCCGAAAGTTATTAAAAAAATAGTGACAACCTTTATGTCTACGATCATACATATACGCAGGCTTGTTGCGGGCTACCTTTGAAATTTATATACAGGGTATCCCATTTTATTTTTGACAGTCAAATATTTTGAAAAATATGAAAGATATAAAAAAATGTTTCAGATAAAAGTTGTATGATTTCAAGGGGGACAGAATAACTATATCAGTTTGTTTACAGATGGCGCCACTTTTAAAATATCCACTGATCATTACTTTTCTTAAATAGAAACCTAAATTTTTTATTATATCACCCTTTTCTATCAATTAGTTTGGACAATTTTTTCTGAAACGTTTTTTAATTTGTCTAATATTTTTGAGATATTTAAAGAAAACTTGGTAACTTTTTCGATATCTAACTTACGATATTTCGCTAAATGTTTGCTGGAACAAAAAATGGTACTAGACTTTTTTACTCTACTTTGTCTCAAGAATATATTATTACAATAGCGCCCTGACTTTTGTTAATTTGATGATTTTGAAATTTCCAAAAGTCGATAAGTTAACAAAAGTTAGGGTACTATTGTAACAATATGTTCTTGGGACTAAATAGAATAGAAAAGTCTAGTACCATTTTTTCTTTTGACAAATAGTTAGCGAGATATCATAAGTTAAATATTGAAAAGTTTCTGAGTTTTCCTTAAATATTTCAAAAATATTAGACAAATTAAAAAATGTTTCCAACAAAAATTGTTCAAATTAATTGGTAAAAAAGGATGATATTGTTGTGTCCGAGCTACAAGGATTGTGGCAGCGTCCATTGTCCGCGAGCCTTAGGCATCTGATTTTGACAACTGAAGGAAGATTGTCTGAACGACGGAAAAAATCGATAGAAAGCGAACAGCTGAGAGATTGAGCTCGAGCTGTCAATACGGGCTGACGTGCAGCGTTCGGTGTCGCCTCTGTTGTTATAATTCTTGCGCAAGAGAGTTTGCGGCGGTTCAGCTTTGCTATAAATAAAGCTTTTCGTTCTTTTACCCAGTGTTCAGTGATTTCTCTCCGCGCGTCGGAATTCGTCTCGCGAGTGCGCGAGTGCGCGACAATATAATAAAAAATGGGAGTTTCTGTTTAAAAAAATAAGTTGACCTTGACCTGACTTTGGCAATACCACTCAAGGTCAAATTGATAAGATCAGTAATACATTGTTTTGAACCTTATAACTTTTTCTGAAACACTTTTCTGTAAAATTTGTATCTTTAGAGATTTTTAAAGGTTTCCATCTTTTTTCCTCACCCTGTATGTATAGAGCGGTTCTCAACTTGAGTATCTTAAATTTCTCATTTATTTTTAATGATATGAAGAAATGCTAAAGGAAAACGTTTGAGAGGGCAATTATGATGACAGAAGAACTTTTTTATTCCTTTCATTTTCTCAGAGATTTGAAGATCAAGTTAATTTTTTAAATTACTACGTGTCTTTGTTTGTAAGCTTTTATATTAACATTGAAAGGAGTTTAACGACATATTACATAATCTTTAAATGACCTAGGAAAATTAAATATGTTTGGAAAAAAAGTAAGAGGCAAATATTTATGTTCTTCAACATAAAAATTTATTTAAGAAAATAAATAAAATGATGAACAAGATTTGCATGTACAATAATCATTTAGATGGGCCGATTGTAATTAATAGACCCCCACGCGAACGAATTAGGTGACAATGAAAAAATCTTTTTAACCCTTTGAGCCACGAATTTTTCTTTTAACCGATTTCTATAAAACTTTGTGTCCAGGGGTTTTCTGGGTCACTGATTACAAGACCGTTGTCAGATTTTCGAAATTCAAAATGGCGAATCTAATATGGCGGACGTAAAATTCAAAATTCAGTCAATTTCCGTGAAACTAGGTATCCAGGGGTTTTAATGTCGCTGATTACAAATCCGTTGTAAGATTTTCGAAATTCAGAATAGCGTAGTAAGGATGAATGTTGTTACGTCCTGCGGACTCCAGGCAATTAACAATTCCTTTTCTCTCTCAAACTTCTATTTTTCTAATATAACAAAGGTCGTAGGAAACAGACACATCTGGTGAACAGCCGTCGCGTCAAATCGAAGGTAATATCCCATAACAAAAAACAGTACCCTATTGTGAAAATCTACACGTCTTTGTTCAGAGTTTATATTTGGGTAGTGTTCACTAAGTGTGTCTGTCGGCTTAGCTATAAAATTTGAAACTCTGCGCTAACAGATCTCCAGCAAAACAAAGCAACTCGAAACACTCCTGCTCTAAAACCTTGAAACCTACATCTCCCTAATCTAAAACCATATGCAGTCTAACAACAAAGCTTAGTTGTAAAATCTTATCTCAGCCTTTGATTTACGGCATCTTGACTTTTCCAGCTGGCCACTTGTATACATTTCTTTACCCCACCAGAACCACCACCACCGCACTTTTTACATCTAACTCATTCGGCCAATCATAACCTATCCATCCAAAATTATGAAACATCCACGCTCCACCCCTTATCCCATCTATATTCATGTCTTCTAGAACTAACTATCTCCTCCCACGAGGTCTTCTAACTTCACCCTTAATTTCTAATGGCTAAGACTTTTCTCACTAAGGTCAACCAGGACCAATACTAAAATTTTACTAATTAAATCTTTGACATTATTGGGCTCTCCTTAGGGCTTCACCTCTTCCTCAAAGGCCATCTCTCTACTCACCCTAGTGGGTCCTGCCTCCGATTATCCGTATAAAAACCGCGACATACGCTTCCACGAGCATTCAGATTCAGATAGTCAGATATTCAGATTCAAGTATTAAAGCATTCAAGCACTCAGATTTTGAGAAAAGTACGGGCTTCGTGGTTTCAACCAGTGGACAATTATTTGGTGCCCCAATTGGAATATTCGGCTGGTGCAAAGTTCCAAATATTGGAAAGCAGAACACCTATGCAGATCTGCGCCATTCTCTTTTCTCTTGTGTCAACTCATCTCGAATCAGCAGTAAGTTTTGTTTTCTTTTGTGTCCTTATTTATTGGTCCCACCCGTTTATTGAAATCCATTTTCAGTAGGTCATATTTATCACACTACCATCACAATCCAGAGAGTCCTTGACTTGTTCAAAAGGTCTACTTCCTTTAGACATCGAGATATTCCACTTCGACTAATATCAGCAAGATTTTCTTCTCCTAGTTCTCAAGAAATATCCATGGCAGTTTTTCTAACATCTACTATCGACTTCCTTTTAATCATTTTATCGACGCGCTTTATAGTTTTGCGAGGTCTATCGTTTCGTGGTTTATCAGCTAGAGAGTTCGTCAACTTACATTTAGCAATAATCCTATTTACAGTACTTTTACCGATTAATAAGCGATTAGCAATTTCGTGAGAAACCTTTCTTTGTTGAGAAAGATTAATCACGGCTTTGCGCAACTAAAGGCTTGTATGTTTCGGCATTGCGATAGACAATAGACTGAAACTTAGTTAAAGCAAATATTTACGAAGGAGTTTCATAAGAAACGTAAATAAACCGGGTTCATAAAGTCATAACAAGAATATGGCTCAGTACTTTTGAACACATGTAAATATTATATGACTAAATAATTAGAAACTATGTAATTTCAAAATTTTGTAACTGTACTATTATTTGTAAGAATGTTATGTCAACTATTTTATATAATTAATTTTTAGAGCAAATCAATATATTGTCATGCATCTTAAAAAGACATTATGGCTCGAAACTTTTGCACGCCACTGTATCTATATATAAAATCAACGTCCTTCTTAACTACATTCAATAATGTTTTCCACACCGAAAATAGCCCCAAGTAGATACTTGAGTAAGAGCCAGATCTCCATCTCCTTCGGAAAATAGTTCATTTCATTTTATTGATTATAGTAATACTGATGATGAATGGTTTGTGGATGATGGCGAAGATGAGTTCGGAGAAAATGTACAAAATTTTCATCAAGAAATAGAAACTGATGATATCATTGAAGTAATTCGACGATGTGTCATTGTCTGATAAGTGGAATTCATTTATAAAAACCTCATGTGGGTAGAAGGGGAAACTTTTATTCCAAAAATCCATCTGTTTTCTGATGATAAGGCTGGTCTGCAACCAGGTTCTGGCTTAGACGATGAAAGCAGTTGTATGGATGTTTTAGGTAAATTTGTAACGGGTGATATGATTGAATTAATTTGCGCTGAATGTAATATACAGGGTTTGTCAAAAGTGTGGAAACCCTTATATAATTTTTGTAAAAATGAAAATATCAAAAAATGGTAAAACACGTATTTTGATTTTTCAAAAAGCTACTCTATGACACGGATAC
Organism: Harpegnathos saltator; assembly: GCF_003227715.2. Lineage (NCBI taxonomy): Eukaryota > Metazoa > Arthropoda > Insecta > Hymenoptera > Formicidae > Harpegnathos > Harpegnathos saltator. The sequence continues at coordinate 451,635 of NW_020229885.1, forward strand.
CGATCATTCCCCACTCTCTGGTATGCGAGGGTAAAAGGGGGGTTGAAAATTTTAAATTGGACTAAGGGTCAAATGGAGGCTCATTTGAAAGGTCTTTTCATAACAAACACACCCTTAAAATTTTAAGTAGCTACGACCCTCCCCCCATTAAAAATGGCGGCCGTTCAAATTTCGAAATTTCATGTACTTAGTGTTATCCAGCATCAACCGGCTACTTAAAATCAGTTGTTCTCACTGCTACTTAAAATCAGTTGTTCTCACGGCTACATAAAATCAGTTGTTCTCACGGCTACTTAAAATCAGTTGTTCTCACTGCTACTTATAATCAATTGTTCTCACGGCTAGTTAAAATCAGTTGTTCTCACGACTACTTAAAATCAGTTCTCACAGATTTTAGGCAGATTAAAAATTAAACGTTTTAAAAATGGCTGGCGAATTGTCGGAACGTGAAAGAATCACTATCCTCATGATACGTGGATGGGGTGATAACGAGCGGTTGTACGCTGCTGTCACTCAATTATTTAATGAGACGTATCCGAATCGTCGAATTAATAAGTCCACTGTCTTAAAAACAATGAAACATTTCAGAGAAACTGGTAGCGTAAACAATCGCCCTAAATCAGGGAGACCTGCCATTAACGAAGAAAAACAACTTGATGTTTTGCAGACATTTATTGAAGGTCCCAATTCTACTATTAACAGAGCCGTTCAAACTCACGATATTGCTCCCAAGTCCGTTTGGAGAATTTTAAAGAAAAACAAGTTCCACCCATACAAATTATAATATGTTCAAGAATTGCAATACGGAGATGTGGAGCGTCGCATAGGTTTCTGTGAAAGAATGATGGCATTAATAGATATCCGGCCCATGTTCCCTTATCAAATTGTTTTTACAGACGAGGCAACTTTCACGTTAACGGGAGAAGTTAATAAACAAAATTTTCGTTTCTGGTCAGATGAGAATCCGAATTGGGTGCGGGAAACTCACACACAATACTCACAAAAAATAAATGTATGATGTGAAATAATAGATGGCTACTTAATAGGACCGTTTTTTTTTTAAGAAAATCTGAACGCTCAAAGGTATGACAGATTACTTGTAGATCAAATAATTCCAGCCATACGAAGTATTTTACCAAAAAATAATTTCGAAGAAATATGGTTTCAGCATGATGGAGCTCCTGCTCATTTTGGTTTAGAGCCACGTCAAATTTTAAATGAGACTTTTCCATTACGATGGATAGGAAGAAGGAACAGAAATGAGGTAGGAGAGGATTGGCCACCTCGGTCACCAGATCTAACTCCTCTTGATTATTATCTATGGGGACACCTGAAGAGTAAGATTACAAAACAAAACCTGAAAGCATCCAAGAATTGATACAGCGAATAAGGGATGAAATAGATTTGATACCTTTTGAGACGAATCGTAGAGCAATTTCTGCATTCTATCAAAGATTGGCATATTGTCAGGAAGTAAATGGCAGCCACTTTCAGCATTTACTTTAACACACTGGGTAAAATTTATTTTAAAACACGGAGTAAAATGTTTTGAATCATTAAAGAGAGATGACAGTTTTCAATCGTCTGTTTTGCAACCTATCACGACTATACATACAACACATTCACACTTGTTTACAAGGAGATGACGCAACCTGTTTCATCGATTTCAACACGAGTCATAGCTATGATGCCGTATATAAATGCCCTAACATAATATGCGTGAATGCGTCTTTGTTTACGAGTAATTTGCAGTTAAAGTTTGGCTCGCGGAGCCGTGCCCCACATAGCGCGCAAGTTACGACACTCTTTCACGAAGCCGGCGTGGCTGAGCAGACAAAGGCTCCCGCGCCGCGAACACTTTTGCGCCGACGACGGCGTTCGAGTCCCGCCGACGACTGGTTCGTTTTTTTTTTTCGTATGTAAAGACATGTAATAAATATTTTTATATTGTTCTTATGTATAATTCCTTTTTTTGTTTCTACGCTATTAATCAAGGCTAATTAGGAGAGTTAGGTCTTTCAAATATGAACACAACTTTTTTATTAATTACAATAAAATGTGTTTGTCCATAACAAAACACATACACACACACATATAAGACAAATATAAGGCACACAAGTGAAAGTTACGTATTATAAAATGTGGTCATGCTGTCGCAACTCTGCGGATGGAATGCCGTATGAAAGCATGTAAAACATAATAGTTTTTTGCACCAACTGCACGTAATGAACGCATAATTTTTTGCACAAATACACTTTTGACTATGTATAGTTGGTGGAAAACATATTTGATTGACGTAAAATACCTCGCGACTGTCAACAAGACTGGACAGAAATTGTATCAGGACATCTGCAAATATGAATTCAATATAATTGATATTATATACAAGGCCAATAACAATACGTACAAATATATCTTTCCATTGCTCACACATTCAATATATTTATCTCGAAGATATTCTATTGCGTCCGTCAACTCTTCTTTCGTAATATCTCATTTTGCTAGATTTTGCACATAGCTAATCGTTGCTTCATCTACAAACGTGGTTTCCATTTTTAACACGAGTTTTTCACTGTTCACGTTATGAAGACTGCCCAGAGAATGAAGCGAGCACGTCACAAAACATGAGAATTCCGCTGCGAGAAGGGGAAAGGGAAGAGGGTTCCTTTCCACTTGTAACGGTTCTAACGGCTCTCGGGTTTCTCTCACACCAAATAATCACTGTCTGGCCATTTCTTTCCCATACCATACGAAATATTTATGCGAAATAGATTTACACGAAAAAAACATTTTATTGTAATTAATAAAAAAGTTGTGTTCATATTTGAAAGACCTGACTCTCCTAATTAGCCTTGATTAATAGCGTAGAAACAAAAAAAGGAATTATACATAAGAACAATGCCACACGCATGCACACACATACGCACACACACACACACACACACACACACACGCACACACGCGCGCGCACACGCACACACATGCGCACACGCGCACGCACGCGCACGCACGCGTCCACACGCGCACACACGCGTACGTATAAAGAACGATAATATAAAGCCCTGTTCACCTAATCTCCAAATAAATCAAGAACAACTTTTCCCGAGACTCCTAAAGGGGATTGTTTTTCTTGAGTATTTGTGTCTTTTCCAATATAAATTTTGGAATTGTAAACGTGTCCGTTTTTTGAATCACAAACTTCATAAAGTTTGATGACGAATCGTATTCTCTTATTACGGTTGAATTGTTTGAAATTCAGGTGGCCCTGCCACTGCATAAGGGACTCATTTATAGAAATATTCGAGCCTGGTCTGTAAATAGATTGGAAACATTCTAAATAATGCTCCGTTATAGGGCGAATTTTTGCAATTTTATCCGCTGAGTCAGTTTCGTCACTCGTGAAATGCAACATCGATAGAATATTTTCGAACCTCACAAGACTCATGCTCTTGGAAAAAATTGGTGTCTCGATGATGCTCTCACGAGACCAGTGCATAGAAATGGTTGGCTTCTTTATTATTCCCATAATAATCAATAATGCATGGAATGTGTACATTTCATCGTCACTAATGTCATCGCAATGTAATATTTTTGACTTCGGCTTTAGTTTTCTGGGTTCCTTCAATTTTGCTATTTTTTGCTCTTTGTATACAGGGTTTGTCAAAAGTGTGGAAACCCTTAAATAATTTTTGTAAAATGAAAATATCAAAAAACGATAAAACAGGTATTTTGATTTTTCAAAAAAGCTACCCTATGACATGGATACCGATCATTCCCACCTCCTGGTACGCGGGGGTAAAAGGGGGATTGAAAATTTTAAATTGGACTAAGGATCGAGTGGGGGCTCATTTGAAAGGTCTTTTCATAACAAACACACCCTTAAAATTTTAAGTCGCTACGACCCCCCCATTAAAAATGGCGGCCGTCCAAATTTCGAAATTTCATGCACTTACAAGGAGATGCCACGAACTGCTAACTCTACTTTTGAATGAGCTATAGTGCATTCGAAAGGGGAGGTCGAGAGTATAAACCGTGTCAGAGCTTTTGGGTGTATGGGCTTTAGTTTCGGAGAAAATTTATTGTAAAATGATGTATTTTTCAGCTGTACGGTAAGTACAATGGATAGCCATAATTTTGCATGAAGCGCGCTGGCTGTGCAGGTTAGGCGTGCGGCTACTATTTTGCGTCCGTGCGAGCAGAGTTCAATTCCCCGTAGTGACAATTTTTTTTTGTTTTTTTTAGAATAAATGATTGTTTATGAATTAATTGTAAATTTATTTATTTATTATTCGTTATAGTAAGAGAACGTATACATAATGAAAAATATCAATAAATTTTGTGTTTTTATTGTACTGTGTCTTTATTCATTATAAAATTCCGACATCACTGTACAATGTTGCGGGTGATAATTTATATAGAAACATTCGAAGCATAAATCGGATCGCACACCATGAACATTTTATAAACGAAAACTGCGTATTGCAGATACATTTTTTCTTATGTACATCCGGTGGAAAACACAATTGATTAACATTATAAAATATGTCACGTTTATCTGCTAATTTTGACGCGTACCAAGCGAATTCAATCATTTTTACATATCGCGAAGCACATAATAAATAATGAGTTAATGATTGAATTCGAATTGCATCATATAACGGACTTTTTAAGAAGTTTCTAGTATTTGTCTGTGGCACATGCGCACAGGCAACAACCGTTAGGACCGTGACCCTAAAGTCCGTTGGATTTCCCTCACTGTTCTCACGTGTGTCGATCAGTAAGCAAGTCTGCGAGCATCCTTTGTGTTAAATTGATTTTATATAATAAAAATGGAAGGGTCAAGTGTGGATTTGTTTTTGAAAGAATATATCCAAGCATTGGCAAAGTGTGATATTACAAAAGAAGATTTAACTGACAGCATTGCATATTTTAAAGGTAATAAATAATTAAATAATTTAATAATCAAATAACAATAATTAAATAATTAACCAATCACACTAACGTTTAATATAGCTTTAATAAAGGATTATACTTGTAAAGAGTCATATTAGTAAAAAACTTAGATGTTTCAATGAGGTACAAAATATCAATCACACATATAACCTATCTAACATATCACATTCGCAAACAATTAACTATACTTACCGGTCTATCAGTCATATTGAATTTTCACAATGTACAATAACATATACTATGATGTTAAAGATCAATAATATTTTAAACAAAGATTTTGCAGAAACCACGCACAAAATGAAATATACGAAAGAGTACGAGACGTGACGCATATATGGTACACTAATGGCGGGAACAAATAAGTAAAAGATGGCTGCGTTTCGTGGTCTGTTCTTTATCACTGCACTCCCTACATAGTTTGCACTATACCAGTTTGCCGTTCTCATCTCTCGTGGAACAGAATATATACTTCTCTTTTCTTCCAAATATCAATCATATATCTGATTCTTGTTAATAAACTTTTCAACTGAAACAGGTTGAATTACTCCTAAAGCGATTAAATTTATAGTCTAATCGAAAACGCTATAAGTTTTGAAAGTGTACATATGAAAGTCAAAATGACGTCAAAATGTAGTCATTTAGACTTTTATATGATTTTTTATTCTACTTGAATATATACCTCAAATATTCTATTAGAATTACAGAAAATTATGACTGATCATGCAATCTGTAAGAATATATTGTTACATATATCGCGAGTATCGTAAAACAGCATATCACAAGTTAGTCATTTCAAACTGATTCCTGACGCTGACCATATTATGACGTAAAATACATCATTTTAACGTCATCTTGATGTTTTCGTGATTAAGCTATTCTACTTGCAATCTTCCACGTGTGACCATTTTGCTATTCGTTCTTTGCAATATTTTAATTTGTACCGTAAATTCTTAGTTAATAAATTATTGCGTATACATTTTAATAAATGGTATGGGTCATATAATGGAATAGTTTCATGATTTCTTATAATTATTACATCGTGCTCTAAAAATACATCATTAGAAAAAGCCTCTCGTTTTGAATCCAGTACTAGTTGTTATATAGCTTTTATGTTACTACTACCTTGATCACATATTGAAGCGACAATTTTTAATCCTGCGTCATGTGCTTTGATTACAATTTTTTTAAACGTGTTTACAATTATTCGATGGTGTAGAACCTCTACAAAATGAAAAGACAATTGGTTGTTTCCATGGTTTGCTACCATAAATTCCTTTTAACATCCAGACTAACACATGATCTGCTATTTCAAGTTTTCTCTCATCGCCATCATCAATAAAACCTTCAACAAAATCTGCAGCTGTGTTATACAATAATGCAGCATTTAATTTTATTTCGTCGAAAAGTAATACGCAATATTTGTATTTTTCATCTGTGAACGATTCTACACGAGCTTTTATTTCATTGAAAATTATATCGTAAATTCTTGGTTTCAACATAATATTTTGTAATATTTTTCTTAATGTTTCTTTACTGGGCAAATAAAATATTTGTACCATATATTTGTAAGCTTTAGGACTTTTTTTATAAAGTGACAGTGTAAATATATTATCTTGTAACGTATATTCTCTTTTATATTTATTTCTATTCATGTTTTTCAAATATGATAAAAAAAAGTCTTTAGCAGGTGTTGGCACTTCATCTAAGATAGCAAATTGTTGAGATAGTAATATTTTGTACATGATAAATGTAAGTTGGCTAGACTACTAGATTCTAGTGATTTTAGTTAGTGATATTGAAAACTTGCCATTCTACGCGCGTTTAAGAATATATATATATACTCTCCTACCGTAGTGGTTTTTGTAAGTGTCGCAGAAAGATATAATAAATATATTCTATACGTTAAGAAGAAGTAGTTATTCTCCAAAAGGACACTGGTCATTCATCACGGAATTATAATTAACAACAGGTTATGGGCCCAGATGGTAGGATTAATGAGAAATTTTGGATAACTGATTTCGAGGTTAAATACAACGACGGAGTGTGAGTTTATAACAAAACAATGGCCCAGAACACGAAATACAACCACTACAGTATTGATCCGCTTAATGGCAATAATTATGAAGCTTGGAAATTTAGAGTTGAAACAATATTGATCGAACATAGTGTGGAAGATATGATACAACGACAATATTGTAAGATTTAAATAGAGAGATCGTCTATTTCTCTATTCTTTTCTCTTTCAATCTCTCTCCTTCTTGATCCTCCTCCTTAGTTTGTAAAAAGAAGGATGTTCAGGATGTTAAGATTCCGAACGATTAATGTGAACTCTTCTTATTATGAACAAGAATATAAGTATATATATTTTAAATGAACAATAATACAATAGTATCCGACACCGCAATTTATATCAAATATATCTCTTTACAAAGCTTAACGCTCTACGACTTTTTCTTCGACTCGACTCTTTCTATTATTCGTCTCGACGTTAATTGGCAAAAAGCTCCGTCTTTCTCCGTGCGTCTCCTTTTATCCTTTTCTCCATCCGTCGAATCTGATCTCTTAGGACCGGCCTTTCTCCTGTGGCTCCCCCGGAATAGACTGGTGCTGTCATCCCTCGTCTGTATCTTACAATATAGAGAAGAGGACTATGCAGATGTGAAGGGAAGAGAGGATGCAAAGAGGAGAGATAATAAGTATAAGTTGATAATCGTGCAATGTATTGAGGATGCACAAATAGATATCGTTCGAAATAAGGAGACGGCCTATAATATGTGGAGAAGTCTGAGAGACGTATATTAAAAGAGAGGCTTATTTAGACAGCTATTTCTTCGGAGAAAACTAATGTCAATGAAAATGGAAGAAAATGAGAAATTAAAAGACTTTCTTTTGAGGTTTGATCATGTTTTATGTCAACTAAAGACATCGGGTGCTAAAATAAAAGAGCAAGACACGATATGTACATTACTGTTGGCTTTACCAAAATCATATGAGATAGTAGTGACGATCTTAGAAAACTTTCCACCCGAGAGCATAAATCTGGACTCTGTAAAATCGAGATTGAGGGCAGAAGCTGAGAAAAGGAAAATCAATGAAAACCAAGATGAAACTGTCAAGCCAACCGCATTCATGTCAAGTAAATCACTGGTATGTTATAATTGTGGCGAACACGGACATTTCAAGAGAAATTGTAAGAAACTAATCCAGGGACAATCAAATCACCCTGGAAATCGAAATGGGACATACCACAAAGATGGAAATAGAGGTGCTACAGGTCGAGGTGGCACATATCAACGAGATACGAGTAGAAACGGAGGAAATCGAGGCAACGAAAATTTTGGATCCCGACTTAAGTCAGAGAGGTAGACCGTATCAAGCACATTCGCACTATGGTCAAAATCAGGACGCGAGAAGAGGAGATTACGTTGGAGCTGACAAAGTTGAGAATGAAAACATCTGCTTCATGAGCGATAGAGATAAGTTTGTCAAGGAAATAGGTAATGATATTATTGTATTCTTTATTGATTCAGGATGTACTGATCACTTAATAAATGAAAAGAATTATTTTGATAACTTGATGATGTTAAAGAATCCGATTAAAATAGCAATTGCAAAAGATGAGATTTACATTGAAGCGATTGGTATAGGAAACATTAATGTTGTTAGTTTTGTCAACGGTAAAACAATTAAGTGCACAATTAAAAATGCATTATATGTTCCGAATTTAAGAAGAAACCTATTATCAGTCAGGAAACTTGAAATGTATGACGTGGAAATAATATTTGAAAAGGGCAAAGTGCAGTTATTCAGTAATAAAAATTTAATAGGGGTAGGATTTAGAAATAACTTGTATGAAATATCCTTCAAAGTACTGCGAAGTGAATATTTAAATATTGAATTAGAAGATGAGAAAACAAAGTTATGGCATAAAAGATATGGGCATATAAGTTACATAAATTTAAAGAAACTGAAAGATTGCGAAATGGTCGATGGTTTTGTCAAACTAAATTTGAATAAAGTAGAGTTCTGTGAGTCTTGCATAAGTGGGAAAATCATACGATTATCTTTTAAATCAAGAAGAAGAAGCAGTAATATACTAGAGATCGTTCATTCAGACATTTGTGGGCCAATAAGTCCAGCTTCATATGATGACAAGAAATACTTCGTAACATTTATAGATGATTACTCGAATTTGATTTACGTTTATATAATTAAAAATAAGAGCGAAGTTTTTAACTGTTTTAAAGAATATGCACAAATGATACAAACTAAATTCAATAAAAAAATATCTACTTTAAGATGTGATAACAGGAGAGAGTATTGTTCAAGAATTATTGCAGAGATGCAATGGAACGATCATTGATTATACAATACCATATACACCTCAATTGAACGGCAAAGCTGAGCGTTCTAATCGAAGTCTAGTTGAAAAAGCAAGATCCATGATAAGCGATTCAAATGCTCCTAAGCAGTTTTGGAATGAGGCTATTCTGACAGCTGCGTATATCTTAAATCGTAGTCCAAGTGTAAACCTAGATACAGTTACTCCTGCAGAATTGTGGTATCAAGAAAAACCAAATGTTAAAAATTTAAGAGTTTTTGGTTCAGTTGTTTATTCACATATATACCAGAGCAATTTAGAGATAAGTTTGATAAAAAATCTGAAACATGTTTAATGATGGGATATACAAAAAATGGATATAGATTATGGAACGTTGAGAAAGGAAATATTCAAATATCTAGAAACGTCGTATTTAACGAAAATATGTTCTATTACAGAAGGAATCAAACATTGATAAGTATAGAGGACTGTGAAACTGTAACTAAAGAGACTGGAACTAAAGATATGTTTGCAGTAAAGGAAGACAGTTGCCAAAGTAAGGAAAAATCGGTAAACGAAAATTTGCAATTTGAGTCAATAGAACAGGTAAATGTTAGGAGCAAGAGAGAAAGAAAAGTACCAAAAGGATTTGATGATTATGAAATGTATATGGCTTTTGATGCATTATCTTATGTAGAATAAGTTCCCAAAGATTATAATCATCTAAGTGACTGAAAAGATAGAGATCTATGGGAAAGAGCAATGAATAGAGAGATAGAATCTATAAATAAGAATAATACATGGAAATTAGTTGTTAAGCCTAAGGATGTAGAAATATTAGATACTAAATGGGTATATACTTATAAACCTTTCGAGAGGAACCAGTTAGATCAATATAAAGCACGATTAGTTGTGAGGGGTTTTGCTCAAAAGGAAAATTTTAATTACGACGAATTATATTCACCTGTCGCTAAAATGACAACTATAAGAACCTTATTATCTATAGGAAATCAGTTCAAATATTTTTTTAAGCAATTAGATGTTAAAACAGCCTTTTTAAATGGAGATTTAAAAGAAAACATTTATGTGCATCCGCCTAAGGGAATAAGTCATAAAGAAGGATATGTATTCAAACTGATTAAGTTACTCTATGCATTGAAACAATCATCTAAGTGTTGGAATACTAAGATTAATTATTTTCTGCTAAGCTTAGGATTTAAAAAGTCTAACAATGATTATTGCCAGTATTCGAAAGTCCATAAAACTGAAGTAATTTATCTACTATTATATGTCGATGACATAATATTAGCTGGACCAAATTTAGATTATATTGAAATTTACAAAGCTAAGCTAACACACGAATTTGATATAAGAGATAAAGGAGAACTTAAGAATTTTCTCGGATTGGAGATTAGTTACGAGAGAGAGAAAGGTATCCTAAAAATAAATCAGAAAAGATATATCCTAGCAATGCTGAAGAAATTTAATTTTGAAAACTGTAAACCATGCTTGACACCAATGGAACCAAGATTAAAACTGAATGAATATGAAAATAATGATAAGATAAACAAGCCAGTGAAAGAACTAATAGGATGTTTAATGTATTTAATGTTGGGGTCACGCCCAGATTTGAGTTTTTCGGTTAACTTCTTCAGATTCTTTAGATATCAAGATAAATATCCAAACGAAATATGGAACTATTTAAAAAGGATACTGAGTTATTTAAAAGGAACGGCGAATTTAAGTTTAAAGTTTGTTCGAAAAGATAAAGAGTATCCATTAATATGTTATGTGAATTCGGACTGGGGAGAAGATTTGCATGATAGGAAATCAGTTTCGGGATATGTTATAAAAGTTTATGGAAATACTGTATCTTGGGTTACTCGGAAACAAAAATGCGTTGCATTGTCTACAACTGAGGCAGAGCTTATAGCATTATGTAGTTCAGTTGTAGATGGATTATGGTTCAAAAAATTATTAGATTTGAACGTAATGATTACTTACCTTTTAATATTCGAGGATAATCAAGCATGCATTTCATTAATTAAAAATCCTGAAAATAATCGTAGAGTTAAGCATATAGATTTAAAATATAACTTTGTTTGCGAAAATGTAAAGAGTAATACCATAAAAATTGAATACACTAGCAGCGAGACACAACAAGCAGATGTATTAACGAAAAGTTTGTCAAACACGTTATTTTGTAAAGCCTACAAAGCTTTAGGATTAGAGTTTTAGAGAGGGTATAATCTATGAACTTACAAGGGGAGGACGCATCGACCGAGAAACGGTTTGGAATGAAACTTACGGAGTTAATAGTACTTGATTACTAATAACTCATGGTAATAGCATACGACGCAATACCTCTTCGTTTTCGAGAAAAAACGGTCTAAAGAAAAGAGCCAACAAAGTGTACGAGTTAGTAAGAGAAGTATTCAACGAAGCGGCGTAGCGCAGCAGCGAAGGTAACGAACTACCGAGCTGACGGCTGAGGTTCGATCCCTGCTGTATGGTTTTTTTTATTCTGTAAGTATAAAAATGAAACAGAAAACATTAATAAGTAATAAAACTGCGTTTCTTAAATATATTAGTGTTTGTTAAATATATTATTAATAATTTAAATTGCAAAAAAACCGTAAATCTTATCTATAAAATATATAGTGTATGAGAAAATTCTTATATAATAATTGCAATGGAAATAGGAGTAAAAATATATTATATTTTCGCTGGAGGATTTTTCGATAATAATTCATTATTCTCGTAAATAGAATTCGCATATATGAGAGCATTAGTGAATTCACCTTTAAAATTTTCATTTTCAAAAGATCTTTCTTTTAGCGATTCTACATCAACTATTTTGCTTGTTGAAGGATTCTCTGACATTGTTATGATATATGTAATTTAAATATGATCACCGAATTGCTCTGTATCACTAGTAAACGCACACTGCTGCTTGCTCTACTGACGACTGTTCCGATGCTCGAATTATTTCGTCATTCTTAACGATCGTTTAGAATGATACAAAGGAAGTTTCTAGAGGGGGATTGCCAGAAGAGATAAAGACACAACACAACTTCAACACAACACGACTTCTACACAATATAGAGAGTTGTAACAGAAATAAATATTTTATATACACAATATAAGATTACGAAAAATTATCTCATTAGTTTAACCCTTTGCGATCGGCCGATTTCGAAGAGATCGATAAACATGGATATGTGTAAGTTGATCTAAACATTTAAATCTAGCATCGGGAGGATAGTTTTCTTTCATTATCGTTAGCCTCATTTGCCGTGCCGCATGCCAGGCAATCATGAATGCCAACCTGGCGGCATCGACCGCAAAGGGATAATAGCATTCCTATATATTTCATAACAATATTTTTATTCCTATTTCCATTGCAATTATTATATAAAAATTTTCTCATACACTATATATTTTATAGATAAGATTTACGGTCTTTTTGCAATTTAAATCATTAATAATATATTTAACAAACACTAATATATTTAAGAAACGCAGTTTTATTACTTATTAATGTTTTCTGTTTCATTTTTATGCTTACAGAATAAAAAAAACTATACAACAGGGATCGAACCTCAGCCGTCAGCTCGGTAGTTCGTTACCTTCGCTGCTATGCTACGCCGTTTCGTTGAATATTTCTCTTACTAACTCGTACACTTTGTTGGCTCTTTTCTTTAGACCGTTTTTTCTCGAAAACGAAGAGGTATTGCATCGTATGCTATTACCATGAGTTATTAGTAATCAAGTACTATTAACTCCGTAAGTTTCGTTCCAAACCGTTTCCCGGTCGATGCGTCCTCCCCTTGTTAGATATAAGAAATACATGTATGTGCAACTAATATCAACCAAATAATATTATAACCAGAGTATAATTATTAATTTTTGTACAAAATATTAAAAGAGGGTGTTGAGATAATAATATTTTGTATATGATAAATGTAAGTTGGCTAAACTACTAGATTCTAGTGATTTTAGTTAGTGATATTGAAAACTTGCCATTCTACACGCGTTCAAGAATATATATATACTCTTCTACCGTACTGGTTTTTGTAAGTGTCGCAGAAAGATATCCCAGATAGCCAAACCTGAGCGAACAAATTCCGCGCGAGAGTTGACATCAAGTGTTGATGGCAAATAGGCAACAAATTTCTAACAAACTTTATGTTATCAAATTCTACTGGCAAATTGCCACCAAATGTGCAACAAGGCTTGATGCGGAGCATCTTGCAGTAAATTTGCGGCAAAAACCGCGCAAGTTTTGCAACGCATAACTTAGCACCAAATAGGCACCAAACACTAAGCAACACTTGCGCACAAGACACGAGAGCAAATTGGCAATAAATCCGCAGCAAGCCTTGCACTCAATCAGCTGATCGAGATGGTTGCGACGTGTGTTGGATTTTAAATGGTTCCTAACTTGTATATTGATAAATTTTAATTGCAATTTTGCATTTAAAAAGAGAAAGGTGTATATAGAAATAAATATTTGACAAAAACAGACTGTATAATTTATTATACAAACATATATACATATAAGATCACGATACTCGTAATTATCGCTATTTACATGTAAACGAAAGGCGAGAAATATATGCGGTGGGACATTAACTTGTGCATTCGTTGCAACTGATGATTCATCTCGTCCATCTCTTTCTGAAGACTGCAAAGTAGAAGTGGTATTTTAAAAGGATATCTCACGTATCATTTCCACACTTGGGTGAAAAGGTAAATATCTATAATTATGTTTTATATTGTAGATACTGTCAAAGCATTTCTTGAGAAGAACAAAGTAGGAAAATATAATGAAGAAGATATGAGAAAAAAGAGTAAAAACGAAGAAAAAAAGAAAAAGAAGAGAAAAACGTGAGGAGGTAGAAGGACGTTTAATCAGTCTATGTAAAATTGGAGATCGCTGTGAGGTATCTGTTCCAAATCAACGAAAGCGAAGACCTACAGTTTTATATGTTGGTCAGCAGAAAATTATTATTTATAAAATAATCTTATACCAATAAAATTCATCTTTGTTGAAATCATGTATCCTGATTCTATATAAATATTTTATAACTATAGGTAAAATTGAATTTAACCCTTAGCGCTCCGTTGGCTCCGCTGTGAAGACATCCATCATTTATTTCGTAACTCCGGTGGCTCCGCTGTGGAGACATTCTAGTATTAACATCAATACCTCTAGTTGCTTTTTGAAATTACAAGCACTTGTAATGTTTCCCGTTCAAAGTAAAATTTCTCTTTTCCAGACGCTCCACTGCAAAAGTGCTACCGGAGTTGCCAGAGTAGGCAGTGATAAGAAACCGCGCGGAGTGCAAAGGATTAAAGATGACTGGTGGACTGGTGTTAAGTACAATGAAACTCTTGGCAAAAATGATGGAAGGTACAAGCATATATTTAATACCTCCTTATACTATACTAATACATATCTCTTTCTTACTTAATTTAATTTGTGCTTATTATATGTTTTCATTAGGCCGGGTCTACAATAGGTGTAATAAGCTTTTAGCTATTTGGTCTAAGCTTTACCAATCACTTCCCATTTCATTTCCTTTATGTTGTGATTTTTATAATATTTATTATCTTTTGCATACAAATAGGGATTTGCTTATATAATTGTTATTAAAACTTCGTCGTCACCCAAGTAGAACAAAAAATCATGACATCAAAATGACAAGAAAATGACCGAATCATGATGAGAAAAAGAGTTTTTCTCATCATTTTGATGTCATTTTGATGTCATCGTGATTTTCTGTTCTACCTGAGCAGTGTCAGCAACATATCAGGTGTAGTAAAAAGAAATCCATTATTTTTGCATGAAATTGAAGGCTTTAATTACCATAGTTAGAATGATCCGATTTAGGTCAAATATGCGCCGTTTTGTTCGATAACTTGTTGCCATTTTGAAGGTAATTTCATTATGCCTCTCTCATAAAAGCCCTCGTCCCTATTGGCAAAAAATTGAGACAGTCGATTTTCACAAGCCTCTCTTGAAGCGAATTTTTCACCAGCAAAATTGTTCGCCATGGACAGGAACAGATGGTAATCACTTGGTGCCAGGTCCGGACTATAAGGTGGATGCATAAGAACCTCCCAACCAAGCTCCCGGAGCTTCTGGCAAGTCACTATCGATGTGTGTGGCCTGGCGTTGTCCTGATGGAACACAATTCCTCTCCTATTGACCAAAGCTGGTCGCTTCTGGGCGATTGCTTCCTTCAGACGGTCCAATTGTTGACAATACAGTTCCGAGTTAAGAGTTTTGCCGTAGGGGAGCAGCTCATAGTAGATAATTCCCTGCCAATCCCACCAAACACAGCAAAACCTTCCTGGCCGTCAATCCTGGCTTGGCCACCGTTTCCGCCGGCTCACCGCGATTCGACCACGACCGTTTTCGCTTGACGTTGTCGTAAGTGATCCACTTTTCATCACCAGTGACCAATCGCTTCAGAAATGGGTCGATTTTGTTGCGATTCAGCAGCGATTCGCAGATGGAAATTCGGTCCATGAGGTTTTTTTTCGTTAACTCGTGTGGCACCCATACATCGAGCTTTTTTTTGTATCCAGCCTTATTCAAATGGTTCCAAACGGTTTTTTGTGCAATCTTTAGCTCTTGGGCAATCGAAACAGTGCTTACATGACGGTCGGACTCGACAATGTCCATGATTTTATCGATATTTTCGACAATTGGCCTTCCAGTGCGTGGTGCATCTTTGACATCGAAATTACCGGAACGGAATCGACGAAACCAAAATTGCGCGTGATTGGCTGTTACAGTATCAGGACCATAAACACTATTCACATTTTCAGCCGCCTGGCTTGCGTTTTCACCTTTATCGAAGAAAAACTGTAAAATATAGCGTATTTTCTCTTTGCTAGTGTCCATCTTTGACGCGCGCTCAAACAAAACTGAGTCAACTAATCACAAAACTGTCACAAAAGTTTTTTTAGTACGAAATTTGTGGGAACTTTGAGCTCCCCAAAAGCGCACGCATCCGTTTTCCATGCGGCGCTATAGAGCGCGCGCAAGTGTCACTCGTGCGGGAAAAAAGACCAACGAGCAGTAACCGTTGGAAGCGCACACAGAGCTCACGGATATACGATCGCTAGTTCATAGCTTAGTCATTCTTTCTTTCTTTGTCGTGTGTGACACCGCGATTTCTGCACGCGGTCGCGATTGTGCGAGAGCGGGCAGGCAGGAGCATCGGCTCCGTTCGACACACACACATATACATATGAGTCCCGCTGTGGCTCATATGTCGTGCGAGCGCAGAGAACTATTTTCTGTATTGTAGACGAATAAGTTGTACCTGTGACTCACGTGCTCTGCAGCTGGCAGGCACGTGCGCAATAAAGGGACCAAAGAAGAACACGCCTAGGTTAATTTAGGAACCTACCCTCCACTTGCATCGGCGAGAGAGCAAGAGGACACAAAAAACCTAAATTGGTGACCCCGACACCTAAAATTGGTAACCGGACAAGATTCGCAGTGTAACAAAAAGAGAGAGACATTGTGCCATTCCAACGGACCTTCTGGCTGAGGCTCACCTTGGCCGGACCGGGGAAAAATTCAAACTTCCTAAAAATTGGAAACATTTGTCCGCATCGGGTGATCCCGCCGCCATCGGACAGCTTCGTCTCGAAAAAGGTCAGAATCGAGCTGTGATTGGTCGAAGACTCGGTGCTGTGCGCGTAGTGACTATCGGCGCATGCGTGACAAACTCTGATTGGTCGAAGACTCGGTGCTGTGCGCGTAGTGACTATCGGCGCATGCGTGACAAACTCTGATTGGTCGAAGACTCGGTGCTGTGCGCGTGGTAACCTTCGGCGCATGCGTGACGGACTCTGATTGGCTGAGACTCTGCTCTGCGCATGCAGTCATCGTGAGTGTGACACGTGCAGTTCCACAACGGTAAAAATTTTTGATCAAGTGCTACATACTCTTTCGCGCCTGTTTTGCATCGCGACAGCCGCACACGCACATTTCAATCAGTGCCTGAAGAAAAAACTGCGTACAATCGTATTCATTCCGTGAATCCGAACAGACACCATGTCGCTACATCACACCCCTCCGTCCAAGGGATCGGAGCAGCCACCCGGCACACCGGCAAGGCCAAGTCACATCGAACTACCTCACGGGAGTGCATCCCAAATTGGAGCCGCTCATTGACATGGGGCCTCCATTCAACGACAGTGTCATCGAATCTATCACAGCGTGTTAGATTCCATCGTTCTGGAAACAGCAGCCTGCTCTACGGTTCGCGCAAATAGAATCTTTATTTCAAATACATCGTATCCGCTCTGATGACGGCAAATATCACCTTGTCATCGGTGCACTCGACTCTGAAGCAATTCAAGAGATAGCGGACATCCTGGCATCACCACCTGTCATTGACAAGTATGTCACCTTAAAAACGCAGTTACTTGCACGTTTCGCAGATTCTGCAGACAAGCAGCTCCACCGTTTACTCACAGACTTAGAGCTTGGCAACCGCAAGCCCTCACAACTCCTCCGTCACATGAGGACACTGGCAGGCGACAGAGTGTCACAGGACATCCTGCGAGTGCGCTGACTAGCACTTCTACCACCCGGGATACAGCGAGTCCTCAAGATCCTTCGGACAACCCGCTTAGAGGACCTCTCAACAGTTGCAGACGAGCTCATGGAAGGCTCTTCTACACCCCAAGTTCTTGCAGTTGCTGCACCACATTCACCGTCACCAGGTAGACTGGGAGCTGCAGCCTCTGCCGACACCCAAACCATTCAGCAGTTAGGAGAAGCAGTAACCACCATGCAACAGTCCGTCGCACACCTGACGACTCTGCTCGAGCACCTGTTGCCTGCTGTTGTTCACCAAAGACAGCCCACCCAGCGTCAACGTACACGTTCCAGGTCGCGCTCTCGTAACACTCAGCAACTAACCAGGCAGTGGTGCTATTACCACCGCCGCTTCGGTGCTGCTGCGAGACGATGCCAGCAGCCGTGCAGCTTTACACTCCAAGCTACCAATGCAAATGGCGCGGGAAACTGACGTCGCTGCCGTCGACACAGGCAATCGGCGACAGCATAACAGCGCCTAGTGAGAAAAGACTCCACGTTTTTGACAGAACCACGAATATTAGGTTCCTGGTCGACTCTGGATCCGTCATTTCGCTGATTCCTCGGAAGTGCGTGCACAGGAAGCTCACTCCTACCGAACTACAACTATTCGCCGCCAATTCATCAGCCATCTGCACATTTGGCCAGCAGCCGCTCACCCTCGATCTCGGACTTCGCCGCGCATTAAAATGGTCGTTCATCATTGCTGATGTGAACTCAGCGATCATCGGAGCTGATTTTCTCTCACACTACGGTCTAATCATCGATCTCTCTCGACAACGCCTTGTGGATCCAAAAACCAGCCTTGCTACACAGGGTCAGGTATGTGAGACAACCATTTTTAGTGTCTCCGCAACCAGTCAGCACAATCTTCCGAACTCACCACACCGAGAGCCATATGCCACACTACTGGACTCGCATGCAGCAGTCTTCGCATCAAGGCCAACTCCTTCAGCGATCCGCTTTGACGGGATCACGCATCATATAGAGACCACAGGACCTCCAGTGTTCGAGCGTCCACGACGACTTCTAGGTGACAAATTGGCAGCCGCCAAGGCAGACTTCGACTTTCTCTTACATCTTGGGGTCGTGCAACCTTCACGCAGTCAATGGGCGAGTCCGATATACATGGTGCAGAAAAACCAAGGTGGCTGGCGCACAACAGGTGATTACCGGCGTCTAAATTCTCAAACTGTTCCAGACAGATATCTGATTCCACGAATAGAGGACATCTTACAACAGTTGCACGGAAAAAAGGTCTTTTCCACGCTAGACCTAATCCGAGCGTATCACCAAATTCCTGTTGCACCGGAGGACGTCCCCAAAACCGCTGTCACGACACCTTTCGGCCTATTTGAATTCTTAGGCATGCCGCCTGGACTTCGAAATGCCATGCAAACGTTCCAACGGCACATGGACAATATACTGCGCGGGATCAACTTTGCTGCATGCTACGTAGATGATATCATCATCTTCTCAGACAGCCATGAAGAACATCTTCAACATCTCGATACCGTTCTCAGAGTGCTCCAAGAGAATAACCTTCCAGTCCATGCGACCAAATCCTTCTTTGGACAGGATTCTGTGCGTTACCTCGGCTACATTGTCTCACAGACTTAAACCACCACTCGACAGGGTAACAGCCATTCAACAGTTTCCAAAACCCAAGACCATCGCAGATCTACGTCGCTTCTTGGGGATGGTAAACTATTACCGTCGAGTATTGCCGAATGCCGCTCAACAGCAAGCTCCGCTAACCAAACACCTGAAGGAGGCGAAGAAGAGGGACAAGCGAGAGATTCCCTGGACAATGGAGACAGAGGCTGCGTTCCAGAAATGCAAGGATGCATTGACAGCTGCCACACACTCAGCCTTTCTCGCTCCAGATGCACCTCTCACACTGACAACCGATGCTGCGGACTCCGCTATAGGCGCGTCACTCGAACAGCAGATAGACGGACACTGGCAGCCACTTGGATTCTTCTCACGGAAACTCTCTCCAACCGAGCAGAAGTACTCTACATATGACCGAGAGCTTCTTGCTGTGTTCGGTGCCGTCAAGTTCTTCAGACACATACTTGAAGGAAGAGTATTCCAGGTACGGACAGACCACCGACCGCTAACATACGCTTTCAGCAGAAAAGCAGAAAAGAGTTCGCCACGCCAGCTAAGACAATTGGACTACATCTCGCAGTTCACCACGGACATAGTCCATGTGAAAGGCGAAAACAACGTGGTTGCAGACACGCTCTCCAGGATCAACGCAATTGAGATGCCAAGCACACTCTCAGCAGAAATCATCGCAAACACGCAGGAAGCAGATCCAGAACTCGCAGACATCATAAGATCCACGTCGCTCGAGCTGAACCACCTTCGAATCGAAGAAGAAGACATCTGGTGTGATGTCTCGATGGGCATCGTACGACCGTACCTACCACAACCACTTCGACGCAAAGCATTCGACGTCATCCATGGTCCGGCTCATCCGAGCGCTCGCTCAACGCTGAAGTGCATCAAACAAAAATTCATCTGGCCAGGCATCAACCAAGATGTTTCTCGCTGGGCACGTGAGTGTTTACCGTGCCAGCGATCAAAAGTCAGCAGACACAACAAACCACGGCCTGAATATATCGAAGCAACGGATAACCGATTCAATCACATCCATTTGGACCTGATAGAGCTACCGCCTATACGAGGTAATCGGACTTATACAACGCGAGATACAGATAACTAAAGCCATCTATTGGAAAAATAATGGATTTCTTTTTATTACACCTGATATAACAATGCACTGGGTTGTAGAAAGCGTTAGACGAACTCAATGCCGAAGGTAGGACCAAAATTGCAGTGTTAGAATCCTCCATGGAGCGATTAGCGTTTGTCGCTGAAACCGAACCAAATGAGAAGAAGAAGACAGTTGTTTTCCATTGTTGAGAGCTATAAGGAGCAATTAAATGTGTTCTTGGCGGTCTTTCGCAAGGCTAATGTCGTTAGTACTTGTGTCATAGATAAATTAGTTTGGGAAAATCTGCTCTCTCTGCCAGAGGAGTGGCAAAATGCTCTTCGTAAACGACGAGACAAACAAAGTTTGACAGATTCTTCTAGCCAAATCACAGACAAATTATTCAACATCGTAAGGCATCTAGCTAAGACAACTCAGAGAAGTGCTGATACATTGGACATATTGTGTACGTACTATATTTTTGAATCATTTCATAAAAATATGGAATTTATTAGATATCTATCATGCAGAATGAAGCAGTAACTATTATCTTATCTTGAATATCTTGAATATATGAGATATGAGAATAGAAAAATATTTAACAGAAAATACATGGTACTGAAACAATTGTCTTATAGTAGTAAAGTTTTATTTTTTAAGTAAACTAAGCTTTAAAAATCTAAATCCTTTATCGTTTTTTCCTAAATTATTTTTTAAATAAAATGTTTTAATGTAATAAAATTTATTAAAATGTTTTTTTGTATCATAACTGATTTTGAATCATTCTTTATTATAGGTTGTTGTATTTCTTCTAATAACTGTTATCGAAAAATAAATTCAGAAACAGCATTCCATTAAAAAAAACAAAGATGACCTTCAAATCTTAGGAATCACCTGAAAAAAAGCGTTACCACCGCAAGAATTACTTTTGCATCATGTAATTTCTCTTTGTTAGATAAATTATTATTTATTATTATCGCCTCACTATATATTGTCTGTTTAATCATAATTATTACGATTCTACCGATTTTGCTGTTTTGTTTCAGTAACATCCTCTGACAAAGTTGATAACACGAGAAACGAGCTGGAGCATCAACAGCAAGTGATAGTGCAATCGGGAAAGCTCTTAGGAAAATATGATAAATGCGAAGTCACCGATAAAGTATTACTTGCACTGGCCTTCGCGTTCTTCCTCGCCTGTGTGTTTTACATTTCACAAAAGAGACTGTTCTGAAAGCCCTTTGTATGTGATATTAATGAAATGGACTGATCATTTACGATGATATTGCGATTGTAACATTGCGCAGGAATTCTCACGATAAATGACATAGAGAATGTATGTACTATTTAAGAGGAGAAATCGGGTGAGTTTTTACAAATATTTTAATGACTTTACGCGTGTGTGGATAAATTGCTTGTTAATCTCTGAAGGACGTTTTCATTTGGTCACCAAATTTTATTAAATAAACTCAACTGGTTGTATATAATGGTATCCTGTAAGAAGATAAAATATTTATTAAATTTCAAAATGTATACACGTTTCTACTATTCATTATCACTAAAATAACGATGTCGTATCGCGAGACGCTATGCAAACTAATTGCTCGTACATTTTTACAACCGCTTATGAATTCCTCCCTGGTGACTATTCCGCCTCTGTCTATGTCCGTCTTCTTGAAGAACTTGTCCACTTGGATGTTAACTGCGGGCTGGATGGTCTGCGCGTCCTGCACCATCTCATAAATCGCGAATATTATGAACATTTCTCGCTTCGTGATACAACCGTCTCCATCAAAATCGTAGAATTTGATGAAAAGTAGGTCCAGAGAGTATTTATGTTTGTATTTATGTTATGATCTTCGAGATTATTGACTTCAATAAGTATTAGTGATCAAATATTTAATAAATATCCAATAATCAAGTAAAATTTCTATTGCGACTAATATTAACATTTTTAAATGTCACTTTTTAACTTTGATATGATTCCGAGGAAAAATGATTATATATGTAAATTTTCTCTGCACAGCCATCATTAAACAGGAAGAAAAAAGTACAAAGTGGTCGGTCTGTGCCCGAAGAAGTTACAGAAAATCAAACCGAACTTCTTAACTGACACGAAATAAAAATCTTTTAGGTTGCGCTCGAAAATGAACCTGGAATCAGACAATTCGTTACTAACAGCGATTACTGCTCACCCAAATATCCAAGAGAGCTGATCGACCATACCGTTCATGATCGATGCTGTGGCATCCAGAAGATCGCTGAAGCTGACGAAACCGTCGCCGTCCTTATCGAAACTGTGGAAGACGATTTGCGTATATCTGGTTAGGTCGCCCAATGGGAACAGTTTTTGGCGTATGCGGGTTTCAAATCGCCAGGCGTCACACTGTTTGCGCAGCATCACCGCCGGCGGACCATATCGTCGTCAGTCCCGAAAAGACGGGACTCTTAGCTGAAAATATTTGAGCGAACGTTAATTCAGAACGCGATGTCGTGAACTTCTCGCGAAGAAATGAGAAAGAGATCTTTCCTTCTAAGTATTCTCTTGACGCGTGAAAAATTGGTCGCAAGTTTTGATACTTTTTTTGTAATCTTTTCTCGTAAATTCTTGTAGTATGTAACGATTACCGTGCGCGTGTTAGCTCGTTTCACGTAGTGAAAAGTAAAAATAAGAATTCTGAATAGTTTTGTATACTAATATTTCTTTCGTAGTCATAACATAAAAACTTATGCAATGTGACTTAGCCCTTTCGTGTCTAACTTTTTTCTAGAAATAATCTGCGTCTAATTCACGTTTTACTAAAGGTTTTTAGAATTGCTGATTATGAATTTGTAGTCAAAATTTCAAAATTCAGAATAGTACCTATAGTTGTAAAATATTTATATAGAAATTATATAGAATACACAAGTCAATATGTCCCACCGCATATATTTCATTTCTCACCTTTCGTTTACATGTAAATAACGATAATTACGAATATCGTGATCTTATATGTATAAATATTTATATAATAAATTACACAGTCTGTTTTGTCAAATATTTATTTTTATATACACTTTTCCCTTTTTAAATGCAGAATTGTAATTAAAATTTAGCAATATATAGGTTAGGAGCCATTTAAAACCCAACGCACGTCGCCACCATCTCGAGCAGCTGATTGAGTGCAAGGCTTGCTGCGGATTTGCTACCAATTTGCTCTCGTGTCTTGTGCGCAAGTGTTGCTCGATGTTTGGTGCCTATTTGGTGCTAAGTTATGTGCTACAAAACTTGCGCGGTTTTTACTGCAAATTTATTGCAAATTGCCCCGCATCAAGCCTTGACGTCAAAACATAATCCTAAAGAGGACACAGTTGCATATGGTTTTGGCATCAAGTTTTGATCGAATTTGCTGCCAATTTGCGCTCAATTTGCACTCATTTTGCTCATTGGGATAATAAACATATTCTATACGTTAAGAAGAAGTAGTTATTCCCCAAAAGGACACTGGTCGTTCATCACGGAATTATAATTAACAACGCAAATGATTTCTCTTTCATAATTCTTTCAGCTTCGTGCAATAATCTATGCTTTAAATTGTTCTTTCTAGTAGTAGCGCAGAACTATTTTTCTCAGTGACGCTATTGTATTATATATTTTCAGATCCTGAGGACTAAGATGCTTCTTCTTGCGAATAGCAAATAAATTAAGGATAGAAACTGAAACATGAATGGATTCAAGGTTTAAAAGTTTAGATTTCCCAACGAGAAATGACTCTTTAATCGACGTCCAAACGATGTCAAATCGATGTCGAAACCGACATTGATGAAATCGACATTGATTTGACATCATTTTGACGTCAAATGATAAGTTATTTCTCACTGGGTTAGAAGTAGACATGCATAGGAATAGATTCCATTCTATTAAATCATATATTGGGTGAGTGCAAAAGTTCGTGCGGAGTTTGTGAGTAAAAGTCACACAGTGATTAGGCAAACAAAAATCTTTATTCAATCAATGATATATTCTCCATCGTTTTCTATAATCTTTTCCCAACGTTCTGGCAGCATACGGATGCCTCGATCATAAAAACTGCGCGGTTTAGATTCGAAGAACGAAGAGACGCCGTTTTTTAAGGCCTCCAAAGAGTCAAAGTTTTTTCCATTTAAATAATTTTGCAATGACCGGAACAAGTGATAGTCAGATGGTGCGATATCAGGAGAATACGGTGGATGCGTTAAGATATCCCATTTTAGGCTCTTCAGTTTGCGCAGCGTCTTTTTCGAAACGTGGTCTGGCGTTGTTGTGATGAAAGACGACTCCCTTGCGATTTGACAAAATCGGACGTTTCTCTTTTATTTCTCGATTCAGATTGGTTAATTGGCGACAGTACTTGTCCGAATCAATCGTTTCGCCAGCGAGGAGAAGCTCGAAATAGATTATGCCCTTGCAATCCCACCAAACAGAGAGCATCACCTTCATCGGGTGCAAACTGGCCTTTGGCATTGCGTCACCATGCTCACCTGATTGTTTCCATGTCCGTTTGCGCTGAACATTGTTGTAGAGGACCCATTTCTCATCGCCCGTCACTAGTCGATCCAAAAACGACTCGTTATTGAGCCGCCCGAGTAAAGAAACGGCTGCAGAAATTCGCTTGATTTTGTTCTTCTCGGTCAGCAAATGGGGCACCCATATATCGAGCTTCAAATCGAATCCCATCTTTTTTAAACGCCGAAAAGCGGTTGATCGGTCAACGTTTAGTGCTGTAGCAACTTCTTCTGTTGAAATTCGCGGATTATTGAGCACTAAAGTACGCAAAACATCGTCATCAATGTCAGAAGGTCAACCAGAGCGTGGCTCGTCTTCAAGGTTAAATTCTCCGCGCCGAAATTTAGCAAACCATTTTTCCACAGTTCGTTTAGCTGGTGCTTCATCCTGATAAACATCTTGAATGTTTTTTACGGCTGCGGCAACGTTTATTCCCTTCCGAAACTCGTAAAGCATAACATGCCGTAAATGCACCTTATTGATACTCATTTTTAAAGTGATATTTCTCGAAGCAGTTTGTATGAAAACAAATGATTTTTTTTTTAATAACAGCTGAAGACGTCACCTTTCCAACGTTATATAATATGTAGTGTGACATGGCAGCCGGAAAGGCGCCCGTCCCAGGCCGAACCTTCGGCCCTTACGCAGGGGTGCGGGGGGGGCGAACAGTACATCGCGCGAGTATTACGGAGGGGGGAGCGCCGCCTTGCCCTCCCCCGCATTAATTAGTGTTAGTAATAGGAGCGCGCAGGTGGAACGGTCCCGCGTCCCCGAGCTCTGTGCCCCTGGACCTCCTGCGCCGCCCATCAAGACCGGAGGGACCAGTGGAGGAAGGAAGAGGACGACACCTCTCAGCCAGACCGCCACCCCAGGTGAATGCGTTTCTTTACGAATATTATTATCGATCCCGTATCGTAGTGAAAGATTCTCGCTGCCGATTTCGTTGTCCACAGGCCTGCAGGGATATCGCTCCAAACGGTCGGCGTTCCCGTGCTCGAAACGTGAACGCCGGCTAGACAAAGCCGGCCTAGGCGACACGACGGCGGGAGTGCGAGCGAGAGAGAGAACGCGCGAGAGTGAGACCGAGACCCGTTCTGCGGATCAACAACAAAGATCCGCGGAAGGATTCCCGTATTGGGAGATGAAACGAGGAACGGGGAGAGAAACGTAACGAGACACAACAATGAAGAAAGGAGCGACACTGTTTTTGGCGGAGAATAAAAGAGCGAACTCCCGTCTCCGCTCTCTCTTCTCTCCTATCTGTTATCTCTGGGATAGTTAGTCTATCGCAGGCTAATACGGAAAAAGTATCGCTTGGAGTATCGCTTAGATCGCTATGAAAAGGAGTGTCGTGCCGATAACGAACACAAAAGGATACCGTTTACCGGGAGTGAGAGGAGAAGTTTGGTGGAGTACCACGCGCCCAGGGGGTTGCCGTTGGTGGCAGAGTTGCGGAGGAGCGAACAGAGCTGCGGAAGGAAAGCGAAGGACCACGCCGCCGGGAGGTTCCCGACTTTGTAAGACCGTCCACCTGCTTCACTATTTTGGTATCCCGGGCGTACCGTGTCTCGTATTTGTTAGCGGCGTAGAGCAAGTTTCGAATTCGCGAGAGCGTCTCGCGGAGGGTACCGTTTCGAGGGGTCGGATCGTGCCGGTCCCCGGAAAGAATAAAGACTGAGATAAGCGAAGCGCGTCTCGATTCTTGTGTCTTCCCGACTAAATCCCGGACTCCCGATCGAACCCTCCCGTCTACCGACTGTAAAATACCGCGGAGCTACCGGTCCCGTCGAATTCGCGTGTCTCGGTCTTAGGGGGTGTATCGTCTCGTGTTGGTGAACGGTGCAGCCCGCTGCACCTGGCGCCCAACCCCTTTGGTGCAAGCGCGAACGACCGAGGCGCGTAGACCGACGGCCGTTTGCCGACGGCGAGCGAAAATCGCGTCGCAGTAGATGGAAGTATTAATGACAACACTTTACGACGCTTATTGCTCCATCTATTGAAACTCCGCACGAACTTTTGTACTCACCCCATATATATGTGTTGTACGTTTGATATATATAAGAAAAAAGAAAAGAACAGGCAACACACACACACATATACTAGGTGCGCAACTAAGTTTCCGGGTTTCACACTTGGATGGCGCTAACGACACATGTAGTCGACATATATGTCTGAAGTTGCGTTTTTTATAGCTTGCACATCTGTTAACAATAATCAGTCGTAATACCAACACGTATCGCAACGCAAAAATATTTTTTCTAACAACGAAGATGTCGAGTTTTGTGCCAAATAAACAGCATTTGCGGGAAGCCTTGCTGTTCTGCCTTAACTTGAAGAAAAGGGAGCGTCCCAGATGCGCACATAATAAAACGGACACAGCAGGTTGAATGAAACAGACACAGTGACAAACGGACACAGTAACAAACGGACACAGTAGGAAACGGACACATGGTGGTTGCAATCGGACACAGTGACAATCGGACACAGTAAGAAACGGACACAGTGAGAATCGGACACAGTAAAAAATGGACACAGTATCAAACGGACACAGTAGGAAACGGACACACCGTGGTTGCAATTGGACACAGTAACAAACGGACACAGTAGGAAACGGACACACGGTGGTTGCAATTGGACACAGTAACAAACGGACACAGTAGGAAACGGACACACGGTGGATGCAATCAGACACAGTGAGAAACGGACACAGTAAGAAACGGACACAGTGAGAATCGGACACAGTAAAAAATGGACACAGTATCAAACGGACACAGTAGGAAACGGACACACCGTGGTTGCAATTGGACACAGTAACAAACGGACACGGTAGGAAACGGACACACGGTGGTTGCAGTCGGACACAGTGAGAAACGGACACAGTAGGAAACGGACACAGTGACAATCGGACACAGTAACAAACGGACACAGTATGAAACGGACACACGGTGGTTGCAATCGGACACAGTGAGAAACGGACACAGTGAGAAACGGACACAGTGAGAAACGGACACAGTAGGAAACGGACACACGGTGGTTGCAATCGGACACAGTGAGAAACGGACACAGTAAGAAACGGACACAGTGACAATCGGACACAGTAATAAACGGACACAGTAGGAAACGGACACACTGTGGTTGCAATCGGACATAGTGAGAAACGGACACAGTAATAAACGGACACAGTGAGAATCGGACACAGAAAAATGGACACAACATGAAACGGACACAGCAGGAAACGGACACACTGTGGTTGCAATCGGACACAGTGAGAAACGGACACAGTGACAATCGGACACAGTAACAAACGGACACAGCAGGAAACGGACACACTGTGGTTGCAATCGGACACAGTAAGAAACGGACACAGTGAGAATCGGACACAGTAACAAACGGACACAAGTAGGAAACGGACACAATAGGAAACGGGGTGCGAAAAAAGTGAAGAAAAAGTAAAATCTGATCGTACGTGCATTATTTATGTGTATTATTGCTGAATCGACTCATCTTTTCATACTGTGCGGTCACTTCTGCACTTGTGCAGATTGTTCTAGTTAAATCATGCAAGATAGTGATGATGTTAAAACTTGTTCAATTTGCAAAGCACAAATCGGTGTACAAAATATATATGCCATAAACATGTCTTACTTTTATTTGAAGAGTATAAAAACATTTAGAATTGTCAACATCTTTTTTAATATATATTCTTTATGACGTTTATCGCACACATTCTAAGACAGTAGATTTGTTGTCAATATAACAGTATTATAATATATATATGTTGAGCATTACGTACTGAAATGTGTTGTACACTAAGGCTATATGCAAGATTAGGTTGAAAGTATTTACTGCTAATTTCTCACAATACTTTAAGGTGAATTATATAAAAATTACTTAAATGCTAATATTCAAAGTTATTTTCTTTAATAATATGTATTGTAAACATTTCCGAAACAATGTGTGTTACATAATTACATAACAATTATATAACAAGCCAACAAAAGAACAGTAGGAAGCACGCACACTAAAATATAACGTATATCTTAAAATATATATGGTTATTTTTATCTGCAACGACTGCAAGGTTGACGTGCTTTCCGTTTTCGTGTAATCTGGAACATTATGTAAATGTTTCAATGTGTAAATATTATATCTGTCGATAATGAGTAACGTTTCAATGTATACTTACTTTTGATGGAATAGTGTTTTCAATAAACGCTAATGGTTGCTGACTATTCTTAATATATTTTTCGCAGTCTTGACGTGTGAGCTTTATTAGAGTAATCCTAGGTTCTAATAGATTTATTTCTTTGGGATCTATAGTAACTTGTATTTTTTCTTCACAATTTTTTCCAGTATTGTCTATCAAAGATATATTTGGAATATTTTCGTTTCCTGAAGCGTGATAAGGCAAGTTAATAAGAATGTAAGTCAGACATACATAATACAGTTAATACTAACTTTGCATATTTATATGTTGTTCATAACAAACAGTTTCAGGTAGTCCGACAAATAATTCCTCTTCATAATTTTTGTCATTTTCATTTTGCAAAGATATATCTAATACATTTTCTTTCTCTAGAGCATGATAAAGATAGTTATTCTTTTTTTAAATAATTGTTAGTAAAATATAAAAATTATTGTTAATACTAACCTTGCATATTTACGTGTTCTTGATGTAGAATGTTTTTAGATATTCCGATAAATATTCGCAAAAATTGTTCAATGGGTAACCTTGAAAAATATTTTAATATAACGTTATATATATATATATATATATATATATATATATACATGTGTGTGTGCTTATGTTCAACTAATGCTGTGTTCAACTAATGTTAGAGAATAATTCTTTTTTGACGGAGCCTAATATTCATCTTATACATGATGCTAAATTTCAAACGTAACAGATAAAAAATTTTGAAAACTATTAAAGATATTGAAAAAACTAAAACACGTTTTCCATGATTTCGAAGGGGAAAGAGAATAGCATTATCAGTTTTTTATTTGGAGGGCATTTTCAAGGTCAGTTGAAGGTCAACTTAATTTTTTAAAATAGAAAGTCCAATTTTTATTATATCTTCTTTTTATACCAATTAATTTTAACAACTTTTGTCTGAAACATTTCTTTATTTGCCTAATATTTTTTTAAATATTTGAGGAAAACTTTTTGAGGTAACTTTTTCAACATTTAACTTACGATATCTCGTTACCTATTCGTCGAAAGAAAAAGTAGTATTAGACTTTTTTACTTTATTTACTATCAAGAATATAATACTGTAATAGTGCCCTAACTTTTGTTAATTTAATAATTTAATTTCCAAAGGTCGATAAGTTAACAAAAGTTAGGGCACTATTATAGTATTATATTCTTGATAGTAAATAAAATAAAAAAGTCTAATACTATTTTTTCTTTCGACGAACAGGTAACGAGATATCGTAAGTTAAATGTTGAAAAAGTTACCTGAAAAAGTTTTCCTCAAATATTTAAAAAAATATTAGGCAAATAAAGAAATGTTTCAGACAAAAGTTGTTAAAATTAATTGGTATAAAAAGAAGATATAATAAAGAATTGGACTTTCTATTTTAAAAAATTAAGTTGACCTTCAACTGACCTTGAAAATGCCCTCCAAATAAAAAACTGATAATGCTATTCTCTTTCCCCTTCGAAATCATGGAAAACGTGTTTTAGTTTTTTCAATATCTTTAATAGTTTTCAAAATTTTTTATCTGTTACGTTTGAAATTTAGCATCATGTATAAGATGAATATTAGGCTCCGTCAAAAAAGAATTATTCTCTAACATTAGTTGAACACAGCATTAGTTGAACATAAGCACACACACATGTATATATATATATATATATATATATATATAACGTTATATTAAAATATTTTTCAAGGTTACCCATTGAACAATTTTTGCGAATATTTATCGGAATATCTAAAAACATTCTACATCAAGAACACGTAAATATGCAAGGTTAGTATTAACAATAATTTTTATATTTTACTAACAATTATTTAAAAAAAGAATAACTATCTTTATCATGCTCTAGAGAAAGAAAATGTATTAGATATATCTTTGCAAAATGAAAATGACAAAAATTATGAAGAGGAATTATTTGTCGGACTACCTGAAACTGTTTGTTATGAACAACATATAAATATGCAAAGTTAGTATTAACTGTATTATGTATGTCTGACTTACATTCTTATTAACTTGCCTTATCACGCTTCAGGAAACGAAAATATTCCAAATATATCTTTGATAGACAATACTGGAAAAAATTGTGAAGAAAAAATACAAGTTACTATAGATCCCAAAGAAATAAATCTATTAGAACCTAGGATTACTCTAATAAAGCTCACACGTCAAGACTGCGAAAAATATATTAAGAATAGTCAGCAACCATTAGCGTTTATTGAAAACACTATTCCATCAAAAGTAAGTATACATTGAAACGTTACTCATTATCGACAGATATAATATTTACACATTGAAACATTTACATAATGTTCCAGATTACACGAAAACGGAAAGCACGTCAACCTTGCAGTCGTTGCAGATAAAAATAACCATATATATTTTAAGATATACGTTATATTTTAGTGTGCGTGCTTCCTACTGTTCTTTTGTTGGCTTGTTATATAATTGTTATGTAATTATGTAACACACATTGTTTCGGAAATGTTTACAATACATATTATTAAAGAAAATAACTTTGAATATTAGCATTTAAGTAATTTTTATATAATTCACCTTAAAGTATTGTGAGAAATTAGCAGTAAATACTTTCAACCTAATCTTGCATATAGCCTTAGTGTACAACACATTTCAGTACGTAATGCTCAACATATATATATTATAATACTGTTATATTGACAACAAATCTACTGTCTTAGAATGTGTACGATAAACGTCATAAAGAATATGTATTAAAAAAGATGCTGACAATTCTAAATGTTTTTATACTCTTCAAATAAAAGTAAGACATGTTTATGGCATATATATTTTGTACACCGATTTGTGCTTTGCAAATTGAACAAGTTTTAACATCATCACAATCTTGCATGATTTAACTAGAACAATCTGCACAAGTGCAGAAGTGACCGCACAGTATGAAAAGATGAGTCGATTCAGCAATAATACACATAAATAATGCACGTACGATCAGATTTTACTTTTCCTTCACTTTTTTCGCTCCCC
The DNA here is from genome assembly GCF_003227715.2 of Harpegnathos saltator. NCBI lineage: Eukaryota > Metazoa > Arthropoda > Insecta > Hymenoptera > Formicidae > Harpegnathos > Harpegnathos saltator. The sequence goes on from NW_020229885.1 coordinate 483,991, forward strand.
GTTTCCTATTGTGTCCGTTTCCTACTGTGTCCGTTTTCTATTGTGTCCGTTTGTTACTGTGTCCGATTGTCATTGCGTCCGTTTCTTCCTGTGTCCGTTTCTTACTGTCTCCGATTGCAACCACAGTGTGTCCGTTTCCTGCTGTGTCCGTTTCATGTTGTGTCCATTTTTCTGTGTTCTGTGTCCATTTTTCTGTGTTCGAATCTCACTGTGTCCATTTCTTACTGTGTCCGTTTCTCACTGTGTCCGATTGCAACCACCGTGTGTCCGTTTCCTACTGTGTCAGTTTGTTACTGTGTCCGATTGTCACTGTGTCCGTATCTTACTGTGTCCGTTTCTTACTGTGTCCGTTTCTCACTGTGTCCGATTGCAACCACCGTGTCCGTTTCCTACTGTGTCCGTTTATTACTGTGTCCGTTTCTTACTGTGTCCATTTCTCACTGTGTCCGATTGCAACCACCGTGTGTCCGTTTCCTACTGTGTCCGATTGTCACTGTGTCCGTTTCTTACTGTGTCCTTTTCTCACTGTGTCCGTTTCGCACTGTGTCCTATTGCAACCACCGTGTGTTCGTTTCCTACTGTGTCCGTTTGTTACTGTGTCCGAATGTCACTGTGTCCGTTTCTTATTGTGTCCGTTTCTCACTGTGTCCGATTGCAACCACCGTGTTTCTGTTTCCTACTGTGTCCGTTTGTTACTGTGTCCGATTGCAACCACGGTGTGTCCGTTTCCTACTGTGTCCGTTTAATACTGTATCCATTTTTTAATGTGTCCGATTCTCACTGTGTCCGTTTCTTACTGTGTCCGTTTCTCACTGTGTCCGATTGCAACCACCGTATATCCGTTTCCTACTGTGTCCGATTGTCACTGTGTCCGATTGCAACCACCATGTGTCCGTTTCCTACTGTGTCCGTTTGTTACTGTGTCCGGTTGTCACTGTGTCCGTTTCTTACTGCGTCCTTTTCTTACTGTGTCTGTTTGTCACTGTGTCTGTTTCATTCAACCTGCTGTGTCCGTTTTATTCTGTGCGCATCTGGGACTCACTCGAAGAAAAGTGCAGCTGAAGCACGTCGTTTGCTTGAGGAGGCCTAGGGCGAACATGCACCATTGAAAACTACCTGTGAAGATTGGTTTAAATACTTCAGAAGTGGCGATTTCGACACTGAGGACAAGAAGCGCTCCGGAAGATCAAAAACAATTGAGGATGTCGATCTGCAAGCGTTATTGGATGAAGATGATGTACAAATACAAAATCAACTTGCGGAGGCATTAAACATGACTCGCCAAGGTATTTCCAAACGTTTACATGCCTTGGGAAAAATTCAAAAGGAAGGAGAATTGGTGCCGCATGAGTTGAGTGAGAGACAGATGGAAAATCGAAAGCCACTTCCGAAATTTTGCTTTTGCGGCATGGAAGAAAGAGTTTCCTGCATCGAATTGTTACTGGCGATGAGAAGTGGATATATTTCGAGAATCCCAAACGCAAAAAATTGTGGCTTTCACCTGGCAAAGCATTAACATCGACGGTACGGTCAAATCGCTTCGGAAAGAAGACAATGCTCTGCGTTTTGTGGGACCAGAAAGGAATCGTGTACTACGAGCTGCTGAAACCGGGCGAAACTGTCAATGGGCATCGCTACCGACAACAACTGATCAATTTGAACCATGCATTGCTCGAAAAACGGCCAGAATGGGACACAAGACACGAATGAGTGATATTGCAGCACGACAACGCTCCGTGCCATTGCACTTCCATCGTCCAGGACACCATCAAAACGCTGAAATGGGATCTGTTACCGCACCCGCCATATTTGCCAAACCTGGCCCCTTCCGATTATCACTTATTCCGGTCTATGGCGCATGGCTTGGCTGAGCAACACTTGGCCAATTTCGAAGAAGTGCAAAATTGGTTGGATGAATGTTTCGGTCCAAAGACGCATCGTCCAAAGACGCATCATTGATTTTATCGTCGCGGTATTCATGTATTGCCGGAGAAATGGCAAAAATGTGTAGCTAACGAGGGACGATACTTTGAATAAACCATTTTTTGTATTTCTCTTGAAATTTTCCATTTTTCATTGATCAAAAAAACCCGGAAACTTAGTTGTACACCTAATATATTTACCTGTTAATCAAAACATTAGTTTAATTTCTTATATAGGCAAAATATTAATATTTGGATTGATAAGGAAATGATAAGGAAATGAATTGTGCGTTGGTAAAATGATTTCTGGATTGGTAAAGAAATGAGCAGTTAGGTACAAATATTTCAAAGCTATAAAAGTTCCTTCGTATTTTTAATACTTTTATTAAGAAAGATATTTAAACTGACTGCACTATAAACTAATAATGCACAAAAATATAGTTTGTAGTAAATATATTATATTCATATATTTCTTTACTTTTTTCTGTATTATAATACATATTATACATTGAGGATGTTCGACAGAAACTACAACTAAGTTGTTGTTGTGAATATAAAACGGATTTAACTATAAAAAAATGCCTCTACTATTTAAAAAAAACCATGTAGAATTTATAGAAGTTTATGGAATTAATGAAAAAGATTTAAGAGAGCAGCGCGCATGAATGAGGGAGATGAACCGTATCAGTATGATCGCGGCGAAAAATAGCAAAACGTGTAATTTTCTTCTTGCAGCGATGAATGGAATGACAACGAAAGACGAAAAATTATCCACTCACATTTTTAGTCTATTTTATTTTCACAAAAATTTAGTCGTAGTTGCGACCAGATGTACTATACGTATGTATATACATATATATATGCAATATATTTATATATATATATACAATACATATGTATAAATAAATACTCATGTATATATATGTGTACATATATAGATTTCTATCTTTCGTTATAATAGAAATATGACCATTACATTTTATGTATATGATCATATCTTTATTAAAACTATTGTAGAGAATTGTTTCTTGATGATTATATATATTATATCTTTCTCTTTTCTCTTTTTTTCTATTTTTATTGGCAGAGATACAGGGATCTTCATTTCTATATCTTCTTGCTGCTACGTCTTCTTCTGAACATGTAGAGATATATATTTCACATAACATAATAATAAAATAAGGTATAATTCTTTTTGCAGTATTCATTAAAATAAATATAAATTTAGACAATGTACCTCTGATATCGTGATCATTATTGCATTCTGCAATATTCGGTCCTTGTAGATCATCTATGTATATCATTTATATAAAGATATATTAATATATCTTATTAAAATATTATTCCTATTCGAATTATATAAAATACCGAATTATTATAATATGTGTTATACTTCATATTTTATTACTTATTTATTAAATATTTAGTACTTACTTCCTAATAAATTTTCAACAATATTCTCATTTGTATTTAAACATGCTACTTCATGTTCATCAATATTATTTGACTCTGGAAAAAAAGTTGATAACGTACAACTTATTTTAAAATTATTATGTAGCATTGAAATATTTTCCTTTATTATTAACAAAACTTAGTTAACTTATCAGAGCTAAAAGTATATATAAAATATATATATAGACATATAAAATATCGTATAAATAATGTGTGTACTGATTATAAATATTATTGAATAAGAAAATCCTTTATCATTATACAAACAAGTACATAAATTTTGAATTATTAATTAAAAAAAACGCCTATAATAATCATATGAGATACAGCTGGACAAAATGTATTGGATTATCCCAAGAAAAAGTTTAGAATCTTACAGTGATTGTCCTATTTCATTACATGCTGTTATTTATAAATTTTCTATTACTAACATCTTTATAATTACTATGTGTATTTGCGAAATATTAAAACTATTCTATTCAGTTAAAAATATTCTATTTATATGTAAATATTGGTACAATAACTGTTCATTATCCTGTATATCTTATACAAATACCTGGCAGCAATAATGTTGGTATGGCATATATACCCAATCGTTTTTTAAATTTAAAATTATCCTCAAAATGATCTTCGCATATTGTCCTTTTTATTATTTTATTAGGAAGAATAGTCATCAATGATGGATCTTCACTTGCTAATATCCATTGTAAAAACCATTTTTTATCTTTCATTGGATTAGGAAATGAAAACATCCGTTTATTTCGTACCGTATAATTGATAACAGCATACTTTTTGTGACTTATGCTGTTAAACAGTTAAAGATTAATAAATAATATTATTGACTAATATTTATTGTTTTATCTTATAAAATTTTCTATTTTAATATATAAAAACTTGTGTATATATATATTTTTTTTCTTGCCTTTAAAAAATTCTTTTCCTTCTTTTACCTTTTCTTTTCTTTCAACAATGCAAAATAATATAAAATGAACTTTCACGCTGAAATTTCCTGATATGACAGTAAAAATTAACAGGAAATATCACAGAATTTATATAATGTAATAAAAGTAAACTTAATTTTTCACCGATATCTGCGCCATCTGATAGTAGCGGGGGAGAGTTATTCGGCCCTTATCAAGATTATTTGACTTTGTCGGCCCTGACTACATGATGGAAAGACGAATGTATGTGGAACAGTTAGGATGAATCACAAGTATATGCCGAAAATAAGTATCAAATTGAAAGTAGGTCAAATAAAAGTCTTCAGTACCTCTCAAATGTGTTTCATCGTGTGAAAGACAAGAAATTGGTTATAATGTTGTCGACGATGCATTCACCTCAGATGATTACAACCGATAAAATAGATTACCGTACTGGTGAAGCAAGAGTCAACCCCAACATTGTAGTGTCGTATAACAATAACATGGGAGGAGTTGATTTATTAGACCAAACTATTTGTCCTTATCGTATGCCTCGTAAATAAATCAAATGGTATATCAAAACTTATTTCCATCTACTCGATATCGCAATTTTCAATCCTCTCGTGGTATATGCTATTCATCCTGGGGAAAAAATGACGCTATTGCAGTTCCGGCTTGAAATTATAACCAAATTACTTGAACATTGCGAAAGTAAGACATCATCTATTCATTACGGAAAATATGATTTAGAAAACCTGATTCGATTTTCCGGAAGACATTTCCCGAATCAACTTGATGAAAATAAGAATTTTAGAAAGAGATGCATCCTATGCCAGAAACAGGGTAAGAGAAAACAAATGAATACCATCTGTGAGATTTATGGTGGAGTCCCATTATGTGTAATATCTTGTTTCAAGAACCATCACAGAAAACCATAAAATTCTTATAATAAATTATATTTCTCAAAAAATATTTTAGAATAACAATGTTTCAGGAAAACAAGCATAAAAATTTTTAAATCAGATAACAAAAAAATTAAAAACAGGAAACAAAAAACAAAAAATTAACAAAAAATTAAAAAACAAAAAATAAAAAAACAAAAAATGGAGTATAAAATCCTACCGCAACCTCCCAGTAGCACACTCTGGGGTCGTGATAATATTTCACCAGTTAATAACGAAGGTAAGAGTATCCATAATGGACCTTCCTGTGGACGCCACCTTGTCGTGGTTGGGAGGCTTGAGTGTCCTGATGAAGTACAGGGCTGTGCCGACCGAGGCTTCGGCCCCTGGCAGGTCCTACCATGCCGGAGAGGCCTGTCCCAAGGGACCGGACTAAGAGTGTCCAACGCACATTCTGGGATGGGCAGCTGTGTACCAGAGTTATCCAGAGACTGGAGGGTCGCACTTGTGCGACCCAAAGATCCCTACAGTGCGGGTAGGGCGGGCTCGTTAGCCTTGGGTAGGCAGCTGGCTTAGGGGAAGGAAAACCCCGAACTAAAACTCGAGGGTGTCGGGGCTCGTAAAACCCCGACATTCATGATAGTAATGTCCAACAAGAAAGAAGGCGTCCCGGTACTCGGAACCGGGAACCGACGTGTGAAGGTGCATCGTCCCGGCCCTCCCTCGTTGTCATCATGCGACGAGCTAGACGGCGCGTGCCAGGCGGGCGCGCCGTCTAAACCTACTACCGCCCGTAGGGAGGCACCTGGGGAGAGACCGAGTGCGAGTCGGTATGACTCGCCCCCGGCCTCTCCGAAGGTGCTGAAAAAGAGGAAGAGGAGAGTGGAGACGTTCGCCTCTCAACTGTGACAGGAAAGTGCATCCTCCTGGAATTGCGAAGGCGGGGCGCTAGGTGAAGATGAGTTGTCCGCCTCGCAACTTTGGGAGCGGCACTTTCCGGGGGAGGAATTCCCGTCGCTGGAAGACGATGAGGTCCTCGCAGCGGGGGGAGGTACTTCCTCTCGTGCGCGTACGGAGGATGCCATCGCGGGGGAGAGTGTAAAACGCCAGTGGAATATTTCGTCTGTTTGGAGGCTCCACTGATACGGTAAGGAAATCGCGAACGATGGGTGCGACGGATTAAATTATCTGAATAAGCTCGTCATTCAATCTAATAGATTCGCGGGCGGAGTCTACTAAGGAAAGCCCATCCGTTAAATCAACACAACCACGAGCGAAAGCCTCAAGTATATTGAGATTGCGCTCGAAGATTACGCGGCCACAGTGGAGGAGGGAGGCCGGATGAACGACTTGTGGCCATAGAGGTCCAAATCCCTGGCCTCAAGTCGGAAGTCGTCCGTATTGGGCGGCTGCTGGAGAGGATCTTTCCCCACCCAGTGGCCGCAGCTGCGGGCTGCGGGAGGCCTGCCCCTCCTCCACCGGTGCAGCGTTCGGCTGTTGGGAGGGACGGCGGCGGGTGGACGACCGTGTCCACCCGAAAGGGGAAGGGGACAGTGGGGAGGACACCACCTCATCCGAACCGCGGGAGAAGGGAGGTGCAGCGAAGAAGGCTGCATAGAAGAGTGATGCCGCAAGGAAAGCAACACCACTCCCCCTCTAAGGGACGAAAGGGAAGGGAGGGGAAGGTCTCGAAGAAGTGACTTCCCCCACCCGAGCCAGCCAAACTAAGGTCCTCCCCGCGCAACCCGGTCGTGATCGTAACCGCTTTGCTGAGGAGGACATGCGAGAACGTTATGCGGCTGGCCCGCGAACGAGTAGACCTCCAGGAGGTGGGGCTCGTTCCTGGAGGTTCCGCTATAAAACGCGCGCGTAACGGGAGAGTGATCTTCGAGATCCCTGGCAAGGATGGTCGGCAAAAGGCCAACAACTTTGCCAGGGGGCTCGAGGATGCACTTTGCGGGGAGACCATTGTCGCCAGGCGAAGAGGATTGAACTCCAAATCATCGGCCTGGATGATTGTGGCGTGTAGCTTTTATAGTCGAAGTAGCATAGCGCGGCATCCTACGGGTGACGGGCTTCACAATAACGGCCTGGATGATTCGGCCACACCGCCGATGGTCGCGGACGCAATTCGGGCCGTGGGGGGATATCCACTGGAGAATCTCCAGATCGGTAAGATCAGGAAGCCGTCTAATGGACCCGCGATGTGGGTCCGATGTCCACTCGGGACAGCCTACAAGGTAGCGGCAGCAAATGGGCTACAAATCGGTTGGACCAGAGCCCAGGTCCGATCGCTAGGAGAACGCCCTGCGCAATGTTATTAGTGTTTCAATTATGGACACCTGACAGTGGACTGTCGAGCCGTTAAAGGGCTCAGGGGCTACTGCTTTAGGCGTGGCAGACCACATCGCACGGGAGTACACAGCAATATCGCGGTGCCTCCCGTGCAAGGCGGCCGGCAGAAACCCGGCTACGGGATGGGGGGAAATCGTGCGGGGTAGTTCCGCGAGCTGCCGCCGCCAACAGGACGCTTTGGAGGCGTAAACACGCGCCGAAGCGCAAGGCGGCACGCTGGGGAATGAGGTCGCGCCAACGTACAAAAGGTCCGTGCGGCCCCAACCCTCCAGCGATGCTGCCCACGCTAGTTGTAATAAAAATACCGCAATTGCCGCAGAGGCAGGGGAGGGGAGAAGGGGGGATAGTTTAATTCCTCCGCCGCCCACCGAAATACGACCGGTAGTGCCGGAGGATAAGGGAGCGCTGGCCGCTCTCCCGGAATGGGAACTTCCGTCGGCGGTTACGCCAACGGAAGCACCAGAGGATGAGGCAACAATGGAGATTGAGGCTGCGGTCTCCCTTCTGGCGGAGAAAAGGTGGGACGAGTGGGGGAGTTGAGCGCGAGTAGCTTCCCAAATATACGCTCGATGAGACTGCCGATGGGGTAGTAGCTGCATAGGCTCCGCCACCGGTGGCTCATCAAGCTGGGCGGGCCATTAGAGCCCTAGTGGGAGCGGGAAGGGTGGGCCGATCCTCCGGAGGTGGACCCCTGGAAGGAAGCTTATACCTTCTGGAAAGGGGAACTCCGAAGGACCACCTCCTTCCTGCAACAAGGTAGGTATAGCCCCGAAGCGGGAGGGGGGAACAACGTGCGGGAAACACAGTATCGCACGTGGGGACACCTCCGGGGAGGGAGGACCGGTCCCCTTCAGAGGCCGGGAAGCATATTTCCTCCTCGGTTCCTCACCAGGGGAGGAGGGTTTGGAGGTGTCCCTTCGGGGATATCCACACAGCTTCCCCGGGCTAATGGGCTCATTAGCCTTTGGGCGAACCTGACCGGAGAGGAATACTCACTATACCAAACCCTGGCGATCGGGCTCGTTAGCCTGGCAGTGCTAGGCATCCGAACTGAGGGGAAGGAAGAACTCAAACTAAAAACTCGGGAGGTCGGAGCCTAGTGAGGCAGTCGACCAATCAATGTATGGTATCCTCACAGTGGAACTCGTGCAGTCTAATTCCTTTACACGAGATACACTAACGAGGCGACACCTGGTGGAGCGTGTCTCGGCTTCGGTGGGTCCCTGGCCTCATCGGCGAGTGGATCATCTCCCGGTTTCCGGGGGCGGCGAATAGTCAGTAACGGGGGTTTTTTGTACTCCTCGATCTGTCAGACCAATGCTCCTTGATTCAGGGAGGCCCACTCGGCGGTGCGGCTAGGGCTGCTCTCCGGAGTTTTCGGGGCGGGCTTTTCAAGGGTGGGGGATGGAGTTTCCATCTGGTATAAATGTGTGTGTGGGATGGAGGGGGTGTTCCTGAGGGGAGCTGATGATGGTGTTGGGTCCTTGAAGGGATGAGGCTGGGCCGGTGGCAGCTGAAGCCGTTCCCACTCCAGTGCATAAGAGGATGTGCGCACCGAATGAACCAGCTCACCTTTGAAATAGGGTTTTTCTGGGTGCCGGGTGGGCAATTTCCTGAGGCAACTCGGGTGTGCACTCATCGGTGTCCCAGTCTCAACCTCACTGGTCGACCGGCTGGGTTGTGGCCTGGCGTGTATGAGCTGCGGCGATAGGGGCCCCCCGGCTGGATGCGGTGTGGTGCGGGTTGTGTGCTCAGGCTGCGGCTGCTATGCCCCGTGGCCTAGCTAGGGCGCCTTCGGTTCGTGTCCCTGCGTAGCTCCATGGCCTGGCTGGTATGCCTTCGGGCGACTCATGTGGCGCAACGGTTGGGTGCTGGCTGGACGGGGTCCAGCCCTCAAACAACTATATTCGCAAGACCCGAAGGTCGGTAACTTTGGATAAACGCATCCGGTAACTTTCTCGGAGCGGGGGAGCACCCCTAGTGTGCAGAGACTAAGGGTAGTCGGCAACAGTGAACACGCGGGGAGCATGTTCACTGATCCGTCAAGTAAAGGCCACTGCACATCAGGGTCCCATCCTGAAGACCCGCGGAGTGTGCCGGAGATTCATACACCGGATGGGGAAGGGGACCGAAAGCGTCCTTTTTTTCCTCCCTGTGGATGCTACTTTGCCGTGGTGGGGAGGCACAGGCGCTCCATGATCCATCTGGGTAGTATCTCCGATCCAATCGGAGGGAGAGCCGAATGAGGAGGGTCGCTTGCTAACGGCAACTGGATTTAAGGACAGGGTGGATTTCGGGCGGTTAGGGGGTGGCGTCAGTGGCTAGGGTGTTTCGGCACTCTGGTACGGATATCCAGGTGATCCCGGCGAACTCGAGCTTATCATATCATAATCCCTTAGGTCATGTCTCAGGAGGACCGGGGATCTTGCCTTAACCGGCCGGACCACGAGGTTGGGACCTCTATAAAAAAACCCCGTAATCACAAGCTGAGAGTCCACGGTGACGGGATGAGTGGCAGGTGCATGACCTGTATTAGTGGACCTAATACGGAGGCACCTCCCGGGACATGCAGCCTAGCCCCGCTAAAGGGGGCTCTGGCCAGCCGGTCCTTTAATTCCCGCCGTACTCGTGGAGTCCAAAATGGCACGAAAAATAAATCATATTTTTTAAATAAAAATCATATTTTTGATTCTTCGAACTCACTGCCGGATACAGACATGCTGCCTTCGGGCAATAAGTCTGCCGCCGTACCACCTGAGAATGATTTTTTAAAGAAAGGGTCTAGAGCAGTCGCCCGGCAAGCGAAAGACCCGGGTTCGATTCCCGGTCTAGCGACTACCGCGCTCTCGATATTTTTCTCTCTTCGGAACGAAAATGAGATGCAGGTCCCGAACGCACGCCGTCTCGTCGGCACCTAGTACGCCCTCCTTCTTTCATGGTCAATGGAGATTCCCGCGGCCAAGGACCTCTCATTCCCCCCAGAGAAGGCTGAGTCAGCGGACCTCCTGGGAGGGGTCGCGAGCGGAGGGCACACCATCAGTCTCCCTGACAGGGAATAAAATCCCCGTTAGAATCCCGAACGGAAAAAGAAAAACCAGGCCCCCTCTGTAGTAAGAGGGCGCAGAAGCGCGTAACTTCGGCCACCGGGAAACCGGTGATCGTAAGTAATGTTCTCTCTCAGGGGTCTAGGTTCCCAATGGCGAGTCCTAGCGGAACCACCACCATCACCACCCAGGGAAGCAAAAGAGCCAGAGAAGGAACCATCAGCTGAGGATCGAACGTTTCGGCGACGGAGGAGCCGAAGCTCGAACCCATCAAGGGACCACGGGGTAGACACGGGGTAGACTCCCACAATAGATTTTAGAGTCGGCATACGGCTGAAGAAGGAGGCCGAGGAACGGAAGGAGGAGGAGACGGCGCATCTGGAGAAGGAGGTCATGGAGCTTCTCAATAGCCTTTACAAGACCGTAAAGGACCAGCGGCTTGCTGAGGAACAGGGACTCCCGCGTGGCAGCGCCCCTCACGGTGCCCGGGTGGTCGGAGGCCCGGGACCACCGAAAGCGGTCCAGTTCCCAGCAATGGGAGTCGAGGCATGTGAGGAGGGGACAGGAACACAGTGCCGGGGAAGACTACCTTCGGCCTTAGGTATATGCCGACTCCCTGGGGAAACCCGGGGACACCAACTTAATCATGTCTCTGATGGTGCAGGTATGCCCAGTCGGCGGAGCCATGACGGATGGCGGGTGCACTCCCCCGTGGACGTCACCTTGTCGTGGTGGGGGAGTTTGAGAGTCCTAGTGAAGTACAGAGCTGTGCTGGCGGAAATTTCGGCCCCTGGCAGGTCCTATCATACCGGAGTGGTCTGTACGGAGGGACCGAACTAAGAGCGTCTTTAACACTCCTGGATGGGCAGCTGCCTCCAGGAGTTACCCAGAGACTGGAGGGTCGCACTCGTGCGGCCCAAAGGTCCCTACAGCGCGGGTAGAGCGGGCTCGTCAGCCTTGGGTAGGCAGCCGGTCTAGGGGAAGGAAAACCCCGAATATAAACCCGTGTGTGTGGGGAACGTAAAACTCCCACAATTTATGGAGTATATCGAAAAGGGAGAAAAACGTCCCTGGACTCGGTCCCGGGAAACGGCGTGCGGAGGTGTACTATCCCGGGCCTCCCTCGTTGTAATCCAGCGATGGGCCAGACGGCGTATGCCAGGCGGGCGTGCCGTCAGAAAGGACTACCGCCCGAAGGGGGCTCCTGAGGAGGTTCCGGGGACGAGTTGGTTTGACTCGCCCCCAGAACCCACAAGAGAGTCTACAAAGAGGAGGAAGATGGAACCCTCCTCCCGAAGAAAGGAGAGGGGGTCGTCCATCAACCAAGGTAGGGACAGGGGACACCTCCTACTCCTCTTCGTCGGAGGACGATGAGGTCCTTGCGACGGAGAAGAGGGGGACTCCTTGGGAACGCGAGGGTGGGACGACTTACAAAGATCCGTCCGCCTCGCAGATCTGGGAGCGGCATTTCCCGGAGGAGTTCCCGCTGATCGAGGGAGATCATACCACTACGGCCAGGGGAACTCCTCTCCAAAACGCGTGGGAGGGAACTGCCGGGTAGGGGGTACGAAGGTACCAGTGGGGGATTCCGCCCGTGCGGAGGCCCTCACTGGACCGACACGCTGTGGTCGCCGAGGCCCTTTCAGGTATTAATTACCTGAAGGGGCTTCGGGTAGCGCCCGGGAAGAAGACGTCGAAAGGCTATATCGGAAAGCCCGTCGCGTCTCTAAATCAGGCGACCAGCAACTCCTTCAGAAATCTGAAGGAGTTGCTGGTCGGCTATGAGGGGATGGCTGTGGAAGGAGGGCCGGATAGACGTCTTGCGGCGCTCGAAGTGCAGGTTCGGGGCCTCAAGACGGAAATCGCCCGCATGGGGCGAATACTGGGGAGGGTACTTCCCTCTTCAGTGTCCGTAGCTGCGGGCAGCGGGTCCTCACCGCCTTCAGCGGCATACGGCGGCCGCTAGGGTAGTCGCGACGGGTGGACTGTCGTGTCCATCCGAAAGGGCAAGGGGAAGGGGGCTGGGCCGAAGCCCAAACCCTCCGACCCCAAAAAGGGAAAGGGTGCGGCGCAGAAGGCTGCACCACTTCCCAAGGGAGGGAAGGCCAGGGAGGGAGGGCTCCTGAAAAAGGGTCCCCCCTCCCAAGCGGCCACAAATTAGGAACCCCCCGCGCAGTCCGGTCGTAACCGTGACCGCCTCGCCGGAGGGTTCAATAAATGATGTCATGGTACAGGCCAGGCAACAGGTCGACCTCCAAGAGGTAGGCCTGGAGCCTGGTCAGTTTAAAATAAAACGTGCCAGGAACGGTGGCTTTATATTAGAGGGCCCTGAACAGGACGGTAATGCCAAGGCTGACCCCCTGGCCAGGGACCTCCAAGATGTGTTGTGTGGGGAGGCCGTGGTCGCCAGACCGACGAGGCTGACTGAGCTCCGCCTCGTCGGTTTGGACGACTCAGTTACCCCACTAATGGTAAGGGCTGCGATCATGAAGCTCACGAGCTGCCCTCCGGATGACCTCCAAACTGGCGAAGTTAGGAGGTCAACCGGAGGGGTAGGAGCAATCTGGGTCCGGTACCCGTTGGCACCGGCTCAGAAAATTGTAGCAGCCAGGGGACTGCTCATAGGGTGGTCGAGGGCAAAAGTGAGAATATTGGAAGAACGGCCCCTCCAATGTTATCGTTGCCTCGGATATAGACATATGGCGGTGACCTACCAGTCTGAAGGACTGGGGGTCACTGCTTCCGGTGGGGAGGGGCCGGGCATGTGGCACGGGAGTGCACCGCAGAGATGAGGTGTCTCCTGTGCCACAAGGAGGGGAGAAATGCCGGTCACCGTATGGGTGGCCGAGCAGGTAGAGCAGTCCCCCGGACTGCTCCAAGAGGAGTCCCCTCGCGACGCGCGAAACGCAAACGGGGGAACAGGGCAGAGCATAGACGGGCGGGAGCAGTGAATATGCGGCTTCGGCCCGTTGACGCCTCCCCCTCCAGTAATATCAGGGATCAGTGTCCCTGCAGAGGCGAAAGCCAATGTGTTAGCGAAGGGGGTGGTGGAGGCTGAGGTAATTCAGCCACCCATGGATCAGGTAGGGCCGACTGCAGCAGGAGCGACGGCCGCTCCAGAAGCACCGGACCCACCCTCGGCGGTTAAGCCGAAGGGGGTCTCCGAGGTGGAGATTCAATGGAGGTCGAGCCACCCTCCCTTTTTTTTTTTTTTTTGACGAGGAGGAAATCCATCATGGATACCCTGATGGATCCCCTGATACTCGGGGAAGGGCCAGGGTTATGCCGGACTCCTACCGGCTCGGCCACCCTCCTGGCGGAGGAGGGATGGGATGGGAGGAGTGGGGGGATAGAGCGGGGAGCTCTCGCCACACACTCATCTCAGGCCAATGGGATCGCCGGTGGGGTAGCGGCCGCAGGAGGCTCCGCCACCGGGGCTCATTGGCCAGGTAGGAGCGGGGGGGTCGACCTTTTAAGAGAACACTCCTACCCGCGCCAAGGGGAATAGCCCTGACTCGGGGTATGACCCGCGTCTCCGGCAGTATGGGTTGGAGGCGAAGGGAGCCCCGGGAAAGGAAGAACTGCCCCCCGGGGAGCAGGTGCGGTAGGGTCCCCTCGGGGATCCCCACACACCTTTCTCCCCCGTGGACGCCACCTTGTCGTTGTAGAGGAGCTTGCGGGTCTCAGTGATGTACAAAGCTGTACCGGCGGGGGTTTCGGCCCCTGGCAGGTTCTACCATGCCGGGGTGGTCTATACAGAGGGATCTTACTAAGAGCGTCTACTTCTGGATGGGCAGCTACGTCCAGGAGGTAACCAGGGACTGGAGGGTCGTACTTGTATGATCTAAAGGTCCCTACAGCGCGGGTAGAGCGGGCTCATCAGTCTTGTGCAGGCAACCGGTCTAGGGGAAGGAAAACCCCGAAGTCAAACCCGAGTGGGTCGGGCTCGTAACAATCTGACACCCGGATGGATTTTATATGTCGAATAATGGAAATATCATCTCGGGACTCGGAACCAAGAACCAGCGTGTAGGCGGGAGTACTGTCTCCCCCGTGGACGCCACCTTGCCGTGGTGGGGGAGCTTGCGTGTCCCTATGATGTACAGAGCTGTGCCAGCGGGGGTTTCGGCTCCTGGCAGGTTCTACCATGCCGGAGTGGTCTGTACAGAGGGGCCAGACTAAGAGCGTCCATAATACTCCTGGATGGGCATCTGCCTCCAGGTTTAACTAGGGTCTGGAGGGTCTCATTCGTGGGGCCCAAAGGACCTTACAGCGCGGGCAGAACGGGCTCATGAGCCGGATGAAGGTAACCTTTCTAGGGGAAGGAAAATCCTGATTGCAAACCTGTATTTGTCAGGACGTATAACCTGACACAATTGCGAGGGGCCAGGGTGCTTTGACACTCTGGTACAGGAATCTCAGGCAAGCCCGGCAGACCTTAGCCTATCACACCGTAACCCTAGGTCATGTCTCTGGGGCCGAGGGTCTTGCCTTAATTGGCCGGACCGCGAGGCGGGTCCTCTATAAAACTTCACGTAATTCTACGGTTGAGACATGCCACGCTTATGGGATGAATGGCAGGTGCGTGACCTGTCGCTAGTGGTTCCTTACCTTGGGCACCTGGCGAACCCAAGAGACAAGCTAGCCTTACCCCGGGTAATGTGGGGGCTCTACCCGGGGTCGACGCCCACTTCCCGCCGAACTCATGGGACGAAAAATGAGATCTCCGAAACTTAAAATACAAAACTTCTCCGAGTCTTCGGACTCAGAGCCCCGAAAAGGTGGATGTAGCAACCCGCCTCAGGGCTCACCACCTGCTTCGGCAGGTGATTTTTCAGAGGAAGAGAGAGGAGGAAACAGGATGGGCAGAGATCTGCCGGCGGGTGCCATCTCTCCTCCCCCCGGGGAGAGAGAGCGAGTGGACCTCGGAGGGCTAGCCTCCGAGGGCATCCGAGAGCCATCAACAGAGGGCAGTCCATCCCCCTCAACGACTACTGGTGATAATAATCGGGACTACCGTCCTCACCGGAGGATTAGTAGGGTGAGCTCTTCGCGGAGGGTCACAAGAGCGGCCACCCAACGTGGGACAGGCATGTCTCTGGGGTCCGGGGTCCCCGTGGGCCAGGGGACGCCGGTACCAGGGGCCAACAAGCCCGGCCCCCTCTGCTCAAAGAGGACGCAGAGGGAGTCTGCCCCCAACAACAACAAGGCTGCAATTGGGGCTAAGCGGGGGGAGGAGGATACAGGGACCGGGAAGAGAGAGGGGTGTCGGTGACAAGGATTGCGGGGCCGTTCGTCGTCACGGACGTCCTCCTCTCTCAGGGATCCAAATTCCAGGTCTGGAGAACAGGGGGAAACGCTGCTGCAGCCACCAGGGGCCGCTAAGGCGGGCAGCTCTGGAATGAGGACCGACAGCAAAACGAGGGGGACGAAGAGGACAAGGGCCTCAACAAGCGGCGGATCCTCGTCGATGGAATTGGTAGAAGGCTCAACCCCGGCCTTGATTCCAGCCGGGAAGAAGAGGGGGACACCTATCACATCTGGCGAGGGGGTAGGGATGAAGGAGTGGAGGGAAAAGGCACAGTAGGAGAAGAGAGAGGAATACTTTGGGAGGCTGGAGAAGGAGGTATGGAGCCTCCTCGAAAGGGGGCTCTTCCACACTCTGACGGATACGCGCCCGGCCGAGGAGGTGTTCAACGATGTCTCCTCTTTGAACCTCCTCAAGGGTGCAAGGTCGTCAGAGCTAGCCGAGGAGGTGAGTCGAGCCCTGGGGGCAGTGAGACTGATGGCGAGACGTTCGAATCCTCTCAAAGGGACGTTCATCAGTCTACTGAACCGGGCTGCTGCCACCTCTCAGGCAGCTCTGGCGACCTTGATCGCTAGAGCAGCAGCGCAGGAGGTAAGGGGAGCGGAGAGGCCAGAAGTGAAGAGGGAAACAGAGGAACTTAGGGAGGAGGTAAGGGGACTGCGGACGGAAAATCTGAAGCTCCAGGAGGAGCTTCAGACGACCAGGGCCCTGGTGACTTCCACCTCCAACCAGCCCCCTCTTCCGGAGCCGTCCAGGAGGAGAAGGACCTACACAGAGGTGACAAGCGGAAAGGCGTCTACCTCAACTGAGGAAGTGGTAAGAGAGGAGAGAAAGAGGAAGAAGAAGAAGAGGAGGAGAGTGGCGAGAATCAACTCCTCCTCTTCCTCCTATGGGGGGAGAAGGTGAGGGAGGAGAGCTCTCCGGGGGCCTACCCTGTCTATGACGACAGACTCCCTGGCGAGACTCCCTCTCCAACATGGAAACCTGAACCTGGGAGGGTGCAGAGGGACCTAGATGCCTCCATGGCGACCATGGCCCGTGCATCCGGCGGCGGGGTGGAGCGGCTGATTCATCAGAAGCCTCACCTCGTCTACGGATGGGACGGGAGCCGGGTCGCAGAGGGGGTGGGAACCTCTGCGTCGGCCCAAGGTAGCAAAGGCAAGGAGAGGGAAGAGCATCGCGGAAGGAAGGAGGGCTCAGGCTCGACAAACCCCGGCGGACCGTACGAGAAAGAAGGAGAAGGCCAAGGAGAAGAAGAGGAGGAACGCGAAGGCGAGGTTCCAAAAGGAGAGGGAGAAGGAACTAGTCCAGGGTGGAAGAGTGGGAATCCCGGCCAAAAAATTTGAAGGGCTGGGACTTGAAGGAGGATTAGGATGGGCGCTCCAGGTTGAGGAAAGAAAGAAGGAAGTATGGTCTCGAGTCCTAGGGAGAAAGGAGAAGAAGGAAAAGGAAGGGGCAAAAAAGATTCCCACTCCTTCCCCTACCAATCAGGTAGGAGCCAAAAAAGGGACGAAGGGGACGAGACCGGATAAGCCGAAGCCGAAAAGCGCGGCAGTCGCCATAACCTGCCCCCCGACCGATATCGGGAATTTATGGTAGAGGCCAGGTGCCGAATTAGACCGACAGACCTGGGTATTCAGGAATCCCTGAGGATAACCCAGGCCCTGAATAAGGACATGTTGGTCGAGGCGCCTGGCCTCACCGCAGGGGCAGCCGCCGACCGGCTTGCGGAAGAGCTCTGCAAGCTTGCGGCAGAGAAAGGCCCCGGTTTCCGCATCCGCAGGCCGGTCAAGATCGCAGCGTTGCGACTGACCGGCCTCGATGCGACGACCGGGGCCGACGAGGTGGCGGCCGCGGTGGCCCTCGCCGGAGGATGCACGCCGGAGGAGGATTCCTGAGGCGAGGTAAGCGTCTCCCGGTGAGGGGCTGGCACGGTAGTGGTGCGGTATCCGCTGGCGGCTGCCGCGAAGGTAGCCGCCGCGGAGCGAGTCCTAATTGGATGGACTCGTGCCGGGGTGGTGGCGCTGCCCGCTCGCGCAAAACTATGCTACTGGTGCTTGGAACCGTGGTATGTGCGCGAGCGGTGCGATAGCGCCGACCGCAGCGGACTGTGTTATCGCTGTGGTAACCCCGGCCACCGCACCAGGGGGTGCCAACGGGTGGCTCGCTGCCCGGTCTGCGCCGAGGCGGGCAGGCCCTTTGATCATAAGATCGGAGGGCCTGCCTGCAAACCTCCCTCCTCCAGGAAGAGGAGGGGGGTTAAGGCGCGTAATGAAAAGGAGAGAGAGCAGGGAAAAGGAAAGGCGGAGGAAGCGCTGCCGACCGTGGTTGAGGGAGCCGAAGAAGGGGAGGCCTGAACCCCTCTGGAGGACCCCGTGGACCGGACCCTGCAGCTGGAGGAGGCCAATCCGGTCCCCTCTGCAACGAGGGACCAGGAGGATGCTCCGGGAGGGAACCACGAGGAGAGGGACTCTTCTCTGGCGTCGTGGGGGCTCCCGGAGTGGACCTCGACACCTGTCCCGATGGAGGCCGAGCCGCTGTCTCAAAGGAATAGGAGAGGGGACGAGCGCAAGGACAAGGACGGGACCAGCAGATATTCCGAGGAGGACCAGATGGCAAAGGTAAGGCGGGTGCAGTCTGCGGAATTCTCCCCCAACCACCCTAGTAGAAGGGGAGACAGCGGGTGATCCACCCCTGTCTCCCCTCGTGGTCGTAGACGACTCCCCCTCATACCCCCCAGAGGAAGGAGTGGTCCAGGTAGGGACAACCGAGAGGCAATGGCCCTCCGCACAAGAGGAGGCACAGGAGGTCATAGCCACCAAGGCCGAAGCCCCCTCTGGGGAGACTGAGGTGGTCCAGCCGCCAGTGGTCTCCCAAGAGGGGGTGAAGGTAGACAGCTCGGAAGAGACATGTAAGGCCTAACCTTCACGCCACTTTGGGTGCTACAGGCTAACCTCGGCCGCGGCGCCCGGGCCCAGGACCTGTGGGTGCACAGGATTCGGGAACTGGGCGCCGGGCTCGGTGGCCATGGCTGACCCTGCAGCGGGTACCCCACCCTGTGTTTTAAGGGAAAAAGGGTCCTCGTACGTGGCGGTCGACTGGGGGCCTATAACTGTGGTGGGGGTATATCTCCCCCATCACAGGAACAAAGCCGGGCTTGGCGAACTGCCCGCATTAAAGGGATCCTAGACAGGATCGGGGATTTGGTGCGCAAGTGCCATCCCCGACCTGTCGTGATTGCCGGTGACTTCAACGCCCACTCGTAGGAGTGGAGTTGTAGTCCCCGGCAACGGGACCCCAGGGGCAAGGTCGTCATCGGCTGGGCGGCGGGATTGGGCCTTCTGTTGTTGAACAGAGGGTCCACCGGCACCTGTATAAGGCCGGGAGGGAGGATCATCGGTCATTGATTTGACTTGGGCCTCCCTCTCAGTTGTAAGGTTGGTCTCCGAATGGAAGGTGAAGGTGGAGGGTGAGACGTTATCTGACAATAGATACATAGTCTGGGCCCTCCACCTCCCCAAACCAAAACAGGTGTCGGCTCGCCGCCCAGGGGAGAGGAACTTTCCTCTCCCCAAAAGATGGGCCCTTAGTCGACTAGATGTGGACAGGTTCAGGTTGCTGTCCTTGTGGCCACCTGGCACATAGAGCCAGGTGAGTGGGATCCCGGCCCCCTGGAGGGGGCCGGGGAGATAACGGGAATAATGGCGTCGGCATGCGATGCCGCGATGCCCTGTTCCCATCCCCATCGGCGCCGGGCAGCGTATTGGTGGTCGGAGGAAATAGCGAGACTTCGCAGTGACTCCGACTGCGCCAGAAAGGCATACACGCGTGCCCGGCGACAAGACGGGGTTGCCACAAGGGTAAAAGAGCTACCTTGCCGCCAGGGTAGTCCTCAAGAAAGCCATCAAAAAGGCCAAGCAGGAAACCTGGGAGCAATTGGTGAGCTCCCTGGATGACGATCCGTTGGGGCGCCCATACAAGAGGACGATGGGGAAGATCCGTCCCTGGGCGCCCCCGCAGACGGAGACGTTAGACCCCCAAGCCCTCGATGGTCTCCTGGACGCCCTTTTTCCGAGGGCGGAAGGGGGCCCCCCGTGATCCCTTCCCCAGAGATGGGGGAGGGAGACTGGGACGAGGGCCTGGAAGTCACTCCAAAGGAGTTCGCCAAGGCCCGGAGAAAGCTCGGTGGCAAGGGAAAAGCCCTTGGCCCCGATGCGATTCCAGGCCACGCCGACGGCTGCCACGTCGTCTGCTACGCAGACGACACGTTAGTGGTGGCCGAAGGGGAGAACTGGGGGGAAGCCCGTTTCCGTGCGGAGATGGCAGTGGCATCGGTGGTGGGAACCATAGGAGACCTGGGTCTCAAGGTGGCGCCCCAGAAGACTCAGGCTGTGTTCTCTCACGTCCGGCGTTGGGGGGCGCCGCCGGAGACCCGGGTCCTAGTCGATGGCGTCCACGTCCGCGTCGGGCCGACGATGAAATATCGGCCTGACGCTGGACAGCCGATGGTCATTTGGGCCTCACTTCAGGCAGCTGGCCCGCAGGGTGCGCAAAGCCGGACTGACTGTAGCCAGGCTGATGCGCGCCTAAGGGGGCCCAGGATGGCAAGCTCGCCGCCTGTATGTCGGTGCGGTGCTCTTGATCGCCCTGTACGGGGCGCCCATCTGGGCGCCCCAGCTGCTGGCCACTGCGGTGGCCAGACGACTCATGAGGCAGGCCCTCAGGTCTCATGATCAGGGCGATTCGAGGGTACCGCACAGTGTCATACATGGCGGCGACCGCCCTGGCCAGCTCCTCCCTGTGCAGCTCCTGGCCGAGGAGAGGCGCGTCCTCTACTGGCGGGTAAAGGAGCTTCGCGAGGGGGGAGAGCTGACGGCCAGGGGCCTGAAGGCCCTAATGACCCAGGCCAGAGACCGGACCTTGGAGCGGTGGGAAGGCGCGCTAGCCGATCCCCGAGTGTCCGGTCTCGCAACAGCCGAGGCTGTCCGCCCCTGTCTGTCCGAAGTGGCAGGCAGGAGGGGGCGTGGAATGTCCTTCCACCTGGTGCAGGTGTTGACCGGGTATGGTTGCTTCGGGAGATACCTGCACCGGATAAGGAAGGTGCCCACCGCTCGGTGCCACCACTGCCTCGAGCAAGAGGACTCCGCGCTGCATACCCTGGCTGCCTGCGCAGCATGGGATGAGCAGCGCCGTGTCCTGCTCAGGGCGGTGGACTGCCGTGACAGGGAGCTCTCGCTCCTGCACCTAGTGTGAGCTATGTGCGGGAGCGAGGGAGCGTGTGACATGACGGCCTACTTATGCAAGGAGGTAATCTCCCAGAAGGACGCCGCCGAATGGAGGCGCCGGCCTGGGAAACGCCGTCGCAGAGGACGGCGGGGCCGGCGCTCCCCGAGGGGGGGATCAATAGCGGGCCCGAGGTGGCATCGGACGAGGAGAGGCCGGTGGCGTACACGGGTCGGCGCCTCCCTCGACCACCTCGGGCCAGGCTCCGCCACTCGGGGGGGAGCGAGGAGGATACTTTCCACTCTCCCGAGTGATCGGGTAGGAGGGAAAAGGGGAGGTGGACAACCCGATTGGGGTCGGGCCCACTTCCCCAGTTCCCCCCCTCCCTGAATCTTTCAGGAAGGGGGGATAAGGAGGAAGGGTGGATGTCCCCTTCCTTCTAGGAGACATCAGAAGGCGAACCGGCGGGGTTACCCGCCGGGGACCGCGCTCCTCCCACTAATTCCCCGAAAGGGGAAGGGGGGTGCGGTTCAAGAAGGGGCTTTTAGTTAAGAGCCCTGGGGCTGGGGGGTTGGGGAGGGAATGCGGGAGCAATTCCCCTAACTCCCCTCCTCACGGTCCGACAGGTAGACATCTCGCAGGGGTTTTAGTCGGTAAGAGTCCGACATAACCCCCGCCCTCCCCAAGGGGCGGGGGTATCCATGATGGATTTCCCCTGCGTGAACAAGAAAAAGGAAAAGAAGGCGGAAGTACTGTCCCAGCTTCCCCCACGTCGTCATCGAACGATGGGCCAACTCTAGAGTGCACCGCGGGCTCCAGGGCAGAAATGGTTACTGCGGAGCGTCTTGGCGAGTACGCGGTCCCGAGCTCCGCCGAGTCGTCAATTGACGGCGGGCCGATCAACCAGGGGGATAACCCTCCGTCTGGAGTAGAAGAGGGGGAAGTTTAATTTTCCCTTCTCCTCTCTCCGATAAGGAGGACAGGAATTGGTCCTCGACTTCGATCGTATGTGGCGTTCGAAGGAACCGCTCCCACCGGGAAGTTGGTCAGGCGAGCCTGCGCGGTGGGAAGAGGCGGCCGCCCAACGAGGGACAAACCCCGGCCAATATCCGCCGGAAGGGCAGTCTCTGCCGGGAGATGTACCAAGTAAGCTCTCGGGAAGAAGAGGGGCGGCCATACAACGCGGGAGAATCTCTGTCGAACGATAGGAAGCACCCCCTCTACTGGGAGTGTGGTGAGATGAGCTCCCAGGTTGAAGAGGAGCGGCCATCCATCGAGGGACTGAGTGAGGCCCATGGGACGGGATCCAAGATCCCCGTTAAGACGCTGGGGATAAATAGGCCAGACCCCCTTTCTAGTAAGAAAGGGGGAGTGCACGTTAAGTGGGGCAACGTGGACGCGAACGCGGTTAAAGAGAGGGCTGCTGGGAAACTAACGATCCTCTCAGATATTGTATTGTGCTATGGATCTAAGTTGAGGGACAAAAGCGGGAAGTTTGTTCGCAGTGATGGTGCCACCCACCAACAGGACCAAAACCACCACCGCTGCCACTAGCAGGGCTAGCACTAGCAGGGACGTAGCCAGCGGCAGCACTGCCCAGGGGACTAAAAGAAAGAGAGAGCTAACGAGCGGGAGCTCGGTGGTGTCAGTGGAGACACAGCAGGGGCCCGCTCCTTTGCCGAAGCTGGTACGGAAGGAAAGAAGGGAAAGGCCGGTGACAACCGGTAAAGGAGTAGGCCTCAGACTGAAGTGGGAAGCGGAGGCCACTAGAAAGAAAGAGGCGGAAGTCTGCCTCGAGAGGGAGATGGAGGACCTCCTCGGCAGGAGTATCCTTCGTACTCTGAATGACACACGCCCTGTCGAGGAGGTCTTCAAGGACCGCTCCTCGAGGGCGTTACTAAGGGAGGCAGGGGCAGCAGAGTTAGCCTCGGAAGTGGGCCGCGCACTGGGCTCGGTTCGACTAGTGGCACGAAGGTCCAAGACCCTCAAAGGGATCTTTGTGTCATTGCTGAACCGCGCGGTGGCCACCTCCGAGGCGGTCGTGTCGACCTTCATTGCGAGGATCGCGGCCAAGGACGGAAAGGAGGACAACATCACTGAAGCCTGGAGGGAGATGAATGAGCTGCGGGAGGATATGAAGATCCTCAGAGTGGAAAACCGCAGGTTGGTGGAAGAAGCTGGGGCTGGAGAAGTACTACTCTCTGGCCCGGCGCCAGTCTAACAGGCCCCGGCAAGGACCTGCGTGGAGGCAGCAGGAGACAGCGGTAACTCGGCAGAGGAGAGGCCTGCATCAGGACCAACAAGGGTGAAAAGAAAAGAGTGGCTGCGAGGAAAGTAGCCAGAGAGGACTCTTCCAGCTCCCAGGAGAACGATATGAGGGGGAAAACCTCCGTCGACGCTCTAGTGTTCGATGACACTATGTCGGCGAATGACCTCCATCCGGCCTTCCGGCCTCCGATTCAGCGGGTCCAGAAGGAATTAGATGACCACCTGGCGGGGCTTAACTTAACCCTGGAAAGGAAGGAGGAGTATGAATACTACTCACAGGGGATCCAGCGTTAAATTGAGCTCAGGTAGATGATAGTAGAGGACAAGGGATCCAGGATCCCAGATCGAATGCAGATGCTACCGTTCCCTGGTTTCTCCCGAGCTCTGACCCACATAACTGGGGAGGTCCCGGCCAACCTGGCAGGGGATGAGAGAGACGGAACCAGGAAGAAGAAAGGACAGCAGATGCTGAAGGGGGAACGCACGGCTGCCCAGAAGATGAGAGGCCAGAGAAGAAGGAAAACGGCGAGGGAGATGCAGGACCAGCAACGGCTGCAGCAGGAGGCTCAAAACGTGGCAGCGGACCGGGAGGGAACCAACGCGGTTCCCTCCCAGACGGGTAGCAAGGCAGCTCCCCCCAAGGTGGCGAAGGCAAAGGGATCAGGACAGGACCGAAAGGCCCAGACGGCGAGCCCAAGCGAAGGCCTCAAGAGAGAAGGAAAGGACCCATCAGCAGGCCCGAAGGGGCCCAGACCGGGCCCAACTCCAGGAGCTTCCAAGGCTACTCCCAGCACTCTACAACCACAAGCGACTCTGGAGGAGTCATGGGCGAGAGTGGTTGGGAAGTAGGAGAGGAAGAAGGTGAAGAAGGAGGAGGAGAGGAAAAGGAGTGGCTCAGCTTCCCCTCAACAACCCTCCAACCTGAGGAAGAGAGGAGCAGCGGTGGTGGCGAGGCCGAAGCCGCCCAAATCGACGGCCATCACCATCACATGCCCTAGTGAGTCTTATAAAGACTTTATAATTGAGGCTAGGCGCTTGATAAAGCCCAAGGACTTGAGAATATTAGGTCCCTTGAAGGTTCGTACCGCTCGCGCCGGGGCTTTGTTGATTGAGGTGCCTGGCTTTAACGTGGGGCTTTAACGCTTCCGCCGATCGGCTAGCGGACGAGCTTCGACAGCTGGCAGCGGAAAATGGCCCCGGTTATCGCGTTCAGAGACCGGAAAAGACCGCGGTGCTGCGACTTACCGGGCTGGACGTGTCGACCGTGGCCGACGAGGTGATGGCCGCTGTGTTCCTCGCTGGGGGGTGCCCTCCTTCGGAATTCTCCGTGGGTGGGTTCAGCCTCTCCCAGCGGGGGGTGGCGACTGTGGTGGTACGGTGTCCGCTGGCGGTGGCCGCTAAGATCGCCGTGGCGGAGCGGGTCCGGATAGGCTGGATCCGAGCCGGGGTGATGGCGCTGCCCGCTAGCGCGATTTTATGTTACAGGTGCTTGGAGCCTGGGCACGTGCGCGAGCGGTGCAAGAGCGCCATCGACCGAGCGATCAATGTTATCAATACGGTAACCCCGGCCTCCGCGCCACATAGTACAGCGCGGCAGCGGCACACTGCACCGTGTGCATAGAGGTTTGCAGGAAAGCTGACCACAAGGTCGGCGGATCTGCCTGCAAACCCCTTTCGGATCGGAGAAGGAGGAGAGGGGCGAAAAGGCCAGCTGGACTAGACACCGAGGGAGAGAAGAGGAGCATTGCTCCTCCTCCCCCTCCAATGAAGGACAAGAGAGACCAGGCCGCTCCTCCGAGGGAGACAGAAGAATGGAACGAGGCCACATCGGCCTCCTTCCGCGTGAGGGATGGGAGACCGACGGAGATGGAGACAGCGGTAGCAACCTCCGCTCCGGACCCAACCCCATAAGAGATAGAGATTCCGGAGGTGATGCCCCATAGGGAAAAAAGGAAGAGGAGAGCCATGGAGGCCACAATTTCCAGGATGTAACCGGAGGAGGAGACGGCAGCAGCAAAAGAGAAGAAGAAAGCAGCGCCATCCCCCCTGACGGAAACGGTGGAAAAGATGAAGAGGGTGGAGGCAATAGCCACATCCCCCAGCCGTAGTCGTGGGGGAGTCGGAGGACGTGTCATCCCCGACTTCTCCAATTGAGGGCCCCTCCTCATACTCGCGAGAGGAGGGGACCGATCAGGTAGGGACCTCCTATGTAGCCTCCGCGAAGGCACCTGAGATAGAAACCACCACGGCCGATGTCCCTCCCGGGGAGATTGAGGCGGCGTCATCGCTGCTTGATGTCTCCCCGGAGGGACCGGAAGTAGAGCGCCCGGAGGAGGTGTAAAGGCCTTGCTTTCACGCTACTCCGGGTCTCTCAGGCCAACCTCGGCCGTGGTCGTCGGGCTCAGGACCTGTAGGTAAACAGACTCGCGGAGCTCGGCGCCGGACTGAGGGTAGTCACAGAGCCGTCGTGGATGCCGATCGGTAATCCCAACTGGTCGGACAGCCGCGACGGCTCGGTGGAAGTGATGGTCAATCCCGCAACGGGCTCCCCCTTGCAAAGTCAGGAAGAGGGAGGCTCGTACGTGGCAGTTGACTATGGGCTCGTCACTGTAGTGAGTCTATCTCCCCCAACGCAGGAATAAGGCCGGCCTCGAAAAACTTGCCCATATAGTGGGGATCCTTGATAGGATCGGGGATGTGGTGCCACAGTGCCACCCCCGACCTGTGGTCGTTGCCAGGAATTTTAACGCCCACTACTGAGTGGGGCTGCAGTCTCCGGCAGGAGGATTCCCGGGGTAAGGCTGTGGTCGACTGGACGGCAGGACTCGGCCTTCAGCTTATGAACAGGGGGTCGACTAGCACCTGCGTTCGGTCGAAGGGGGAGTCGGTCACAGACTTGACATGGGCTTCCCCTTCGGCCTCCCGGAACTTCTGGGAGTGGGTGATGGAGGTGGAGAGCGAAACGCTGTTCGGATCACAGATATATAACGTGGTCTCTCCGCCTCCTCACCTCTCAGCGGGTGCTGGACCGCCGCACGGGGGAGGGGAACTTTCTCCTTCCCAAAAGATGGGTCCTCAGTTGATTAGACGCAGATAGGTTCCAGGCGGCCGTCTTTGTGGCCACATGGCATCTTGATCAGAGGCCAGGTGAGTGGGACCCCAGCCCCTCACTGGGGGGGGGGGCAAGGAGATAGTGGGCATCGTGGTGTCGGCTTGCGACGTCGCGATGCCCCGGTTCCACTCCCGTCGATGCCGGGCCGCGTATTGGTGGAACGAGGTCATTGCCGAACTCCGAAAGGTCTGTATCCAAGCCAGGCGTGAGTATTCCCGGGCCCGGGAGCACGACGAGGATGCCACAAGGGCGAAAAAGGGCTACCTCGGAGCGAGGCAGGCCCTTAAAGCCGCCATAGCAGAGGCTAGGGCGAAAGCCTGGGAGTGACTGGTGAGCTCCCTGGATGACGACCGGTGGGGGCGCCCATATAAACGGACGATGGGGAAGATCCGTCCGTGGGCGCCTCCGCCGACAGAGTCAATGGACCCTCAGGACTTCAGGAGACTCCTTGACACCCTCTTTCCGAGAGTGGAAGGAGGCCCCCCCAGATCCCCGTTCCTGAAATTCAGGATGGGGACTGGAATGAGGATCTGGGAGTCACACTGGAGGAGTTCACCAGGGCCAGGAGGAAGCTTGGGGCCGAGGGAAAAGACTCTGGCGCCGACGGTATTCCTGGCCAAGCCTGGGCTCTCGTCCTCAGCGAAGGGAACCTATCCGCAACCACGCGGGATGTTCTTAACGGGTGCCTGAAGGAGGGGGTTTTTCCCCAGGAGTGGAGGAGGGCAAAACTGGTTCTCCTCTCGAAGGAGAGCAAGACGCCCAGCGGGGCACCGGCCTATAGGCCCATATGCCTGCTGGACGAGGCCGGCAAGATGCTGAAACGCATCATTGCCGACCGCCTCCAGCATCTGTCCTCGGAGGGGCTGGACCTCCACGATAACCAATACGGATTCAGGCCCGGACGCTCGACGCTGGATGCGATCCAGTATGTCTGGGACATGACCCGTACAGTCGTGGAGAAGGGGGGCGGGGTGTTGCTCGCGGTATCATTGGACATAACGAATGCGTTCAACACCCTGCCCTGGCCGGAGATTGGATAGGTCCTCGAGTATCACGGGGTGCCCGTCTATCTCCGGCGCATCCTGTCGGCCTACTTCGGGGGCAGGGACCTCGCCTACTCGGGAAGAGGCGTGGTCCAAGGCCGGCGCACCAAGGAGCATGGTGTTCCGCAGGGGTCGATACTCGGTCCCTTGCTATGAAACATCGCGATCGACTGGGTGTTGCGCTCTCCCCTGCCCCACGACGGCGATACAGCCACGTAGTCTGCTACGCCGACGATACACTGGTATTGGCCGGGGGAGGGGAGGACTGGGAGGAATCCCGCCTCTGCGCGGAATTGGGAGCCAAGGCGAAGGCGCCAAGAGAGAGGGAAAGGGCCCGTCTTCAGGCCTGAAGGGACCCAAACAGGGCTCAACTCCAGCAGCTTCCAAGGCAACTCCCAGTACTCCACAAGCACAAACGACTCCGGTGGAGTCATGGGCGAGAGTGGTTGGGAGAAAGGAAAGGAGGAAGGCGCAGAAGAAGGAGGAGAGGAAAAGGAGTGGCCCGGCTCCCCCTCAACAGCCCTCCAACCCGAGTAAGAGAGGAGCAGCGGTGTCGAGGCCGAGGCCCAAATCGGCGGCCATCACCATCACGTGCCCCAAGGAATCGTACAAAGATTTCATGGTTGAGGCCAGGCGCCGGATTAAGGACGAGGACTTGAGGATATCAGGCGCCTTGAAAGTGCGCACTGCCCGCACCGGGGCCCTAATGATCGAAGTGCATGGCCTCAACGCGGGGGCTTCCGCCGATTGACTGGCGGCGGAGAAGGACCACGGTTATCGCGTCCGGAGACAGGTGAAGGCCGCGATGCTGCGGCTTCCTGGGCTGGACGTTTCGACCGGGACTGACGAGATGATGGCCGCCGTGTCTCTCGCTGGAGGGCACCCGCCCGAGGAGATTTCCGTGGGTGGATTCAGCCTCTCCCAGCGGGGGGTGGCTATTGTGGTGGTGCGGTCCGCTGGCGGTGGCCGCTAAGGTCGCCGCGGCGGAGCAGGTCCGGATAGGCTGGATCCGAAGCGGGGTGGTGGCGCTGCCCGCTCGTGCGATGCTGTGCTACAGGTGTTTGGAGCCTGGGCACGTGCGCGAGCGGTGCAAGAGCGCCATTGACCGCAGTGACCAATGTTATCGCTGCGGTAACTCCGGCCACCGCGCCACGCAGTGCAACGCGGCAGCGGCGCACTGCACCGTGTGCGCAGAGGCAGGCAGGAAAGCCGATCATAAGGTCGGCGGACGTGTCTGCAAACTCCCCTCAGGTCGGAGAAGAAGGAGGGAAGGGGCGAGGAAACCGGCGGGATCCGGCACCGAGGAAGAGAAGAGAAACATCACTCTTCCCCCTCTTACGAAAGACAAAGAAGTGACCAGGCCGGCCCCCCCCCCGCCGAGGAGACAGAGGAAAGGAGGGAAGCCGCACTAGCCTCCCTTCCAGCGAGGGATAGCGGACCAAAGGAGATGGAGGTGGTGGTAGCAATCCCTGCCCCGGACCCCACACAGGAGATGGAGATCCCGAAAGAGGTGCAGCCTCAAAGGGAGAAAAGGAAGAGGGGAGACATGGAGGCCACAATCTCCATGATGGAACCGGAGGAGGAGACGGCAGCAGAGGAGGAGGAGGCAGCGCCATCCCACCAGACGGCAGCGGCGGAAAAGGTGAGAAGGGTGGAGGCTATTGCCGCATTCCCAACAACCGTAGTTGAAGGGAGGTCGGAGGACGCGCCATCCCCGACTTCCCCAATAAAAGGCTTCCCCTCGTATTCCCGAGAGGAGGGGGCCGAACAGGCAGGGACGCTCCATGAAGCCTTCGCGGAGGCACCCGAGTTTCCGCAGGAGGAAACTAGGGAAAAGGTAAAGAGGGTGGAGGAAGACGCCACACCCCTAACTGCCCTAGAATTGGAGGGGGAGTCCAGAGGGAGCGCCACCCCTGGATCCCCAAGTTGGTAACCCCTCCTCATACTCCCCAGAGGTGGGGACTGCGCAGGTAGGGATCCCGTGTGCCTCCGAGGAGACACCTTATACCCCTGAGGAGGTACCTAGATTGGGAGAGGCCATCATAGCCGAAGCCCCCTCGGAAGGGACGGGAACGGAATCGGAGGATATGTTCACCCCAGTAAGCATCCCGTCCCTCGAGGGGGAAGAAGGACGCCCGAAGGAGGCGTGAACGGCTAGCCTTCGACCCTCCGGGTCCTACAGGCTAACCTCGATCGCGGCACCCGTGCTCAGGACCTGTGATCTCACAGGATGACTGAGCTGAGTGCCGGGCTGGGGTTGGCAACGGAGCCGCACTGTATTCAACCAATCAGCTCTTACAGGTTTGGGAGTAGGTGCGGCTCCGTGGCTGTGGTGGCTAGACCTGTTAAAGGGTCCCCCCTGTGAACTCAGGGCAGAGGGGGACTCCTTTGTGGCAGTTGACTGGGGGCCCATCACTGTGGTGGGGGTGTACCTCCCCCTCTACAGAAATAGAGTCGGTCTGGGTAAACTCGCCCATATTAAAGGGATCGTTGACAGGCCCGGGGATGTGGCACGTCGATGCTGCCCCCGGCCCGTCGTGATTGTCGGGGATTTCAACGCCCACTTTACGGATGAAGTTGCGATCTCCGGCAGGAGGATTCCCGGATGCCCTGATCGACTGGGCGGCGGGTATGGACCTCCTGTTGATGAACAGGGGGTTAGCCAGCACATGCGTGTGGCCGAATGGGGAGTCCGTTATTGACTTGACGTGGGCCTCCCCTTCGGCCGCCCGGATGTTCCGGGAGTGGTCGATGGAGACCGAGAGTGAAACACTTTCCGATCACCGGGATATAGTGTGGTCTCTCGGCCTCCCCGACCCTCCGCGGATGCTGGACCACCAGGGGAGGGGAAATTTTCCCTCCTCAGAAGATGGGCTACTAGTCAACTGGATGTGGACAAGTTCCAGGCGACCACCCTCGTGGTCATCTGGCACCTTGATGTGCCAGGTGCATGGGACTTTGGCCCCCAGGAGGGGGCTAGGGAACTGGTGTGCATGGTAGTGTCAATATGTGACGCTGCTATGCCCCGTTCCCACCCCCGCCAGCGCCGGGCATACTGGTGGACGGCGGAACTCTCTGATCTCAGGGAAGCTGCTGTCTAGGCCAGAAGGGATTACGTCCTGGCCGGCGACGAGGCGGGGAAGCCGCCTGAGGGAAAAAGAGGGCTACCTCGAATCAAGGAGAGCTCTCAAGGTCGCCATAGCTGAGGTGAAAAAGGGAGCCTGGGAGAAGATGGTGAACTTCCTGGACGAGAATCCGTGAGGGCGTCCCTACAAACGGGTGATCGGAAAGATCCGCCTGTGTGCGCCCCCGCAAACGGAGGCTTTGTACCCCCAGGCCCTCGAGGGACTCCTGGACACCATCTTCCTGAGGGTGGAAGGGGCCCCATCCATATCTCAGCTCCCGAACAGCAAGAGGGGGACAGGGACGAGGGTTTGGAGGTCTCTCCAGAGGAGTTCGCCATAGTCAGAAAGAGACTCGGGACCAAAGGCAAAGTGCCAGGCCCCGATGACATTCCTGGCCGTTCCTGGGCTCTCGCCCTCGGCAAAAGGCACCTGGTCCGACGCCTTCGTTTGCCTTTTTTATTCCCGCCTGACATTGGCAAACTGTCAAGCCTCTCTACATCTCGGAGATAAAGAATTCACACTTTCCCAGCGAAAGATATTCAGTGTCGTATTCGGCTGGCTGGCTGGCAGGCTGGCTGTTTGAAAACGACGAGTGTTTCGAGTCGAAAGGCGACACACGGCGAACATAGGCACAAGCTGTCCACAGCTATGCGGGACACCATGAGTAAGTGCCTCAGGAAGGGGCTCTTCCTCCCAGAGTGGAGGAGGGCCAGGTTGGTCCTCCTCCCCAAGGATAGCAAGGTGTCCGTTCGCGCGCCGACCTTCAGGCCGATATGCCTGCTGGACGAGGCGGGCAAAATGCTCGAACGCATAATTGCCGACCGCCTCGTCCAGCATCTGTCCCTGAGGGGGCCGAACCTCCACGACCACCAATACGGGTTCAGGCCCGGAAGGTCTACGTTGGACGCGATCCAGCGACTCCGGGATCTGACCCTGGTGGTCGTGGAGAGGGAGGGCGGGGTGTTGTTGGCGGTGTCATTGTACATCACTAATGCCTTCAACACCCTGCCTTGGCTGGAGATTGGGCGGGTCCTCGAATACCAAGGGGTGCCCGTCTATCTCCGGCGCATGCTGTCGGCCTATTTCAGGGACAGGGACTTCGCCTACTCGGGGAGAGGCTGGGTCCAAGGTCGGCGTGCTATGGAACATGGTGTCCCGCAGGGGTCGGTCCTCGGCCCCCTGCTATGGGACATCGCGTTTGACCGGGTACTGCGCACTCCCCTTCCCCCAGGCTGTCACGTCATCTGCTATGCGGATGACACATTAGTGGCAGCCGGAGGAAGGAACTGGGGGGAAGCCTGTCTCCAAGCGGAGGCGGCACTTAATTCCGTAGTGGACACAATCGCTGACCTGGGGCGCAAGGTGGAACCCCAGAAAACGGAGGCCGTTTACTTTCATAATGACCGCCGTAGGGCGCCGCCGGGGTGGCTCCTTCACTCCCGTGAAGGACATCCGTGGAGCCTTAGTGAAGGGAGCTCCGGGGAGGGAAGACAGGCCCCCACTAGGGGGTCGGTTCAGTAGGTTGCCCCTCAGTTTCTCACCGAGGGGGGGGTTTGAGGGATTCGCTTCGGGGATTCCCACATACCTTTCTTCTCCATGGATATCGCCTTGCCGTGGCGGAGGAGCCCGGTTGTTCCAATGACCTCTGAGGCAGTACCGTGGCCTGTTTGCTGCGGGAGGTCCGGAGCGAGGTACAGTTGCTAAGACACAACTGGGGAGTCAAGGGACCAAGGGGGATAGGGAAGGAGAACCTAGTATAAACCCGGGCTAGTGGACCTGTTAACCTTTGGGCGACCTACTGGAGAGAAAACTCCGATACCAAACCGCGCATTCGGGCTCGTGAGCCTGGCGGTCTAAGCACCCGATAATGAGGCAGCCGACCATCGTATGAAGTCCTCACAGTCGAACTCGTGTGGTCTAATTCCTTCACACGAGAGCGACTAACGAGGCAACACCCGGTGGAGTGCGCCTCGGCCTTTGGGGGTTCCTGGCCTCATCCCTGACGAGTGGATTACTTCCTTCCAGGGTGTTGGTGTGACATGGCAGCCGCGGGGGCGCCCGTCACTAGTACGCGAGACCTCGGTTACGACGCAGTGGGTAGAGATCAAACCCGGTCAATGGGGAGTTCGAGCTGACTCCCCGAAAAATCATAATAATTTGAGTGAAACCAATTTGTGTTAAGAGCGCGCAGGTGAGACGGTCTCGTGTTCCGCAATTTTGTGCCCCCGGAACTCCCGAGCCGACCAGCAGGACCGGAGGAGCAGGAGAGATTCAAAGAACGTCGCTCATCGCCAGGCACGGGGAGATCAGGCGATTGCTCTCTATTCTCGGTTCTTATTAGAAAATATATGTCGTCCCGAAAGAGATATCGGCTGTCGTGTTTGTTGGTAGGCCACGCTGAAGGAGACGAAGGTAGCGAGGGAGGATACCGTCGAGTACGACCACGGCGCGTGGCCCGCTCGCCGAAAACCAGCGGCGAGACGGACCCGAAGACAATGATCGCGGAACAACGAGAGAGAGAGAGAGAGAGAGCAGCTGTTCCGTGGATGGCGCCTCAGAAGACGGAGGCCATGTATTTTCATGGCCCTC
The DNA here is from genome assembly GCF_003227715.2 of Harpegnathos saltator. Classification (NCBI taxonomy): domain Eukaryota; kingdom Metazoa; phylum Arthropoda; class Insecta; order Hymenoptera; family Formicidae; genus Harpegnathos; species Harpegnathos saltator. Next base: position 517,254 of record NW_020229885.1, read on the forward strand.
GTCGAGGCACGCTCGCTCCCGCACTTGCTCAAAGCAATGTGCGGGAGCGAGGAGGTATGGGGAGCGGCGGCCTCCTTTTGCCGGGACGTAATATCTCGCAAGGAGGCCGCCGAGTAGGAGCGTCGCCCACTCCGTCGCAATCCGCGACGAAAAAGGCGGCGCTCCCCAGGGGAGGAAAACGGGCCCGAGGTGGTGCCGGCCGAGGAGGAGAGGCCGTCCGCTCGCCGGAGGCCGCCTCCTCGGCCGCCTCGCGCTCGACTTCGATGCAGCGGTGGGGGGTGGGTGAGAGGGGATAAACCCTCTCACCCACCAGTGGCGTCGGTAATGGTAGGGTGAAGAGGAGTGAGGCCTGGTTGGGGCTGGGCCTCACTCCTCTGCTTCCCCCCCTACATATCAGTAGGGTAGGGGGAGGAAAGGGAGCGAGGAGGGAGGACTGGTGTCCCCTCTCTCCAAAACTAATCCACCATGAAATGAGGGATCCACCATGAAAGAAGGAAGGCGTACTAGATGGCGACGGGACGCCGTGCGTTCGGGACCTGCATCTCATGTTTCGTTCCGAAGAGAGAAAAATATCGAGAGCGCGCTAGACCGGGAATCGAATCCGGGTCTTTCGCTTGCCGGGCGACTGCTCTAGACCACTGAGCTATCTGACGCTCCACGCTCACGACACTCTTCTCTCCCTAGATAACGTTGAGAGATGTCGTTCGGAAGTGACATCTCTAGTGCTATCCCGAGCGCACGGCGACTACAGAGAGAGGCTTTGTTTACTTGTACCTAGTGGTACAAGCTGGTGTCTCTCAAAGTCAAAAGTTGCTATCCTTTAAGACCTGCTGTCCATGTATGCTGGCCTCCACCGTTGCCCCTCCTTATCCGGTGCAAATAATAGAAATAAGCCCCGGGGTCGACGCCGTATTTTGGCTGCCCCCAGGCGCTTGGACACCATTTTTTTTTTTCAACACGCGGAAGACTAACCCGGTTGGGTAACCGGTCGAGTCACCGCGCCCATTACTCCCAATGGGAGGGGCGCGGTACATGAGCGTGGTGCTCCGTGAAAGCCCTGGGACCGGGGTGTCGGGGAGGTAATACAGGCTCTTAAAAGGGCAAGGCAGAAGATCCCTCTTGGAGAGCTTAGGATCTCAAGCGTGGACGTAGGGAGGATCGCGGATGGCGCGCTGCTCGTCCGCGTGTGGGACCCAAGCCCCAAGGGGGAGAAAGCGGATAGGGTAGCTGCGAGCCTCTCTGCCAGGGGCGGCGTTGAGTCGCCTCGAGTTGGAGGAGGAGATCCGGCTTGTCGGGTTTGACGAGTCGGTCTCCCCCGAAGAGATGAGGGCGGCCCTCGCGGCCTGCGCAGGGTGCGCAGCGAGGGCCGTTCAGCTGCGGCCCTATGATAGGGGGCAAGAGGAGGCAGCTTGGGCGCCACTCCCCTTGGCAGCCGCGGTGACGGCTACCAAAGAGGGAAGTTTCTCACTGGAGTGGTGGGCTGTTCGTGTGAAAATGCTGACGGCCCGGCAACTGCAGTGTTTTAAGTGTTGGGACCTCGGCTACACCCGCGTAGGCTGCTCCTCGTCAGTTGACAGGAACGGCCTGTGGTACTGTGCTTCCAGTGTGCCACGAGGAGAGGCGCGCCGCCGACCATCGCATGGCCAGTTCGGCCTGTAGTATGGCGGCGCGCCAGACTTGAGGAGGCGGGCGCCGGCGCAGAGTGCATCGGCGTAAGAGCCGTCCTCTTAACTTAAGGGCGAAAACCGCCGGGGTGGCAGCGGGCGCGGTCGTGCGCCCCATAGAGGGATTGCCGGCATTTGGTGGGGGGAGCCTTCGGCCCCCCTTGCCGCCAGTCGTGCGGGCGACCAAGCCCCCCGCGAGTTACGCGGGGGACCGGGAGGAACAGGTTAGCCCGGTTGGAGCCGGGTCTTGTTCCCCTAAACCTCATTTCTAACATCGAGATGAGGGTGAGGGAGGGTGGCGGATGCCCCCCTCCCTCGTGCCAGTCGGTCCTGTTTTGGACCGGCCGGCAGTAAGTAACGACCGGGCTGGTCCCGGCTGGGCGCCACGCCATGTGCTGCACGACGCGACGCCAAGCAGAGGGCCCTTACGGGCCATGGGGTCAGGATGGTCGGAGACCTGGTACTAACATGGTTCGTCCGGACGTCCCGAGTGACCCCGAGGAAGGCATCTCGGAGAGATTTTAGCCTGTAAGAGTCCGGCATAACCCTCACCCTCCAAGGGGTGATGGTATCCATGAGGATTTCCCCATCGTGAACAAAAAAGAAAAAAAGGTTCCATTCTGATGGCAACAGATCGAAATTACAATACATATAATAAAAAAAGAAAGAAACGACTTACTGATTTAGAGACAGTACCGCTTCAAAAAGAAAGATGATAAATCGGGAAGAACTTGAGTAGTTGATGAAAGGCAAGTTGTCTCAAACTGGTTGGAAACCTCCCAATAGAAAATTTACAGGAAATCCGACAGGAAAATACTAGTCAAGAAATCTTAGCTGCTTCGGGCAGAAAAAATGCGGCAACTATTCGGATAAAAAAAAAAGAATTGTAACACATCGATCAATGAGTCCCGGGACTAACTACTAAAACAACATTTGTTTACCAAAATTCTTCTTTATTCATCAACATAGTCTCCTTCAAGAACGATGCATTCATTCCAACGCTTTCCTAACTTTTCTATGCCAGCCGTGTAGAACGATTTATCTTTGGTTTCAAAATAGGCGTTAGTTTCAGCAATCACTTCTTCGTTGGAGCCAAATCTCTTTCCCTGGAGCATCTTTTTGAGGTCTGCGAACAGCCAATAACCGCTGGGGGCCAAATCTGGAGAATACGGTGGGTGCGGAAGCAATTCGAAGTTCAACTCATGCAATTTGGCCATCGTTACCATCGATTTGTGACACGGTGCATTGTCATGATGAAAAAGAACTTTTTCTTCTTCATATGAGGCCGTTTTCTTGCAATTTCTGCCTTTAAATGCTCCAATAACGTTGCGTAATATTCGCTATTGATGGTTTTTCCATTTTCAAGATAATCGATGAATATTATACCATGCGTATCTCAAAATACGGAGGCCATAACCTTCTCGGCCGACTGTTGAGTTTTTGAGTTTTCGCTTCGGACGACTTTCACCGGCTGCTCTCAGCTGACTGCCGATTTGATTCCGGAGTATAGTGGTGGATCCAAGTTTCATCCATTGTCACATACCGACGCAAAAACTCCTGTTTATTTCGCGTAAACAGTGCCAAACTGCACTTTGAATCATCGATGCGTTGTTGTTTCTGTTCCATTCTGAGCAAACGCGGCACCCATTTCGAAAAAAGCTTTTTCATGACCAAATGTTCATGCAAAATAGTGTAAATTCTACCAAATTATATCTTCAGGATGTCAGCTATCTCACGCAACTTTACTTTGCGATTTTCCATCATGATTTTGAGGGTTTTTTTATGTTTTCTGGTGTAACAGCCTCATTTGGACGACCAGAGCGTTCGGCATCATTTGTGTCTGTACGACCGCGTTTGAAATCAGCATACCACCAACAAATAGTTGTTTTCGACGGAGCAGAGCCCGGATAACATTTTTCAAGCCATCGCTGAATTTGAACGGTATTTTTTCCCATTAAAAAGCAATGTTTTATTAACACACGAAATTCGGTTTTTTTCATTGTTTTGAAAATAGCAAAAGTAGCGTCACTAAAACCATTGTAACTCAATGACACAATGTCGGAATGTCATGAAAGTTTGACACATAACTTTTATAGGTTGGTACTAACTGAGAATGGTATGGATTTGTTATTAGAGGCGCCATCTGTTGGTTAGTCCCGGGACTTATTGATCGATGTGTTAGCACTCCCGGACCGAAAAAATTGTGATAGTTTAAACAATCAGTATAACAACCGTAAAAATTATTGCTATTTCGATTGCAACAAGAAAATCCAACTGCAACTACGATTGCGACGAAAAAAGCCCATCTTGGAAGGAAAACTCGATTACCCGGTTTGTACTTAGGTTGCCCAGCAACAAATTGGCACAGTTGGGTTGGGATTAGGGAAGGTGTTTGTGAGGTTATCGCGGATTAAGCGTTGAGTGAAAAAATAAAATCTGAGTCAATTCGGGGACTTTGTCTTTGTTAAGCAATTCTCGGAGTATTGAAACTTGCGGAAATTCGGGAGCTATCATGCCCTGATAATATGTTTTGGTGCAGGTATTTTCCTGACTCGGATCGAAGTTCACCGTATACCTTTAATCATACTATTGTGATGAGGTTTTTAATCGTGTGGGATTAACTCGGATTGAAGTTCATCGAATACTATTGTGATTAGGTTTTTAATCGCGCGGGATTAATTCAGATTGAAGTTCATCGAATACTATTGTGATTAGATTTTTAGTTGCACGGGATTACAGTATCAGTATTTTCCTAACTCGGATCGAAGTTCATCGAATACCTTTAATTATATTATTATAATTAGATTTTTAATCGCACGGAATATTCCGGACATAATAGTATTAACTCCCAGATAAAAATAGTTAATTCTTTCTCTTGCCATACATTTATTCTTAAAAACATTTTATTGCGTTTACTTATTTACTATTAGCAATAATAAATTTAAAGAATTTATAAGTAATCATTTATAAGTAATTATTTTACATTAGTTAGGGTCTTAAAGAGCTAGAAAATATAATTACTAAGAAATTGATAACTAAACTGCTTATAAAATATAAAAAACTAACGAAATATAGTTGGGTCTCTGGGTGTCCGCCTGCGCCACAAAGAATTAAGTGAATCGGCATCCGAACTGTAAATGGATAAAACTGTAATAAGATTATGTTATGTTATATACAGGATTTATAAAAAGTACCGGGACGGTGAAATATCACAAAAACTGAGCATTTTAGAAAGAAATATTTCAAATGAAAATTGTAGGGTTTCAAAAGATCTATTTATTGACATGATGAGTTTGGGTGACATCGCCAAAGTCAAGATAAGGCCATTTTGAATTTTTTAAATAGGACCTCCTATTTTTTATTATATATTCTTGTAGTTCTTCTTCAAACCTTTTCAAAGCACTATAATTTTTTCTACTTTGAATAAGCCGTTTCGAAGTTATCGAGCTTTTTATGATAAGACGTCCAGTCAACCAAAGTAAGATCAAAAAAGTATCTAGCCAGCTAAGGCAAGATCAAAGAAGTATCCAGCCAGCCAAGGCAAAATGAAAGAAGTATCCAACCAGCTAAGGCAAGATGATCAAGGAAAACTGAAAGCGCGATTAATGTATCAAATGCTCAAATTGTTCATTATTTATTGTTTGACAATGCGCTAATCGATGATAAATACCTGAAACAGCATCTTCTATATATTCATTAGATATAAGTGCCGCTTCATCAAGAATCCGATCTTGTAGATCATTTAGATTCTGAGGTTTAATTTTGTATTTTAGATCTTGATCTTTTAATTCAAGTATACAAAACGCCAGAGAAAGTAGTCGAGAGATGTCAAATCTAGTGACCGAGTTGGCCATTCGATCGTGCCTCTCTTTCTTATTCACCGTTCAGGAAAAATTGTGTCTAAATAAATACGAACGTTTCATCCATAATGCGGTGGTGCACCACCCACATAGCACCGCAATATTGCAGGAATATTACAGAAATGTTGCAGGAATATTACTAAAATATTGCATAAATATGACAACAATATTGCAGAAATATTTAATGTCCTAGGCAAAAGTCTCGCAGAAATATTGCGGGAATATTGTTATGATGTTGTAGGAATATTGTCACAATATCACAGGACTATTGCCACAATGTTGTTGAAATATCGCCACAATCTTGCAGGAATACCTATGAAATATAGCCACAATACTGCAGAAAATTGCAAAATATTGCCGAAATATTACTGCAATCGTGCAGGAATGTTGCTACAATATTTCTTAAATGTTGCTGCAATATTGCAGGAATATTACTGAAATATTGCATAAATATCACAGCAATATTGCAAAAATACTTAATGTCCTAGGCATAAATCTCGCAAAAATATCTCAAGCGTGGTCTACAATGGCAGTAAGCAGTAAGAAGTAAGCGTAAGCGGTAAGAAATAAACCAATCACAGTCGATTATGACAAAAATAATCAACTATGGTTGGTCCATTTCTTACTGTTCACGCTTTCTTCTTATTACGGCTTACGGCCAATGTAGACCACGCTTTAGAAACACTGCGTTAAATAAAAAAATGTTTCAGACAAAAGTTGTTTGACTTGAAGGGGGACATAAGACAGCGATAGCATTTTGTTAATAGATGGTACCACTTTCAAGATATTCACTGACCATCAATTTTTATAAATGAAAATCCCAACTTTTTATTATATCTTCTTTTTCTACCAATTAATTTGAACAACTTTTGTCTGAAACATTTTTTATTTGCTTAATATTTTTTGAGATATTTAAGAAAAACTTGGTAACTTTCCCAACATTTATCTTATGATATCTCGCTAATTATTCGTAGACAAAAAAAATAGTATTAGACTTTTTTATTTTATTTAATATCAAGAATATATTAATAGTGCCCTAACCTTTGTTAATTTAATAATTTTGAAATTTCCAAAGGTCGATAAGTTAACAAAAGTTAGGGCACTATTATAATAATATATTCTTGATAGTAAGTAAAGTAAAAAAGTCTAATACTATTTTTTCTTTCGACGGATAGTTAGCGAGATATCGTAAGTTAAATGTTGAAAAAGTTACCAAGTTTTCCTTAAATATTTCAAAAAATATTAACCAAATAAAAAATGTTTCAGACAAAAATTGTTCAAATTAATTGATAGAAAAAGAAAATATAACAAAAAATTCGGATTTCCATTTATGAAAATTGATTGTCAATGAATATCTCAAAAATGGCGCCATTTATAAACAAAATGCTATCGCTTTCTTGTCCTCCTTCAAGCCAAACAACTTTTGTCTGAAACCTTTTTTGATTTAACGCAGTGTTTCTGAGATATTTGTGATGTGACATTAAAATGGGACACCCTATATATAAATTGTTTCACACTGCAGTATTACGGCGATAATCAGAAATATTACGTGGCGGTCTGTCATGCTGGAATATAGCGGCAATATTCCTGTGATATTGCAATGAGATTTATCATCGCGCAATAATGTTGTAATATTGCCACTATGTTGCCATACGATAGTCACATTGTAACATTGCAGTAATATTCCAGTGATATTGTAATATTTCAGTGATATTGTCTGATATATCATCTGTTAAGTCAAAACGCAAATATTTTCGGTAATCATAGCTTCAGAATCATAAATTTTATAAGATTTGTAAGATGCTATAAACCATAATTGCTAAAAAGTTTTTATTAAAATCAGTCATCTTATCATTATCATCTTATCATTATCATTTTTATAATAAAAATACAGATGTAATATTAACATATATATATATGAGACAATTTTCAATAATAGAAATATAAATATAATGATAGCATAAAGAATAATGTTTATAGAAGTTCTCAATAAGAACTTTTCGCAAATCGAAAAAATATTATGTCTTATTCAGTAAAGGATTCTGAAACTGAGTACAGCAACCGTCAATAGCGTGACTATAAACTTTGAGCTAACAGATATTAAAGAAATCGCTAATAATTCTTTTCGGGAATAATTTTTTTAAGAGTTTTCGGGTAAGCTTTTTACAATTTGACCATTTAGATCTAAACAAAACGGCGTATTTTCTTCAGTCTGTCTTTTATGAAAATCATTGATTTCTTAAAAAAAATTGTTATTTTATACCGGAAACTACAAAGATCGCGTTATTAACATTTGTACCTTAAAAATATATGTGTAGTTTTTTTTCTAAATTTTTTTCAATATGGCGGACTCAACATTGCAGCCGAAATCACGAATTTCATCTTATATCGATTTTTCTAACGTTTTTTCACTTTATAATGCTGATTTATTCAATCTGTCTGATATATCACTCCGCAACATTGTTATAATATTCCTGCGATATTGTAGATTGATATATCACATTGAAGTATTACTGCGATACTCAGAAATATTACGTAGTGGTCTATCATGCTGGAATATAACGGCAATATTCCTATGATATTGCAATGAGATTTATCATCGCGCAATATTGTTGTAATATTGTCACTATGTTGCCATACGATAGTCACATTGTAAAATTGCAGTAATATTCCAGTGATATTGTAATCTGATATATCACTCCGCAACATTGTTATAATATTCCTGCGATATTGTAGATTGATATATCACATTGAAGTATAACTGCGATATTCAGAAATATTACGTAGCGGTCTATCATGCTGGAATATAGCGGCAATATTCCTGTGATATTGCAATGAGATTTATCATCTCGCAATATTGTTGTAATATTGTCACTATGTTGCCATACGATAATCACATTGTAACATTGCAGTAATATTCCAGTGATATTGTAATCTGATATATCACTCTGTAATATTGTGATAATATTGCTGGAATATTATATAATAATCTTGTGATTTTGTAATATTGCTACGATATTATAATATTGCTTCAATATTGCTGCAATATTGCAGTGCTGTGTAGGCATTCTGTTGAAACCACATCTGTTGAAAGTTTTCACCAATGAACGCGTTGATTGCAGGGATGATTTGATTTCTCAACATGTTTTCAGATGAATGAGCTGTCAAGTTGCCTTTAATAAAGAATAGTCCTATCAATCTGTTATTTAATATTCCTGCCAAACGTTCAATTTCTGTGGATATTGCATATTGTGTTCCCACATCCAATGAGGTTTCGTACCTAACCATAATCTGCAATTATGTCTATTAACAATACCGTTTAATTGAAACGTTGTTTCATCTGAGAAAATTGTTAGATAAAAAGTCAGGTTTTGCATCTATTTTCGCTATCATAGTCTCACAGAACTGAATACGTCGATCAAAATCGTCTTCGTTTAGTTCATAAACAAGTCGTATTTTGTAAGGCCGAAATTTATTCCTTTTTAATATCTTATGCACAGACATAGGGTTTATTTCATGTTCTTGTGCATTTCTGCGGACAGAAGTTTGTGGATTCTCTACGAATGATTGTAAAACATCCAGTGCCTTTTCTTCATTTGTTGCTGCAGCAGGCCTTCCTGTCTTTTTAAATGATTTTTGCGCTTCTGTTTCTTCAAACTGCCTTACAGTTCTTTCAACAATTGATTTCAAAATAAGAGTATTCTTGAAAAGCTACATTGAAAAAATCCTTTACATCTTGATACGATCTTAATCTATCACCCCAGCCCCTCATCATTAAGACAGATATTCTATCGCGTACAGATATTCTATTCAGTAAGGTGTTATATCTTAATTAATAAAAATTATCGAGATGGAAATTCTAAAACAAATGAGTAACTATCAGCAATACTTTAAAATGAACTAAATGGAAAAAAATGTATAGAAATAAGCAAAAAAAAATAGAGGAGATCCTTACAAAAGCGTTTGAGAATAATGTTAATCTCAAAAAGAAAAAGTAAAGTCTAATGAATAAGCTAGGAAACAGAAAAATTTATCCAATAAACAGAAATTTGTATTAATTAGATAACAAAATCGATAATTCAATTAAAGAAAGAAAAATCAGTAAGTAATATCATTTATCTTTTCCGTACAACGCGTATCATACAAGTAATGTATCCTACTTCAAGCAATTCTACGTTCATTGCAATTACTTTTAAATTATTCGTAGGTGAATTTTACTGCTGTTATAAATTTAGCACATTAGTATTACTTTTTAATATTACATGTATCTGAAATACAAGTCACGAAATTGCTTCAGCCGTTGGCTGCATATTTTATCATGGAAAGCTCGATAATTTCGAAACGGCTTACTCAAAAATTATAGTGCTTTGAAAAGGTCTGAAGAAGGGCTACAAGAATATTGTTGCGCCCTTGCGCAAGAAAAATAACACGGAATTAACAAAACGAAAGAAACTTTATTTTAATACGTCCGATCGTCGTGACAAGACCAGGGCGACTCTCTTTCATCTCTTCTTCTTTCCTTTATTTACAACAACAGCTGTCAAACAATCTCTACTCGATTTCTTTGCAGTCCACTCCCAGGAGCGTGGGGATAACATGTCCCCCAAAGACACGGGCGCAGCACTGCCCCCCCCCCCTCTTCCAAGATTGTCGTCCCGACAATTTCATGGAAAAGTTGCTCTCAATGCTCTTCTACGAGTCTGTCTCCAAAAATTTCACACCATCTTTGCTACTCCAAGGCACTTTTGGCGATTTCTTGTCACAACCTGGACTGCTGCCTCAGGTTTTCTTGACTACGTCATTTCTTGTCCCAACAGCTACCAGGCCGAAAAATTGTCGACGTGACTTTTGAAGTTTCAGCTCACCGTTCTTCAGCTCCTTCTTCGGAAAAAGGGGGGGTGTAACCTGTGGACCCATCGTTCTTTAAAAGAACACCCCTTACCCCCACCTTGGCATTCGCCCTCTGGCTGACGGGAAAACCACGGTCAAAAACCGTGAGTAAGGTGGCCTTCTTAGATTTTTCAATGTCATCCAAGCTTCATCAATTTCACAACCAGCTTTATTCTTTCCTGAAATTCACACAAGAAAAAGAGAGTATCTGTTTTTTTTACAATTTTAACTAAAATCTACAGCAATAAAAATAACTTTTAATATCTTTTTCTAAACTGATAAATAGCTAACCTATCTGCATGAACAATTTTTTTTTATGCTCAGAAGATTGTTGAATACAGTAAACAACGTCACTTAAAAGCCCTTCCTACAATGCGACGCGGATTAAACAACCAAACTTTAATTCTAACTTCGATTTTAACTCATTATAATCTAAACTTTGTTCTATCCCATCTAAAACTGAACGCACCTTCCCTCTCAAATTTGTTGCAAAAACTAAAGCCTTTTCCCTCTCACTCCATACATTAGCTAGCGCAACTAATTCAAACTGAGAGACATATTCGTAAAAAGACTCAGTACCGTCGTAAATATCGGGTTTTAAATTAAGAAATTTTTGACACTGGCCTTGACAGTTTTCCCCCTGTCCTTGCTGCTCCATCCTCCGATTTTGTCGCAACTCCTGAAGCTAAAGTCGCTCTCGTTCCCGCTCCTCGCGTAGTTGACGCAACTCTCGCATCGCTGCTTTCAACGTCGGAGCCTCTGTCTCTGCTTCCTGTCCGGCCGCAACCGCCTAACGGGCTTCTGCTGTTTGACTCCGCGTTGCCATCGGAGAATGTAACATTTCTCACAACACTTCTTTTCACTCGGACAAAAAAAAATCGCGTCAATGCTCCCGCACGACGTCGATCTAATCCCGGACGAGCCCCCAAAATGTTGCGCCCTTGCGCAAGAAAAATAACACGGAATTAACAAAACGAAAGAAGCTTTATTTTAATATGTCCGATCATCGTGACAAGACCAGGGCGACTCTCTTTCATCTCTTCTTCTTTCCTTTATTTATTAAACAACCTCCTTGACAACAACAGCTGTCAAACAATCTCTACTCGATTTCTTTGCAGTCCACTCCCAGGAGCGTGGGGATAACATGTCTCCCAAAGACACGGGCGCAGCAATATGTAATAAAGAATAGGGGGTCCTATTTAAAAAATTCAAGAGGATCTTGTTCTGACCTTGGTGAAGCCACCCAAGGTCAAACTCATAATGTTAGTAAATAGATCTTTTGAAACCCTACCATTTTTATTTGAAACATTTTTTTCTCAAATGCTTAGTTTTTATGATATTTCATCGTACTTTTTATACACTCTGTATAGTATAACAGAAATCACACTCTCGTATTTTTATGCTCATAAAGCTAACTTTCCCTTTTTATTCTTAACTCTTTCTTTCTTTTCCTTCCTTTCCCCCTCCCTTTCCTTCCTGTTTTTCCCTCATTAGAACTTAATTTTATATTACCCTGATAGCAGAACAGAGAAAATCCTACTAAATGGTGGATTTTACAAAATTGCATATGCAAAAATGAATGTCATTAATCTATCTCTTTTATTATTCTTGTAACGAGGCACACCCGCGCCTCGTTACTACCGACCCGACCGACCATCCGTCGGGTCGATGAACGGCGCTTAGCGCCACCATAAACTAACAAATATCGCACACCGCCATTATCACGCGCCGTCGACATCGCGCGCCGCTGCGATCACGCGCCGCCGCTAGCGAGCGCGGCCGCTATCACGCGCCGTCGCCGTGCCGCGCGTCGATTGGCGCGCCGCTCGATCGCCGGCGTATCAGGGTGCGGTCCGAAATGTACTCACAGCGCTATTTGCGCGTTCTCGTCTGTTCCGAATTGGTTTAATTGTGCTCGCTAAAGCAAGGTGACGTCATAATTTTCGTGTTCACGGTGCCTATACTCCAGAAGTAAGGCACTGTGAGCACTGACGTTGTAAGCGCGAGAAAACCAGCATATTTGACATATGAAGTCGATATCGGTTCTATGAGTGCATTCAGAGAGCGCACTAGCAAAAGCGGATATCCAAAGGAAGTACATGGTACCTATTATGGAACTCGTCGAAATCGATTCCGATCGTAATAATTCCGTTTCCCCTAGAAGAGACAATAGAAATCTAGGAAATAACGGAATAAATTCGGTCAGAATCGATTCCGACGAGTTTCATAATAAGTATCCATGTCAGACCTCATCCAAAGCGAATATACAAAAATGAGTAGATGAAGATTTGGAAAGGACTGGGGGAAGAGGATGTGGCTGTTTGATAAACTGGTGTGGCCGGTGGTAAGTTATGGGGTGGAGATTTGGGGATGGAGAGAGAGAAGAAAAATAGAGGAATTGTATGAGAGATATCTGAGATGGGGGGTGGAGATACTGGGGGTGGAGATGTGGACGCCGGGATATATGGTGAGGGAGGAGATGCAGAGGGATCAAATGAGGTGTAGAGCGGGAATGAGAGCGTGGGGGTATGAGAAGAGGTTGGGAGAGGGAGGAGCGGGGAGATAGCAAGAATGTGTTGGTGGGAGATGAGGGGAAGGGCGAGAAGAGGAAAAGAAGTAGGAAGATAGGAGGAGGAGAGGAAAAGGTTTTTTGAGGACAGAAAGTGGAAAATAGATAGGATAGAAGAGATAAGGGAGGAAGGGGGGTGATAAAGGGATAGGAACTAAGAGCAGGGAAAGGGGAAGACAGGAGGAGGAAAGATGGGAAAGGATAAAGGAGTAAAGATTTAATGAGGGATATGGAAGGGTAAAGGGAAGGGGAATACCAGAGTACCTAAAGAGGGGTTGGGGGGAGAGTAGATGGAGGAGAATAGCGAGGTTCAGGCTGGGGTGTGAATTGAAGGGAAGTAGATACTGGGAGGAAGAGGAAAAAAGGAGATGCAGGATGTGTGGGAGAGGAGAGGAGACGTGGAAGCACATATGGGAGGAGTGTACAAGGTGGGGAGAAGAGAAGGGATGGCAGAAAATGGAGAAGAAGGTGCTGGGAGAGGAGGGAAGAGGGGAAGGGTGGATGAGGGAGGTAGATAAATGTTGGAGAGGGGAAGGGGGCATGGGGGAGGAAGGAGGAGATAGAAAGAGCGGCGGAAATGGAGGTCAGGGTGTGAGAGGAGAAGAATGGAGATTGAGAGAGAGGGAGAGAATGGAAGAGTGGAAGAATGAGAGTTGGTATGAGGAGCGCTCTCTCTCTCTCGCGCGTGCGGGTCGTCTGCGAATAGTTTGTAAGATAGAATAGGAGAATAGAGTGTAAAAGATAGGAGGAAGGGAAAATTGTAACCCCAAGGTGAACAATAAAGCTATATATTATAAATAGCATAAAGTAATAGCATGAATATTATAAATGGCATAGATTATTACAAACTGCTATAATATGTATTAAAAAGGCTTTACATTAACTGGGTACACTATTGTATTACAAAAATGAGAATAATTTATAGCGTTTACCATTGAAGTGAGTTTGGATCTGGGTTACAAGTTTTAATTAATCACAAAATAGTTTTAATTAATCACAAAAGTTAAAAAGGTTAGTAGCCTAGATCCAAATCTGCCTTAATCGAAGACGCTATGATTAGTACAAAGTTACTACTTAGTACACGATTAAACGATTAAACAACAAGTGTAAAAGAGCATAATATTTATATGCGTTTTTCTAATAAAAGTCTAAATTCTATAATATATGTTATTGCTAGTAAGCATCATTAAGTATTAACTAATTTGTTTTAATGTGTTATATTTTTTTATGTTAAGAAAACAATTTGAAATATTTACATTTTATTTTTAATTAGTTAATTATACATATGTGACATAGAGAGGCAATGACCACAGACAATATTATTCTTATATTTAAAAATTTAATTTGCGTTTTCTTACATAAATACTCTGTACAACTTATTTAATTTGCACTTTTTGTGATATTCTTTAATTTTCTTTTTACTTTATAACCGTTTAATTATAATTGTAAAGACATAAAATATAAAAATAAAGCACCTTAAAACACAATTGTTTTTTATTAAATATTAACATAAAGAAATAATAAGAAATGGGTTGTGAGGTCCTTCTGTACAAATATAATCTTTATAGAACATTTCATTAATAAACTGTGACAAGTTCTCAATAACTAACACAAACTGTGATGCTGAAACTATGACAAGTTTTCGATAATTAAAAAATGAAATTACATTTTCTCATAAAAGTTACATATTAATTCTCATACATAAATTATTCATAATTGCTTCCCTTTTGGCTTGTCCACATTCCATTCCCCTATTTATTAATCTCTCTTCAGGAAACTGCTGTTGTTGCTGCTGCTGCGGCTGCTCAGTTTCATCTAAGTCAATCATATCTCTTCTCAGGATACATATGTTATGTAATATACATGTTCCAATCAAATACTCTGGAATCTTCTCCAGAGTAACCATGGGTAGACAATCTAATACACTGCGCCATCGAACTTTCCACAGCCCAAAAGCTCTTTCAATTGACACTCGAGCTAAAGAGAGGCAGAAGTTGAAGTCCTTTTGTTTATTTGATAAGTTGTAACGGTCGCGCCTCCGGGCTCGGTTTTTCGGGTTGATCCGACCCTGTGGGTCGGCTCGTTGTTTGCGATCCGACCACAGGAGAGATTTTTGGGTGAAGGTGTGTGTGTACGTGTCAATAAAAGAAAGCGAATATGTCTAACACAATAAGTCTTTATTTAGTCGCACGCTACGATCGCGTGTTGCGACGTGACGTTCCAATGTTTGGGTGTTTTGGTCGCTGGTGCGAGTTATTCTCGCGGTTGCCGTGGCCTACGCGTGTTTGCCGTCGCGGCGCGGGATACGCTCGTTGCCAGATTAATAAATGTTACGCCCGTCGCTGATTCATACAAAAGGTGAAATACGGGGTCACCAATTAGCTATCGTGCGGTACGCACTGAGAAACTCACGACGCGCAGGGTCGGGTGTCTTCGCCGAGCATTAAAACTCGGGCGATTCGACACGCGACTCGACGACGGGTTGCAAAAACCCGGGCAAAAACGCGTCGCGCTCGTTCTTATCCTCGGCTGCCGTGTCGGCTGTCGTAGGGGCGAGGGGTGCGGGCGGTCTGCGTGGCTGGTGTGCGAAATCCTAGGGGGTCGGCCCTTGCCTTTCCAGGGTCCTATTTTATGAAATAAAGAAATAAAAGAAGTTATGAGATCGCTCCGGAAAACTCACCGGAGGGACGGCAAACTCGTCGTACGATCCCTATATTACAGAAAGATGACACACGCCCGTGAGATCGTTCCGGGAAACTCACCGGCTTGACGGCAAACTCGCCGCACGATCTCTTTATCGCAAAGACAGCACAATAACGGGAGATCATTCCGGAGAACTCACCGGAGTGACAGCAAACTCGCCGCGCGATCTCCCTATCGCAAAAGACGGCATAATAACGTGCGATCGTTCCGGAAAACTCACCGGAGTGACGGCAAACTCGCCGCGCGATCGCACTATCGCAAAGAGACGGCACCAGAATGTGAGATCGTTCCGGAAAACTCACCGGAGTGACGGCAAACTCGCCGTGCGATCTCTATATCGCAAAAGACGTAATCGTAATCGCCGCCGTGGACGGCCTGGTAAATGACTTACGGATTCTGCAGGAGCTTCTCGGTTGATCCTCTCTCGGAAAGAACTATCTGCTGAGGCGGAACTCTGGAGACTCTCTCTCCGTCAAAATCTGCCGGAATTATATACCCGAGATTTCGGAGCTTCGGTTTCCTTCGGCTCTGAATCGGTGATAATTCTGATTTTTAATCGGAATTAATCGTGATTATGCGGCGCTTGCCGAAGATGTTTTCAGCGGTGCCGCGAGCTCGGCTCGGCGGCCGCCCGTTCCCGAGCGTCGCTGCCTGGTGGTCGGGCAACTTCGGCTGAGCGCGATGTTAGGCGCGGTGACAGCGCGGGTCGGGGGGTGTGCGCTCAGCTGACTGCCGCGTGCTGTTAGGCGGCAGTCAGCGTAACGGCGTAAAGATTTTTATGTCGTTACAAAGTGCCCATTATCTTTGAAGGGTACCATAATTTTTGGATGAATCCTATAGGCAGCATCTCCTACTAAATGAGAATAATCGGAGAAATATATATTATGGTTGTCAATAAAATTTTGTACTGGAGAAAGTCTTAAGACTCTTGCATCGTGTACTGATCCAGCATATCCTGTTAGAACACTTGTGAATAATAAGTTTTGTGTGCATACAGCCTGAAACATATGAATGGTAAAATATATAATATGATAGATTCGTGAATGAGAAAGACAAAAAATCACTATTAAATACTGTTACCTGAATATGAATTGAATGATATCCTTTACGATTGATATATGCTTGATCACCTTCATGGGGAGCCCTTATTTATACATGACTACTATCGATAGCCTCTATCATGTTAGGAAATCCGCTCGTTTTTTTAAATTCTTCCTGAACTTCTAAAGCTTTTGCACCCTGAGGCCATTGAATAAAACGGGAAGCCAACCTATGTAGAGCATATGACACTCGCCTTATAGTTCTTACTGCAGTGGCTTTTCCAATATCAAATTTTACACAGGTAGATCTGTGGGGGTCGAGTGGACTCCCACTCGAATCGGCCTTTCAACCCCGCACAGCAAAGGGGGCCGTATTAAATAGATGAAGAATTGCAGGGGCACGGCACCCGTACCCTGGTTGTTTGTGTTCTCTCGCGGCGCTCGAGGACAGACCTCGAGGGCCCCAGTGAACCGACTCGAAAGATAGTAAAGAAAATGCCTTTTCTTATTTCTTACACTCGGCCCCTTGCACGGGGCGCACTCGCTCGCGAATAAGAGACGGGAGACAAAAAAAACAATGCACGCACGCTCGCCGGCGTTACCACGCAGGCACGCGGAACGCATGTGATGCTCGCCAACGGCGGGAGCTCGCAGCGGTCGCGCCGAGGTTCCACGTGCTTGAAGCAGCAACAGAAGAAAGAGGAATACGTCAACGACGGCCACCGCGGGGCCACGCGGAACGCACGTGACGTACGCACCGCAACGCGACCTCGCAGCGGTCGCGCCGAAGTCAACACGCACAACACGCGGCAACACACGTGGAACCCGCGGCCGAGCACGTGAACACACGAGGCGCAAAGCCGACGACTGGGCCGCGCAAGGGCGACCGCGAGATCGCAAGGGCCGCTTGCCCGAAGGCGCGCTCGAATATCACCGGGGCGGACGGTCTCCGACACGAGAGGCGACCGCGCGCGACCGCGATGCGTGACACTGGACACGGCGCGCGGGAACCGAACTCGCGCTGCGAATAGAAGACAAGACGCACCGCACTCAGACGCGACAGCCCGCCAAGCGACCGGCGGCGCGTTCCGTCCGATGAGAAGACCGCGACGGTCCGTCATACGCACGCGCCTCTCCCCAGAGAGAAAGCTTCTCACCAGATTCAAACGCACGCCCGCTCGGGGGAAAAGACACTCTCGCACTGGTAGCACTCACGTGGCACGAGCGACTGTTTCCGCTGCCTCCGAAGGGGCAGCGGGTCCGCGCTCCCTGCGGCAGGTGGCGGGAGCCGCTCTTCCGCCACAGATCTATTTAAAAAATACTAGAGTCAGAATACAGAAAAATTTTTCATTAGCTGCACAAAAATTGCCGTAGCTGATGATGTTTCACATCGTCATGGCGGGATAATAATTAAAATAATTACCGATAGGAATCTGGTGTGGCCATCATCCAAAGGGCCATTAACAATTGTTTTTGAGGTGCTAAAGTATTTCTACCACAAGGTGATTTGCGTTCTAACATTGGAGATAATAGCTTCAATAAAAATTCGAAAGTGTCAGGAAACAATCTGTAAATAAGATATATTCCTTTTATCACATAAAAATTACAAATTATAACATACAATATATAAACAGATTTATAGTTAAATACATATCTAAAGTGCATTTTACATTCTTCACTAGTATAATTGGGTATAACTCTTTCAACATAATGTTGCAGACGAGGTCTCTTGCTAATTTTACCTTTACGTCGTCGTTTCTGGACAGCAGCTATCACCTCTATTTCATCTTCATTACTAGAGAAAGACGAATCCAGAAAGAATAACATATCATTTTCATCATCCGAAGATTCAAGTGCCAAGTCCAAAAACTGCATAAGAACGACACGCTTCTCGAATGTATTCTCCATGTCATTCTTCTTAGATTTTTTTCTGGAAGATCTTAATCCTGAATGCACGCCATTCTCCAGATAAAGATAAGTCAGAGACCGGCTGTTTTCATTCAAGCACAAAAAAATTGATAGCTTGAATAAAATTCAACATTAACGGCTCAAATGCCGAACTAAGATTTAAGCCAGCAGCACGCACTCTCTCTTTCTCTCTCTATGCAATATGGCGCTGGCCTAATGTCATTTGCATTAGCTTTATACATAGGACGATTATGAGCGCGCTAACAGTATGTTCCGAAATGAATAGTGCCTAAGCGCGCTAATGATTTCGGAACGATGTTTACGTCTTCAACACAGTAAGCGCTGTGAATACATTTCGGATCGCATCCTCAATCGTAGAGAATACGACTATAAAACGGCGACGATCGAGCTCCTCAGGACCAGACCGATCCGTACCGCCGATTCGATCTAGACGCTTGTATGCCGAAAGAGAGAATATCCAGACCGTTTCGCTCTGCTTTCCGACTGTCCGACCGACAACTAAGCAAACGGGATTGTGCGTCCGCAGTCTCGATCGAGCGTGCTCGATACTTAGCCGCCTCCTGTCTTCCTGGGCTCGTGCGTGCGCGTGCTCAGTCGAGCGTGCTCGGCCGTCTCTAGCCTTTACCCGCCGCCCCGAGCCAGGGGTTCATTCGTCGGCGAATTCCACTGAGCGGGCTTAGCCTCTGACAAGGAGACTTACGGAAGTGTACCTCACCGATTTCAATGAAACTTTGCATACTTGTAGAACATCGAAAAGTAATCGACACGTATTTTTTTATTTCGGCAATGGTGCGGGTTTAAGGGTAGAAGTCATTCTTTGAACGTTAGGGGTGGTCTCAAAGCATAGACAGAAAATAATCATTTAATTTAGAAGAAAAAATACTTCTAGGGAGGTTTTAGTACAGCTGATTCAGAATCTGACGTCAAAATTACAAAATTCAAAATGGCGGATCCAATATGGCGATTACATCTCATGACAAAAGGGTGGTTTTTAAAATAGAAATCAGAAAATATTACGTAAATAAATTAATAGAAAAAATGCTTTGAAAGCTTCTTATTTGTAAAATTTTTTCTAAATAACAACGTATGAAAGTTATTAGTGGGTAATAGAATATTGAATCATTTTTATTTTTTTATATGCATTTATATGAAAGTAAATCGGTCGTTTTCATAATTGAAGTTTGACAGTTTGGCAACATATATAGTTATTAGGTCTTTAGATTCTTGTGCGTTGAGCTTGATTGCCAGAGGCAGCGATAAAATTATTTTAATTAATGATATATTTTTCCAGATATTTTTGGGATGATTTTTATAAGAGTTTATATATAATACATACATTATAGAAGTAATTTTATTTATTTTAACCTAAGTTTGCCAGTTGTTTACTTGAGCTATATTTATGTGAAACACGAATTCTACACATTTTATTCAATTAATTTTAGAGTGCAGCATTGTCTAATGCATTTTTATTTGAATCATTAGATGAATCTATCAAAAATTAAGTGTCTGTTCTGTATCAGCACGAACACTCTTCACATTCGTACTGTCTTTTCGAGTATTAGGGTCATCAAATAGCTTGCAATATTACTCGTTAATGCTTGTATTGTTTGGTTGGAAATTTCACAGTTCACAATGCTTGTCTATTTAGGATACGCATGAATCCATCAACGTTGCCGATTTCCCAAGTCAAAGAGCCTCGGCAAGCTCCATGCAAAAATGCCCGTTTTCGGTACCTCGATTTTTGAAACTTTTTTTATGCCAAATGGTTACTTATGATGACCCAAAAATCCCTGCAAAATTTCAAGATGAGCATATGCCCCGTTTAAGAAATATAGGGGGTCAAAGTTGACCATGTCCAATTAAAAAATATAGCAGCTTCACATTTATACTCCAATAATAATGTCCAAAAAATTCAGCCGAAATGGTTCTTTTAAGATTTTTGGCTGCTGATTACGAATCTGAGGTTAGATTTTAAAAATTCAAAATGGCGGATCCAATATGGCGGACGAATTTTTCTTAAATTCATCAGATTCACTTGAAACTCGTTACTCGGGGGTTTTTGGGGTTCATCAAATACGAAAGAGATAAAAAACTTGTCATCTTTACTTCTTTTTTGCTTATCACAGCTAACGCATTTAACGAAAGGTATTTTTACTAAAAAATCGAACTTTTTGCAGTAGCGCATATAAAAACTTTTTAAACAACAAAAAAGCATAGATTTAAGTCATTAGCATGAAAAAACAAAGAGTACAAAAAAGAATCTTACCATTTATCATTAATAATATTTTTCGAACAACAATATTTCCAGATTTTCGAAACTGAAACTTTTATTTTATTACATTCGCAAGCGTACGATACAAATAAGATGTAGGATGGAATGGAATGTTAATGAAATGATGATATACTGTTCGTCTTTTGTTTTCAGGGTTTCGTAACTCTAGGCCGAACTCTTTAAAACGAGACTCAGTCTGTTCGACGCTCACCGCTCCTAGGTAGAATGTAGGTCCAATGTGAGGAAAAATAGGTCCATTGTAGGACAAAATAGATTCTATGTAGGGTCAAAGTAGGTTTAATGTAGTGACAAAGAAGATTTAGTGTTGGTTAAAAGTTAGTTAACTGTTAGATTCGTAATCAGCGACCCCAAAAACCCCCAAGTAAACGAGTTTCAAGTGAATCTGATGAATTTAAGAAAAATTCGTCCGCCATATTGGATCCGCCATTTTGAATTTTTAAAATCTGACTTCAGATTCGTAATCAGCAGCCAAAAATCTTAAAAGAACCATTTCGGCTGAATTTTTTGGACATTATTATTGGAGTATAAATGTGAAGCTGCTATATTTTTTAATTGGACATGGTCAACTTTGACCCCCTATATTTCTTAAACGGGGCATATGCTCATCTTGAAATTTTGCAGGGATTTTTGGGTCATCATAAGTAACCATTTGGCATAAAAAAAGTTTCAAAAATCGAGGTACCGAAAACGGGCATTTTTTGTCGATGCTCTTTCGATTGGCTATCCTACATCACAGAGACCGCGGCCGCCAAACAACTGACGCGGCGGACGACTCGGAAGCCGCGATCTAACGCGCCGCGAAGCCGACTTGGAAAACAAGTTTTGTGTCTCGAGCCGATGCCGCCTTTCCTAATTTCCTCCAAGACGAGAGCGAGCTCAGTTCTCGTGCCTATTGTATGTACGCATGTATGTATATGTCGTGCACGACTTATGAGAGATGCTACGCAACAGTGTCATACTTTTTGTTACACAAAATATTTTGACACCGGTTTGTAATTAGATATAAATCTTCGTGCTTCTTATCCTTGTTCCCTACTAGCGTTGGTCGAAGTTGGTAGTGATAATTGTGAAAGCTGCATTCGGCAGTCCAATCTCCGTTCTTCAAGTACTTAAATTGAAAAGTTTTATTACTACTCGCAGTGAAATTTAATTTCGGTAGATATTTTTCTCGTAAAACATCACATTTTTTCATCATTACATCAAACATCACATTATATTTTTGATTTTTTTTATTTCTTGTTTTTGTTTGTACAATATGTTAATAAATCCTAAAAATATTTAAAAACTGTTGACAGTAGCTTTTGAACAACCCAAATATAATTTGGAATCTTCTATGAATGATGATGAGAGAGCGTTTAGTTCACAGCTTGAATTTTGATTAAGGATTCAATTGATAATTCCTTATTTATAGAAACTCACGATACTTTACAATTTGAAGAAGATCATTTGATTATACAATCAGAACCATGTGCGATTGAAGACAGCGATGACAATACATTTGAAATAGAAACAAACTCAAATTTCCAATTACACGAATGTGAAGACAAAGAAATTGATGAAGAATATAAGCGAAAGGCTGTTGAGTATTGGAAATCGGGGAAAAAACGTAAATTAAAATTTGAAACAGTTAAAATAAGGTTTAAACGATTGACTTCGAAGTGTCAATTATATAGGTGGGAAGAACAGATCGTGGCGGAAATCGACTGGAGAAGCTAAAACAATTTCTGAAATTGTTTTAGATCAATTTAAAGAAGCTGTAAAAAAATCTGTTACAGTATACGATCTAGACATTCGTAAGTGGGCTCTGCAAGCACGAGATGAAGTTTCTTTGTCATCAAATTTATTTATAGCTTCTGTAAAGTGGGTGAACGAATTCAAACACAGACATGGCATTGTTTCCAGAAAAATTAACAAATTCGTAACGCAGAAATCTATACCTAATAAAAATCAGTTGGAAGCCAGTGCTAATGAATTTGTAGAAAATGTGAAGCAACAAATTTTGTTAGTTGAAAAAGAAAATATTTTTAACTCTGATCAATCAGGGTTTAATTTGGAAATGCACACGGGACGTACTCTAGCGTTTAAAGGGACACAAACAGTAGAAAGTTTGGCACAGTCAATAAATTCTATGACTCATAGCTACACCATACAGCCTTTAATTTCTGCAAATGGTGTTTTGTTATCATCTTTGTTAATTATTTTGCAGGAAAGGAATGGAACATTTGGCCCTATAGTTCAAAACAACCTCTTTAAATCTGAAAATGTCCTTGTAAAAGCATCAAATTCGGGAAAATTAACATCAAGTCTTGTGAGATCATGGTTTCAAGAAGTTTTTCTCCCAGCGTCTAATGAAAAGTCCATTTTGTTATTAGATTCGTGGAGTGGTCAAAATTCATCAACTTTTGAATCTATTTTAAGAACAAAAGAGTACCTTTTTTTTTGGTAACGCAGGGGAAATCCATCATGGATACCCCCTCCCCTTGGAGGGGGAGGGGGTTATGTCGGACTCTTACCGACTAAAACCCCTGCGGGATGTCTACCTGCGGGATGTCGGACCATTAGGTGGGGAGTTAGGGGAACTGCTCCCGTATTCCCTCCCCAACCCCCCAGCTCCAGGGCTCTCCGGGAGCCCCACGCCATCAACATACCGCGCCCTGTCCCATGGAGGGAGTCCAGGGAGCGGTCCCCGGTGGGTTGCCCCACCAGTTAGCCTTCTGGTCACACCTATTAGGAGGAAAGGGACATCCACCCCTCCTCCTTTATCCCCCCTCCTTGCTAATCAAGGAGGGAGGGTTTTGGGGGAGCGGGCCCGGCCCCAACCGGGACACCGCTCTCCCTTACCCTACTTGTCCGACCGCGCGGAGGGGAACAATGGAAACCTAGTCCCCCTCGCCGGACGGTGGCGGGCCCGAAGCGGCCGAGGAGTCCTCGACCCGTCGCTATCGACGGGCGAGTCCTCCTCGGCCGACGCCACCTCGGGTCCGCTGCCGATTCCTCCTCCGGGGGATCGTCGACCGGTGCGTCGCCTGTTGCGACGTACTCCCGGTCGACGTCCCCACTCCGCGGCCTCCTTCTGCGAGATGACCTCTCTGCAGAAGGAGGCCGCTGCGTCTCACGCCTCCTCGCTCCCGTACATGGCCGTGACCATGCGCGGGAGCGAGAGCTCCCCTCTTCGGCACCCTACCGCCCCCTCGAGGACACGGCGCTCCCCGTCCCATGCGCGGACAAGGTATGATGCGCCGTGTCCTCGAAGATGGGGCAGTGGTGGCATCGAGTGGTGGGCTCCTTTCTTATCTGGTGCAGATATCGACCGAAGCAACCGTGCCCGGTCAGCATCTGCACCAGATGGAAAGTCATTCCACGTCCCCTCCTGCCCGTCACCTCAGACAGGCAGGGGCGGCCAGCCGCGGTCGTCTTGGGACCGGACACCTTCGGATCGGACAACACGTCCTTCTACTTCCGAAGGACCCGGTCCCTGGCCTGGAGTTTCAGGCCCCTCAAATCCCTGGCCCTTAGCGTCCCCTCCGCGCGGAGCTCCTTCACCCGCCAATAGAGGATTGACCTCTCCTCGGCAAGGAGCTCCACGGGAGGGACGCTGACCAGGGTGGTCGCCGCCATGTATGACACGGTCCGGTACCCTCGAATCGCCCTGATCAATACCGGCCTCAAGGCCTGCCGGAGGGAGCGTTTTCCCCTCCGGCAGACCAAGAGGCTGGACGCCCATATGGGCGCCCCGTATAGGGCGATCGAGAGCACGGCCGTGACATACAGGCGGCGTGCCATCCATCCCGGGCTCCCCTGGGCGCGCATAATGCTGGCTACTGCCAGACCCGCCCTGCGCACCCAGGGGGCCAGGTTCCCAAAGTAGGGCTCGAAACTCCAACGGCTGTCCAACGTCAGGCTGAGATATTTTATCATCGGCCCGACGTGGACGTGGACGCCATCCACAAGGACCTGAGTTTCCGGGGGCGCCCCTCGACCTCGGCCGTAAAAATATACGGCCTCGGTCTTCTGGGGCGCCACCGAAAGGCCCAGGTCCATTATGGTGCCCATCACCGATACCAGTGCCGCCTCCGCGCGGAGTTGGGCTTCCCCCCAGTTCTCCACCCCGGCCACTAAGGTGTCATCTGCGTAGCAGATGATGTGGCAGCCCGGGGGGAGCGGAGTTCTCAGCACCCGGTCGAAAGCGATGTTCCATAGCAGGGGGCCCAGGACGGACCCCTGCGCAACACCGCGTTCCATGGTGCGCCGGCCTTGGACCCCGCCCTCCACTGGGAAGGCGAGGTCCCTGTCCTCGAAGTAGGCCGAGAGGATACGCCGGAGATGAGCGGGCACGCCGTGATGCACGAGTGCCCGCCCTATCTCCGATCACGGCAGGGTGTTGAAGGCGTTCTTTATGTCCAAGGACACCGCCAACAACATCCCACCGTCCTTCTCCACGACCGCCTGGGTCAGGCCCCGGAGACACTGGACCGCGTCCAGCATGGATTTCCCGGGCCTGAACCCAAATTGGCGATCGTGGAGGTTCGGCCCCTCCGAGGACAGATGCCGGACGAGGCGGTCGGCAATGATGCGCTCGAGCAACTTGCCCGCCTCGTCCAGCAGGCATATCGGCCTATAGGCCGACACACTACCGGGTGCTTTGCCCTCCTTGGGGAGAAGGATCAATTTGGCCCTCCTCCACTCTGGGGGGAATACCCCCTCCCTGAGGCATCCGCTTAGTACCCTGCGCGTGGCCGCGAACAGGTTTCCCTCGCCGAGTGCGAGGGCCCAGGCGCGGCCAGGAATCCCGTCGGGGCCAGGGGCCTTGCCCTTGACCCCGAGCCTCTTCCTGGCCCCGGCGAGCTCCTCCGGACTGACCTCCAGACCCTCGTCCCAGTCTCCCTCCTCCATTTCTGGAGGAGGGATCCTGGGTGGGCCCCCTTCTGCTCTCGGAAAGAGGGCGCCCAGAAGCCCGTTGAGGGCCTGGTGGTCCATCTGTTTGGTCGGTGGGGGCGCCCAAGGGCGAATCTTCCCGGTCACCCTTTTGTAAGGGCGCCCCCAAGGATCGTCGTCCAGGGAGCTCATCAGTTGCTCCCAGGCCGCTCGCTTTGCCTCGGCGATGGCAGCTTTCAGGGTGTTCCTCGCTTCGAGGTACACCCTTTCCGCCCCTGCGGCATCCCCGTCCTCTTCCCGCCGGGCCCGTGTTAGCTGCCTTCTTGCAGCTATGGCGGAGCTTCGGAGCCTGCGAAGCTCCTCGCTCCACCAATACGTGGCCCGGCGGTGACGGGGGCAGGATCGGGGCATCGCGACGTCGCAGCACGACGTCACAATGCCCACTATTTCCCCGACCCCTTTGCAGGAGTCGGGGTCCCGCTTTCCTGGCACCTCACCCAGGTGCCAGGATGCCACAAGGACAGCCGCACGAAACCTGTCCGCATCCAGCCTTTTGAGAGCCCATTTCTTGGGGAGAGGGAGCTCCCTCTCCCCCGGGCGGCGGATGAGCACCCGCTCAGGTTTGGGGAGGCGGAGGGTCCACACTATATGTCTGTGATCAGACAGTGTTTCCCCCTCCGCCTCCACCTTCCATTCATGGAAGAACCCGGCGGCCGAGGAGGTCGCCCAGGTCAAGTCAATGACTGAGGCTCCACCCCCCCTCGGCCGCACGTAGGTGCTCTCTGAGCCCTCGTTCATCAGAACGAGGCCCAGTCCCGCCGCCCAGCCGATCACGGTGTCCCCCCGGCGGTCCCGCTGCCGGGGACTGCAGCCCCACCCTTCCGAGTGGGCGTTGAAGTCCCCGGCAACTATAACTGGTCGGGGATGGCACCTTCGCACCAACTCCCCGACCCTGTCCAGGACCGCCTTGATCGGGGCGGGACGACCGAGACCGGCTCTGTTTCTGCGGTGGGGAAGGTATATCCCCACCACAGTGACGGGCCCCCAATCGACTGCCACGTATGAGGGCCCCGATTCCCTGAATGTACAGAGTGGGGCCCCCGTCGCAGGGTTTGCCACCAAGGCCACCGAGCCGTCCGGACCTCCGAACCAGTTCGCACTGTGAACCGGGATCCAGATCGGCTCGGTGACCACCGCCAGCCCGGCGCCCAGCTCAGTCATCCTCTGCATACAGAGGTCCTGAGCCCGGGCGCCGTGGCCGACGTTGGCCTGTAGGGCCCGGAGTGGCGTGAAGGCTAAGCCGTTCACGCCTCCTCCGGGCTGCCTACTTCAGTCTCTCCCTGGTCATCCTTCGACGGCTGGACCGTCTCGGATTCCCCGGGGGAGACTTCGGCCGTGGTGGCCCCATCAGTGAGTGCCTCCGCGGAGTGGCGGTGGGGCCGTAGGCTCCACCCTCCTCACCTTTGAGTCCTCTTCCTCGTCCGTCGTCTGAGGGTCCAGGTCCCCTCTCTCCTTCCTTTTCCTTCCTGCTATTGGTGGTGTCTCCTTGTCCCATTCCTCCACACCTGGCGTCGTTTCCTCCGGCCATTGTGGGTCGACGGGCATCTGATCCTCCTCCTGGGTTTCCGCTGGGGTGAAAGCTGGCGCTTCCCCAGCGTTGGTTCCTCCCACCGAGTCCTTCCTTGGGGGAGGGGGGTCACTCCCTTCCCTTGGCTGCTCCGGTATGGGTTTGGCTGGTGCACTGGCTACCTCCCGGGTTCCCGTTGCCAGTGCACCCCCCGCTCCATCCAGTTTTCGCTCCTTCTTCCCCCCTTCTTCTTCTTACCTAGGGGGGCCGCAGGCAGGCCCTCCGATCTTATGACCGGAGGGCCTGCCCGCCTCCGTGCAGACGGGGCAGCTCACCGCCCGCTGGCATCCCTTGGCGCGGTGGCTGGGCGTACCGCAGCGATAGCATAAGTCGCTGCGGTCGACGGCGCTGGTGCACCGCTCGCGCACGTGCCCCGGTAAAAGACACCGGAAACACAGTACTGCGCGAGCGGGCAGCGCCGTCACCCTGGCACGGGTCCACCCAACGTGGACCCGTTCTGCGGCGGCGACCTTCGCGGCCACCGCCAGCGGTCACCGCAACAAAAGAGTACCTCAAAATAGAAACCATTCCTGCAGGAACAACTGGTAGGATTCAATCTCTTGATGTGTTCTTCTTTAGGCCGTGGAAAAACTTCTTGAGACATTTTTCTGACACTGTTATTCTCTACAAGTATAACATAAATTTACATCTCCGTAATAATATAATTAAGATCCAATCATTGATTCATAATCAGTCTTCTCCTCCCAGATTTTCAAATCTTATTAGTTATGCGTGGTACAAAAGCGGTTATTTGGAAGAATAACCACCTGAGTTTGAAAATCCCGTAAAATTTTGTTTCAAAGATTGTGCAGCATTTTGCGATTTGTGCACAGTTATTGCCGTAATAAGATATGCGTGATGTAAGAAATTTTTATGCATCATACACTTTTTTACGGAATATCATTACTGTAAAAATTATTCTCAATAAATTAATAATTATAAAAATTGAGGATATATAAATTTCTGAAATAGTGAGAGGCGAGGGGACTCACTATAAATAAGCACTCCGAATAGTGAGAGGTGAGGGGATTCACTATAAATAAGCACCCCGAATAGTGAGAGGCGAGGGGACTCACTATAAATAAACACCCCGAATAGTGAGAAGTGAAGAGACTCACTTTAATCAAGCATCTCGTTAAAATAAGTACAGAAAGGGGTTTTAAATCGGTTTGAATTCGTGTTTCACATAAATATAGCTCAAGTAAACAACTGGCAAACTTAGGTTAAAATAAATAAAATTACTTCTATAATGTATGTATTATATATAAACTCTTATAAAAATCATCCCAAAAATATCTGGAAAAATATATCATTAAAATAATTCACTAAAATAATTTTATCGCTGCCTCTGGCAATCAAGCTCAACGCACAAGATCTAAAGACCTAATAACTATATATGTTGCCAAACTGTCAAACTTCAATTAGGAAAACGACCGATTTAATTTACTTTCATATAAATGCATATAAAAAAAGAAAAATGATTCAATATTCAATTACCCACTAATAACTTTCATACGTTGTTATTTAGAGAAAATTTTACAGATGAGAAGCTTTCAAAGCATTTTTCCTATTAATTTATTTACGTAATATTTTCTGAATTCTATTTTAAAAACCACCCTTTTGTCATGAGATGTAATCGCCATATTGGATCCGCCATTTTGAATTTTGTAATTTTGATGTCAGATTCTGAACCAGCTGTACTAAAACCTTCCTAGAAGTATTTTCTCTTCTAAATTAAATGATTATTTTCTGTCTATGCTTTGAGACCACCCCTAACGTTCAAAGAATGACTTCTACCCTTAAACCCGCACCATTGCCGAAATAAAAAAATACGTGTCGATTACTTTTCGATGTTCTACAAGTATGCAAAGTTTCATTGAAATCGGTGAGTTACACTTCCGTAAGTCTCCTTGTCAGAGGCTGAGCACGCTCAGTGGAGTTCGCCGACTCAGTGGAGTTGCAGTTTATACTTTTGTAAATCATGTTTTACCAAAAGACACTCCATGTCATAAAGTTGTTATAAAACTTAAAATTTGCAGAACAAATACAAAAAATTGAAGCAAATGTTTAATTTTATATTGGGGACTTGAATAAGTTCTCGCTGTTTCCCGACAGATGGTGTTATCTTAGCTTTTTTGCATATTTTGCAATACTAGTCAACTTCATCGTGAAGCTCCACCATTAGGTTCGAAGTATATATTATTCTGCCGAGGCGTAAAATATTTTTTCATAGCGTTAAACATGTCGAATTTCGTGCCAAAAAGAGAATATTTGCGGTGAATTTTACTGCATTATTTTTTTCAAAAAAAATCTGCAGCTGAAGCACATAGAATTCTTTTGGAGACTTACGGCGACCATGCTCTATCGGAAACAACATGCAGAGAATGGTTTAGACACTTTGAAAATAATGATTTTGATGTTGAAGATAAAGAACACTTTAGCGCACCGAAAAAGTTTGAAGACGAAGAATTGGAAGCATTACTCGATGAAGACCTATGTCAGATGCAAAATGAACTTGCACAATCATTAAGAGTTGATCACACAACAGATGTCAAACGTTTAAAAGCATTAGGAATGATTCAAAAGCAAGGAAATTGGGTGCCGTACGAATTGAAGCCAAGAGACGTCGAACGGCGTTTTTTCATGCGTGAACAGCTGCTCCAACGGCAGAAAAGGAAGGGTTTCTTTGGATCGTATCGTGACTAGTGGTAAAAATGGATACACTACGATAACCCGAAGAGTAAAAAATTGTGCAGTAAGCCCGGCCATGTATCAACATCAACGGCGAAGCCTAATATCCATGTTCCAAGCTTATGCTCTGTATTTGGTGGAATCAGCTGAGTGTAGTACATTATGAGCTCCTCAAACCCAACGAAACCGTCACGGGAGATCGCTATCGACTACAATTGATGCGTTTGAATCGAGCATTGGAGGAGAAACGGCCGCAATACGAGGAGAGACACGACAAAGTAATTTTGCAGCATAACAACGCTCGGCCACATGTTGCAAAATCGGTCAAAACCTACTTGGAAACGTTCAAATGGGAAGTCCTACTCCTCCCGCTGTATTTACCGAACATTGTTCCTTCCTATTACCACTTGTTCCGATCGATGACTCGGCCTGGCTGAGCAGCACTTATGATCTTAGGAAGAAGTAAGAAATTGGATCGATTCGTGTATCGCTTCAAAAGATGACCAGTTTTTTCAACGCGGTATTCGTATGCTGCCAGAAAGATGGGAGAAAGTAATGGCTAGCGATGGACAATTCTGTCAATGATATATTCTTTACTAATTTTTTTAAACAAAGCATTCATTTTCACGGAAAAACAGCGAGAACTTATTCAAGTCCCCAATAAGTCTAAAAAAGACTTAAAAAATAAACAAAAACATAAAAAGTAAAAGAAATAAAAAATATAAAATATAAAAAATATAAAAAGCCAAACAAATAAACTAAAAAAAACAAGACTCTTTTCTCGTCTACCTTTTTTTATCTCGGTAGGGAAATCCTCATGGGTACTCTCACTCTCTCGGAGGGAAGGGTAAAGGTTATGCCGGACTCCTAACGGCTAAAACCCCACCGGGATACCTTCCTCGAGGGTATAGCTGGGGTGGCCGGAGGAACTATGTAAATATCTAGCCGATTCTCCAACCACGCCATCCCCTGGCCCACAGGGCCCTCCGCTTGGTGCCGCGCACTGCAAAACCGTAGTGCGCAACCAGACCGAGTTTAAAGCCCAGCCTTGTGCCGGCCGGTCAATAAGGCCGGCGATGGAGGGGGCATCCGCCCTTCTCCCTCTCCCCCACCTCGATGTTAAAGGTGGGGGCTGGAGTAGCAGGACCCGGCCCCAAGCAGGCTAACCCGCTCCTCCAGATCCCCCGCGTTTAATCGCGGGGGGCCGAGTCGATCAGACAGTCGTCCGATGGGGGGACTAGAGCCCTCCCCCAGGCGGCCGTTGCCAACCCTACCTGTAGGCGCGTATCCGCGCGCGCCTCCGCCGTCTCCCCGACGACATCTACCTCCATAGGTGTGTTGGGAGGACGGCTCCTACGTTGGCGTCCTCCGCGCTGGTTGCCGCCCCCAACACTGCGCGCTAGTCAGCAGACCAGTTCGGCCATTCTATGGCTGGCGGCGCGTTCAGCCTCTCTACACACCACGCGCGTTCAGTCTCTCTACACACCACGCAACATGGGCGCGTTTCGCATCTCTGCATGGTGTGTCCGCCCCGACCACCTGAAGCATAATCCGCTGCGGAACACCGCTGCGGAGCAGCTCAACCTGGTGTGGCCGAGGCCTCGAAATTAGTAGCACTGGGGCGGCCTGGCCGCCAGCATTTCAATACGGACGACCGACCACACCAGTGCAAATTCTTCTGTTTTGGCTGCCGCCACTGCGGCAGCCAACAGGAGGCGCGCCCAAGCTGCGCCCCTCCCCGTAGTCCCTCACCTCAAGGGTCCAAGCTGCGCACCCCGCGCAAGCTATGAGGGTCGTCCTCACCTTTTTGGGGGAGGCCGACTCATCAAACCCGACGAGTCGGACCTCCCCCTTCAACTCCGGGCGACCTATCGTCGCGTCGGGCAGTATGACCTTTAGTCGCTCCGCCAATTGACCCGCTTTCTCTCCCTTGGGGCCTAGGTTCCTGACGCGGACGAGAAGGGCGCCGTCTGCGCTCCTCCCCATATCCACGCCAGAGATCCCTAATTCCCCAAGGGGGATCTCTACGCACGCCTTCCTAAGGGTTTCCGTGTAGGAGGCCCCGGCACCCAATCTAACTGTGTCGGCAGCCCCGGCCATTTGTTCCACACCGTTATGGAGGATAGCTCAAGGCTCGGCTGTGCGGATTTCCACACAGCCGTTTGGCACTCTCCCCCTCAACTCCGGTGAGATCGCTTCACAGCGGTGACCGCTGGTGCGCCTCCCGCTCCTCCACCTCCCTCTTTCTTCCTCTTTTTCTCTCTACGGGGCAACGGCGGCGCCCTTATCCCTCGAGGTGGGGGAAATTGTGAGAGACGTTTCCGTTTGGACGGAGACGTCGGTCCCTCCGCACGGTCGCCTTCTCCAACTTCTTCTTACTTTGGGCCAATTGGCCCTGAAGTTGAACCTTCTCTTCCTCAGCTGCTGCCAGGGAAGACCGAAGCTGCTCCCCGGTAGCTTCCTTCTCGCAGAGGCTCGCTTCAGCAGCCATGGCTCTACTCTCCATGCTGAGAAGGGCCGCTCTGCCATCACGAACCTCTCTAACGTGCTTTGTGCTCCTTTCATGGAGTCTCTTGGCCCGCCCCACTAACTCGACCATATACTCCTTGGAGCTTTGGATCATTTCCAAGAGCCTCTCAATCTGACGAGCACCAAGGCTCCTGTTGCTGCCCCAGTTTGCTCCCTGCCGGATCATGTAATCCCCCCAATCCCTCCATTATGGGCCTTACGCTGGAACCTCATCCATAATTTGTGGCTCCTCATATAGGAGTTGCCGTTCTTCTGGCATCTTCTCCACCACATCCACCACCTCTTCGCGCGTCGAGGTTATCCGTGCTGGTCGAGGCTCTTGAAGCCTTGGTATACGTCCGAGCGGCTCGGAGCATACCCGCCACACCCCGGTACCATGGGGGTTCCAAACCCCTGGTATGTTGACTCGGTGTGGCTCCGTCTTCTTTGGCTGAAGGAGTACCGGCATGCAAGGCCATCGGGGACGGAATCCATGCACAAACGAGGAGGAAGTCTATCCCCTTTGGCTGCCGGAACACCGGAGTGCAATGCCATCAGGGATGGGACCCTCTGACCACCAGGCCCTCGATAGGCTCCTGGACGCCCTTTTTCCAAGGGCGGAAGGCGGCGCCCCGGTGATCCCTCCCCCAGAGATGGGAGAGGGAGACTGGGACGAGGGCCTGGAGGTCACTCCAGAGGAGCTTGCCAAGGCCCGGAGGGGCAAAGCCCCTGGCCCCGACGCGATTCCGGGCCGTGCCTGGGCTCTTGCGCTGGCCGAGGGGGACCTGTCCACGGCCATGTGCAGGGTCATGACCGGATGCCTAAGGGAGGGGATCTTCCCCCCAGAGTGGAGGAGGGCCAAGTTGGCCCTCCTCCCGAAGAAGGGCAAGGAGCCCGGTAGTGCGTCAGCCTACAGGCCGATTTGCCTGCTGGACGAGGCGGGCAAGATGCTGGAGCGCATCATTGCCGACCGCCTCGTCCAGCACATGTCCTCGAGTGGGCTGGACCTCCACGACCGCCAATACGGGTTCGGGCCCGGACGATCCACACTGGATGCGATCCAGTGAGTCCGGGACCTGACCCGGGCGGTCGTGGAGATAAGGGGCGGGGTGTTGCTGGCTGTGTCGCTAGACATATCAAATGCCTTCAACACCCTGCCCTGGCCGGAGATAGGACGGGCCCTCGAGCACTTCGAGGTGCCCGCCTATCTCCGGCGGATAATGTCCGCCTATTTCGGGGACAGAGACCTCGCCTTTACCAAAGAAGGCGGGGTTCAAGGCTGGCGCACTATGGAGCACGGTATCCCGCAGGAGTCGGTGCTCGACCCCCTGCTATGGGACATCGGCTTCGACCGGGTTCTTCGCACTCCGCTCCCCGACGGCTGCCACGTCGTCTGCTACGCAGACGACACGTTAATGGTGGCCGAAGGGGGAACTGGCAGGAGGCCCGCTTCCGCGCGGAGGTGGCAGTGGCATCGGTGGTGGGAGCCATCGGAGACCTGGGTTTCAAGGTGGCGCCCCAGAAGACTCAGGCTGTGTTTTTTCACGGCCGGCGTCGGGCGCCGCCGGAGACCCGGGTCTTAGTCGATGGCGTCCACGTCCGCGTCGGGCCGACGATGAAATATCTCGGCCTGACGTTGGACAGCCGGTGGTCATTCGGCCCACACTTCAGGCTGCTGGCCCCCAGGGTGCGCAAAACCGGCCTGGCCGTGTCCAGGCTGATGTGCGCCCAGGGGAGCCCAGGATGGCAGGCTCGCCGCCTGTATGTCGGTGCAGTTCTCTCGATCGCCCTGTACGGGGCGCCTATATGGGCCCCTCAGCTGCTGGCCTCCGCGGTGGCCAAGAGGCAGCTGAGGCAGGCCCTTAGGCCCCTAATGATCACGGCGATTCGGGGTTTCCGCACAATGTCATGGCGGCGACCACCCTGGCCGGCTCCCCCCTGTGGAGCTCCTCGCCGAGGAGAGGAGGATCCTCTATTGGCGAGTGAAGGAGCTCCGCGAGGGGGGAGAGCTGACGGCCAGGGGTCTGATGATCCAGGCCAGAGATCGGACCCGGGAGCGGTGGGAAGGCTTGTTAGCCGACCCCCGTGGGTCCGGTCTCGCAACGGCCGAGGCTGTCCGCCCCTGTCTGTCGGAAATGATAGACAGGAGGGGGCGTGAAATGTCCTTCCACCTGGTGCAAGTATTGACCTGGCACGGATGCTTCGGGAGATACCTGCACCGGATAAGGAAGGAGCCCACCGCTCGGTGCCACCACTGCCCCGAGCAAGAGGACACGGCGCTGCACACCCTAGCCGCCTGCGCGGCATGGGAGGGGCAGCGGTGGATCCTGCTCGGGGCGGTGGACTGCCAAGGCGGGGAGCTCTCGCTCCCGCATCTGGTGCGAGCATGTGCGGGAGCGAGAGAGCGTGGGATGCGGCGGCCTCCTTTTGCGGGGAGGTAATCTCCCGGAAGGAGGCCGCCGAGTGGAGGCGCCGGCCTGACAAATGCCGTCGGAGAGGACGGTGGGCCGGCGCTCCCCCGGAGGAGGGGGAGTCGGAAGCGGCCTCGAGGTGGCATCAGACGAGGAGAGGGCGCCGAGAGGAGAGGGAGTCGGCGCCTCCCTCGGCCACCTCGGGCCAGGCTCCGTCATTCAGAGGGGAGCGGGGAGGGCAACTCCCGCTCCTCTGAATGATTGGAAAGGGGGAAAAGGGGGAGGTGGGGAACCCGATTGGGGTCGGGCCCACCTTCCCAAAATCCCTCCCTCTCCCTTAAGGAAGAGGGGGGTATAAGGAGGAAGGGTGGATGTCCCCTTTCTCCAAGGTGACACCAGAAGGCCAACCGGCGGAGATACCCGCCTGGGACTGCACCTCTCCCACTAATTCCCCGAAAGGGGGAGGGGGGGTGCGATACCCTCTAAGAAGGCGAGGGGCTCTTGGAATAGAGCCCTGGGGCCGGGGGGTTGAGGAGGGATTGTGGGAGCAGTTCCCCTAACTCCCCTCCTCACGGTCCGACAAGTAGACATCCCGCAGGGGTTTTAGTCGGTAAGAGTCCGACATAACCCCCGCCCCTCGCCAAGGGGGCGGGGATATCCATGATGGATTTCCCCTGCGCGAACAAAAAAAAAGGGGGTGGGACCCTCTTCCTCGACATCAAAATGATCGATCCGGCCAGAATGACCGGACAGGTCTTACCTACTCGTCGGGATGCTCTTAGCAAGCGATCCTCCCCACACGGCCCTCCCTCCGGTCGAACCGGAGGTACTGCTCATGTGGATCATTGGATCGCCTGTGTCCCCCACCACGGCAAGGTGGCATCTTATCGGGGGGGTTTTTCGTCTACCTCCACATGATAAGAGTTGGGCAACGTCAAACCTTGGCTAAGGGACGAAAATATTGTTTGGCTTATTTTTATTTTCCTATTTGTCCTTTTGTATTTTCATAATTAAATTTTCCAGTAGAAATAACGAAAAATTCAGAAATATTAAAATATTTATGATCATTTCAATTTTTTAATCGCCATATTGAACCCGCCATTTCGAAAACTCCATATTTCCTAAATCTAAAATAGAACTACTTAATTTACCATTGTGGGATGAAAAACAATATTTATGAGTCGAATTTTATCCAATTTCTATGAAAAAAGCGAAATAATAGGTTTTTTCATTTCAACCGCCATTTTTAATGCCGCCATGTTGAATATGACAATTTTGCGGGTTAAATTTTCAAAATACACCTGTTTTGTTTCCCTTTGATACATTTTTTTTATCACGATGGGGAAATCCTCATGGAAACCACCGCCCCTTGAGAGGGGTTATGCCGGACTCTTACCGGTTAAAACTCCATCAGGGTGTCTACCAAGCGGACCGGAGTGGGGGCAGCGAGGGAACTACGCCAGTATTCCCTCCCCGACACTCCGGCCCTAGGGCTCTCCGGGAGTCCCTCACCTTGCCGCATACCCCCAATGGAAGGAGGATGCGACGCCCCGACCGATTTCCCGATCGGGTTGGCCTCCTGGTCCGATTGGAGGAGAATGGATACACCCATCCGTTCTCCTAGCCCCCCTCTTCAATAGGGGGGAGTGGGGCCCGTCCCCAAATGGAAATCCCATTCTCCCTTTTCCTCCTTTATAGTCGCGTAGGGGAAGGCAAACTTTAGGCCTGTCGCCCCTTCCCCTGTGCGGACGGAGGCAGGCCCGAGGCGATCGAGGAGGCCCCCGAGGGATCGGGGTCAGCTCCTCGGCTGGCATCACCTCGGGCCCGCTGTCTAGGCCGAGGGAGCGCTACACTCTCCGTCGCTCCCTGCGACGGGTGCCAGGGTGGCGCTCCCATTCGGCGGCCTCCTTTCGGGACATAACGTCTTCCGCAAAGGTGGCCGCCGCCGACCATATCCCCTTACTTTCGCACATGGCTTGCACCATGCGCGGAAGCAAGTGGTCCTCCCCGGCGCATCCCACCGCCGCACAGTGGGACAAATGGGTCTTTCTGTGGACAAAAATCTCTAGACGGCGTAATTATTAACCGATTTCCTTTTTTTTTAATTTACTCGCGATGAATTGCTCTACAATCGCATCGAGCCCGTTTTTTCAATTAGACCCTCAATTCAAAATGGCGAACGTGCAAATTTGTAAAACCTGTACCAAATGTATAAAACCTGTAAAATATCGAATATTTTTGGATCAGACAAAGTTTATACGGGCTCTTAAGGCTTCCGAGATACATATGTAAGATCGAAATTATCAGTTTTACCAGTAGAGAGGATCTGCAATGGCCCGATATATTTTATACCGGCCTGATACCCCCACATTATTAATGTATTCTACTAATGAGTTTGCATATACAGGGTGGGGAGTTATAAGTTTACAACCCGAAGTGTGAAGGTAGATTGAGTTAAGACAAACATAAAAATCCGATACCGTTTTTCGAGATTCGCAATAATTATTGAGTTATTAATGACAGAAATCTGAGGAGTGGGAGCGCGCCGGCATAGATGATTGGAGAAGCGTTGCAGCTGCTTAGGCCACAGCGCGGCCCAGTCGATCCAGCAACTGTTGCCGGTGCGCGCCGAGGGGAAAGACAATGCGCCGCTATTCGTTGTTTTATCTAGCCGGACCTACGTCTCGCCACACGCCGCCAATAGTTGCTGGGTCGAGTGGGCCGCGCTGTGGCCTGAGTAGCTGCAACTCTTCTCCAATCATCTATGTCAGCGCGCTCCCATTCCTCAGATTTCTGTCATTAATAACTCGATAATTATTGCGAATCTCGCAAAACGGTATAGGACCTTTATGTTTGTCTTAACTCAATCTACCTTCACAATTCGGGTTGTAAACTTATAACCCCCCACCCTGTATATATTGCATATATACAGAGTGTCCTATAACTAATCTGGCAGAGCTCGTGGAGACATAGAGCGGGTTAAGACAAATATAAAAGTCCCATACCGTTTTGTGAGATTCGCAATAATTATCGAGGTATTAATGACAGAAATCTGAGAAATGAGCGCGCGCTGAGACGTTATGGGAGGAGCATCTAGCCGCTCAGGCTAGAGAGCACTGCCCAGTGGACAAAGGAACTGTTGCCGGCGCGCGGCGAAAAGAAGGACAACGCGCCAATGTTTCATGTCCCTACTTCACCGCTCCTACATCCCGCCGCACCGCATTTAAGCTCGCGCCGATATGGCCGCTGAATATTCGGGATTACAATTACGAGATTATTTTATGAGGTACCACAGATATTGAATTGTAAAGTTCAAGATTCGAAAGTTCTTTGATCAAGGAAGACATCGAAAAGGAGAAAGCGATAGAGAGCGATGAGATCGACAGAGATTCTCATTGTTCTCTATCGCAATCTATCGTTTTGCTGCATCGGATCCGAAAGAAATGATATCGCGTAAACATAAAATACGATGAACACTTTTCATCGTACTCTATTCATCGTACTCTATCGTTAGGAGAATATTTAATTGTTAGAATATGATAGAATTCGCGTTGAGACTCATCGTGTCCTATCGTTTTATTCAAGTCTACACGAAAAATATGTTTGGTTGAATGAACCAATTTTCTGACGAAATGAGAGAGAGAGAGAGAGAGAGAGAGAGAGAGAACGTTTAAGAAATTTTGATTGAGAATAACACAATTTTGTTTAAGTTAACCATAACTTGATGAATTAGACTCAGTGTTAATATTTTCAGTTAATATTTCTCTGTATCGTTCATATTTCATTTGCAAGCTCTATCATGGAGCAAACATTTTTACCATATATCATGCATAAATTGTTGTCTTATATCGTAATTCTTGTCAGTGGTATATTAACGACAGAAGAAACTGAAAGTTCTGTATCGTACAATTGCGAAAAGGGGACCATCGTTGTCAATGGTGCACCAACGATACTCGGCATAAAATTGATTCCTAGGTATAATCGCGATACAACGCAAATCCGAGTGTTATTTTGACACGCATAAATGTATGATTGATTGACGCTTTCTTTACACGTTTCTTGTCGTTGAATCGTGCAAAAGAATATTTAATAGTTAAATATTTCACGCATCTCCCTAATTTTTTAATAAGATGCTTACCGAAGGAGAACATAAAGAATCAATCGTTAATTCATAATTCCTGAAGTAAGAAATGATACGAAATGACAAGAAAATCCGATGCGATAAATAATAAACTTCCGAAAGGGCAATTATTTTATTTATTTTAGTTCAGGGTAGTACAAAAACTGCACTGAAAAAAATGCTGTTAGAGTAAAAAAAATTAAAGTTGTTTCAATTTAACGGTGACGTTACGGGCTTTTTGTCTTTTTTTGGTGACCCAGGAGAAACCCCTTATGGGTACCCACAGGCCCTGGCGGGGGCCTGTGGGTTATGTCGGATCGCACGGACTAAAACTCCAGGGGGGTGCCTGCCTTCAGGGGCAGCGGAGGGCAGCCGGGAGTACTATTCGCATATTCCCTTCCTTAAGCCGCCGCCCCTTTTGGCCCCACAGCTAAGTGGGATCCTTTCCCGCCTTGGGCCCTGCGCGCCACAGGGCTTTTAGGGAGCTGTGGTGAGCGGAGCCGCGCGGCTAGAAACGCACAGAAGTGCGTGACGCCTAATGCGGCTACGACTAACTGCACCACACTCCCATCCCGGTTACCAAGTAGGGGGAGCGTGCAGAGGACTAGAAAGGCCATACACGCTCAACCGTCGTACCTAGGCCAGGGAGCGCCGCCCTATCGGAGAGCGCGCGGGGTTACCGGGGCCAGGCGTAGAACTTTCTCCCTCTAATACGTGGGGGGAAAGACGCCTGGCCCTTGACCGGCCGTGCTGCGGGTTGGGAGGGAGGGGACCACCCGCCCCCCCTCTGGTGTTCGAGGTGGGGTTCGGAGCCGTGACCCGGGTCCCCATCCGGGTCACAGCTCCCCCCTCTCATTCTGTCCTACCCAGGGCTTGAGAGGGGGAAGGAATCCTATCCCCGGTCGACTGACCAGGGAAGGAGGGAACCTTCGTTCCCGGGTCGCGCAGCGCGCCCCGGTCCCGCTGCGGCAGCGGGGGAAGATTCCTCTCGACATGAGGGGGACCGGACTCCCCAGCCCCGCAACCCGGAACCACCGGCGACCCCCCGCGTCGTCGCGGCGACATCACGGCCGACACCTTCTCGGCGGGTTCTCCATCCTCCTGTCGACGAGAAATCCCTCCAACCTTCGCTGCCGCCTCCCTGGCGACACCGAGTCCTTTCGATCCCCCGTTGGGGGGAGGGGCGGCCGCGGCGACGCTCCACCGAGCGTCTACTGCCGCCCCCACTTCGGGGTGGGGACGCGAGCCCACAGGACGGTCTTGCCATCCTATAGCCCGCGTCCCTGCCCATCTCACGGCACACGGCGCATTCAGGGCGTGCCCTGCACGTCCGCGCCGTGTGACCGCCCCGGCCACACCGGTAACACAGGCCGCTGCGATCCGCAGCGGCCGTGCAGTTAGCCCGGGTGTGACCGACGCCCCAGCATCGATAACACTGGGATGGCCGAGCTGCAAGCAGGGTGACGCTTACAGTCGACCATGCCAGTGTGAAGTCCTTACCCCTGGCAGATGCGACCGCAGCTACCAAGGGCAGTCGGGCCCAGACCGACCCTCGCCCTCTGATTCTCCATCTAAGGGGTCCAAGGGTGACCTCCTCCGGCCTACAGCCTGCGCGGTTGGCCAGGGAGTCTCTAATTTCATTGGGGGTCGCCGCCTCATACACCCCACCGAGGCGGACCTCCCCCTTAAGCACTGGGCGGTTAATTGCCGCCTCTGGCAATATCTCTTTAAGGTGGACCGCCAAGCGGTCCGCTTTCTTGCCGCCGGGGCCTGGGTCCTTAACGCTGCCAACAGGTCCCCGGCGGCCGTTCTTCCCAGCTCTGCCCTGGAATATCCAGGTCCTCCAGAGGAATCTCCGTCATTGCCCCCCTTAGGGTCTCCGCGTAGGAAGACCCTGGGGTGGGTCGAATCGTCATCGCGGCTGTCTGGGACAACCGTGGCCATTTCCCCCCTCTCTTCGAGACGGGGGGCCCGGAGAGTCGCTGCACGGGAACCCGTGCCGACGCCGCGGCCCCCCGTCTCAAAGTCCCAGTCCCTTTTTCCGAAGTGGGAGGAGCCGGGATCGGGGTTGCGGAAATCCGCTTCCCCTCCCGACCTCCCTCCCCAGCATCCCCTTTCCTTCTCCGTTTCCTCCCCACCACAGTGACACACGCCACTGTGTTCTGTACCTCCCCACTGCATTTTCCGGCTGTCTTAAAGGGGGGGTGGCGCCCTTAACCGGGAGGGGCCGTCACACGACGGAACCCCTCCCGCAGGGCCCTCCGAGACTTCCATCTG
The DNA here is from genome assembly GCF_003227715.2 of Harpegnathos saltator. Taxonomy (NCBI): domain Eukaryota; kingdom Metazoa; phylum Arthropoda; class Insecta; order Hymenoptera; family Formicidae; genus Harpegnathos; species Harpegnathos saltator. The sequence goes on from NW_020229885.1 coordinate 558,711, forward strand.
CGACTCTTTCACCTTCATCACTTTTCCTCCCGTTTGAACCCCTTTCTCTCTCCACTCTTCCTTTCCGTCTGGATTCCCTTTTCCTCCCTCGACACTTCCTCTCTCTCATCTCCATAGGAGTGGGCGGAGGCGTAACGGACACATCCGTCTGTGTTGACGCCTCCCCCCTTTCTCCCAGGCCCCTCGCCTCCTGCAATTTCAGCAGGACCTCCAGCTGAGCAACGGTCTGCTGGAACACTTGCATCCGTTCCTCGGCCCCTTCCCTTTCCTCTTCTAGGAGTTCTCTCCACTCCTGCCTCTCTTTCTGAAAAGCTGCCTCCCTCTTAGCCTTTCCGACCTTGATGGCCTTGTGCTCCTTGGACAGTTCGTCCATATTATGGCACAGTCCCTCTCTGCAGGTTTCACTGATTGATAGCTTCTTTTCCAGCTTGACATACTTATTCTCCAGCTCCACGGCTGCTGTCACCAGCTCCTGCGTGTACCGGAGGGTTGAGTCGAATACCTCCCGAAGCCTGCCCTTCTGGAGGTTACCGAGGCTTCGGTTTCTTCCCCATTCTTCGATCTGCTTTCGCAGATATTCTTTCCATTCCCCACACCTCCTTACGGAGTAAGGGGGAACTCCACATCTTCCCCCTTCGATCCCATCCCTCCAACCGCGCCCAGTTCCTCCATCTCCTCCTCTGATAGGGTGAGAGAGTCTCCGTCGTCGGAATCCTTTCCCTCGTGGTTTGACTCCCAAGGGTCTTGCATCCTTTGCTGAAGAGGGACCTCATCGACCTCCTCCTCTACCATCTCCACTCTCACCTTCGTTCCCAGCACCGTCAGCTTCCTCAACTCCGAAGCAGGCGTTCCCATCGTCCCTCGATAGGACAAGGCCTTCCTCCCAGGGTCTCCAAGGAGACTCCTGTCTTCTGAACCATAGGAACTCTTCCTCCTCTTCCTCCTCTTCCTATTTGTATTTGATTCTGCCATTGTGGTTTGAAACCCACCACTCCTGGCGGCTCGACCGGCCGGGCGTGCCCGCACCACGGAGAAACTCCGTGGTGTCCCCGAGATCCCCCTGGGAACCGGTCTATGCCTCTGGCCCGGGGAGAGGCATCCCGGGCACTGGACTCAGGCCCCCTACTCCCGCCCCACCCCCCATTGCTGGGAGGTGAGCCGGTTTCGGAGGTCCCTGGCCTCCGACAACCAGGGCACCACCAGGGGCGCCGCCACGCGGGGGGCCCCGTGGAAGGAGTAAGGTCACCGCCGTCGCGACTCGACGGGACTCCTCCCCTACGGCAGCCAGCAATGCTCCTCCGCCCGAGGGATGGGTTTAGGGATGACGCGATCCCTATCCCCCGGGCTCACCCCGGGGGGACCCGGCCCTGACCTCGGAATACGTCCGAGCGGCCCGGATCCCTCCCGCCACCCCGGGTACCGTGAGAGTCCCAAACCTCACGGTGTGCAGACCTGAGTGTGGCCCGTCCCTTCGGGCTGCCGGAGCACCGGCGTGCAATGCCCTAGGGGACGGAAACCTCCCGCGGGGTGGAGTCCTGTCCCTCTGACTGCCGGAGCACTGGCGTGCAATGTCGGAGGGACGGTGTCCCCACCCTCACTACCCTGAAAAAATGGTCGAGGGTAGCCAACTGGCCACCCCGCCATAACTACCTTGGGTGCTCTTGCTCCAGTCCCTCAGTACCAGACCACTCCGGCATGGTAAGACCTGCCAGGGGCCAAAGCCCCCGCCGGCACAGCTCTGTACATCATCGGGACCTTCAAGCCTCCTCACCATGACAAGGTGACACCCGCGGGGAGGGACATTACGGGCTGCCATCAACATAAATAGTTCATTTAATTGTATTTATTATTGATTTTAATTTTAAATTTGTATATTAAAAAACAATTTGTAAATTTCAATTAATGACATAGGATATTGCATTAAACATATATTGAATTGTAAGAACACTACTAAATTACGAATTGAATTACGTTGTAGTTATAGGATAATAATATATATGATTATTAAAATGACATACATTATTCTTTCATTATAAATTTTGCTGGAATCAACTTATTTGAAAATAATATTAATTAATTTTAAAGTAATATATAATAAATGTTGTATTAGATCAATTCACAATAGAATAAATGCAATCGTATTTTTAGTTAAATCTTATTTTCCGCGGCCATTCCGTAGCAGATAATCATATCTGCGTATTCTTCTGCCGTAAATTTCATTATTAATGAATGAGCAACGAGCAAGAAGCACGTACAAAACACGTATAAGACACGTATGATGACATACAAGCAAAAACATGTGAAGAACGAAACATATAAGGAATGAAAGAAATAGTTGGAAATCAGAGACCTTGCCCGTGCTGGTCTCGCATAATAGCATCTCAATTGATAAGATTTGTCGATAAATGGAAGGAAAAAAAGAAATCCCAAATCGATTTGCAAATTGAATAACCCCGGTGCAAAAAATAAGCCCTGGGGCAGAAGAATACGCAGATATGATTATCTGCTACGGAATGACCGCGAAAAATGTACGCGTTGCGGCGCGTACGTACGCGGAGCAGTTTCCAAATCGTGAGCGGCATCCGTGTGCACAAACAATAACATATTGTATCCGAAGATTGAAAGAAACGGGTTGCGTCTCAGTGGATCATCGGAATCATGGTGGTGCACCAGTTCAACGTAGTGTGGAAGATGATGAGGATGTGCTCCAGGAATTTTATGAAAATCCTGGAAGTAGCGTGCGCTGTGTAGCCCATGACCTTCGTCTATCGCGAACGATGGTGCATCGCATTTTGCAAGAAAATGTTGCACCCATATCATTATCGACGAGTGCAACATCTTTTGCCAAGGGACAAAAGACAGCGCGTCGAATTCTGCGAAGGTATTTTCATAATCTTTTTTGATACTTACAACACTTTTGTCACACATAATAATTTTGAACAAAACACGCACAGAATTCCTTGCACAATGTTGGGGAAATATAACGTTTCCCGATTATATCATGTGGACAGACGAGGCTACTTTCACGTCGAATGGTGTGTTCAATTCTCGAAATTCTCTACTTTGACAAGAGTAAAATCCGCACGCTATTCGGCAGTGTATATTCCAATATCGATGGTCCATCAACGTATGGGCAGGAATAATTGGAAATCAAATGGTAAATATTCTTCTCAAGTAAGACATTTCTCTCCCGTTGGTATCTTCAACTTTTCTCCTAAAATTACCACTGTTTATTTTCAGATAGGCCCATTCTTCTTTCCGCCGCGTCTCAACGGTCAGACGTACGCAGAATTTATTGAACAGGAGTTGCCTGTTCTCCTGAAAAACATTCCTCTCCATGTTCGAGAGAGAATGATCTTCCAACACGACGGAGCTCCCGCACACTTCTGCCGCGAAACACGCGAATTTTTGAACCAGCGTTTCCCGGACAGGTGGATGGGTCGAGGTGGCCCAATTATTTGGCTGGCACGATCGCCAGATTTGAATGTGCTCGATTATTTTGTTTGGGGCCATATTAAATCTAAAATCGAGCATAGGCGTGATGGTACCAGAGATGAGGTACGCGATGCAATTATAGCGGCCTTTCGTACCATCACGCTGGACATGGCGCATCGTGCGATGCGACGAATAACTCGAAGAGCCGAACTCTGTTTATAAGCAGAAGGAGGGCACTTCGAACAATTATTGAATTAAATAATCAGAGTGGATTAGGCCTACTGGGGAAAACACTTAAAAATAAAACGCGCCAAGCCATCTCCCTCACAAGGTGGTGTGGAAATATAGTTTTTTTACTACGCTGAAATAAAATAAATAAAATAATTGCCCTTTCGGAAGTTTATTATTTATCGCATCGGATTTTCTTGTCATTTCGTATCATTTCTTACTTCAGGAATTATGAATTAACGATTGATTCTTTATGTTCTCCTTCGGTAAGCATCTTATTAAAAAATTAGGGAGATGCGTGAAATATTTAACTATTAAATATTCTTTTGCACGATTCAACGACAAGAAACGTGTAAAGAAAGCGTCAATCAATCATACATTTATGCGTGTCAAAATAACACTCGGATTTGCGTTGTATCGCGATTATACCTAGGAATCAATTTTATGCCGAGTATCGTTGGTGCACCATTGACAACGATGGTCCCCTTTTCGCAATTGTACGATACAGAACTTTCAGTTTCTTCTGTCGTTAATATACCACTGACAAGAATTACGATATAAGACAACAATTTATGCATGATATATGGTAAAAATGTTTGCTCCATGATAGAGCTTGCAAATGAAATATGAACGATACAGAGAAATATTAACTGAAAATATTAACACTGAGTCTAATTCATCAAGTTATGGTTAACTTAAACAAAATTGTGTTATTCTCAATCAAAATTTCTTAAACGTTCTCTCTCTCTCTCTCTCTCTCTCTCTCTCTCATTTCGTCAGAAAATTGGTTCATTCAACCAAACATATTTTTCGTGTAGACTTGAATAAAACGATAGGACACGATGAGTCTCAACGCGAATTCTATCATATTCTAACAATTAAATATTCTCCTAACGATAGAGTACGATGAATAGAGTACGATGAAAAGTGTTCATCGTATTTTATGTTTACGCGATATCATTTCTTTCGGATCCGATGCAGCAAAACGATAGATTGCGATAGAGAACAATGAGAATCTCTGTCGATCTCATCGCTCTCTATCGCTTTCTCCTTTTCGATGTCTTCCTTGATCAAAGAACTTTCGAATCTTGAACTTTACAATTCAATATCTGTGGTACCTCATAAAATAATCTCGTAATTGTAATCCCGAATATTCAGCGGCCATATCGGCGCGAGCTTAAATGCGGTGCGGCGGGATGTAGGAGCGGCGAAGTAAGGACATGAAACATTGGCGCGTTGTCCTTCTTCTCGCCGCGCGCCGGCAACAGTTCCTTTGTCGACTGGGTAGTGCTCCCTAGCCTGAGCGGCTAAATGCTCTTCCCATAACGTCTCGGCGCACGTTCATTCCTCATATTTCTGTCATTAATAACTCGATAATTATTACGAATCTCACAAAACGGCATGGGACTTTTGTATTTGTCTTAACCTGCTCTATGTTTCCGCCAGATTAGTTATAAGACACCCTGTATGTACGCAATATATATACGCAAACTCATTAGTAGAAGACATTGATAATGTGGGGATATCAGGCCGGTATAAAATATATCGGGCCACTGCAGATCCTCTCCATTGTCGAAAATTGATAATTTCAATCTTACATATGTATCTCTGAGGCCTTAGAAACCCGTATAAACTTTGTCCGATCCAAAAATATTCGATATTTTACAGGTTTTATACATTTGACAAATTTGCGCGTCCGCCATTTTGAATTGAGGGCCTCATTTAAAAAACGGGTTCGATACGATTTGTAGCGTAGCGGCTGTGGAGGCGCCCGTCACAGTGCGAACCCTCGGTCCCTACGTGAGAATTGCGAGGGGGGAGTTTGTCGTGCGAGATTTGCGGGGAGGGGAGGGAAGCCGAATTGCCCCCCCGAATTAATTAGAAATTAGTGTTAGGAGCGTGCAGGTGCGACGGTCTCATGCCTTCGAGTTTTGTGCTCTTGGACCTCTCGAGCCGATCGCCAGGACCAAAGGATCAAAAGGACTTGGGGGGCGTCGCTCGCCGCTAGGCACGGCACCAGGTGATTGCTCTCGATTCTCTTTTTCTATTACCGAGTTATGTGTCGTCCCGAAAAGTATTACCGCTGCCGCGCTTGTTGTTCCATAGGCCACAGAGACAAGACGGAAGAAGGAGACGGGAGACCGGCGATCACGCTCCCGACGCATGGCACGATAGCCGAAGACAAGGCGCGGATCAACGGGCGAGACAAGGAAAGAGAGAGAGAGAGATAAAGAGCAAGAGCGAGATGAAGCATCCGTTCCGCGGAACAACAACAATGATCCGCGAAAGGATTGCTGTACCGCTGGAGTAGGCGAGGAACGGGGAGAGGAGAAACCCCTCGCAAAAACGGAAAGAAAGAACGAGATTCCGTTTTTCCGCTAGAAGAAGAAACAGATTCGATTTCTCGAAGAGATGAGATCCGTTTTTCGACTCGCAGCGAGTAGAACCGCTTTCGCCGAGGAGTGTATCGTTTGGAGCCGCGAGAGGAAAAGTTTCTTGGTATTTCAACTGTTGGTTACACTGCACTATCGTACCGCTCCCCCGTCCGGGACGTTCCGCTCTCGATCGGGAATTAGCTGGTGCAGTGCGGTGCAGTGCCTTGCGGCATCGAGCTAGGCGAGAGTTGCGGAGGAAAGGAGCGACATCCGATCTCACCCTAGGACCGACCCGCCCGAGGATCGTCGGAAATCACGCCACCGGGAGGTTCCCGAGATTGTAAAACCGTCCACCTGCTCTAGTTTTTCGGTGTCTCGTTCTCGTGTCGCGTCTCGAAAACTTATTGTGCGAGCGAGCAGTACCGATTTCGCGGAAATAATGCGGCGTATATTTGTACCAGCCCATGGGGTTGCGGAGCGTGTCGATTACCGAGACAAAATAAATCGCAGTACCGCTTAGAAGACCGCATTCTTTTGGTTTCCTCACCCGTTCCCGGATTTCCGACCGAACCTCCCCGTCTACCGACTTAAAATCTCGAGGAGCTGCCGGTCCCGTCGGATTTTCGCGTTGCGGTCATTCGGCTGCTATTTTGTGTTGGTGATCGGTGCGGCTATCCGCACTTGGCGCCCAACTTAGCGTGTCGTTTGGTGTGTGGGACCGTGACGCGCGGACCGACAGCGATTTGTCGGCGTTTAGAAATAAACGTCGCAGATTGTAGAGCAATTCATCGCGAGTAAATTAGAAAAAAAGCATGGAAATCGGTTAAGAATTACGCCGTCTAACGATTTTTGTCCACAAAAAGACACATTTGTCCCATTGTGCGCCGGGCGAGGATACGGCGCTGCTAGTCCCATGCCTCGCACGAAACCAGCGTATGGTACGCCGTGTCCTCCAGCATCGGGCAGTGGTGGCACCAAGTGGTAGGTTCTTTCTGTAACCGGTGCAGGAACCGGCCGATACAACCGTGGCCAGTTAGTACCTGCATCAAATATAACGTAAGTCCGCGTCTCCGCCTGCTCGCCATTTCTGCGAGGCAGGGGCGGACGACCTCAACCCGGGTCTGAACCCGGGTCCGCGGGGATCGGCCAACATGGTCTGCCACCGCTCCATGATCCGAACTCTGGCTTGGGATTTCAAGGCCGCCAGGTCCCTGGCCCGACACTGCTTCTACCTCCCCGCGGAGCTCACGCACCCTCCCGTAGAGGGTACACCGCTCTTCAGCGATGAGCTCAACGGGGGGAAGCCGGCCTGGGTTGTTGCCGCCACATATGATACGGTGCGGAACGCCCGGATCGCCCTCACGATCATCGACTGCAACGCCTGGCGCATAATGCGCTTGTAGCGGTCCGTGGCCATAAGCTGGGGCATCCAAATGGGACAACCGAGAGAACTACACCAACATATAGGCGGCGAGCGTGCCATTCAGGGCCTTCCTGGGTCTGCATCAGCCTGGCCAATGGCAGGACGGCTTTTCAGACCCGGGAGGCCAACCACCTGAAGCGAGACCCGAAATCCCATCGGCCGTCCAGCATCAGGTCCATATATTTCATGCTGGGCCCGATGCGGACACGGACTCCGTCCACGGAGATCTGGAACTCCGGCGGCGCCCCGCGGCTGCCGTCGTGAAAAAAAGATAGCCTCCGTCTTATGTGGCACCACCTTCAGTCCCAAGCTCTGGATGGAGCCCACCACCGATGTCAGCGCCGCCTCCGCTCGGAGGCGGGCATACCCCCAGTCCTCCTCCCTGGCCATCACTAAGGTGTCATCTGTGTAACAGATGACGTGGTAACCCTTTGATACACTTTTCTTTTTATTACGCAGGGGAAATCCTCATGGATACCCCCGACCCTTGGAAGGTCGGTGGTTATGCCGAACTCTTACCGGCAAAAACCCCTGCGGGGTGTCTAACTTTCGGGCCGTGGTGGCGGGAGTCAGGGGAAATACTCCCGTATTCCCTCCCCGACACCCCGGCCCCAGGGCTCATACTAAGAGTCCCCGCCTATGTACCGCGCCCCTCCCACAAAGGGAGTCGGAGGCGCGGTCCCTGGCAGGTTGTCCGGCCGGGTTGGCCTTCTGATTTCACTTACTGGAGGGAAGGGACACCCACCCTCTCTCCGCGCCCCCTTGTTCGTCAAGAGGGACGGGGGAGTGGGACCCAGCCCCAACCGTACCACCACTCTCTCTTCGCCTTACCCCTACCGAAGCCTGAGGGGAGGCGGGTGGGTGGGTTTCACTCACCCGTCAGCGCCATTCCCCCATGCGTCAGAAGGCAAGCCCGAGGCGGCCGAAGAGGCGGCCTGCGGCGAGCCGATGGCCGCTCCTCCTCAGCCGGCGCCACGTCGGGCCCGCTGCCCGTTCCGGGGGAGTGTCGCCTTGGCCGCCGCTCTCTACGACGGATACCAGGGCGGCGATCCCACTTGGCGGCCTCTTTCTACGACATAATATCGCGACAGAAGGAGGCCGCCGCGCCTCATGCCTCCTCGCTCCCGCACATGGCGCGAACCATGCGCGGGAACGAGACGTCCTCCACGCAGCACTTCACCGCTCGGGCCAGAATACGGCGCTGCTGGTTCCATGCAGGGCATGTTGTCAGCATATGCGCCGTGTCCACAGGCTCCGGGCAGCGATGACAACTGGTGGCCGGCTTCTTCCCTATCTGGTGCAGGAACTTCCCACAGCACCCGTGCCCGGTCAGCACCTGCGCCAGATGGAAGTTGAATCCCCTTCCCTTCCTGTTCGCCACCTCGAGCAGACAGGGGCGGACGGCCTCGGCCGTTCGGAGCCTGGGTCCTCGTGGGTCGGCCAAAATGGCCGACCACCGTTCCAGTACCCGGGCTCTGACCTGAGACTACAAGGCCGCCAGGCCCCTGGCCGTTAGTCCCTCCCCTCCTTCGCGGAGCTCCTTGACTTTCCAATAGAGAACGTATCTCTTATGAGCCAGGAGCTCCACAGGGGTGAGCCGGCCAGGATGGTCGCCGCCATGTACGACACGGTGCCGTACCTTCGAATCGCCCTTATTACCACCGCTCTCATGGCCTGCCGCAGTAGACATATACTGCTGCGGCTGGCCAGGAGCTGGGGCGCCCATATGGGTGCCCCATACAGGGCGATCGAGAGCACGTGTTCGCGATCCGTCGTCTCATCGCGGCCTATTGTTTCGGTGGACTCGAGGACCATCGAAACGACGACACATTGTGCGTGACTGCTGCGTGATCGGGCTTTGTTCGGCAACGAGACAATCACCGTTGTTATCGTTGTTGTTTGTCCGCGTATGATCTCTAACGGCCTAATCCCGTTTAAAACAAACTGCTAATATCCCGTCTTCGAGCCAAGCAACAAAAAAAAACTATATCATCATTGTAAGACCGAGGTGACGAGCTAGATTCTGCTCCTCACGCCGATCAGATCAAAATTTCGCACACGACAGGTTACAATTAGAGATACTTCAGCTCCGCTTCGTCGTTCATTCAGCTGCTCGACCGCTCAGGTCGAACCTCCGAATTTTGACACCACGGTTGCGGCCTCAAGCCGCTTAATCGATAACCGAACGTGCCACGTGCGAGGTAGAGGATCGTTTAAATTTTTCAAGTTTATTTTGTATTTATTTTGTAATAAGAATTGGATCGCGAGTTCGGTTAGTAATTGCCGATCAGCCAGGAGCGTCCTCCCAGTCTTTCAACGAGCATCTATTAAGAGGAGGAAATAAAAGTGAACGATCCCGCGAAACTCAAAACGGCGGTGTCTTCTTTTGCTTGTGGAACCCTGCGCTCATAGCTGAGCGGTCCCCGCCTCTCGTTCGCGTGGCCAGACAGCGAACAGCACAACACCAATTTAGATGCGGCGAACCCTTCATCCTGGATCCCCCTGGATCCTCATCATGTTGGCTAGAGCCAAACCTGTTTTACGGACCCGAAGGGTTAGGTGTACGAAAGGCGGCCCGAAGTCCCAACGTCAGGCCGAGATATTTGATTGTCGGCCCGATGTGGACGGGGACCCCATCCACCAGGACCTGAAACTCTGGCGGAGCCCCACGACTACCGTCGTGAAAGAAGACTGCTTCCGTCTTCTGGGGCGCCACCTTCAATCCCAGGTCCGTGATAGCGTCCACCACCGACTGGAGTGCCGCCTTTGCGAGGAGGCGGGCCTCCCTCCGGCTATCACTAAAGTTTCATCTGCATAGCAGATGACGTAGCAGCCAGGCGGAAATTAAGAGCGAAGCACCCTATCGAACGCGATGTCCCACAGCAGGGGGCCGAGAACCGACCCCTGCGGAACATCGCGTTCCATTTTGCGCCGGCCCTGGACCCCGCCTCTCCCCGAGTGGGCGAGGTTCTTGTCCTCGAAGTAGGCCGCGAGGATGCGCCGGAGATAGACGGGCACCCCGTGATGATTCGAGGGCCCGTCCAATTTCCGGCCAGGGCAGGGTGTTGAACGCGTTCGTGATGTCTAAGGACACCGCGAGTAACATCGCGCCCCCCTCTCCATGACCGTGCGGATCAGGTCCCGGACGTATTAGATAGCATTCAGTGTTGAACGTCCGGGCTGAAACGCCTGAGCCCATACTGATGGTCGTGGAGGTTCGGCCCCTCTGAGGACAGATGCTGGACAAGGCGGTCGGCAACGATCCGCTCCAGCATCTTGCCCGCCTCGTCCAGGAGGCATATCGGCCTGTAGGCCAGCGCACCTCCGGATACTTTGCTTTCTTTCGGGAGGAGGACCAATTTGGCCCTCCTCCATTCTGGGGGAAGACCACCTCCCTGAGGCACCCATTAAGGACTTCCCGCGTGACCGCGGACAAGTTCCTTTCGCCGAAGGCGAGAGCCCATACGCGGCCAGGAATGCGGTCGGACCCAGGGGCTTTGCTCCTGGCCCCGTCCTCTCGCTCGGGGACGGGGATCCGGGAGGGATCCCCCCCTCCACCTTCGGGAAGAAGATGTCTAGGAGCCCCTCGAAAGCCTGGTGGTCCAAAGCCTCCGTCGGTGGGGGCGCCCACGGACGAATCTTCTTGACCATCTGTTTATAGGGGCACCCCCACGGATCTTCGTCCAAGGAGTCCACCAATTGCTCCCAAGCTCTTTTTCGCCTCGGCAATGGCGGCTTTGAGGGTTTCCCTTGCTTGGAGGTAGCCCTCTCTCACCCTTGCGGCATTCCCGTCTTGTCGCTCGGCCCGGATATAAACCCATCTGGCCTGAACGGCGGCCTGCCGTAGCTCGGCTATGACCTCCGTCCACCAGTATGCGGCCCGGCGCCGACGGGGGTGGTACTTGGACATTGCAGTTTCGCACGCCGACGCCACGATACCCACTATTTCCTTAGCCCTCTCCTGCGGGCTAAGGTCCCACTCACCTGGCTTCTCGTCCAGATGCCAGGTGGCCACAAGGACTTGCTGGCGGCTAGGCCGCTCCAGTGCCACAAGTGCTGGGAGACCGGCCACAACTGGGAGAGGTGCAACTCTGCGGTGGATTGCAGAGGATTGTGCTTCAGGTGTGGCCAGGAGGGGCACATTGCACAGAAGTGCAAGGCACCGGTAAGGTGCATTATGTGCCAAGAGAAGAGTTGGAGTGCCAGTCACAGAATGGCTGGATCATTTTGCGGACTGACAATCCGGACTAGTGGGGGCGATAACAGATGCTTTATGCGTTGTCGCGATCGCCCCCCCCAACGTGGGAATGCGTAGGGGTGGCATTGCACCACTTGATTCTCTCTCCCTATCCTTGCGCCGGGCGGGGGAAGGAGGGGTGACACGGGAAGGAGGACAGCTCCCTGATCCTGGAACAGGACAGGAACAGATAGCTGGAAATCGGGTCGGTGAAGAGGAGGGGATACACCTCTCCCTCAACGAATCCCTGTGTCCGACAAGTCGGGCACGAAGGGAAAGGGGCCGAACAACCGCCCACTTCACCGGCCCGATACCACCCCCGTAGGGGGAGTGGAACAAAACCCAGGTGGGAGAGAGGGGAAACCCGGACATCAATTAAAGATGTCGAGTCCCCCCTCTTCCGCCCACCCGAGGAGAAGGGTATCCTTTTAGGACCCTCATAACTCCTCGGGCGAGTGGCCCTGGCGGCTAGGGGATGACATCCCCCCCGTAACCGTCAGGGAGAAGGGTGGGGTCCAGGGCGGGGAACCTGGGTCCCAACCAGCCCTCTAAACGCTGGAGCGGCTAGGTGGTGGTGGCACACCTAGCTGCCAAACATCACAAGACGACGTCCCGTCCACTGGGAACGGTGGTTGAAGCGGGCCTTCGGTGGCCAGCGGTGTCCAGCCACTTGCGGCGGGCACCGTGTGCTTCCCCCTTTCCAGCTGGACGCGACGGGGGGATGGGTAAGGAGAGCGGCGATTGAGGAGGACCCTGGGCTTGCGAGCGCCGGGATCGCTTCCCCCCTCTCCCCCGCCTCCCGGGGATATTGGGATGAATGCCTGGATCCAGGAGGCCGATTAGCAGTCAAAGTGGCCCCGACCCCCTGATTATGGTCCCTTCGTAGCGCTACCCGGGATGGGTTTAGCCGGTAGGAGTCCGGCATACCCCCTCACCCTTCCCTGGGGGTGATGGGGATCCATGATGGATTCCCATCACCCCCAGGGCGTGTAAGGCCTAGTCTTCACGCCACTCCGGGTGCTACAGGCGAACCTCGGCCGCGGCGCCCAGGCCCAGAACCTGTGGGTATACAGGATCCGGGAACTGGGCGCCAGGCTGGGGGTGGCCACCGAGCCGAACTGGGTGCCGATCAGTAGCGAATGCTGGTTCGGCAGCCCGGACGGCTCGGTGACCATAGCGGCTGACCCTGCAGCGGGGACCCCTCCCTGTGTTTTAAGGGAAAAGGGATCCTCGTACGTGGCGGTCGACTGGGGGCCCATAACTGTGGTGGGTGTATATCTCCCCCACCACAGAAACAAAGCCGGGCTTGGCCGTCCCGCCCGCATCAAAGGGATCCTAGACAGGATCGGGGATCTGGTACGCAAGTGCCATCCCCGATCTGTCGTGATTGCCGGGGAGTTTAACGCCCAATCTGAGGAGTGAGGTTGCAGTCCCCGGCAGCGGGATCCCAGGGGCGAGGTGGTCATCGGCTGGGCGCCGGGATTGGACCTTCTGTTGGTAAACAGAGAGTCCACCGGCACCTGCATAAGGCCGGGATGGGGGTCATCGGTCATTGATTTGACTTGGGCCTCCCTCTCGGCTGCAAGGATGATCTCCGAATGGAAGGTGGAAGCGGAGGGCGAGACTTTATCTGACCACAGATATATAATCTCCGCCTCCCCAAACCGAAGCAGGTGTCGGCTCGCCACCCAGGGGAGAGGAATTTTCCTCTCCCCAAAAGATGGGCCCTCAGTCGACTTGACGTGGACAGGTTCCAGGCTGCTGTCCTTGTGGCCACCTGGCACATAGAGCCAGGTGAGTGGGACCCCGGCCCCCTAGAAGAGGCCGAGGAGATAACGGGGATACTGGCGTCGGCATGTAACGCCACGATGCCCCGTTCCCCCCTGTCAGCGCCGGGCGGCGTATTGGTGGTCGGAAGACATCGCGGTACTTCGCGATGCCTCCGACCGTGCCAGGAGGGCGTATACGCGCGCCCGACGACGAGACGGGGATGCCACAAGGGCAAAAGAGGATTACCTTGCAGCCAGGGTAGTCTCCAAAGCAGCCATCAAGAAGGCCAAGCGGGAAGCCTGGGAGCAATTGGTGAGCTCCCTGGATGACGATCCGTGGGGGCGCCCATACAAGAGGACAATGGGTAAGATTCGTCCTCGGGCGCCCCCGCAAACAGAAACGTTAGACCCCCGAGTCCTCGAAGGGCTCTTGGACGCCCTTTTTCCAAGGGCGGAAGGGGTCCCCCCGTGATCCCTTCCTCAGAGATGGGGGAGGGGGATTGGGACGAGGGCCTGGAGGTCACTTCAGAGGAGCTCGCCAAGGCCCGGAGGAAGCTCGGAGGCAAGGGCAAAGCCCCTGGCCCCGACGTGATTCCGGGCCGCGCCTGGGCTCTCGCGTTGGCCGAGGGGAACCTGTCCTCGGCTACGAGCAGGGTCATGACCGGATGCCTCAGAGAGGGGGTCTTCCCCCCAGAGTGGAGGAGGGCCAAATTGGCCCTCCTCCAGAAGGAGGGCAAGGAGCCCGGTAGTACGTCAGCCTACAGGCCAATATGCCTGCTGGACGAGGCGGGTAAGATGCTGGAGCACATCATTGCGGACCGCCTCGTCCAGCACATGTCCTCGAGTGGGCTGGACCTCCACGACCGCCAATACGGGTTCAGGCCCGGACGATCCACGCTGGATGCTATCCAGTGGGTCCGGGACCTGACCCGGGCGGTCGTGGAGATAAGGGGCGGGGTGATGTTGGCGGTGACACTAGACATTTCCAATGCCTTCAACACCCTGCCCTGGCCGCAAATAGGACGGGCCCTCGAGCATTTCGAGGTGCTCGTCTATCTCCGGCGGATAATGTCCGCCTACTTCGGGGACAGAGACCTCGCCTTCACCAAGGAAGGCGAGGTTCAAGGCTGGCACACTATGGACACCGAGGACCGACACCTGCGGTGTACCGCAGGGGTCGGTACTCCGCCCCCTGCTATGGGACATCGGTTTCGACCGGGTCCTTCGCACTCCGTTCCCCGACGGCTGCCACGTCGTCTGCTACGCAGACGACACGTTAGTGGTGGCCGAAGGGGGTAACTGGGAGGAGGCCCGCTTCCGCGCGGAGGTGGCAGTGGCAGCGGTGGTGGGAACCATCGGAGACCTGGGTCTCAAGGTGGCGCCCCAGAAGACTCAGGCTGTTTTTTCACGGCCGGCGTCGGGCGCCGCCGGAGATCCGGGTCCTAGTCGATAGCGTCCACGTCCGCGTCGGGCCGACGATGAAATATCTCGGCCTGACGTTGGACAGCCGGTGGTCATTCGGCCCACACTTCAGGCTGCTGGCCTCCAGGGTGCGTAAAACCGGCCTGGCGTGTCCATGCGCGCCCAGGGGGGCCCAGGATGGCAGGCTCGCCGCCCTGGTTGTATGTCGGTGCGGTTCTCTCGATCGCCCTGTACGGGGCGCCTATATGGGCCCCTCAGCTGCTGGCCACCGCGGTGGCCAAGAGGCAGCTGAGGCAGGTCCTTAGGCCCCTAATGATCAGGGCGATTCAGGGGTTCCGCACCGTGTCATACATGGCGGCGGCGACCACCCTGGCCGGCTCCCCTCTGTGGAGCTCCTCGCCGAGGAGAGGAGGATCCTCTACTGGCGAGTGAAGGAGCTCCGCGAGGGGGGAGAGCTGACGGCCAGGGGCCTGAAGGACCTGATGACCCAGGCCAGAGACCGGACCCGGGAACGGTGGGAAGGCTTGTTAGCCGACCCACGTAGGTTCGGTCTCGCAACGGCCGAGGCTATCCGCCTCTGTCTGTCAGAAATGACAGACAGGAGGGGGCGTGGAATGTCTTTCCACCTGGTGCAGGTATTGACCGGGCACGAATGCTTCGGGAGATACCTGCACCGGATGAGGAAGGAGCCCACAGCTCGATGCCACCACTGCCCCGAGCAAGAGGACACGGCGCTACACACCCTAGCCGCCTGCGCGGCATGGGAGGAGCAGCGCCGGGTCCTGCTCGGGGTGGTGGACTGCCAAGGCGGGGAGCGAGAAAGCGTGGGACGCGGCGGCCTCCTTCTGCGTGGAGGTAATCTCCTAGAAGGAGGCCGCCGAGTGGAGGCGCCGGCCTGGCAAACGCCGTCGGAGAGGGCGGCGGGGCCGGCGCTCCCCCGGGGGAGGGGGAGTCGGAAGCGGGCCCGAGGTGGCATCAGACGAGGAGACGGCACCGGCCTACACGGGTCGGCGCCTCCCTCGGCCACCTCGGGCCAGGCTCCGTCATTCAGAGGGGAGCGGGGAGGGCAACTCCTGCTCCCCCGAGTGATCGGATAGGAGGGAAAAGGGGAGGTGGAAAACCCGATTGGGGTCGGGCCCACCACCCCAAAATCCCTCCCTTTGCCTTCAGGAAGGGGGGGATAAGGAGGAAGGGTGGATGTCCCCTTCCTCCAAGGTGACACCAGAAGGCCAACCAGCGGGGGTACCGCCGGGGACTGCACCTCTCCCACTAATTCCCCGAAAGGGGAAGGGGGGTGCGGTACAGGAAGTGGAGGGGCTCTTAGGTTAGAGCTCTGGGGCCGGGGGATTGGGGAGGTAATGCGGGAGCAGTTCCCCAAACTCCCCTCCTCACGGTCTGACAGGTAGGCATCCCGCAGGGGTTTTAGTCGGTAAGAGTCCGACATAACCCCCGCCCCTCCCCAAGGGGGCGGGAGTATCCATGATGGATTTCCCCTGCGTGAACAAAAAAAGTCTGGTCTACCAGACACCAAGCGAGGGGAAGGAAAACCCAAAGTAAAAACCCGGGAGTATGGACTCGTTAGCAGCATGGCAACCGAACCGGAGAGGAAAACTCCGATTGAAAACCAGTCGGGCGTTTGGACTCGTTAGCCTTAGGGCGACCAAACCGGAGAGGAAAACTTCGTAAACAAACCGGTCGGGCGCTCGGACTCGTGAGTCTGGTTTCCCAGACCACCGAGGAGGAAGGAAGAACCTCAAAGAACAAACCCGGGGTGTCGGCCTCGTTAGCCTAGTGAGGCAGCCGATTGTATGAAGTTCTTGCGGTAGAACTTGTGTGGTCTAATTCCTCTGTACGAGAGCTACTGAAAGGCAACACCCGGTGGAGTGCGCTGCGGGCCCTGGGAGTCCAGGCCCCACCATCGAACCGGGCACCTCGGGTTCCTGGGGACGGCGGATAGTCGGCAACGGGGAGCAAGCGCTGTCGTGCACCACCTGATTCGTTAGGCCAATGCCCTTAGGAGATAGGAGGACCTTCGGGTACCGGGGGACGGATAGTCGGCAACGAGGAGCAAGCATTTTATTGCACTCCCTGATCCGTCAGGCCAACGTCCTTCGATGCTTGGGGGGCTCGCTCGATGGGAGAGTCTGGAGTGCCCACAGGGTGACGGGGTTGGCTCCACAAGGGTAGGATGGCATAGCCATTCAATATGAATGTGTGTGTGGGGAGGTGAGGAATCCGGAGGGGAGCTGATAACGGCGTGGTATCCTCGAAAGGATGAAGCTGAGGCAGACAGGGCCGTCCTGCAGTTGTGCCAGAGAAGATATATACACAGAATGAATCAGCCTGTACAACCTCTGAAGAAGGGTTTTTCTGGGTGTCGGGTGGACATTCCTTGAGGAAACTTGGGGGATGCACTCATCGATGTCCCAGTCTCACCTTTACGAGGATGGCCGGTTGATCTGCGGACTGGCGGGGCTGTGATGTGGGGGGTGGAGCCGGGCAGCTGCCCACAGCTCGGTAGTAGCCCTCGTTCCGCAATCCTGCATGGTCCGTGGATAAATTGGTATGCCTTCAGGCATTTTACGGCGAAGCGGTTGGGTGCGGGTTGGACAAGGTCCAGCCCTCAAACAGCTGTAATCGCAACACCCGGCAGTCGGCAACTCTGCGTCAACTCATCCAGTCATCCGGCGCGAGGGTGGGAGCACCCCTGGTGCGCAGAGGCTGGAGTAACCGAAGGCCACTGTGCATTAGGGTGTAATCGCTGGATAGTGGAGTTGTGTTGCGTGTAGCTTTAACAAGCTGAGGTAGCAAGGCGCGGCACCCCCAGGGTGTCGTGCTACACAATAACTGCATTAGGGTGTAGCGTGTAGCTCTTATAGCCGAGGTAGCATAGCGCGGTATCCTAAGGGTGTCGGGCTTCACAATAACTGCATTAGGGTCATATTTCGATGACGGGTACTGCGGGGTGTGCCGGAGATCCGTCTGTTTGGATGGGGAAAGGGGACCAAGATGTGTCCTCTCTCTTTCTCCCCCGTGGACGTTACCTTGCTGTGGTGGGGAAGCTTGCGGGATCCAGTGATGTACAGGGCTGTACCAGCGAGGGTCTCGACCCCTAGCAGATACTATCATGCCGGGGTGGCCTGTACGGAGGAACCTTATTAAGAGCGTCCGCTCCTGGATGGGCAGCTGCGTCCAGGAGATAACTAGGGGCTGGAGGATCGTGTTTGCACGATCCGAAGGTCCCTACAGCGTGGATAGAGCGGGCTCGTTAGCCTTGTGTAGGCAGCCGGTCTAGGGAAACAAAAACCCCGAATTTAAAACCGAGTGGGTTGAGCTTGTAACAATCCGACATTGGATGGTTTACAATATGACGACTAAAGCTAATGACTTCTCGGGTCTCGGTACCGAGAAACGGCGTGTTGGTGAAGGTATTGTCCCAGCCCTCCCCACGTTGTCATTATGTGATGGACTAACCCTGGAGTGCACCGCGGGCTTCAGGGTGGAACGGACTACTGCGGAGCGTCATGGCGGGGACGTGGTTCCGATCCTCGTTGTGTCGTCAACTGACGACGGACCGGATATTCAGAGAGAAAACCCCTCTTTCAGGAGTAGAAGCGAGAGATCATCCCTCGCCTCTGCTTCTCCTCCTTCTGACAAGGAGGACCCAGATTACACTGGGAGTGATACATACCCGACCTATAGGGGTCGAAAGGACAGCTTCCACCGGGGAGCGGGTCATGCGGGCCTATGCAAGACAAAGAATAGGCGGCCGCGCACTGAGGGAGGAACACCGGGCGGAAGGATGGTCCCTACCGCGGGACTAGTCTCGTGGGCCCACGGGAAGAAGCTGGGCGGCCACGCGACGTGGGAGAACCCCTGTCCACGGATGGGAAGCACCTCCTCGACCGGGAGGATGGTGAGGTGAGCTCCCGCGAAAAAAAGGAGCGGCCACCCACCGAGAGACAGAGCAAGGCTCGAGGATCGGGATCTACTATAGTTGTTGCAGATGAAATGGCCATTTTTTAATTTTGAATTTAAATTTTTATTCGACACACTTTATATACATCTCGTCAATCGAAATAGTCTCCCTCCACCTCAATACACTTCCCCCAACGTGATACAAACGCATCAATGCCTTTCACGTAGAAATTAGAGGAGCGAGATGCAAGAAATTCGTTGAACGCATTTTTCACGTCGCTTTCTGTTTGGAATACCTTTTCACTTAAAAAGTTATCAAGATGCTTAAACAAATGGTAATCAGTTGGAGAAAGGTCAGGAGAATAAGGAGGGTGAGAATTTCGCATTTGTATTCTGTTAATGTTTTTATAGTTTTTTTTTGCAATATGCGGTCTAGCATTATCATGGAGCAATAACATACCGCGTCTATTTATTAACGCCGACTGTTCAGTACGCAGTTTTTTCCATCACAATGTCAATTTCTTGGCAACATTTGTCAGCATTTATAGTTTCACCCTTTTTCAAAAACGAAAAATGCACAATACCCTTGGCAGACCACCATACAGATACCATAACTTTACGCGGATGAAGGCTCGGTTTCGGCATGTGTTTCGGAGCTTGATCAGCATCTAACCACTGGGCAGAACGTCGACGATTGTCATAAAGAACCCACTTTTCATCACACGTTACTATTCGATTCAATATTCCTTCATTATTGTGTCGGGAAAGCAAAGATGAGCTGATTTCCATACGGCGAAGCTTGTCTCTCTCAGTCAGTTCATGTGGTACCCATTTGTCAAGCTTTTTCACTTTCCCCATGGCCTTTAGGTGTCGGGAAACAATGGAATAGTGAACGTTGATGCTGTGTGCAATATCTCGAACTGATAAACGCGAGTCTGCTTCAACCATGTCTTTCAAAACATTGTCACCAATCACTGATGGTGCATGGCCACGAGGCAAATTGTCGAGATTTGTATCACCAGACCGAAAATTTTCAAACCAGCGTCTAATGGTTCGATCACTTACAGAACCTTCCCCAAAAGCAATGTTTATATTTCGCGTTGCCTCGGTCGCACTATGACTAAGTTTGTATTCGTACAAGAATATTATTCGCATTTCCTTACTTTCCATGTCGAAGAGATAGCGATTTTCAACGATATGAACAATGTGATAAATGTAAGGTTATGCTTGCGAATTTACGTGTGGGGCATATACTTTTCAAATATCACGCATGCAACGACAGCTGCATGAAAAGAGCTGAACTACTCGGCCGGGAAATTTGAATTTTGAAAAACGGCCATTTCATCTGCAACAACTTAATAAGATCCTAATCAGGACTTTGGGGACCGAGAAACCAGGCCCTCTCTCTAGTAAGAGAGGGGGCACTCGCGCGAAGGGGGGTGAGGACGTGAGCGCGGGAGGCACACGGAAGGGAACCGTTGGGAAACTAATGTTCCTCTCTGATATAATGCTCTCACAGGGCTCCAAGGTCAGGGTGGAGAAGTGCAGGGACCCATAGAGCGGGAAATTTATTTCTGTTCCCAGGGCCGGTTCCAGTAAGGCGATAATCACCACCACTGCCACCACTAGAACGGGCACCACCACTACCACCACCAAGAAGGACACCAGCGAGGCGTGTGCTGCTGTTGCTAGCACCAGCGGGACCAATGCCGGCGTGGACAACCGTGCTAACACGGTGGAACTGGGGAAAAGGATGAGGGCGATGGCGAGCAATAGCTCGATTTCGTCTAATGAGATGAAACCAAAGGTCCCCTCCAAAGTACCCGAGTTGGTCCAGAAGAGGGACCCACGGGGGAGGCCGGCCATTACGGGAAAGGGAAGGGGCCTCAGAATTAAGAGGTGGCGGAGGCGATTAGGAAAAAGAAGGAGGCAGCGAAATGCCTAGAGAGGGAAGTGGAGGACCTCCTGGGGGGGGGGGGGTATCCACCACTTCATAAGTGACAAGCGCCCCCTCGAGGAAGTGTTCAAGGACACCACCTCGTGAGAACTGTTAAGGGAGGCGGGGGTGGCGGAGCTTGCCTCGGAGGTGGGCCTTGCAAGCGGTGCGGTTCAGCTGGTGGCACGGAGGTCCAGAACTCTAAAAGGGACCTTCGTGGAAGTGCTGAATCGAGCCGTGGCTGCCTCCGGGGCGGTTCTGTCGACCCTGATCGCGAGGGTCGCGGCCCAGGAGGGAGGGGAGAAGGCCATATCAGAGGCGAGGAGGGAGATGGACGGGTTGAGGGAGGAGTTAAGGGCGCTGAGGGTGCAGAACCGGCGACTCATCGAGCAAATGAACGCGGCCAAGCAAGCCGCCCTTGCCCCTCCTCCTCCTCCATCTCCCTATGAACGCAGGAGGACATATGCGGAGGTCACCGCTGGCGAGGATTCCTCGGCGATGGAAACGACCAAGGCCAGGTTACCCAGGACCAAAAGGACTAGGAAGATGGTGCGGAGGAGGGCGACGAAGACTCCGCCGCGGGAGTCTTCCAGTTCGGCAGAGGAGAGAGGAGAGAATGTGGTCGAGACGAAAGTCTATGACGACAGGCTCGACCTCTTCAGGAAGGAGAAAGCTACAACTCCTGTAGCGGTCAACAGGCCGGCCATCAAGGGAGTGACGAAAGAGCTGGACGACTCCATTGCCACTGGATACTTGGACTCGCAGAAGCTGGGAGAGTACCATAGGTTGACCACGGCGATCAACTTAAACGTGGACCTGAGGGTGGGACTAAGGCCGGAAGAGGAGCGGCAGAGGTGCCTGACAAGGGAGCTACAGGACCTTGTGAACGAGGGGAAGCAGCTCATGGAGAAGGGAAGGGCTTGGAACCTGGATGCGGTACTGGCGATGTCGGCCCCGGTTCCCGGGCCAGTCCCTCTCCCTGCCGGGAAGGCAATAGCCAAACCGGCCGAGATTAGGGGGGAGGGGGACCGGGGGACGAACGTCCGGGACCCCGATGACCAGGACCCAAAAGAGGAGCAGCAGAAAGAAGAAGCGAAAGGAGATAAGGAGGCAGTAGGAGGCGATAGGGTGGACCGGACCGGGACAGACGGGGACTGGACCGGGCAGCCTACAAATGGTGGGGGAGACCTCTACGCCCAGATGGCAGGCGCAGAGGTGTCTGTAGGCGAGCTCAGTGTGGCCCAGCGAGGGATGGCAGCAGTTGTGGTACGGTGTCCGCAGTGGGCGGCCGCCAAGGTCGCTGCCGCGGAGCGGCTCCAGGTGGGCTAGACCCGCGCCGGAATGACGGTGCTACCCGCTCCCGCCGCTCTGTGCCACAGGTGCCTGGAGTGCGGACACGTGCGTGAGCGGTGTAGGAATGCCGTCGACCGCAGTACTACTTGCTATAGCTGCGGCAACCCTAGCTACCGTACCAAGAACTGTGAGGTGGCCCCGGCCAGATGCACGTTGTGCGCAGAATGGGGCGGGCCGGCCAACCATAAAATTGGTGGGCCGGCCTGCAAGCCCACGAGGAGCCGGGAAAGGTGGGGGGGCCGAAATGGACCGTCGGAGAACAGAGGACCGGCGGGAGGATGAGGACCTTCTCACCTACACCGCTAAGGACCCTGCATGGATAAGGGAGGGCGCCAGGGCGGCCGCTTCCCCCACGAAGGACCCCGGACAAGGAGGGGGAAGGCCAGGCCCCGCGGCGCCCGGGCCCAGGACCTGTGGGTATACAGGATCCGGGAACTGGGCGCCGGGCTGGAGGTGGCCACCGAGCCGAACTAGGTGCCGATCAGCAGCGAATGCTGGTTCGGCAGCCCGGACAGCTCGGTGGCCATGGCGGTTGACCCTGCAGCGGGGACACCTCCCTGTGTTTTAAGGGAAAAGGGGTCCTCGTACGTGGCGGTCGACTGGGGGCCTATAACTGTGGTGGGGGTATATCTCCCCCACCACAGGAACAAAGCCGGGCTTGGCGAACTGCCCGCATTAAAGGGATCCTAGACAGGATCGGGGATTTGGTGCGCAAGTGCCATCCCCGACCTGTCGTGATTGCCGGTGACTTCAACGCCCACTCGTAGGAGTGGGATGTAGTCCCCGGCAACGGGATCCCAGGGGCAAGGTCGTCATCGGCTGGGCGGCGGGATTGGGCCTTCTGTTGTTAAACGGAGGGTCCACCGGCACCTGTATAAGGCCGGGAGGGGGGGTCATCGGTCATTGATTTGACTTGGGCCTCCCTCTCGGCTGCAAGGTTGGTCTCCGAATGGAGGGTGGAGGTGGAGGGCGAGACGTTATCTGACCATAGATATATAGTCTGGGCCCTCCACCTCCCCAAACCAAAACAGGTGTCGGCTCGCCGCCCAGGGGAGAGGAACTTTCCTCTCCCCAAAAATGGGTCCTTAGTCGACTAGATGTGGACAGGTTCAGGGCTGCTGTCCTTGTGGCCACCTGGCACATAGAGCTAGGTGAGTGGGACCCCGGCCCCTAGAGGGGGCCGGGGAGATAACGGGGATAGTGGCGTCAGCATGCGACGCCGCGATGCCCCGTTCCCATCCCCGTCGGCGCCGGGCAGCGTATTGGTGGTCGGAGGAAATAGCGAGATTTCGCAGTGACTCCGACCGCGCCAGAAGGGCATATACGCGTGCCCGGCGACGAGAAGGGGATGCCACAGTGGCAAATGAGGACTACCTTGCCGCCAGGGTAGTCCTTAAGAAAGCCATCAGAAAGGCCAAGCGGGAAGCCTGGGAGCAACTGGTGAGCTCCCTGGATGACGATCCGTGAGGGCGCCCATACAAGAGGACGATGGGGTAGATCCGTCCCTGGGCGCCCCCGTAGACGGAGACGTTAGATCCCCAGGCCCTCGATGGGCTCCTGGACGCCCTCATTCCTAGGGCGGAAGGAGGCCCCGCCGTGATCCCTTCCCCAGAGATGGGGGAGGGAGACTGGGACGAGGGCCTGGAGGTCACTCCAGAGGAGCTCGCCAAGGCCCGGAGAAAGCTCGGTGGCAAGGGCAAAGCCCTTGGCCCCGATGCGATTTCGGGCCGCGCCTGGGCTCTCGCGTTGGCCGAAGGGGACCTGTTCGCAGCCACATATAGGGTCATGACAGGATGCCTCAGGGAGGGGGTTCCCCCCTAGAGTGGAGGAGGGCCAATTTGGCCGAAGGAGGGCAAGGAGCCCGGTAGTGCGTCAGCCTACAGGTCGATTTGCCTGCTGGACGAGGCGGGCAAGATGCTGGAGCGCATCATCGCGGACCGCCTCGTCCAGCACATGTCCTCGAGTGGGCTGGACCTCCACGACCGCCAGTACCAGTTCAGGCCTGGACGATCCACGCTGGATGCAATCCAGTGGGTCCGGGACCTGACCCGGGCGGTCGTGGAGATAAGGGGCGGGGTCGTTAGACATAATCTAACGCCTTCAACACCCTGCCCTGGCCGGAGATAGGACGGGCTCTCGAGCAATTCGGGGTGCCCGCCTATCTCCGACGGATAATGACCGCCTACTTCGGGGACAGAGACCTCGCCTTCACGAAAGAAAGCGGGGTTCAAGGCTGACGCACTATGGAGCGCGGTGTCCCGCAAGGGTCGGTGCTCGGCCCCCTGCTATGGGACATCGACTTCAACCGGGTTTTTCGCACTCCGCTCCTCGACGGCTGCCACGTCGTCTGCTATGCAGACGACACGTTAATGGTGGCCGAAGGGGAGAACTGGGGGGAAGCCTGCTTCCGTGCGGAGGTGGCAGTGGCATCGGTGGTGGGAACCATCGGAGACCTGGGTCTCAAGGTGGCGCCCCAGAAGGCTCAGGCTGTGTTCTTTCACGGCCGGTGTCGGGGGGCGCCGCCGGAGACCCGGGTCCTAGTCGATGGCGTCCACTTCCGCGTCGGGCCGACGATGAAATATCTCGTCCTGACGCTGGACAGCCAATGGTCATTTGGGCCTCACTTCAGGCAGCTGGCCCCCAGGGTGCGCAAAGCCGGACTGGCTGTAGCCAGGCTGATGCTGCCCAAGGGGGCCCAGGATGGCATGTTCGCCGCCTGTATGTCGGTGTGCTCTCGATCGCCCAGTATGGGGCGCCCCAGCTGCTGGCCACTGCGGTGGCCAGACGGCTCATGAGGCAGGCCCTCAGGCCTCTCATGATCAGGGCGATTTGAGGGTACCGTATAGTGTCATACATGGCGGCGACACCCTGGCCGGCTCCCCCCCCCTTGTGGAGCTTCTGGCCGAGGAGAGGCGCGTCCTCTACTGGCGGGTAAAGAGCTCCGCGAGTGGAGAGTGCCGACGGCCAGGGGCCTGAAGGCCCTAATGACCCAGGTCAGAGACCGAACCCTGGAGCGGTGGGAAGGCGTGCTAGCCGACCCCCGAGTGTTCGGTCTCGCAATGGCCGAGGCTGTCCGCCCCTGTCTGTCCGAAGTGGCAGACAGGAGGGGGCGTGGAATGTCCTTCCACTTGGTGCAGGTATTGACCGGGCATGGTTGCTTCGGGAGATACCTGCACCGGATAAGGAAGGTGGCCATCGCTCGGTGCCACCACTGCCCCGAGCAAGAGGACTCGGCGCTGCATACCCTAGCTGCCTGCGCAGCATGTGATGAGCAGCGCCGTGTCCTGCTCGGGGCGGGGAACTGCCGTGACGGGGAGCTCTCGCTCCCGCACCTAGTGCGAGCTATGTGCGGGGCGAAGCCGTGATCGAGTGGGCAGCGGGACTCGATTTCTTGTTGATGAACAGGAGGTCGACCAGCACCTGTGTGCGGCTGAATGGGGGGTCGGTCATAGACCTGACATGGGCTTCCCCTTCGGCCGCCCGAATGTTCCGGGAATGGGCGGTGGTGACCGCGGTCGAGACTTTATCTGATCATAGATATATAGTCTGGTCCCTCGATCCCACCGACCCTCCGCAGGTGCTGTACAGCCGCCCAGAGGGGGATTGAGCTCCCCCACAGGTGAGCCCTCAGCCAACTGAATTCGGACATGTTCCAGGCGGCCATCGTCGTGGCCACGTGGCACCTCGGAGAGGAGTGGGACGCCAGCCCCCAGGAGGGGGACAGGCAGATGGTGGGCATCGTCGGCGCTGGGCTGCCTACTGGTGGACGGCGGCAATCGCAGAGCTGCGTGAAGCCGCCTTCCAGGCCAAGCGGGAAGCTGTTCGGGCTCGGCGACGAGACGAGGTCTCCACCGAGGAAAAAGAGGGCTATCGTCGCGCGCGAGATGCCCTCAAGGCCACTATAGCCGAGACGAAGGCGGGAGCCTGGGAGCAACTGATGAGCTCCCTGGACGAGGTCCCGTGGGGGCGCCCATGCGAGAGGATGGTAAGATACGTCCGTGGGCGCCCCTACCTACGGAGTCCATGGAACCAGAATCTCGAGGGGCTCCTCGACACCCTCTTCCCGAAGGTGGCGGGGCCGGATCCCCGCCCCTGAGGATGGGGATTAGAGTGAAGACCTGGATATCGGTCCGGAGGAGCTCGTCAGTGCCAGGAAGAAGTTGGACGCCAGGGGCAAAGCCCCCGGCCCGGACGGCATTCCTGGTCGCGCCTGGGCTCTCGTCCTCGGCGACAGGAGCATGTCTGAAACCACGAGGGAAGTGATGAACAGGTGCCTCAGGGAGGGCGTCTTCCCCCCAGTGTGGAGGAGGGCCAAGTTGATTCTCCTCCCGAAAGCGAGCAAAACACCCGGAGGACCGCCGGCCTTTAGGCCGATTTGCCTGCTGGAGGAGGCGGGTAAGATGCTGGAACGCATCATCGCGGGCCTCGTCCGACAGATGTCCTCAGAGGGGCCGGACCTCCACGACAGGCAATACAGGTTCAGGCTCGGACGATCGACGCTGGATGCTATTCAGCACATCCGGGACCTGACCCGTGCCGTCGTAGAGGAGAGGAGTGGGGTTTGTGGGCTGTGTCACTAGACATAACGAATGCCTTAAACACCCTGCCCTGGAACATCACCGGGTGCCCGCCTATCTCCGGCGCATCCTGGCAGCCTAATTTGGGGACACGGACCTCGCCTATCCGATGAAGATCCAAGGCTGGCGGGTCATGGAACGCGGTGTCCCGCAAGGGTCGGTGTTGGGCCCCTTGTTATGGGACATCGCGTTCGGTAGGGTTTTGCGAACGGCTCTCCCCCACGGGTGCCACGTCATTTGCTACGCAGACGACACTCTAGTGGTGGCCGGGGGAGAACTGGGGGGAGGCTCGCCTCCAGGCGGAGGTGGCTGTGGCATCGGCCGTGGACACCATCAGGGACCTGGGTCTGAAGGTAGCGCGCCATAAAACGGAGGCCATCTTTTCTCACGACGGCAGCCGTGGGGCGCCGCCGGAGACCTGGGTCCTGGTGGACAGAGTCCGCGTCCGCGTCGGACGCACAATAAAATATCTGGGCCTGACGCTGGACGGCCGATGGGACTTCAGGGCCCATTTCAGGGACCTGTCTCCCCGGGTCCGGAAAGCAGGTCTGGCTCTGGCCGGACTCATGCGAACTCAGGGGGGCCCGGGCTGGCACGCTCGCCGCCTGTACGTTGGAGTGGTTTTCTCGATCGCCCTCTACGGGGCGCCCATATGAGCGCCCCAGTTAATGGCCGCCGCCCAAGGCAAAGGGCTGATGCGCCAGGCGTTGAGGGCGGTGGTCGTGAGGGCGATCCGGGGGTTCCGCTCTATATCGTATATGGCGGCGACGACCCTGACCAGCTCTCCCCCTGTGGAGCTCCTAGCAAAGGAGAGGAGCATCCTCTATTGGCAGATAAAGGAGCTCCGCGAGAGGGGAGAGGACGTGTCGGTCAGGGTACAGGCGGCCCTGAAGTCCCAGGTAGTCGTCCGGACTCTCGAGCGGTGGGCGGACGAGATGTTCGCCCCGTGGGAGATCGGGCGGTTGACGACGGAGGCTGTCCGCCCCTGCCTGGTGGAATTCGCAGGCAGGAGGGGTCGCGGGCTAACGTACCATCTGGTGCAGGTGATAACCGGGCACGGCTGCTTCGGTCAATACCTGCACCGGATAAAGAAGGAGCTCACCACCGGGTGCCACCACTGCACGGAGCTGGATGACACCGTGCAACATACCCTGTCCGCATGCGAGGCGTGGAGCAGAGAGCGCGGTGTCTTGGCCCGGGCAGTGGGATGCGGGGAGCAGGAACTCTCGCTCCTGTGTATGGTGCGAGCCATGTGCGGAAGCGAGGAGGTATGGGGAGCGGCGGCCTCCTTCTGTTGCGACGTATGTCGCGTAATGTCGCGGAAGGAGGCCGTCGAATGGGAGTGTCGTCCCGGAAACCGCCGCAGGGGGCGGCGAGAGGAATGGCGCTCCCCAGGAATGGGCAATGGGCCCGAGGGGGCGCCGGTCGAGGAGGACAGGCCGCCGGCTCGTCGGAGGCCGCCTCGGGTTCGTCCTCGGACGCGTGGGGGGAGGGGGTGACGTGCGCATAATGCCCGCCCCCCTAGGCGTCGGTAAGGGTAGATGAAGGGGGATTGGAAGCTCGGTTGGGGCTGGGCTCCACTCCTCCGCCCCCCGCTCCCGGGGGAAAGGGGGGCGCGGAGAGAGAGAGGATGTCCCGTTCCTCCAAGTAGAAACCAGAAGGCCAACCCGACTGGGAAACCAGTCGGGGGACCGCGCCCTGGATTCCCTTTGTGGGACGCGGTATTCGAGGCGAGGGGCTCCCGGAGAGCTCTGGGGCCGGGGTGTCGGGGAGGGAATACGGGAATATTTCCCCTGACTCCCCCCACCACGGTCTGGTTGGTAGACATCCCGCAAGGGTTTTAGTGAGTAGGAGGTAGTAGAGTAGGAGTAGAGTAGGAGGTCACATAACCCCCGATCCCCCCAAAAGGTCGGAGGTATCCATGATGGATTTCCCTGCTTTACCAAAAAAAGAGTACACTGGGGTTCGCCTGGATACCCCGTACCAGGATGCTGAAACACCCTGGCCCCTGATGCCTACCCCCTTCCCTACCCTATCCCCCTCACCACAAAACCCACCCTTCCCTGAACTTTATTCTTTATTCCCTTCCCTTTTCTTTATTCAAATTAATTTCTACCGGTCTAATTATTGGAGCTCGATTATTGTGTTTTCTGTTAGTGCAGTCATCACTGGGCGCCCCGATCCGTCGGCTCCCCGGTTCGCGCCCGCCGTCGGGGACCCTTGAATGTTTCCCTGCTTCTTACGATTATTTTCGATTCTCAAAATGCAATTTTCTATCGTGTGCCCCGTTTCCTTGCAATATCTACATTGATTTGCTAAATTTTGTGTTGTAAAATTGGAATTATTTCCCGATGACCGATTTTCACGACAATTTCGAGCACTATGTCCCGTTCTATTGCAGATTTGACAAATAATTTGGACGTTATTTCTCAGAGAATTTGTATTAATAACTTGTCTTTCTTTACATTGAGATGCTTGATGTCCACGTCGCCCACACCATCGACATACCTCGTTATTAGGGATACTATTTCGATTAGGATTTGAATAACAATTCTTCGCGTTATGACCTGGTTTATTGCACATTTGACAAATAATATTAGAGGAATTACCTCTACAATCTCTAGAGACGTAACCAGGTCTCTGGCAATTTTGGCATATAACCTGCTGATTATTAAGTGAACGGCAATTTTGAGCAGTATGACCGGATTTAGAGCATATCTGGCATGAGACGAAATCGCTTTGTACGATTTTTACCGGCTTTTGTCCGATAGCTTCTCGGAATCTACATTTATCTGCACTATGGCCCCGTTTTTTGCAAATTTGGCAGACTAAGATTTCGGTCCCCAAGGATTTTGTTGTATTTTGCAATATTAGTTTACATTTATCTGCTGTGTGACCGGATTTTTTACATATTTGATCTGTATTGATTTGAAAACCTTGCAATCCACGTATTTCGAAAATATCCCGTAATTCTTTTTCAATTCTTAAAGCTTCTTCTACAGTTGCGGTTATATCTAAATTTCTGGCAATTCTTTGCTCTATTTCAGGCTTCAGCCCTCTGATGAAACTGTGAACCAATTCATTTTCTAATGATGTTTTATAAGAGCGATCTATTGCTCCGTTATTCGTGGTTCGGTGTGCCTCTAATATACGTTTGCCTATTGCTTTCGTTGCTTCTGTTTGCATATGTGAGTACCGTTTCATCGGCCCGTTGGTAATTTCGTCCTAATTCAACTTGTAGTTGCATTAAGCTTTTAGAAGAGCCGTATACATGTTTCAAAAAATTTGTTAACTGACTAATCCGCGAGAAATCCTGGTCTTGTACAGAATGACGAGCGTCGCCAGTTAATCTAGTTTGAATTATTTTAGTCAAATATTTTTCGTTTTCGGGCGGTAACATGGACTTTACTAATTCGCATTCTTCTATAAAATATTCTACAGGTAGATTTTGACCATCAAAGAAAGGAACAGCCTCTACGGCATATCGTAAAGTAGCGGAAGAGTTATTTGTTACTACGTTATCGTTCATGGTTTCTGTGGTTGTAATAAGTTCTAAATTAGATTGTTCTCTATGATTGCCTTGTTCCGTGAGATCTTTTACCGTAAGTTTACTGCTGGGATCAATTTTACTTTCTGTGATAACCAGACGGAAGGAATATAAGGAATTATCAAAAGATTTATACCGCGTAGGTTCAGCGCAAAAACTAGTTTCTTCGACAGATACTTCTGCGATAGGACTCGGGGGTTTATTAGTTCTTTGAGGTGAATGAGTTATACCAAATGCGCTGAGAGAAAGTGGGCTATCACTCAAAATTTTCCGGATAGTTGAAGTATCGGCGTCAGATGTAGGAGCAGGAAATGTTTAAGTGGTATTAGTGGTAGTTTGTTGGTTGTGTGGCACGAATGGTGTAGATGTATGTTGAGGTTGTTCCGATGATTCTAACTCGCGAGGACGACGAAGTGGTGTATTCTCGACAGCTCCGCGGAAAGTTTTTGCCACCTCGTGTTTATCAGATTTAGACCGCGTATTCATACCCCTTTCCAACAGTCACTCTTATTATCCCGGACGAGCCCCCAAAATTTTGGTATGTTATGTCCTAGAGGAGGAGCGCAACTTTCCGTTCGCGAGTAAGGCGAACCTCGTTCGTAACCGCGTGCCAGTGAACGGGTCAAGGACCTGACGGGTCCCTTTACTCGGACACTGACATACGACGAGCGGTCCGTTTTTCGGTCAAGGACGCGAGTCCCTTTACCGGGGATAGGACCATGAGTTGACTGTTGGAAGGTGGGGTGATTTTGAAATTAATTGGTGATAATAACTATTAACAGATTTATTAAAATAAAGATGACAAAATTATATAACGGCACGGTTTGAATTAACAAATTTATTAATAATAGGATATAACGTTGCGGATTGAATTTTTACAGGTTTATTAAGATGAATAGCGACCCAAAATGATGTAATTGAATGGTTTGAACATGACAATTATACTTAGATGAATGAGTGTATGTGTGTGTGTATGAGTGTATGAAATGGAAAAAGAAAAGGATGGGAAAGGAAACGAATATGAATAGGAAGTTCAAGGGTGTAATAAATAAAATAGAAGTAGGAAGATAAAGTAAAGAAAATGAAACTTACTACTGATTCAGGATGAGTTGACACAAGCAGAAGTGAGAATGGCGCAAATCTGCGTAGGTGTTCTCGTTTCCAATATTCGTATTCCGATTGAGGCACTAAATAGTCGTTCACTTATATAAAGAGGAAGCCCGCACTTTTTCCAAAATCCGAATGCTTGAATATTTGAATACTAAATATTTGAATGAACTGGAATTATGAAGATTTGAATCTGAGTCCTAATGCTCAAGATCTGAATATCCGAGTTCTGAATATCTGAGTTTTGAATATCTGCGTGAGAGTGCGGGTCTGAGCTTTTTCGTTTCCGTGTTCTTCTGTCTCTCAGAGTAGTGGAGTCGCGGAGGCGGATTACCGCGGTTTTTATATCAATGATCGGAGGCAGAAACTATCAGGGTGGGTAGAGAGATGGCCCTTGAGGATGAATTGGTCTTAGTGGGAAAAAGTCTCAGCCATTAAAAATTAAGGATGAAGTTAAAAGACATCATGGGAGGAGACGGTTAGTTTTTGGAGATATGAATATGGAAGGGCTAAAGGGTGGAGCGTGGGTGTCTCATAGTTTTAGGTGGATATGATATGATTGGCTGAATGAATTAGGCGTGACAAGCGTGGAGGTGGTGGATTCTTGAGATAGAGAAATGTATACAAGCGGCCGGCTTGAAAAATCAAAATGCCGTAAATCAAAGGCTGAGATCAGATTTTACGACTATCAGTGAAGTAAACTTTGTTGGTTAACTGATAGGGCACATATAGTTTTGGATTGGGAAGATGTAAGTTTGAAGTTTAGAGCAGGAATGCTCTGAGTTGCTTTGTTTTACTGAAGGTTTGTTAGCGCGGAGTTTCAAATTTTTATAGCTAGTACGACGGACACACTTGGCGAACACTACCCAGATATAAACTTTAAACGAAGACGTAGATTTTTACAACAGGGCACTGTTTCCTGTTATGGAATTTTCCCGAATCGCCTTTCATTTGGCGCGACGGCTGTTCGCCAGATGGGTCTGTTCCCTAATTTATATTTATATATGTATATATTCCTAATAGTTATATTAGGAGAATATAAATCCGCGAGAGGAAAGAATTTTTGCTAATTAAGTCTACAGGACGTAACAAACAATTACTAAACAATATATAACGAGGAGCTTAATACTAATTACGGAATAATAATGTAGAAGAACAGGATAGAGGAGAATAATATAATAAATTGTGGAAGAATAATACTGGCAATAATATATATTTAACAATATATGTGATAAAGAAGCAGTACACAATTTGCATGTGAACACGCGCGCGAATAATGAATTTGTATTATATTTATGGTACATATTCGTTGCAAAGGTAATGATTATGGAAGAAATGTGTCGTACACAATGATTTTTTACACCAAGAGCAAGTAATTATAGCAATTTGGCCACAAATATCGCATTTTATGTTTAACCCTTTGCGGTCGGAGCCGCCTGACGAGCGAGCGTCGGTCTCAAATTTCTTTCAGAGGAAACTTGACTCTTTAGTCTACTATACCCATGCATATGTTATCGTTCAGAAAGATAGACGTACTCGAGTCGCTTCATAATACGTCTCCGCAGCTGTAAACTCAATTGGGCGGCTATATGCCGACACGCGTCCGCAACGGTAAAAAGGCTTAGGCGGCTATTTGCCGATACTCGAAAGGGTTAAATCACTTTGAAAGCGTTAATAAACATGATTGATTTTGCAATTCATGTATCACTTCCATCGTAGTACTTACGTCAACCACCACGAAAATAGACATACAAACTTATCATACATAAAATCTAACTTTCATAAAGCGTATACGTATATCTTTTTATAAAGACAAAGCATTGAAATATTGTTATGTATAAATCTATGATTGTTATTAATAACGTTATTATGTATTGAAATCTTTTATGATTACATACTCTCCGTATTGGTATTAATCGCCTATTATTCGAAAAAAATTCGAAGAGAACGTGTTGCGTATATTATCGAGTGTATGCGCTGTGCATAGCATGTTACGGATATACACGGACATTTCCATCTATTTTTCGAAAAGTCCATATCTCAGAAAGTAACATTATTATATATGGTTGGATTCAGAATTCAATGCTCCTTAATTTTTGTCCTTACAAAATTTTTGAAATTTGCGAAAATAATGAGTGGAGGGGGGAGCGGGGAGTGTAAATTTGATATTTTGAAAAATTTGAATTGACAGATGCAAAGAGCATCAAATACTGTAAAACTCTTACATTTACTATGTTTTCATATCTCTCATATTTTAGAAGATATTTGATAAAAACGAAAAAATCCGTTTTTCTTCAAGGGGTGATTTCAACCCCTAAACCTCGAGATAAGCACATATAAAAAAATACGTGTCTAATATTTTTTGATCCTCTACAACATATCCAATGCCCATTCAAATCGGTGAGGGATGCCCCCGACCGTTCTCTTGTTAGTAAGCATAAAGCTTGAAAATGAACAATAAATTTTGGACTTTTCGTCGTTAATGGGTTAAGTGGGCCACCCTATATATGTATATAAGGTAGATTTTATTCAGTACATGCGAACATCTCGAAAAATGTTTTTCAAAAAAATGTTTCAGATAGAAGTTTTATGACTTTGAGGGGGAAAGATGATATTATCAATTTGACTGTAGATGGCTCCACTTTAGAGATTTCATCATGGCTGCTACTTTTTAAATTGGAAATGGATTTTTTCTTAACATAAACGTTATAGCTGATAATAATATCAGTATAACGATTTTCCGTTTTTTTAATTGAATCATTTCTCAGTGATTTTACAGCATTCCAAAATTTATTTAAATATTTAATTAGGTCCCTAAATATTATTATCTTTTAAGACCTAATTAAATATTTATTTATATAATATAAATAATATTATAATTAAAAATAAGTAAAACACTTCCACTCTCATATAGTAAGCGTATGCGTTTTGTATAGATCTAAGCCGTTCTTTATCTCTATATGCACATATGCGTGTGCGTATGCGAGTGCATGCGTGCGTGCGTGTGTGTGTATGCACGCGCACGTGTGTTTATGCGTGTGTATTGTTCCTATTCGTTTTTATCTGGACTAATTCAGTTTGATAATCAACCAGCACTAGTGTGCACACACACACACACGCTTGCGCGCACGCACACACACACGCACGCACGCACGCACGCGCACACACGCATGCACACGTGTACATATGCACGCACACACGTGCACACACAGAGGGGAATGGAGGTAGGGGAGAGGAAGGGAGATCGGGAAGGGGGCGAGAAGGGAATGGAGGGGAAGGGGAGTGTGAGAAGGGGTGATGGGTTTGGTTGGGGGAAGGGAGGGAGAAGATGGGAAGGAGAAGAAAGGGGGAAGGGGAAAAAGTAGGAGGTGACAGATGGGGAGATGAGTGAGAGAGAGAAGGTGTGAGAGGGGGGAGAGCAAGAGAGAAAATCTCTGAAAATGTTAAAATAAGAATATTGTTATACGCTACGATATATGATGACATCCGCCATTTGATCAGCTGGGACGATTTGATCATCGGTATGCTGTCGAAAAATCAATACTGGTGCTTATTGACTCGTCATCCAGAAAGATTGCTTTTCAATTTTAAGGACCGCTATTAATTTTTCGATAGCACAGCTGATCAGATCGTTTCTGCTGACCAGTAATAAAATGACGAACGTTACCGTATGCAGGGTGGGGGGTTATAAGTTTACAATCCGAAGTGTGAAGGTAGATTGAGTTAAGACAAACATAAAAGTCCCATACCGCTTTGCGAGATTCGCAATAATTATCGAGTTATTAATAACAGAAATCTGAAGAGTGGAAGCGCGCCGACATAGATTGGAGAAGCGTTGCAGCTGCTTAGGTCGCAGCGCGGCCCAGTTGATCCAGCAACTGTTGCCGGTGCGCAGCGAGGGGAAAGACAATGCGCTGCTTTTCGTTGCTTTATCTCGCCGGACCTATCAGGTCTGTAAATATGAAACCGGAATTTGCCCATAGATGGCTCTAGCTGTCAATGTAGTTACCGTCAAACCGCGTCATTGGCGCCATTTCCATTTGTTGACATCTGAGAAAGATTTTCAACTCACAATAATACAAATTTCATACAACAGCATAGTTTGTAATAGCGTTGAACATGTCGAATTTTGTGCCTGGGAGCTACGATTTACGGACAGCATTGATTTTCTGTTACCATTTGAAGAAAACTGCTGCAGAATCGCATCGAATGCTTGTCGAAGCTACGGTGAGCATGCTCTTGGTAAATCACAGTGCTTTGAGTGGTTTAAAAAATTCAAATATAGCGATTTTTACGTGAGAAACGAAGAACGTAGAAGACCATCGAAAAAGTTTGAAGACAGCGAATTGCAAGCAATGTTGGATGAAGATGACGCTCAAAGGCAACAACAACTCGCGGATCAATTAAATGTGACACGAGAAGCCGTCTCCAAACGTTTGTAAGCCATGGGAAAGATCCAGAAGATGGGAAAATGAGTTCCATATGAACCGAATGAAAGACAGCAGGGAAACCGAAAAACCACTTGCGACATGCTGCTCGCCAGGTACAAAAGAAAGTCATTTCTCCATCGAATTGTGACTGGCGATGAAAAGCGGATCATATCAGGTGTAGTAAAAAGAAATCCATTATTTTTGCATGAAATTGAAGGCTTTAATTACCATAGTTAGAATGATCCGATTTAAGTTAAATATGCGCCGTTTTGTTCGATAACTTGTTGCCATTTTGAAGGTAATTTCATTATACCTCTCTCATAGAAGCCCTCGTCCCTATTGGCAAAAAATTGAGACAGTCGATTTTCACAAGCCTCCCTTGAAGCGAATTTTTCACCACCAAAATTGTTTGCCATGGACAGGAACAGATGGTAATCACTTGGTGCCAGGTCCGGACTATAAGGTGGATGCATAAGAACCTCCCAACCAAGCTCCCGGAGCTTCTGGCGAGTCACTATCGATGTGTGTGGCCTGGCGTTGTCCTGATGGAACACAATTCCTCTCCTATTGGCCAAAGCTGGCCGCTTCTGGGCGATTGCTTCCTTCAAACGGTCCAATTGTTGACAGTACAGTTCCGAGTTAAGAGTTTTGCCGTAGGGGAGCAGCTCATAGTAGATAATTCCCTGCCAATCCCACCAAACATATAGCAAAACCTTCCTGGCCGTCAATCCTGGCTTGGCCAGGATTTCCGCCGGCTCACCGCGATTCGACCACAACCGTTTTCGCTTGACGTTGTGATCCAGGTCGTAAGTGATCCACTTTTCATCACCAGTGACCAACCGCTTCAGAAATGGGTCGATTTTGTTGCGATTCAGCAGCGATTCGCAGATGGAAATTTGGTCTATGAGGTTTTTTTTCGTTAACTTGTGTGGCACCCATACATAGAGCTTCTTTTTATATCCAGCCTTATTCAAATGGTTCCAAACGGTTTTTTGTGCAATCTTTAGCTCTTGGGCAATCGAAACAGTGCTTACATGACGGTCGGACTCGACAATGTCCATGATTTTATCGATATTTTCGACAATTGGCTTTCCAGTGCGTGGTGCATCTTTGACATCGAAATTACCGGACCGGAATCGACAGAACCAAAATTGTGCGTGATTGGCTGTTACAGTATCAGGACCATAAACACTATGCACATTTTCAGCCGCCTGGCTTGCGTTTTCGCCTTTATCGAAGAAAAACTGTAAAATATAGCGTATTTTCTCTTTGCTAGTGTCCATCTTTGACGCGCGCTCAAACTGAATCAACTAATCACAAAACTGTCAGAAGTTTTTTTAGTACGAAATCTCATCTTTCTGACGCCATCTAGTGGAACCCGATCGGACTTATACAACGCGAGATACAGATAACTAAAGTCATCTATTGGAAAAATAATGGATTTCTTTTTACTACACCTGATATTTTGAGAATCTTAAGCGTAAAAGATCATGGGTAACTCCAGGCGAACCATCTACATCGACTGCAAAGCCAAATGATTATGGACGGAAGACAATGCTCTGTGTTTGGTGGAATCAGTAGGGTGTGATCTATTATGAGCTGCTAAAACCTGGCGAAACCGTTAATACTGAACGCTACCGACAACAAATGGTCGATTTGAATCAAGCTTTGCGTGAAAAACAACTGAATATCAAAAAGGGCAACACAAAGTGATTTTGCTTCATGATAATGCACCATCACACACAGCAAAACTGGTCAAGGAAACGATTGAGGCGTTTAGTTGGGAAATACTTTCGTATGCAGCTTACTCACCAGACTTGGCTCCGTCCGATTACTACTTATTTGCATCGATAGGACACGCACTTGCTGAGGAGCGCTTCATTTCTTACGAAAATGTACGAAAATGGCTCGATAACTGGTTTGCCTCAAAAGAGCAACAGTTTTTTTTTGGCGTGGCATCCACAAATTGTCAGACAGATGGGAAAAATGTATAGCTAACGATGGGCAATACTTCGAATAAAATATTTTTTATCATGCATACCGTGACGCAAATATAACATAAAAAAGACAAAAAGAGGCGACAAAATATTCGCAACACGTATTTCGTTATTTTTAATAATTACGTATTTTTTAATATATACGTTATTTTTAATATATACGTAACATAAATTTTTACAAGTAAAATTTGTAACTATAATAAAACTACAAGAAACACTGTTCTACAAAAAATAATATAACCAAATAGTAGTACCAACTGAAAAGCTCTACTCAATTCTGTAAATGATAGCGATTTGCAATCTGAAGATAAATATATCCAAAACTTCTAATGACACACAGCCCGGTACTTTGGAAACAATGTCTCCATTATTTACTAGAACGCTGAGTTATATAAGAATATGGTTATTTTACTTGCTATTATAACAAATTAGTTGTGCAATGTAATATAAAATTTTTGATGCAAAAATCTTGGCGCAGCTTTCTTTTTTTTTGTTCACGCAGGGGAAATCCATAATGGATACCCCCGCCCCCTTGGGGAGGGGCGGGGTTATATCGGATTCTTACCGACTAAAACCCCTGCGGGACGTCTACCTGTCGGACCGTGAAGAGGGGAGTTAGGGGAACTGCTCCCGCATTCCCTCCCCAACCCCCCGGCCGCAGGGCTCTAATCCAAGAGCCCCTCGCCTCCTTGTAACGCACCTCCCCTTCCCCTTTCGGGGAATTAGTGGGAGAGGTGAAGTCCCCGGCGGGTAACCCCGCCGGTTGGCCTTCTGGTGTCACCTTGGAGGAAGGGGACATCCACCCTTCCTCCTTGCCCCTCCTTCCTAAAGGGAGAGGGGGGATTTTTGGGGAAGTGGGCTCGACACCAATCGGGTTCCCCACCTCCCCTTCTCCTCCCTATCCAAACACTCAGGAGAGCGGGAGATCTCCCTCCCGCTCCCGTCCGAGTGGCGGAGCCTGGCCCGAGGTGGCCGAGGGAGCCGCCGGCCCGTGCAGACCAACGGCCTCTCCTCGTCCGATGCCACCTCGGGCCCGCTGTTAATACCCCGCCCCCAGGGGAGCGCGTCCCCGCCGTCCTCTGCGACGGCGTTTGCCAGGCCGGCGCCTACATTCGGCGGCCTCCTTCTGGGAGATAACCTCCCCGCAGAAGGAGGCCGCCGCGTCCCACGCTCTCTCGCCCCCGCACATGGCTCGCGCCAGGCCCCGTCGCGGCAATCCACCGCCGCGAACAGGACCTGGCGCTGCTCATCCCATGCTGCACAGGCAGCTAGGGTATGCAGCGCCGTGTCCTCTTGCTCGGGGCAGTGGTGGCACCGAGCAGTGGGCTCCTTCCTTATCCGGTGCAGGTATCTCCCGAAGCACCCATGCCCGGTCAACACCTGCACCAGACGGAAGGACATTCCACGCCCCCCTGTGTGTTATTTCTGACAGACAGGGGCGGACAGCCTTGGTCGTTGCGAGACCGAACCCTCGGGGGTCGGCTAGCAAGCCTTCCCACCGCTCCAGGGTCCGGTCTCTGGCCTGGGTCATCAGGGCCTTTAGGCCCCTGGCCGTCAGTTCTCCTCCCTCGCGGAGCTCCTTTACCTGCCAGTAGAGGATTCCCCTCTCCTCGGCCAGGAGTTCCACAGGGGGGAGCCGGCCAGGGTAGTCGCCGCTATGTATGACACGGTGTGACACCTCCGGATCGCCCTGATCATAAGGGGCCTAAGGGCCTGTCTCATCTGCCGCTTGCCCACCGCGGTGGCCAGCAGCTAAGGAGCCCAGATAGGCGCCCCGTACAGGGCGACCGAGAGAACCGCACTGACATTCAGGCGGCAAGTCTGCCATCCTGGGCCCCCTTGGGCACGCATCAGCCTAGCCACGGCCAGTCCGGCTTTGCGCACCCTGGGGGCCAGCTGCCTGAAATGTGGCCCGAATGACCACCGGCTGTCCAACGTCAGGCCGAGATATTTCATCGTCGGTCCGACGCGGACGTGGACGCCATCGACTAGGACCCGGGTCTCCGGCGGCGCCCGACGGCGGCCGTGAAAAGACACAATCTGAGTTTTCTGGGGCGCCACCTTGAGACCCAGGTCTCCGATGGTTCCCACCACCGATGCCACTGCCACCTCCGCGCGGAAGCGGGCCTCCTCCCAGTTGCCCCTTCGGCCACCACTAACGAGTCGTCTGCGTAGCAGACAACGTGGCAGCCGTCGGGGAACGGAGTGCGAAGGGCCTGGTCGAAGCCGATGTCCCATAGCAGGGGGCCGAACACCGACCCCTGAGGGACACCGCGCTCCATAGTGCGCCAGCCTTGAGCCCCGCCTTCCTTGGTGAAGGCGAGGTCTCTGTCCCCGAAGTAGGCGGACATTATCCGCCGGAGATAGGCGGGCACCTCGAAGTGTTGGAGGGCCCATCCTATCTCCGGCCAGGGCAAGGTGTTGAAGGCATTGGAAATGTCTAGTGACACTGCCAACAACACCCCGCCCCTTATCTCCACGACCGCCCGTGTCAGGTCCCGGACCTACTGGATAGCATCCAGCGTGGATCGTCCAGGCCTGAACTGGTACTGGCGGTCGTGGAGGTCCAGCCCACTCGAGGACATGTGCTGGACGAGGCGGTCCGCGATGATGCGCTCCAGCATCTTGCCCGCCTCGTCCAGCAGGCAAATCGGCCTATAGGCTGACGCATTACCGGGCTCCTTGCCCTCCTTCGAGAGGAGGGCCAATTTGGACCTCCACCACTCTGGAGGGAAGACCCCCTTCCTGAGGCATCCTGTCAAGACCCTGCAGGTGGCTGCGGACAGGTTCCATTCGGCCAAAGCGAGAGCCCAGGTGGGGCCCGGAGTAGCATCGGGGCCAGGGGCTTTGCCCTTACCTCCGAGCTTTCTCCTGGCCTTGGCGAGCTCCTCTGGAGTGACCTCCAGGCCCTCGTCCCAGTCTCCCTCCCCCATCTCTTTGGAAGGGATCACGGGGGGCCCTTCCGCCCTCGGGAAGAGGGCGTCCAGGAGCCCCTCGAGGGCCTGGGGGTTCAACGTCTCCGTCTGTGGGGGCGCCCATGGGGAAGATCCAGACGGATCTTCCCCATCGTCCTCTTGTATGGGCGCCCCCACGGATCGTTATTCAGGGAGCTCACCAATTGCTCCCAGAGTTCCCGCTTGGCCTTTTTTATGGCTTTTTTGAGGACTACCCTGGCAGCAAGGTAGTCCTCCTTTGCCCTTGTGGCATCCCCGTCCTGTCGCCGGGCGCGCGTGTACGCCCTTCTGGCGCGGTCAGAGGCACTGCGGAGTACCGCAATGTCCTCCGACCACCAATACACCGCCCGGCGCCGACGGGGGTGAGAACGGGGCATCGCGGCGTCGCATGCCGACGCCACTATCCCCGTTATCTCTCCAGCCCCTTCCAGGGGGCCAAGGTCCCACTTACCTGGCTCTATGTGCCAGGTGGCCACAAGGACAGCAGCCTGGAACCTCTCCACGTCAAGTCGACTAAGGACCCATCTTTTGGGGAGAGGAAAGTTCCTCTCCCTTGGGCGGCGAGCCTACACCTGCTTCGGTTTGGGGAGGCGGAGGGCCCAGACTATATATCTGTGGTCAGATAACGTATCGCCCTCCGCCTCCACCCTCCATTCGGAGATCAACCTAGCGGCCGAGAGGGAGGCCCAGGTCAAATCAATGACCGATGACCCCCATCCCGGCCTTATGCAGGTGCCGGTGGACCCTCTGTTGACCAACAGAAGGTCCAATCCCGCCGCCCAGCCGATGACCACCTCGCCCCTGGGATCCCGCTGCCGGGGACTGCAACCTCACTCCTCAGATTGGGCGTTAAACTCCCCGGCAATCACAACAGATCGGGGATGGCACTTGCGTACCAGATCCCCGATCCTGTCTAGGATCCCTTTGATGCGGGCGGGGCGGCCAAGCCCGGCTTTGTTTCTGTGGTGGGGGAGATATACACCCACCACAGTTATGGGCCCCCAGTCGACCGCCACGTACGAGGACCCCTTTTCCCTTAAAACACAGGGAGGGGTCCCCGCTGCAGGGTCAGCCACTATGGCCACCGAGCCGTCCGGGCTGCCGAACCAGCATTCACGGCTGACCCATTTCGGCTCAGTGGCCACCCCCAGCCCGGCGCCCAGTTCCCGGATCCTGTGTACCCACCGGTCCTGGGCCTGGGCGCCGCGGCCGAGGTTCGCCTGTAGCACCCGGAGTGGCGTGAAGGCTAGGCCTTACACGCCTCCTCCGGACTGTCTACTTTCACCCCCTCTTGGGAGACCTCTGGCGGCTAGACCGCCTCAGTCTCCCCAGAGGGGGTTTCGGCTTTGGTGGCTACGATCTGCGCCTCTTCATGCACGGAGGGCAACTGCCTCTCGGGTGTCCCTACCTGTACCTCTCCCTGCTCTGGGGAGGATGAGGGGGAGTCGTCTACTACCAGAAGGGGAGACAGTGATGGATCACCCTCTGCCTCCCCTTCCACTAGGGTGGTTGGGGGGAGTCCTCGGACTGCACCCGCCTTACCTTCCTGGTATTGTCGTCCTCCGAGGA
Organism: Harpegnathos saltator; assembly: GCF_003227715.2. Classification (NCBI taxonomy): domain Eukaryota; kingdom Metazoa; phylum Arthropoda; class Insecta; order Hymenoptera; family Formicidae; genus Harpegnathos; species Harpegnathos saltator. The sequence goes on from NW_020229885.1 coordinate 600,988, forward strand.
TACACTGGTCCCTTCCTTCTTCCTCCGTTCGTCCCCCCTCCTCTTCCTCTGGGACAGCGTCTCTACCTCCATCTGGACCGGTGTCGATGCTCGTTCCGGGATCCTCCACGATGCCAAGGAAGAGTCTTTCTCCTTCTGGTCCCCTGTCGGAGAGTTTATCTCCCTCGTTGCAGAGGAGGCCGGGCTGGCCTCCTCCGGCTTGGTCCGGTCCTCGGATTCTTTTTGAGGGGGTCGGGCATCCTCCTCCTCCGACCCCTCGGCCACAGTCGGCTGCTTCCCCTTTTTCTGTGTCTTCGCTCCCCTCTTCCTCCTGGAAGAGGAGGATTTGCAGGCAGGCCCTCCGATCTTATGATCGGAGGGCCTGCCCGCCTCGGCGCAGACTGGGCAGCGAGCCGCCCCCTGGCATCCTCTGGCGCGGTGGCCGGGGTTACTGCAGCGATAACAAAGCCCGCTGCGGTCGGTGGCGCTATCGCACCGCTCGCGCACATGCCCCGGTTCCAAACACCGGTAGCATAATTTGGCGCGAGCGGGTAGCACCACCACCCCGGCGCGAGTCCATTCAACTTGGAATCCAGCCTTCGCGGCAGCCGCCAGCGGACACCGCACCACCACCGTGCCGGTCCCCCACCGAGAAACGCTTACCTCGCCAGAGGTAATCTCCTCCGGCGTGCATCCCCTGGCGAGGGCCATCGCGGCCGCCACTTCGTCGGCCCCGGTCGTCGCATCTGGTCAGTCGCAGTGCTGCGATCTTGACCGGCCTACGGATGCGAAAACCGGGGCCTTTTTCCGCCGCCAGCTTGTGGAACACCTCCGCAAACCGGTCGGCAGCTGCCCCCGCGGTGAGACCAGGTACCTCGACCAGCATATCCCTGTTCAGGGCCTGAGTAACTCTCAGGGACCCCGGGATACCCAGGTCTGCTGGTCTTATACGGCGCCTGGCCTCTACCATGAATTCCCGATAGCGATCGGGGGGATAGGTGATGGTGACGGCCGCACTTCGGCGGCTTCGGCCTACCCGGTCTCGCCACCTTCCTCTCTCTCTTTGTCCCCGCCTGATTGGCAGGGGTGGAGGGGGAGGGATGGAAGCCTTGTTCGCTCTCTCTTTCCCTCCTCCTCTCCCTTCTCTCCAGGACCCAGGACCATGTTTCCTCCTTACCTTCCTCCACATGAAGCGCATACTTCAGCCCTTCCTCTACACCTAGTACCTCCAGTCTCTTTGCCGGAATTCCTGGTCCTCCTCCTTGGGCTATCTCCTTCTCCCTCTCCTTCTGGAATCTTGCCCTTGCCTTCTTCCTCTTCTTCTTCTCCCTGGCCCTTTCCCTCTTTCTCGGTTGATCCGCTGTAGTCCATTGCATCTGGGCCTGGCTCTCCTTCCTACCGCGGTCCTCTTCCTTTTCCTTCCCCTTGTGAACTTGGGTTGGTGCAGGGGTTCCCGCCCCCTCCGCGACCCTGCTCCCGTCCCATCCCCAGGCGAGGTGAGGCTTCTGATCGGTCAGTCGCCTCACCCCGCCCGAGGATGCCCGAGCCATGGTCGCCATGGAGGCGTCTAGGTCCCCCCGCACCTTACCCGGCTCAGGTATTCACATCGGAGAGGGAGTCTCCCCCGGGAATCTATCGTCATAGACGGGGTAGACCCTCAGGAGAGCCTCCCTCTCCCTCACCTCTCCCCTGAAGGAGGAAGAGGAGGAGGCGATTCTCGCCATTCTCCTCCTCTTCCTCTTTTTCTTCCTTCTCCTCTCCTCTTTCCCTTCTTCCTCTGCTGAGGTGGACGTCCCCCCGCTCGTCACCTCAGCGTAGGTTTTCCTCCTTCGTATCGGCTCTGGTTGGGGGGGCTGAGTGTGAGCCTCCCGGGCCCTGCTCTCATGGAGCTCCTCCTGGAGCTTCAAGTTCTCAGCCTGCAGTGCCCTGATGCTCTCCCTGAGGTCCTCCAGCTCCCTCGTTACCTCCGGCCTCTTTGCTCCTTCGCCCTCTTGTGCTGCTACCCTGGCTATCAGGGTCGACAGAGCCGCGTGAGTGGTGACAGTGGCCCGGTTGAGCAGGCTGGTGAATGTTCCCTTGAGGGTGTTTGAACGTTTGAACGTTTGAACGCCATCAGCCCGACCGCACCCAGGGCCCGACCCACCTCGTCAGCAAGCTCTGCCGATCCCGCCCCCCTGAGAAGGCCCACTGAGGATCTGTCCTTAAACACCTCAGCGGGGCGCTTGTCTGCCAGAGTGTGACATATCCCTCTTTCCAGGAGGTTCCACGCCTCTCTCTCCAATTTTCTGAGGCGCTCCTCCTTCTTCTCCTTCGCCTCCTTTTCTCTCCTCTCCCTTATCCCGACCCCCAGGGCAAGTCGTGGGTCGTCTGCCCCTCTTCTTTTGTTCCGGCTCAAAGGCCGGATCCGGTCCCTCCACGATCTCCACCGCCGTTGTGGATCCTCCACTGGTGGAAGACCTCCCTCTCTTCTTCCCCGTGGCCACTGCCGGCTGCAGCAGTGTCCTCCCCCCTGCTTTCCGGACCTGGTATCTGGATCCTTGAGATAGGAGGATGTCGGTGACGACGACCGGCCCAGCGATCCTCGCCCCCGACACCCCCTGCCCCTTCTCGATCCCCTTACCGTTGGCCCCGAGTGCCCCCTCGGTGGTATTGGGGGCAGACTCCCTCTGCCTCTTTTTCGTGCAGAGGGGGCCAGGATTATTGGCCCCTGGTACTGGCGTCCCCTGGCCCGCGGGGACCGCAGACCCCAGGGACATGCCTGTCCCTCGTTGGATGGCCGCTCTAGTTACCCTGACCGTAGCGCTCACCTTACCAATCCTCCGGTGAGGACGGTAATCCCGGTTACTGTCCTCCGTAGCCGTTGAGGGGGATGGGCTTCCCTCAGTGGATGGCCCCCCGGAGGCTACTCCTCCGAGGTCCATTAGCTCTCTCTCCCCGGTGGGAGGGAAGTGGCACCCGCCGGCAGATCTTTGCCCTTCCTTGCTCCTCTTTCTACCTCTATCAAAAAATCACCTGCCGAAGCAGATGGTGAGCCCTTAGGCGGATTGCTACACCCGCCTTTTCGAGACTCTGAGTCCGAAGACTCTGAGAAAGATTTTGTTTTTTTTTAATGAGATCGCATCTTGGTCCCACGAGTACGGCGGGAAGTGGGCGTCGACCCCGGGTAGAGCCCCCGCATTACCCGGGGTAAGGCTAGCGTGTCCCTTGGGTTCGCCAGGTGCCCAAGGTGAGGAACCACTAGCGACAGGTCACGCACCTGCCATTCATCCCATAAGCGTGGCATACCTCAACCGTAGGATTACGTGGTGTTTTATAGAGGACCCGCCTCGCGGTCCGGCCAATTAAGGCAAGACCTCCGGCCCCAGAGACATGACCTAGGGTTACGGTGTGGTAGGCTAGGGTCTGCCGGGGTTGCCTGAGTCCCCTGTACCAGAGTGCCGAAGCACTCTGGCCCCTCGCAATTGTGTCAGGTTATACGTCCTGACAAGTACGGGTTTGCAGTCAGGGTTTTCCTTCCCCTAGAACGGTTGCCTTCACCCGGCTCACGAGCCCGTTCTGCCCGCGCTGTAAGGTCCTTTGGGTCCCACGAATGAGACCCTCCAGACCCTGTTTAAAACCTGGAGGCAGCTGCCCATCCAGGAGTATTATGGACGCTCTTACTCTGGCCCCTCAGTACAGACCGCTTCGGCATGGTAGAACCTGCCAGGGGCCGAAACCCCCGCCGGCACAGCTCTGTACATCATAGGGACACGCAAGCTCCCCCACCACGGCAAGGTGGCGTCCACGGGGGAGAATCTTGGCGCAGCTGTACCATAAACTACATCGGACTAAAACTTGTTGAATACATTTCTTTATAAATACAGTCTAATGTAAAATATTCTTAAAATAGGTATGTGAATATAATATTCGAATGTATCAAATATTAACAATATATTAGGTGTGTGAATTAATTCGATCCATCTGGCGGTTAATTGCTGTACTATGTAATTTTCTAACTTCTAATGTCTGCAAAAGGCTTAATTTTTTAGTTTTAATATCTGGCAATAATATTCAGCTGATAAACGTTTGGGTTTATAACAATAACATCGTGTTTATCTGATTCGAAAATTTCGAAATTCGAGCCAAAATAGCATAATTTCCGGGAAGTTCTCATTTTCTGTTTTCATTTGAGGAAAACAGCCGCTGAAACTCATCGAATGCTCGTAGAAGCTTATGGTGAAAGTGCTCCCACCGATAAATCATGCAGAGAATGGTTTCGACGTTTCAAAAGTGATGATTTCAGTGTCGATGTCAAAGTTCAGTGTCGCCCAGGTTAGCCGAAGAAGTTCGAGGACGAGGAATTGCAGGTGCTATCGATGAAGATCCGTGTTAATCGCAACACGAGCTAGCGCAATTGTTGAATATTGATCGATCAACAATTTCTGTACGTTTGGTAGCCATGGGAAAGATTTACAAAGAAGGAAGATGGGTTCCATACGAAAGAACTGAAAGAAAGAGACATTGAGAGGCGAAAAGCCATTTCTGAAATCTTACTTGCCAGGCAAAAAGGAAAAGGTTTTTTGCTTCATATTGTGACTGGAGACGAAAAGTGGATATATTTCGATAATCCTAAACGAAGGGAAATCCATTAGCGACCCAGGAAAACCATCCACATCGGGACCAAAACAGAATATTCACGGCAAAAAGTAATGCTCTGTATATGATGGCACCAGAATGGTTAGTGTATCATGAACTATTAAAACAGAATCAAACCATTACTGCCGAACTTTACCAAAAACAATTGATCCGTTTAAACAACGAATTGAAGAATAAGCGGCCGAAATATATAAAGACACACGACAAAGTGATCTTCCAGCACGATAACGCTCGGCCACATGTTGGAAATATTAGGTTGGGGAAAAAGAAATCCATTATTTTTCCGCTAGATGGCTTTAGTGGTATATATCACGTGATGTATTAATCGTATAGGTTAATGTTTATACTCGTTGGAAAAGTGACATTCCGTACTAAAAAAGATTCTTTAACGGTTTTGTAATTTGTCGATTAAGTTGTGAGTTATAGCATGTAAAAGATGTACGTTAACAAAGAGAAAATTCGATATATTTTATAATTTTGCTTCAATAAAGGCGAAAATGTAAGCCAGGCGGCTGAAATTGTGAATGATGTTTATGGTCCCGATACTGTCCCAGCCAATCACGCGCAATTTTGGTTTCGTCGATTCCGTTCCGATAATTTTGATGATAAAGATGCACTGGTAGGTCCGTCGTCGAAAATGTCAATAAAATTATGGAAATGATCGAAGTAGACCGGCATGTTAGCAGTCGTAGTATCGCCCAGAAGCTGAAGATCGACCACAAAATAGTTTTAAACCATTTGCTCCGTGTCCGTGAGCGTTCGGTGCTTCGGCCGGCGTCGGGCTTTAGAGAAGAGCAGACGATGTCTGTTGTCTCTGTCTTCGCCGAGCGATACATATAGCTAACTCCGGCTGCGGAAATCTCGCGCTATAGACTTCTCTTTATATTTCGCCGCTCGTAGGCCCGCCTCGCGCATTTAGAAACATTATAAAATAATTCTTATGTTGTTCAGAGTATGCATTGTTAAAGTTGTAGACATAGCAATATTGTACGGGTAGTAAATAAATGAATTTTGCCTGAAATCGGCGAGTTTTTGTGTGTTTGAAATATGTTTGCTATATTTCTGAGTACTATATTCAAATATATTGTGAAAAATGCCGGGCATTATTAATGTTATATAATTATGCAATCCGTCACACAAAATAGTAATAATGCCCGGTACTCTGCAGAATATCCGTAAACGTATTCAGAAATACACCAAAAGCGTTTTGGAATAACGGATACTTTCAGATTTCGGCCAGTATCTGTTACTTTTCTATTGAAATACACAGTGCTCGGAAATATTAATTTATTTAACAACCGCGATACAAGAACGGTAGTGACTCCTAGCATAGTCTAGTGATTATATTGCTTGGTTATATGGCCACATTTCTATCCTGTTTTTCATACTGTCTCTTATTACATAAATCAAACGTAAAATGCAATTTAAGGTAAATGCAATATAATTGCAATATAAATGCAATATAAATATTTATTCGTTACAAAAACGGTATAAAGGAAATAAAGGTATGAAGGATAGAAGGAACAGAAATAAGAAATAAAGAAATCCACTCTTGGCCAACATATGTCATTTCCGTAAAAACAATTTTGGTAGTTATTGAAACACTTACGTATTGTTTGTTCAAACAGGATTAAATAAAAAATGAAATGAAATGATATTTGCTATGTAAAAAATATTTCTTTTATTAATATATATATTATTTTGCGCGTAACAACTACATGTAGTAAAAATTAATAAAAAATATAGTTGTGCACTAATAGTTCTACACTTATACTTTTTTTATCACGCAGGGGAAACCATCATGGATAGCCCCGACCCTTGGGGGGGTTGGGGGTTATGCCGGACTCCTACCGGCTGAAACCCCTGCGGGGTGTCTACCTTTCGGACCGTTGTGGGGGGAGTCAGGGGAACTACTCCCCTCTCCGACACCCTTGCCTTTGAGCTCGTACTAAGGGCCTCCCGCCTATCTACCGTGTCCCCTCCCATAAAGGGAGTAGAGGGCGTGGTCCCCGGCTGGGTGCCCGGCCGGGTTGGCCTTCTGGTTTCACTTACTGGAAGGAGGAGACACCCACCCTCTCTCCGCGCCCCCTCGTTCATCAAGGAGGGTGGGGGAGTGGAGCCCGGCCCTAACCAGGTTTCCACTCCCCCTTCGCCTACCCCTACCGACGCCTAGGGGGAAGCGAGTGGGTTTTACGCACCCGTTACCCTCCTTCCCCCACGCGTCCGAAGGCGGGCCCGAGGCGGCCTTCGGCGAGCCGGTGGCCGCTCCTCTTCGGCCAGCGCCACCTCGGGCCCGCTACACATATCTAGGGAGCGCCGCTGTTGCCGCCGCCGCTCCTTGCGGCGGCGGATACCAAGACGGCGCTCCCACTCGGCGGCCTCCTTCCGCGACATAAAATCACGACAGAAGGAGGCCACCTCTCCCCATGCCTCCTCGCTCCCGCACATGGCGCGAACCATACGCGGGAGCGGGAGGTCCGCTATGCGGCACTTCACCGCCTGGGCCAGGACACGGCGCTGCTGGCTTCATACAGTGCATGTCACCAGCGTATGGTGCGCCATGTCCACAGGCTCCAGGCAGTGGTGACAGCCAGCGGTGGGCTCCTTCCCTATCTGATGCAGGTACTTCCCGAAACATCCGTATCTCGTCAGCACCTGCACCGGGTGGAAGGTGGTATCCCGTCTCCTCCTGTCCGCCACTTCGGGTAGACAGGGGCGGACGGCCTCGGCCGTATGGAGCCCGGGTCTCTGGGGATCAGTTAATATGTCTGACCACCGTTCCAGTATCCGGGCTCTGGCCTGTGACTTCAGGGCCGCGAGACCCCTGGCCATTGGACCCTCCCCTCCCTCGCGGAGCTCCTTGAATCTCCAATAGAATGATATACCTCTCATGAGCCAGGAGCTGCACGGGGGTGGAGTCGGCCACGGTAGTCGCCGCCATGTATGACACGGTGCTGTACCCCCGAATCGTCCTCACTACCACAGCCCCCATAGCCTGCCGCAACATTTACTGCTGCGGCTGGCTAGGAGCTGGGGCGCCCATATGGGCGCCCCGTAGAGGGCGATCACGAGAGGGAGAACACGACACCAACGTACAGGAGGCGAGCCTTCCATCCTGGGCCCCGCTGGATCCTCATCATGTTGGCCAGAGCCAAACCTGTTTTGCGGACCCGGGGTGCCAGATGCCTGAAGTGCGGCCCGAAGTCCCAACGGCCGTCCAATGTTAGGCCGAGATATTTAATCGTCGGCCCGACGTGGACGGGGACTCCATCCACCAGGACCTGTGACTTCGGCGGCGCCCCACGGCTGCCGTCATGGAAGAAGACGGCTTCCGTCTTTTGGGGCGCCACCTTCAGTCCCAGGCCGCTGATGGTGTCCATCACCGATACGAGTGCCGCCTCCGCGAGGAGGCGGGCCTCCCCCAGCTCTCCCCCCGGCCACCACTAAGGTGTCATCTGCGTAGCAAATGACATGGCAGCCAGGGGGGAGGTGAGAGCGAAGCACCCTGTCGAACGATGTCCCATAGCAGGGGGCAGAGAACCGACCGCTACGGGATACCGCGTTCCATTGTGCGCCGGCCCTGGACCCCGCCTCTCCCCGAGTAAGCGAGTCCCTGTCCTCGAAGTAGGCCGCGAGGATGCGCCGGAGATAGACGGGCACCCCGTGATATTCGACGGCCCGTCCAATCTCCCGCCAGGGCAGGGTGTTGAACGCATTCGTAATGTTTAATGACACCGCGAGCAACACCCCGCCCCCCTCTTCCACGACCGTGCGGGTCAGGTCCCGTACGTACTGGATTGCGTTCAGCGTGGAACGTCCGGGCCTGAACCCATATTGCTGGTCGTGGAGATTCAGTCCCTCCGAGGACAAATGCTGGACGAGGCGGTCGGCAGCGATGCGTTCTAACATCTTACCTGCCTCGTCCAGCAGGCATATCGGCCTATAGGCCGGCGCATCATCGGGTACTTTGCCTTACTTCGGGAGAAGGACCAATCCTCTACTTTGACCCTCCTCTACTCTGAAGGGAAAACCACCTCCCTGAGGCACTTGAGTACTTCCCGCGTGACCGCGGACAAGTTCCTTTCGCTGAGGGCGAGAGCCCAGGCGCGGCCAGGAATGCCGTCGGGGCCAGGGCCCTTGCCATTGACCCCGAGCTTCTTCCTGGCCTTGGCGAACTCCTCTGGAGTAACCATCAGGCCCTCGTTCCAGTCCCCGTCCTCTCGCTCGGGGACGTGGATCTGGGGGAGGCCTCCATTTTCCCTCGGGAAGAGGGTATATAGGACCCCTTCAAGAGCCTGGTGGTCCAAAGACTCCGTTGGTGGGGGCGCTCACGGACGAATCTTACCGACTGTCCATTTATAAGGGCGCCCCCACGAATCTTCGTCCAGGGAGTCCACCAGTTGCTCTCAGGCTCTCTTTTTCACCTCGGCAATGGCGGTCTTGAGAGCTTCCCTCGCTTGGAGGTAGCCCTCCCTCACCCTTGCGGCATTCCCTTCTCGTCGCCGGGTCCGGGTATAAACCCGCCTAGCTTGGACGGAGGCCTGCCGTTACTCGGCTATGGCCTCCGTCCACCAGTATGCGGCCCGGCGCCGACGGGGGTTGGACTTGGGCATCGCAGCGTCGCATGCCGACGCCACGATGCCCACTATCTACTTAGCCCCCAGGAGGGGCTAAGGTCCCACTCACTTGGCCTCTCTACGAAATACCAGGTGGTCACAAGGACGGCCGTCTGGAACTTGTCCGCGTCAATCCGTCCGAGGTTCCATTTCTTGGGGAGAGGAATGTTCCCCTCCCCTGGGCGGTGGTCCAGCATCCGCTGTTGAGGGATAGAGAGATGGAGAGACCACGTTATATCTATGATCAGACAACGTCTCATTCTCCGCCTCCACCACCTACTCCCCGAATATTCGGGCGGCCGAGGGATAACCCCATGTCAAGTCTATGACCGATTCCCCTCTCAGCCGAACGCAGGTGCTGGTCGACCCCCTGTTCATCAACAGAAGGCCGAGTCCCGCCGCCCAGTCGACCACGGCCCTGCCCTGAGAGTCCCCTTGCCGGGGATCGCAACTCCACCCTGTTGAGTGGATGTTGAAATCCCTGGCAACTATGACGGGTCGGGGATGACACTGTCGTCCTCCGATCCGTATGAAATCCCCGACTCTGTCGAGAACTCTCTCTATTCGGGCAGGGTCTCCGAGGCCGATCTTGTTCCTACGGTGGTGTAGATAAACTTCCACTACAGTGACGGGCCTCCAGTCGACAGCCACATACGAGGTTCCCCTTTTCTTGATTTTATAGGAGGGGGACCCCGTCGCGGGACAGGCCACTACGGCCACCAAGCCGTCGCGGCTGTCCGACCAGTTTGGATTACCGGCCGACTTCCACGACGGCTTGGTGGCCACTCCCAGTTCTACACTTATACTAATAATCTATGTACATAAGTTACTCAACGGAAATCGCGAGAAGGTGGTCTTTTCCGTCCGAAGGGAATGTAAAACGTTAGTTTCTTTTTGTTCGGAACCTGACTGAATATAGAATAGCTCCGGAGAGCTGGCTGGTGATTTTCGAATCGCAGAGCGATGTCCGCCTGCGACTATGTCGCTCGAGTAACTCGACGACCAACCGATTGTCCTGGTTGACATCTGAGGGATGTCGTAAAGCTGCCACAGGCCTTGCAGAAACGCGCAACACCGCGCGCCGACCTCACCGTGCCCAGGGACGACGGCGAAAGCAAAAGAGAGGAAGGACACGTACATGCCGACGCAAAGAGGCACGCGATGTAAAAACGCAACGGACGCAATAGAAGTCAGTACAAACGCAAATAGAATAACGCAGAAGAACGACGCAGAAGAAACGCAGTAGAAACGTAGCTATTTACAAGGCGAAGACGTTCGCTAGCGCAAAGTCCCGGAGGACACACACGTCAGTGACGTCAACGGTGAGCGGCACCCGGAGCACGTCCAAGTATGTGTAAACGAAACGACCTCCGTCGTTTCGGAAGGCCTGCCTTTCGGGATGTAACGGCCTACCAGCCACGGTCCCGAGGGCGCGTGCGAAAGAGCGCTGAACTCTAGCAAGCAGGGCGACCAAGCCGCTCCCGCGAGAAAGCCAATTTCCCTACGGACACTTGGAAGAATGCGCTCAAAGCGTCAGAGGAGACGACCACGTTCGCTGCTAGTATAGCCAAGGTCCCCTACGGACACTTGGAAGAATGAGGAGCTCGCAGCTCTTAGGAGGCAGCTTCGCCGCTTCTAAATCATGGCAACGCCGTGAGCACGAAATCCTAAGACGAGATTCGAACCATTAGCATCAACCCAGCAGGGTGTATCGGCGCCGCCTTCAACTCAGCAGAGTGTATAGAGCGCTGGTTCGAATCCGAGAAGTAAGAACAGACCGCCCTAGGAAAGCCTAAAAAGCGCGTCGGTAACCAGCAGTACGACAGTTCGCACTAAGAAGCAGCATAGATTGTCACTGAGAACGGCTAAGCAAATGATATGGTAAAAGGCAAGGGGCGAAGCAAGGCACGGCGCGCCCGGTTATATAGCCGGACGGCCGAATCTTGCCTGCGGGCAGTGGAATCGTGGGTCGTGCCGCATAGCGGCCACGGTCGGAGCTACCAGTCAAGCGCGGGGCGTCGACGGGAGTCCCGCACGCTCGTTCGCGAGAAACCGGCGTTCCTCGCCGCTTGCGAGGATGTCCCGGGAGCTAGGCCGTCCGCCCCGCAGCGCCGATCCGCTAGCCGACTTTCCGCACGGCAGCTCGTGCCGCACGGAACACTTTTAATATTGCATTAATTGTTATATGCATATAATCTTCTTATATTAGGTGCGCAACTAAGTTCCCGCTGTTTTTCAAGAGATGACTCCAGTAGTAAGTGCTGGTCGATTGTGACATAACCAAAACGTCATGAACCAAGCTTAGACATATGATAAACAAACCGCTTTGACACATTAGTGATTTTGTTTTTGCGTCATATACTTTTGGTTGTGTGAAAATGTCTGATTTTGTGCCAAATAATCGTCATTTGCGGGAAGTGTTGCTTTTCTTCTTTCATTCGAAGAAAACGGCGGCTGAAGCGCATCGAGAACTCCAAAAAGTTTACGGAGATGCTGCTCTAAGTGAAACAACGTGCCGTGATTGGTTCCGTCGCTTCAAAGACGGTGATTTCGATGTTGACGACCGTTCGCTTGAAGGAAGGCCAAAAACCTTCGAAGACGCTGAATTGGAGGGATTGCTCGATGAGGATCCGTGCCAAACGCAAAAAGAGCTTGCTTCAGCATTAGGAGTTACCCGCCAAGCCATTTCCAAGCGATTGCGTTAGGAATGATTCAAAAACAAGGAACTTGGGTTCCTTATGATTTGAAGCCAAGAGACGTTGAGCGTCGTTTTTTCGCCTGTGAACAACTGCTCCAGCGGCAAAAAAGGAAGGGTTTTCTTCATTGCATCGTTACGGGTGATGAAAAATGGATTCATTACAGCAACCCAAAGAGAACAAAATCATGGGGACTGCCCGGTCATGCTTCTACGTCGTCGGCTCGGCCGAATATTCACGCTGCGAAGGTTTTGCTGTGTATTTGGTGGGACCAGGGCGATGTATTTATTTAGCGACCGAACAAACCACACTGAACGAGAACCAAAGGATCAGACTGCCGACATGATGGCGAACGCACATAATATCGAACCAAGATCGATTAGCGACACGCCAAAACAATACGAGCAGAGCACGAAAAAGTGATTCTACAGCATGAAAACGCTCGGCTTCACGTTGCCAAACCCGTTAAAATCTACTTAGAAACGCTCAAATGGGAAGTCCTACCCCACCCACCATATTCCCCAGATATTGCGCCGTCCGAATATTACTTGTTCCGTTCGATGGCACATGGTCTGGCTAATCAGCAGTTCCGCTCATATGAAGATATCTCAAAATGGCTTGATTCGTGGATAGCCTCAAAAGACGAACACTTCTACCGTGACGGTATTCGAGCTCTGCCAGAAAGATGGGAAAAAGTTGTCGCTAGCGATGGGCAATATTTTGAATGATTCATTTGTAACCATTTTTTCACAATAAAGTTGCGTTTTCATAAAAAAAACAGCGAGAACTTAGTTGCGCATCTAATAATATAACATGTAGAAATAAAACGTTATAATATAAAAAATATGTTGCAATATAAGAAGGAATACAATATAAAAAAAATGTTTTGCATTTCCGAAAGTTGGGATGAAGAATAGGAAAGAATAGAGAAAAGATAAGAAAACAAAATAGATAGAAATATAGAAAAGAGGATAGAAAAAGAGTAAAAGGAATTACAAAAATAGAACATAGATAGAAGCGATAGACAAAAAATCCCAGACAACACGGACATTGAAGTGTTACGTCCTGCGGACTCCGGGCAATTAATTAAAAAAATTTTTTTCTTTTTCTTTTTCTCCTTTCGAATTTCTATTCTCCTAATATAACAATGGACATAGGAAACAGACACATCTGACGAATAGCCGTCGCGCCAAATGATAGACGATTCAGGAAAATTTCATAACAGAAAACAGTGCCCTGTAGGAAAAATCTACGTCTTCGTTCAGAGTTTATATCTGGGTAGTGTTCGCCAAGTATGTCCGTCGGCCTAGCTATAAAATTTGAAGCTCTGCGCTAACAGATTTCCAGTAAAACAAAGCAACTCGAAATACTTCTGTCCTAAAACTTTGAAACCTACATCTCCTTAATCTAAAACCATATGCAGCCTAACAACAAAGCTTAGTCGTAAAATCTGATCTCAGCCTTTGATTTTCGGCATGACTTTTCCAGCTGGCCACTTATATACATCTCTTTGCCCCACAAGAATCCACCACCATCATACTTGTCGTGCCTAATCCAGTCGGCCAATCATAACCTATCCATCCAAAACTATCAGACATCCACGCTCCACTCCTTAACCATTCTATATTCACATCTTCAAGAGCTAACCGTCTCCTCCCACGAAATCTTTTAACCTCACCCTTAATTTCTAATGGCTAAGACATTTCCCACTAACAAGGAGATGACGCAACCTATTTCATCGATTTCAACACGAGTCATAGCACACTCGATAGCTATGATGCCGTGTATAAACACCCTAACATAATATGCGTGAATGCGTCTTTGTTTACGAGTAATTTGCAGTTAAAGTTTGGCTCGCGGAGCTGTGCCCCACATAGGGCGCAAATTACGATACTCTTTCACGAAGCCGGCGTGGCTGAGCAGACAAAGGCTCCCGCGCCGCGAACACTTTTGCGCCGATCCCGGCGTTCGAATCCCGCCGACGACTGGTTCGTTTTTTTTTCGTATGTAAAGACATGTAATAAGTATTTTTATATTGTTCTTATGTATAATTCCTTATTTTGTTTCTACGCTATTAATCAAGGCTAATTAGGAGAGTCAGGTCTTTTAAATATGAACACAACTTTTTTATTAATTACAATAAAATGTTTTTATCGCGTAAATCTATTTCGCATAAATATTTCGTATGGTATGGGAAATAAATGGCCAGACAGTGATTATTTTGTGTGAGAGAAACCCGAGAGCCGTTAGAACCGTTACAAGTGGAAAGGAACCCTCTTCCCTTTCCCCTTCCCGTAGAGGGATTCTCATGTTTTGACGTGCTCGCTTCATTCTCTGGGCAGTCTTTGTAACGTGAACAGTGAAAAACTCGTGTTAAAAATGGAAACCACGTTTGTAGATAAAGCAACGATCAGCTATGTGCAAAATCTAGCAAAATGTGATATTACGAAAGAAGAGTTGACGGACGCAATAGAATATCTTCGAGGTAAATATATTGAATGTGTGAGCAATGGAAAGATATATTTGTACGTATTGTTATTGGCCTTGTATACAATATCAATTATATTGAATTCATATTTGCAGATGTCCTGATACAATTTCCGTCCAGTCTTGTTGACAGTCGCGAGGTATTTTACAACGTCAATCAAATATGTTTTCCACCAACTATACATAGTCAAAAGTGTATTTGTGCAAAAAATTATGCGTTCATTACGTGCAGTTGGTGCAAAAAACTATTATGTTTTACATACTTTTATACGGCATTCCATCCGCAGAGTTGCGACAGCATGACCACATTTTATAATACGTAACTTTCATTTGTGTGCCTTATATTTGTCTTATGTGTGTGTGTCTATGTATTTTGATACGGACAAAAACATTTTATTGTAATTAATAAAAAAGTTGTGTTCATATTTGAAAGACTTGACTCTCCTAATTAGCCTTGACAGCGTAGAAACAAAAAAAGGAATTATACATAAGAACAATATAAAAATATTTATTACATGTCTTTACATACGAAAAGAAAAACGAACCAGTCGTCGGCGGGACTCGAACGCCGTCGTCAGCGCAAAAGTGTTCGCGGCGCGGGAGCCTTTGTCTGCTCAACCACGCCGCTTCGTGAAAGAGTCTCGTAACTTGCGCCCTATGTGGGACAGGGCTCCGCGAGCCAAACTTTAACTGTAAATTACTCGTAAACAAAGACGCATTCACGCATATTATGTTAGGGTGTTTATACACGGCATTATAGCTATCGAGTGTGCTATGACTCGTGTTGAAATCGATGAAATAAGTTGCGTCATCTCCTTGTAAGATCAACCAGGACCAGTACTAAAAATCTACTAATTAAATCTTTGACATTATTGGGCTCTCTTTAGGGCCTCACCCCTTCTCCAAGGGCCATCTCTCTACTCACTTTGGTAGGTCCTGCCTCCGATCATCAGTATAAAAACCGCGACATATGCCTCCGCGAGCATTCAGATTTAAATATCCACGTATTCAGATTCAAATATCCACGTATTCAGATTCAGACATTCAGATTCAGATATTCAGATTTTGAGCATTCAGATTTTGAGAAGTTGACATTAACATTCAGACTCTTTTTTTGACAAATATACATTTAGAGTTTTGAAATGCGGGCTTCCTATTTCCAACAAGTGAAATAAATAATTATTTGGTGCCCCAACTGGAGTACGGGCCTGGTGCAAAGTTGCACGTATTGGAACCCAGCATCCTTACGCAAATTCGCGCCAATTTTTCTTCCTCGTGTGAAGCACCCGAAACTAACAATAAGATTTATTTTCTTCATTCTCAACCTATTTTACCGCCATTTTATTAATTCTACCCTTTATTGAAATCCTATTGCAGTGGGTCATTATTATTATACCAATATCACCCTCCATCAAGTTCTTCATTCGTTCGAGTCGGTCTTCGACACAATAGATCCGGATACATTAGAAGCTAATGTTCAATATCTCCGATCTATTATTAATATTTCCCTAGAAATAGATTATCACCCAGATCCGACACTCCTACACTCTTTCCTATTCCTTCTGCGTTTACCCCTTGCTCCTTCCTCTTCTCGTACTCACGCGTCCTACTACCATTCTTTCTATCCCTTCAATATCTTATTCTCCTGTTTCTTTCTCTGAACTATCCACTCCCCTAAATTCACCAGACCGCTCTTGTTCCCCCTCACCTGACTAACTTTCCATTCGTATTCCTTCTCCTTTTTATTCTCTTCTTCTTCTACTTCTCACACACACACATACACATACAATCATTTGCGTAACTATAAATTGTCATATTCTAAACCGCGCCGTTATATCATTTTGTTGTTACACTTATTTTAATAAATCTGTTAATAGTCTATTTTCAATCAATTAATTTCAAAATTACCCCACCTTCCAACAGTTGACTCATGGTCCTATCCCCGGTAAAGGGATTCGCGTCCCTGATCGAAAAACGAATCGCTCGTTGTACGTCAGCGACCGAGTAAAGGGACTCGTCGGGTTCTTGACCCGTTTCCTGGCACGCGTGTACGAACGAGGTTCGCCTTTCCTGCGAACAGAAAAGTTGCGCTCCTCCTCCAGGATGTAATAGAAGACATTGAAAGGCGAGAAACCACCTGCGAAATTCTGCTTGCTAGGCAACAAAGAAAGGGATTTTTACATCGTATCATCACTGGGGATGAAAAATGGATTTATTTTGACAACCTCAAACGTCGGAAAACTATTTGTGATCCCGGCCAACCCTCAACATCGACGCCAAAACGGAATATTCACGGAATGAAGGCAATGCTCTGTATTTGGTGCGATCAGAAGGGTGTGCTGTTCCATGAGCTGTTGAAAAGTGGTCAAACAGTTACAGGTCTCTACAGAGAACAAATGATCCGTTTGAGCCGAGCATTGCACGAAAAACAACGAGAATATGAAACGGGACAGCATAAAGTGATTTTGCTTCATGACAACACCTCATGTTACAAAATCTGTCAAGAAAACGTTAGGAGCACTTCCGCTGGGAAGTGTTGCTCCAAACGGTTTATTCATCAGACTGTGCCCCTTCCGACTATCACTTGTTTCGGTCTATGGCACACGCACTTGCAGAGAAATGCTTCAATTCTTATGAAAACGTCGAAAAATGTATCACTGATTGGATAGCCTCCAAAGATGAGTCATTCTTTCGCCGCAGAATTTGTTTGTTGACCGAAAGGTGGGAAAAAGTCATCGCTAACGATGGACAATACTGTGATTGATGTATTTTTTCATTTTGTTTCTTAAATAAAGCCATACGTTTTGCAAGAAAACGGACGGAACTTTCCGATTGACCTAATAGATGCGCAACTAAGTTTCCGGGTTTCACACATGAATGGCGCTAACGACACATGTAGTCGACATACGTGTCTGAAGTTGTGTTTTTTTATAGCTTGGACATCTGTTAACAATAACCAGTCGTAATACCAACACATATTGCAACGCAAAAACATTTTTTCTAACAACGAAGATGTCGAGTTTTGTACCAAATAAACAGCATTTGGGGGAAGCTTCGCTTTTCTGCTTTAACTTGAAAAAAAGTGCAGCTGAAGCACGTCGTTTGCTTGAAGAGGCCTACGGCGAACATTCACCATCGAAAACTACCTGTGAAAATTGTTTTAAACGCTTCAGAAGTGTCGATTTCGACACTGAGGACAAGGAGCGCTCCGGAAGACCAAAAAATTCAGGACGCCGATCTGCAAGCGTTATTGGATGAAAATGATACGCAAACACAAGATCAACTTGCAGAGGCATTAAACATGACTCGCCGAGGTATTTCCAAACGTTTACATGCCATGGGAAAAATTCAAAAGGAAGGAAAATGGGTGCCGCATGAGTTGACTGAGAGACAGATGGAAAATCGAAGAGCCATTTCCGAAATTTTGCTTTTGCGGCATGAAAGAAAGAGTTTCCTGCATCGAATTGTTACTGGCGATGAGAAGTGGATATATTTCGAGAATCCCAAACGCAAAAAATCGTGGCTTTCACCTGGCGAAACATCAACATCGACGGCACGGCCAAATCGCTTCAGAAAGAAGACAATGCTCTGCGTTTGGTGGGACCAGAAAGGAATCGTGTACTATGAGCTGCTGAATGTGCGGGCGAAACTGTCAATGGGCATCGCTACCGACAACAACTGATCAATTTGAACCATGCATTGCTCGAAAAACGGCCAGAATCGGACACGAGACACGAACGAGTGATATTGTAGTACGACAACGCTCCGTGCCATCGCACTTCCATCGTCCAGGACACCATCAAAACGCTGAAATGGGACCTGCTACCGCATCCGCCGTATTCACCAAACCTGGCCCCTTCCGATTATCACTTGTTCCGGTCGATGGTGCATGTCTTGGCTGGGCAACACTTGGCCAATTTCGAAGAAGTGCAAAATTGGTTGGATGAATGGTTTCGGTTCAAAGACGCGTCGTTTTATCGTCGCAGTATTCATGTATTGCCAGAGAGATGGCAAAAATATGTAGCTACCGAGGGACGATACTTTGAATAAACCATTTTTTGTATTTCTCTTGAAATTTTCCATTTTTCATTGATCAAAAAAACCCGGAAACTTAGTTGCGCACCTAGTATCATTTAAACTTTCTGGCATGCGTGCTTTTTTTACTTACGAAAACGAACATGCCCTATATAAATGTAAAATATACATTGCATGAAGATGTTTTAGTATATACATCACACTTTACTATATGTTTCTTTCTTTTATACAGTTGATAAGCTGATACATTGCTCATATACGCGCCCACCAGAAAGTTATAGTATATTAAGTAAAAGCATATGCGCTTTTTTCCTTCTAATACTATTAGGAGCGCAAAAAAGTTCTGAGCCTTTTTTTGCAAAATTCAAAATTTATTTAAAAACAAACAAAACTATATTAATCAACGAAATATTCCCCGTTTGCATCGATGACTTTTTGCCATCTTTCGGGCAGCTTACGAATTCCCTGATGGTAGAAGCTCACCGGCTTCGAGGCGATAAAGTCATCAATGCATTTTCGTACCTCTTCAAGTGTCACAAAATGTGTATCAGCCAAGAAATGCTGCAGAGACCGGAATAGGTAGTAATCGGAAGGCGCCATGTCTGGGCTATACGCCGCGTGCGGGAGAAGTTCCCAGCCTAACGCAAAGATATGGTCCTGAGTCACTTTCGCAACATGTGGTCGGGCATTGTCATGAAGCAGTATCACTTTACGACGTCCTTTGCCAGTAAATGGCCTCTTTTCTTCAAACGCATCGCATCTCAAATTGCTCAATTGTTGCTGATAGCGATCTGCCGTTACTGTTTCACCCGGCTGTAACAACTCGTAATACAATACACCTTTCCAATCCCACTATATGCAAAGCAAATCTTTTTGGCGTGGGTATTGGTCTTTGGCGTCGATATCGAAGGTTGACCAGGGTCAACCCATGATATTTTACGCTTCGGATTATCATAAAATATCCACTTATCATCACCTGTAATGATTTGGTGCAGAAAATCCTTTTTCCGGAACCTTGAAAGCAAAGTGAGTGCCGTGTCACGCCGTCGATTTTTGTTGTCTTCGGACAGTGTATGCGGAACCCATCTGCCTTCCTTTTGAACTTTTCCCATTGCATGTAAACGTGTGGAAATGGCTTGTCGCGTAACGCCAAGTTGCTCTGCAAGCTCCTTTTCAGTTTGTGCAGAGTTTATATCCAACAATGCTTGCAGTTCGTCCGTTTCAATCTTTTGAGGGCGTCCAGCACGCGGTTCATCTTCAAGAGTGAAATCTCCTTGGCGAAATTTTTGATACCACCTTTTACACGTAGCATAACTTATAGCGTTCTCTCCATATGCAACACAGATCATTTCAGTGGCTTCAGCAGCATTTTTCTTCAGATGAAACGCGAAGTGGATGGAAAATCGAATATGCTCTTTTGTTATTGCCATCGTGAACACTGCTGATTTTAAGGTTATGTGCATCAAACGCCAAATCGCACGATGTTTCGAAAGACCAAATGTCACTGCTTTAAAACCGCAAGAGGGCGGGAAAATTAATGCAATTTAAATTGTGGTTTCAGAAGTATGAAATCTAGGGCTCAGAACTTTTTTTGCTCTCCTAATACAAGTACTAAATTATTTTCGACCTTTCTGAGTTTTTAAACAAATATTGCGTTTATGTCAAACGCAGAATTGTGAAAGTTCCTGGACTATTTAATAAATATTCATTTTAATCTGATACAAACTTCACAACAATGCTGTCTTGAACATAAGAATTTCAATATTTGTTTACAATACTACAAAAAAGTCAAAAATAATTTAATATACTACTAGTGTAAAGGTCACTTTATACAATGTATTGTTCGCGATAAATTTGGGTTATATATTTATTCATGTAATATATTGTATAATGCAGCTAACAATACATGAATTTTAAATGTGTACACATTTATTATATATACACTCAAACGCAAAAAACCCGGTACACTAAAAATTTGGGAAAAAATTACAAAATTTCAAATGATCATAACTTGGTAAATAATGAAGATACAAATATGCGCAGAAATGCAAAATGAAGCTTGAAACGTCCTCTTTAAGAATATCTGAATGGCAATTATGCTCGGCCATTTTTTTCAAAATGGCGGGTGATAAAGTGAAAGGATGCAAAATTGATAATCAAAGGTCCGTGTTTGCGATGGTGCATGGTGTGCATCAGGTATCGCAGCGTAATGGGACTAAATGCACATGAAAGTGTTATCTTTAAAATATAGATAGAGTGTTATCTTTAAAATGCTACTTTACCGAGCTCGATGTGATCATTTTTCACTGAGTTGTTCCAAATTTTGCTAAAAATGCGGTTTTCTTGTTAAATTTGCATAATTCAGTGAATAAGTATCGCATCAAGCTCTATAACGAAGTATTTTAAAGAAAACATTCTATACTTTTAGGTACTTTTCGTCCCATTGAGCTGCGACACTTACTTTGCTCCATGCGCCGTCGCACGCTCGAACCTTTTTTTAGCAACTTTTCATGTTCTCCTTTTTATCACCCGCCATTTTGTAAAAATATCGTTGCGCACAATTTCGATAGATCTTTCGAAAAGTACGGTTTCAAAGCTTTCAAACCGTTTTTGAAATTTGCTGCTAGGATATTTAGGTGTCGAGATATTCAATTTCGAATTTGCAACAAATGTCGATTCAGCGAGGCTTAAGGGGCTAAGAGGCTCTGCGGTTCGTTTGGCTCTTTCATAATTTCAATAGCCGCGTTCATTATTCTCTATACAATAATTTACACAATTTTGCGAATTGGAAATTTAATTTTTATTAAAAGTTATCATTCTTTACCCTTCAGTTACGCATGATCACTGTGGTATACACTTTAGTTCGCGAAGCTGTCCCTAGCTCTCTACCTTCTCCGTACGATTGGCCATTATGGTACACAGCTTGAATATGCTGTTCAGGATCGCGCCTGAGTTCGCGGTGACCCGGCGCGCGGGATGCCGAGTCGCTGGACGCCACCTGAACGTCGAAATTCCTTGGCGCTCCTAGTCCACGGAGCCGCCGCGACGCGGCGATCTAGGTTGTCGCGCGCGCGAGCCCCTCGGCTCGCACGCGAGTTCGAGCTGCCCAGGGCATATAAGAGTGCCCGCGGAGACGATCAGAGATTGCCTTCGTACAGCTTTTGGTCTTCGTACGGTCCACCGCCGATAGTGGCACTATCTCTTGTACGCTGGACTTCGCGAGTTTGTCAGTACGCCGGGCTTACGTTCTGGCTTGACTGAGATTCTGTCTGTGCGCCGGGCTTTAACGCCTGGCTTGACTGGATTTTTCTTAAATGTATGTGCCAAGACAATAAACAAAGACAAGCAATTTTCCTTTTCCGAACGTGTTCACTCCGATAAGCGCTGCCTCGTGCGACTTTTCTTTTTCCGTGATCTTTTCCTTTCGAGGCGCGTTGCTTCGTGCAACTTCATCAATTTAAACCATAATTGATTGTTTCGCATCGAAATTATTGCGTCGATTATGGCGACGATAAATCCTGAAAAGGCTGCTCAAGTTATTGCTTTAATTGAAGATGGCAGAAGTCGAAGGTACGTTGCTCAGGCACTTGATTTGTCAGTGTCAACTGTGCAACGTGCTTATGCCAGGTACTTACAGACCAATTCTTTCCATAGAAGGCCTGGTTCGGGACGTCCTCGATGTACCAATCACAATGATGACCGATTTATTGTTTCAAATTCGTTAAGAGACAGACATCGAACATCTGTTCAAATTAGAAACAATTTAAGGGATGTCCGCAACATTAATGTATCCGTTAATACCGTTCGGAGAAGATTAAAGGAACAAAATCTGCTTTCGCGCAGGCCAGCAGCTGTACCTTTGCTTAAATGTCACCATCGCGTAGCTCGACTCAATTTTGCAGTTGAGCATAGAGACTGGACTTACGCAGACTGGAGCAAAGTACTCTTTAGCGATGAATCTCGTTTTTGTGTCTATTCTCCAGATGGACGAGAACGAGTTTATCGTCGCGGTGGAGAACGATTTGCAGACTGTACGGTAAGTGAGAGGCATAGCTACAATGGAGGCTCTGTAATGATTTGGGCAGGAATTTCAGCTAATGCTCATATAGATCTGCACTTTTTTGACAAGAATATGAACGCAGATGTGTACGTGGAAGACATACTCATTCCGTATGTTGTTCCGTACGCACCCTTCATCGGAGAGAACTTCTTGTTTATGCAAGACAATGCTCGACCACACACTGCGAGAAGAGTGCTTGATTTCTTCGATGAAGTTGGCATAAATCGACTCGATTAGCCAGCAAATAGTCCAGATTTAAATCCAATCGAACTCTTATGGGACCACCTCGGTAAGAAAGTACGAAATCACGTACCTGCTCCTCAGTCACTGCGAGAACTGTGAATAATTCTCGAAAACGAATGGAATACAATTATGCAGGATGAAATTAAAAGATTAATAAGGAGTATGCCTGATCGTATGAATGAGGTAATACGCGCACGAGGCAGTCATACCCACTATTAGTACACACACACCACACACACAGCAGAGAGGGTTTGGAGTCATTAATTACTGCAGGAGTGACGAACTGCGGAGTCCTTATCTCTGCTGTAACACCACACACACACACACACACACACACACACACACACACACACACACACACACACACACGCACACACACACACCACAAGGAGGGTGTGAAATCTTGAAATACTGTGGAGCTGACGAACCACGGGGTTCTCATCCTTGTGGTATATAAACACACACGCACACACACACACACACACACACATACACACACACACACACTACATACAATGGGACTTTTCCTACCAGTAAAACTCCATGCGGTTTATATTGGGAAGACTTACAACCATAATTTGAGCTAATGACAGCGGCATCTTAAAACGCAATTCATCTTTATTGCGTAATATCGATTACGCAAAATGGAGAACCTAAATTGAATTTTACTTTCATTTCCCTGGCTTTCAAAATAATAAATGCAAATCATTGAATATATTGTGCAGGTTATGTAAATTATTATATAGAGAAACATGAACACAGCTATTGAAATTATGAAAGAGCCAAACGAACCGCAGAGCCTCTTAACCCCTTAAGCCTCGCTGAATCGACATTTGTTGCAAATTCGAAATTGAATATCTCGACACCTAAATATCCTAGCAGCAAATTTCAAAAACGGTTTGAAAGCTTTGAAACCGTACTTTTCGAAAGATCTATCGAAATTGTGCGCAACGATATTTTTTCAAAATGGCGGGTGATAAAAAGGAGAACATGAAAAGTTGCTAAAAAAAGGTTCGAGCGTGCGATGGCGCATGAAGCAAAGTAAGTGTCGCAGCTCAATGGGACGAAAAGTACCTAAAAGTATAGAATGTTTTCTTTAAAATACTTCGTTATAGAGCTTGATGCGATATTTATTCACTGAATTATGCAAATTTAACAAGAAAACCGCATTTTTAGCAAAATTTGGAACAACTCAGTGAGAAATGATCACATCGAGCTCGGTAAAGTAGCATTTTAAAGATCTCTCACTCTATACTTTCATGTGCATTTGGTCCCATTACGCTGCGATACCTG
The DNA here is from genome assembly GCF_003227715.2 of Harpegnathos saltator. Lineage (NCBI taxonomy): Eukaryota > Metazoa > Arthropoda > Insecta > Hymenoptera > Formicidae > Harpegnathos > Harpegnathos saltator. The sequence goes on from NW_020229885.1 coordinate 625,032, forward strand.
ATGCACACCATGCACCATCGCAAACACGGACCTTTGATTATCAATTTTGCATCCTCTCACTTTATCATCCGCCATTTGGAAAAAAATGGCCAAGCATAATTGCTATTCAGATATTCTTAAAGAGGACGTTTCAAGCTTCATTTTGCATTTCTGCGCATATTTGTATCTTCATTATTTACCAAGTTATGATCATTTGAAATTTTGTAATTTTTTCCCAAATTTTTAGTGTACCGGGTTTTTTGCGTTCGAGTGTATATATATATATAAAATAGGCAACAGACCCATCTGGCGAATAGCCGTCGCGCCAAATGAAAGGCGATTCAGGAAAATTTCGTAACAGGAAACAGTGCCCTGTTGTAAAAATCTACACGTCTTCGTTGAAGGTTTATATCTGGGTAGTGTTCGCCAAGTGTGTCTGTCAGCCTAGCTATAAAATTTGAAACTCTGCGTTAACAAACTTTTAGTAAAACAAAGCCACTCAGAGCATCCCTGCTCTAAAACTTGAAACTTATATCTTCCCAACCCAAAACCATATGTGCCCTATCAGTCAACCAACAAAGCCTACTTCACCGATGGATATAAACTCTTATCTCAACTCTTGATTTACGGCATTTTGATTTTTCCAGCTGGCCACTTGTATACATTCCTCTATCTCACAAGAATTCACCACTTCCATGCTTGTCGCACCTAATCCATTCAGCTAATCATATCATATCCGCCTAAAACTATGAGACACCCACGCTCCACCCTCTAGCCCTTCCATATTCATATCTCCAAAAACTAACCGTCTCCTCCCATGATGTCTTTTAACTTCATCCTTAATTTCTAATGGTTGAGACTTTTTCCCACTAAGACCAATTCATTCCTTCCTCAAAGGCCATCTCCCTACCCACCCTGATAGCTTCTGCCTCCGATCACCGGTATAAAAACCGCGGTAATCCGCCTCCGCGACACTCTGAAAGACAGAGAAAAGGGCAGACACACATTCACTTAGTTATTCAGATTCTAGATTCAAAAAGTTGGACTTGCAAAAACGCGTCCTCAGACTCAAATTCATATTCGGTTTCTTGTTTCGGCAGCATACATAGTCTTACGCCCTCTTTCTTATTTTGGGGACAAAAATTGAAATTTAGAATCAGTGCTATTGTGCCATAATTGTACAATCAGAAGGGAGTCGCACAACCCATCCCAACCTACCGAGCAGGAGCCACCGATCGACCTTATATCTTGTTCATTTCCCGCATACCAGGAATCAGCAGTAAGTTTCATTTTCTTTATTTCTACCTTTTCTACCACCATCTTATTAATTCCCCATATTATTGAAATCCGTTTTTAGTAGGTCATTATTACAACATATGAATAACCCTCCATCATGTTTTCCGAACGTTCGAGTCCGTTTTTGATACTAGCAATCCGGACCATCTTACGTCTCAGATCCACTACCTCCGAGTCATAGTCAATATAGCGTTAGGAACTGATTATCACCCGGATCCTACACTCCTACCCCCTTATCTTCTTCCTCGTTTTTCCCCTGGTACTCCGCCTTCTTCTCCTACACACGCGTCCTCGCCTTCAATCCCTTCGATATCTTATTCACCAGTTTCCTTCTCCGAACTATCCATTCCCTTAAATTCACCCGACCACTCACGCTCCCCCTCACCTGACTAACTCTTTACTCATATTCCTTCCTTTTTTTTATTATTTCCTTCTTCTTTCACTTCTCATACATACACACATATACATACACAGTCATTCATCAATTGTATTAAACCGCGCCGTAATTCATTTTGTTATTATACTCATTTTAATAAATTTGTTTATATTTTATTTTTATCCAAGTGATTTCAAAATCACCCCACCTTCCAACAGTTACCTCATGGTCCTATCCCCGGTAAAGGGACTCGCGTCCTTGACCGAAAAACGGACCGCTCGTCGTACGTCGGTGTTCGAGTAAAGGGACCCGTCGGGTCCCTGACCCGTTCACTAGCACGCGGTTACGAACGAGGTTCGCCTTACTCGCGAATGGAAAGTTGCGCTCCTCCTCTAGGACGTAACATTATCTTTGCGCCACAAACTGGTCGGAAGAATGTCATGTCAGAAAATATAACTCGATTCGATGACTGAACATTGATCAATGCGAAGCTCTATCTGAATTCAGAGTATTATCCGTATGATGACATGAATTTGGACAAAAACTAAATATGGAATACTTTACGATATGTATAGACGTTTTCGTATTATGGATTCGTATTATGGATAATTCGTACGAAAATCGTATTATGGATGCGACAGTGCTGAGGTATGGTTAACAACTACTGACTTTCTGCGGCAAGGTTCTTTCGTGGTTATCGATTGTTCGCGTCAAAATAAATCCGTCAAGAGTGCCACTGTGGATGTGCGTATAGAATTTGAGTGTAAGGAGAATATACTGGCGAATACTACCGCGTACTGTCTTATCCTGCATGAACGTGTAGTTAAATACAGCCCGCTAACCAACATAGTGCGCAAACTCAACTAACATCAGAAAGTGTGTACGAGAAAAGAATAATATCAGGTGTAGTAAAAAGAAATCCATTATTCTTGCATGAAATTGAAGGCTTTAATTACCATAGTTAGAATGATCCGATTTAGGTCAAATATGCGTCGTTTTGTTCGATAACTTGTTGCCATTTTGAAGGTAATTTCATTATGCCTCTCTCATAGAAGCCCTCGTCCCTATTGGCAAAAAATTGAGACAGTCGATTTTCACAAGCCTCTCTTGAAGCGAATTTTTCACCACCAAAATTGTTCGCTATGGACAGGAACAGATGGTAATCACTTGGTGCCAAGTCCGGACTATAAGGTGGATGCATAAGAACCTCCCAACCAAGCTCCCGGAGCTTCTGGCGAGTCACTGTCGATGTGTATGGCCTGGCGTTGTCCTGATGGAACACAATTCCTCTCCTATTGGCCAAAGCTGGCCGCTTCTGAGCGATTGCTTCCTTCAGACGGTCCAATTGTTGACAGTACAGTTCCGAGTTAAGAGTTTTGCCGTAGGGGAGCAGCTCATAGTAGATAATTCCCTGCCAATCCCACCAAACACATAGCAAAACTTTCCTGGCCGTCAATCCTGGCTTGGCCACCGTTTCCGCTGGCTCACCGCGATTCGACCACGACCGTTTTCGCTTGACGTTGTCGTAAGTGATCCACTTTTCATCACCAGTGACCAACCGCTTCAGAAATGGGTCGATTTTGTTGCGATTCAGCAGCGATTCGCAGATGGAAATTCGGTCCATGAGGTTTTTTTTCGTTAACTCGTGTGGCACCCATACATCGAGCTTCTTTTTGTATCCAGCCTTATTCAAATGGTTCCAAACGGTTTTTTGTGCAATCTTTAGCTCTTGGGCAATCGAAACAGTGCTTACATGACGGTCGGACTCGACAATGTCCATCATTTTATCGAAATTTTCGACAATTGGCCTTCCAGTGCGTGGTGCATCTTTGACAACGAAATTACCGGAACGGAATCGACGAAACCAAAATTGCGCGTGATTGGCTGTTACAGTATCAGGACCATAAACACTATTCACATTTTCAGCCGCTTGGCTTGCGTTTTCGCCTTTATCGAAGTGTTACGTCCTGTAGATTTAATTAGTAAAAATTCTTTCCTCTCGCGGATTTATATTCTCCTAATATAACTATAATAGGAATATATACATATATAAATATAAATTAGGAAACAGACCCATCTGGCGAACAGCCGTCGCGCCAAATGAAAGGCGATTCGGGAAAATTCCATAACAGGAAACAGTGCCCTGTTGTAAAAATCTATATCTGGATAGTGTTCGCCAAGTGTGTCCGTCGTCCCAGCTATAAAAATTTGAAACTCTGCGCTAACAAACTTTCAGTGAAACAAAGCAACTCAGAGCATTCCTGCTTTAAAACTTGAAACTTACATCTTCCCAATCCAAAACCATATGTGCCCAATCAGTCAACCAACAAAGCCTACTTCACTGATAGTCGTAAAATTTGATCCCAGCCTTTGATTTACGGCATTTTGATTTTTCCAGCCGGGCACTTGTATACATTTCTCTATCTCAAGAACCCACCACCTCCACGCTTGTCGCGCCTAACTCATTCAGCCAATCATATATCCACCTAAAACTATGAGACACCCACGCTCCACCCTTTAGCCCTTCCATATTCATATCTCCAAAAACTAACTATCTCCTCCCACGATGTCTTTTAACTTTGCTAATGGCTGAGACTTTTTCCCACTAAGACCAATCCACCCCTTCCTCAAAGGCCATCTCTCTACCCACCCTGATAGCTTCTGCCTCCGATTATCACTATAAAAACCGCGGTAATCCGCCTCCGCGACACTACTCTACTTCTACCATTACTTCTATTCTGAGAGACAGGAAAAAGAGCAGATTCACATTCACTTAGATTCTAGATTCAAAAGTCAGACCTGTAAAAACGCGTCCTTAGACTCAAATTCGTCTTCAGTTTTGTTTCGGCACTACACATACTCTTACGTCCTCTGTCTTTTTTTTTTTGGGACAAAAATAAAAATTAGAATCAGTGCTATTGTGCCATAATTGGACAATTGGGAGGGAGTCGCACAACCCATCCCAACCTACAGAGCAGGAGCCGCCTATCAACCGTTTATATCTTGTTCATTTCTCGCATCCCAGGAATCACCAGTAAGTTACATTTTCTTTGCTTACTAACTCTTTACTCATATTCCTTCCTTTTTTTTTTATTTCCTCCTTCTTTCACTTCTCATACACATACACATACACATACACAGTCATTCATCAATTGTAATTCATCAACCGCGCCGTAATTCATTTTGTTATTATACTCATTTTAATAAATCTGTTTATATTTCATTTTTTTCCAATTGATTTCAAAATCACATATACCCTTCCAACAGTCAACTCATGGTCCTATCCCCGGTAAAGGGATTCGCGTCCCTGACCGAAAAACGGACCGCTCGTCGTACATCGGTGCCCGAGTAAAGGGACTCGTCGGGTCCCTGACCCGTTCACTGACACGTGTGTACGAACGAGGTTCGCCTTACTCGCGAACGAAAGGGTTGCGTTCCTCCTCTAGCACGTAACATAGTAAAATTTTGGGGGCTCGTCCGGGATGATAAGAGTGACTGTTGAAAAGGGGTATGAATACGCGGTCTAAATCTGATAAGGACGAGGTGGAAAAAACTTTCCGCGGAGCTGTCGAGAATACACCACTTCGTCGTCCTCGCGAGTTAGAATCATCGGAACAACCTCAACATACATCTACACCATTCGTGCCACACAACCAACAAACTACCACTAATACCACTGAAACATTTCCTGCTCCTACATCTGACGTCGATACTTCAACTATCCGGAAAATTTTGAGTGATAGCCCACTTTCTCTCAGCGCATTTGGTATAACTCATTCACCTCAAAGAACTAATAAACCCCCGAGTCCTATCGCAGAAGTATCTGTCGAAGAAACTAGTTTTTGCGCTGAACCTACGCGGTATAAATCTTTTGATAATTCCTTATATTCTTTCCGTCTGGTTGTCACAGAAAGTGAAATTGATCCCAGCAGTAAACTTACGGTAAAACATCTTACGGAACAAAGCAATCATAGAGAACAATCTAATTTAGAACTTATTACAACCACAGAAACCATGAACGATAACGTAGTAACAAATAACTCTTCCGCTACTTTACGATATGCCGTAGAGGCTGTTCCTTTCTTTGATGGTCAAAATCTACCTGTAGAATATTTTATAGAAGGATGCGAATTAGCAAAGTCCATGTTACCGCCCGAAAACGAAAAATATTTGACTAAAATAATTCAAACTAGATTAACTGGCGACGCTCGTCATTCTGTACAAGACCAGGATTTCTCGCGGATTAATCAGTTAACAAATTTTTTGAAACATGTATACGGCTCTTCTAAAAGCTTAATGCAATTATAAGTTGAATTAGGACGAAATTACCAACGGGCCGATGAAACGGTACTCACATATGCAAACAGAACGAAAGCAATAGGCAAACGTATATTAGAGGCACACCGAACCACGAATAACGGAGCAATAGATCGCTCTTATAAAACATCATTAGAAAATGAATTGGTTCACAGTTTCATCAGAGGGCTGAAGCCTGAAATAGAGCAAAGAATTGCCAGAAATTTAGATATAACCGCAACTGTAGAAGAAGCTTTAAGAATTGAAAAAGAATTACGGGATATTTTCGAAATACATGGGTTGCAAGGTTTTCAAGTCAATACAGATTTGTGTCATATATGTAAGAAATCCGGTCACACAGCAGATATATGTAACCTAATATTACAAAATTCAACAAAATCCTTAGGGACAGAAATCTTAGTCTGCCAAATTTGCAAAAATCGGGGCCATAGTGCAGATAAATGTAGATTCCGAGAAGCCATCGGACAAAAGCCGGTAAAAATCGTACAAAGCGATTTCGTCTCATGCCAAATATGCTCTAAACCCGGTCATACTGCTCAAAATTGCCGTTCACTTAATAATCAGCAGGTTATATGCCAAAATTGCCAGAGACCTGGTCACGTCTCTAGAAATTGTAGAGGTAATTCCTCTAATTTTACTAATATTATTTGTCAAATGTGCAATAAACCAGGTCATAATGCGAAGAATTGTTATTCAAATCCTAATCGGAATAATATTCCTAATAACGAAGTATGTCAATGGTGCGGGCGACGTGGACATCAAGCATCTCAATGTAGAGAAAGACAAGTTATTAATAGAAATTCTCCGAGAAATAGCGTCCAAATTATTTGTCAAATCTGCAATAGAACGGGACATAGTGCTCGTAATTGTCGCGAAAATCGGTCATCGGAAAATACTTCCAATCTACAACACAAGATTTAGCAAATCAATGTAGATATTGCAAGGAAACGGGGCACACAATAGAAAATTGCATTTTGAGAATCGAAAATAATCGTAAGAAACAGGGAAACTTTCAAGGGTCCCCGACGGCGGGCGCGAACCGGGGAGCCGACGGATCGGGGCGCCCAGTGATGACTGCACTAACAGAAAACACAATAATCGAGCTCCAATAATTAGACCGGTAGAAATTAATTTGAATAAAGAAAGCTGCGTGCCTACTGTTCAGTTAAGTTTAAATGGAAATAGTTATTTTGAAACTTTTATGTTAGATACGGGATCGGGACCCAACCTTATTAAAGAAGCTCGCATTTCAGGAACTCCAGACTTAGATTCAACGCATATATTAAAATTAAACGGAATTAATAATTCACCCGTGTACACTATCGGAAAAATTACTAAGATAATTTTGGGAATTCCTGTTGACTTTCATGTAATTTCCGATGATTTTCCTATTCAATCTTGTGGGATATTAGGCAACGATTTTTTTCAACAAACTAAAGCTAAAATTGATTATTCAAAAGGTCACTTAGAAGTCTTAACCACTAAAATTCCTTTTTATTCACAAGAATCTGTAATAATTCCTGCGCACTCTAAAGCATTGTTTTTCGTGCGCATCGGAAATCCGCATATTAAAGAGGGATATTTACCCAAGATAACTATAGGAAAAGGTGTAGAAGTAGAATCAACCGGCTTAATAAAAAATATTGACGGTAAGGCTTACACTAACGTAATTAATTCTTTGGATACTGAGATAGAAATATTAATACCAACTATCAATATACGACCCGCGATTTTAAAGGATAACGAGAAGGATAACGATATTAAAGATGGAAATATTGAGAATAATAGAGATAACGAAAAACCTAAAGATAAAGGGAGAACATATTCTTGACCGCGAAGAAAGAGAACCACGAAATGCGGCATCATGCGACGGCCAAGGTACATTTAATTATATACATATTAACTCACCGGAGGAAAATCTCGCAACCCCTGTCGAATCAAGAAATGTTGAAAACAAAAATTTTGAAAAGGGGAATCAGTCTCAACTTCCCCGCTTAGTGACGAAAATTCAGAATAAGGAGCAAGGAGCGACCTTCCATGCTCCTATTAAACAAAAAGAAAAAATTAATCAACAAAAAATGTTCGAATCGACTCTTCTTGTAGGATTAGGCAAAGGCTTAGATAAGATTTCAAGGGAAAATTCCCAATTCTCCTATCCAAACCACGATCCTCCCGATCAAGGGGACAATTTCCAGATTCTTCGTCCAAGGGAGAAAGTGGGTAACCAGGAGGAAAAATCTCTTGAAATATATAATAACTCTAAGGAAAATACTCTAAAAACTAATGAAAGTATTATCGAAGAAGAGTCACACGATAAAATACAATCGCATTATCCAGAATATAATTTCTCAAATGTAACTGAAAAGATATGTACAAAATTTAATGAAACTCAAGAGGGAGTATTTAAGGCTTCCTATGAAAATGTTAAAACTCAAAAAATTAAAAAATGCAATGAGAATTATACAGATAGAAATGAAAATATTATAAATGATGCTAACTGTGTGCCAGTAATTGATCTTTCAATTTTCCCTCGTAACCAGGAATCTTTACAATCTTCCGACCAAAATAATGCAATTGAATTTAAATGTAATCACGCTTCTAATAACAATACGACAGTTCTAGCTCTCCCAGTCTCAACTACAAATGCTGGTAAGCCTGCAGCAGCCGATTTCTTGACGAACGGACGAAACATTGACACGACTCAACGATACGACGGAACAAAACAACAGTGCATATAGACACTGCCACTTATCTCAATAACAATTTCATTAATTCAAAGTTGCATACAAACGTTCTCCAAATAAATTCAACCGACAACCATGATGACGAACGATTAGACAGACTATTTGACCTAATGGATTTTAACCATTTAAATAAAAACGAAATTAGTAGCATATTGCATTAATACAATCTCATCAAGATTGCTTCTATTTGCCTGGAGAACAACTGACTTCGACGCACGTACTGCAACATCGCATACCGACTATAGACGAATATCCAATTAATACAAAACAATATAGATTTCCTCAAATTCACAAACAAGAAATTGACAAACAAGTACAAGAACTATTAGCCAATAGTATTATTCGGCCTTCTCAATCGCCGTATAATACTCCAATTTGGATTGTACCCAAAAAGGCAGATCAATTGGGCAATAAGCGATGGCGTATGGTATTGGATTTTCGTTTATTAAATGATAAAACTATTGGAGACGCTTATCCGTTACCTAATATAATCGACATCCTAGATCAACTCGGTGGAGCTCAATATTTTTCTGTATTTGATTTAGCTTCAGGATTCCATCAAATTGAAATGGATCCTCGCGATAGACATAAAACCGCGTTTACCACCTTTTGGATATTATGAGTTTAATCGTATGCCTTTCGGTTTAAAAAATGCTCCTGCAACTTTTCAGCGATTAATGGACATCGTTTTATCGGGAATACAAGGACAGGAAGCATTTGTTTACTTGGATGATATTGTAGTATACGCATCATCTCTAGAAGAACACAAACATAAATTCGAAAAATTAATGCAACGACTCAAAGAAGCTAATTTAAAATTACAACCCGATAAATGTCAATTTTTACGCAGAAAGTCAATTATTTAGGTCATGTGATTAGCAATGGAGGAGTGAAACCGGATCCTAAAAAACTAGAAGCTGTACACGAATTTCCAATACCAAAAACACCAAAAAATATTAAACAATTTTTGGGATTAGCGGGGTATTACAGGAGATTTATTCCTGAATTTTCTAAATTATCAAGACCTTTAACACAACTATTAAAAAAGGAAATACCTTTCCAATGGGGATTAGAACAGCAACAATCATTCACAATACTAAAGAACGAATTATGTAAGGAACCTGTGCTGCAATACCCCGATTTCTCAAAATCATTTATTTTAACAACCGACGCATCCGGTTATGCCATAGGCGGAATTCTATCTCAAGGAGTTATTAATAAGGATCGACCTATAGCTTACGCATCTCGTACCCTGAGTGAGAATGAAATAAAATATGATACTTACGAAAAGGAAGCTTTAGCAATAATATATTGTGTTAAGCATTTTAGACCGTATTTATACGGAAGAAAATTTACTCTTGTAACAGATCATAAACCTCTAATGTGGTTTAAGAACGCTCAGGATGCGAACATGCGAATACTTCGATGGAGATTGAAATTATCTGAGTATGATTATGATGTAGTTTATAAGGCCGGGAAAACTAATGTAAATGCGGATGCATTGTCACGGAATCCTATTGACTCACCTTCAAAGGATTGCAAGATGATAAATACAAGAAGCAAATTAAATCCAAATGATCCAAAGGATGCAGAAATTATCCAACGCCTTCTTGAAGAAGACAGCGACACTGAAGAATCACACGAAGAAGACGGTCACGAAGGACATCTCACAAATGATCACCCACATATCGAGGAATCAACCGAGGAGAACGTTCGCGACACGCATCCTTCCGACGACCGCGCACTGACTGGGACTCTCTCGAGAATATTTCGCCACTGACCGACGGAGAAACAATGGAATTACCAAAAACACAAACAGTGGAGGCCTTGGTCCATATGCCTGGACCTACGAATACTGAATGCAGGGATTCTGCACAGGGACCTACCGAAGCCTCTCGGGCTATTATGACCCGAAGTCGAGCGAAACAGCTGACCCAAACAGCCGAACCATATGAAGAGGTCGTAAAACCGAAGAAACAAAACCTACCGCCGAAACCTCTACCTGAGGACACGGACGAAGAAGACAATGACTGCGAACCACTTGCAACAATTAATACGAAATCACAAAGCAAAGAAAGCAATTTGATAGACTCCAGAGATTTACATTTCCTACGCAAAGATAATTTGCTATATTTTACAGATATTTCAGGGAATCCTGTGGATGATGGAGGAAATAAATTATTCGAAAGACAAGAAATGCCGAAAGTTACAAATCTATCAATAAGCATCGCAAAATTTATAAAAAGAAACAAGAGGTATCACATTATACTACCGATTAGCGAAGATCAGAAGGAAGGCCCAACTATGATATTAAAAAATATAACACAAGCAATAATCAATTTGCGACAGACTGCTGAGAGCATGAATCTCGCAAGTATAAGTGTAGCCAAGAGCGAATATATTCTGAATGTACCATGGAACGATATCAAAACTAAATTTCAGACAGGATTCTTGGATTCAGCCATACGAATAATTATTTGCAAAGGCTTGATCAAATATCCACCAGGAGATATACGCGAAGCAATACTTCAGGAAATGCATTGCACTCCAGTAGGAGGTCACAGAGGAGTAACTAAAACATACAACAGAATTCATCAGAATTATTATTGGGGAAATCTGAAATCAGACGTCCGACGTCATATTCGACAATGTCTGCAATGCCAGTTAAAGAAATTGGTCCGAGTAAAAACTAAACAACCTATGGTAATAACGGATACTCCAGGATGGACATTCGATAAAATTGCCATGGATATAGTAGGACCATTACCACGTACTAAAAATGGTAACGAATATATTCTCACAATGCAAGATCAACTAAGTAAATTCAGCTTAGCCGTACCATTACCGGATCAAACTGCTGCAACAATAGCCGATAAATTTGTGAAGAGATTTATCGCTATTTTTGGACCACCTAAAGCTGTGCTCACCGACCAAGGAAGAAATTTCATCAGCGATCTAATAAGGAAAGTAGCAAAATACTACAGAATACGAAGGTTTCGTACAACTGCCTTCCATCCACAATCAAATGGTTCCTTGGAAAGATCTCACCACGCACTAGGAGAATATTTGAAACAATACGCAACCAATGAAAAGGAATGGGATGAATGGGTAGACTTAGCGATACAAAATTACAATACTTGCATACATGAAGGCACTAAACATACACCATACGAATTAGTTTTCGGTAGACCCGCGAGAATGCCGTCAAACGAACCATTACTCGAAGACGACAAAATAAAAACATATGATGATTACTTGATACAACTATTTACTCGATTACACAAAATGCAATTACAAGCAAATGACAATTTGACTGACGCTAAAGTAAAATCTAAGGGCTATTACGATAAAAAAATTAATCCTCAGACTTTTAAACCGGGAGATTATGTCTTCTTATTAAAGGGACCTAAACCCGGAAAATTCGGAGATCAATACACTGGGCCACACGAAGTACTAGAAATAATAAACAGAAATAATGTCAGAATCAAATTGCAAAAGAACAGCCGTATCGTTCATCCTAATAGACTTCGGATATCTTACATCATTCCAGTAAACAAGAATAAAGTTTAATGATTAGGATAATCACAATTTCAGATGCATCGTGGGATCATTCTGCTTATTCTCACCTTATATCTTCCCGCTATCAAGGGAATAATCGGATATGATTGCGGTTCAGCTTCATCCAACATAACCACCGTATCGCTTCTCACTATCGAAGAATGCGACATACCGCCACAGAAGGTCAACTCCACCAAATTAAAATTACAATTATTGCAAGCCAACGATTTCCATTCTGTAATGGTAAGACAATGCAAGGTGGAAATAGATCGTATTGTAAGAAGATGTGGAATGCACTCTCATACTATGGACGTAGCAAATGGCAAATACGCATATATTCAGGAAACGTCTCGTCAAGAATGCTTACGTATGCACTGGCATAGCACAGCTAGACTAGGAACCACATATATATCAGGACTAAAAATTAATCAAACTATAAGTAGGCCAGTAACTTTGGCGGAAAAGTTGAAAATGACGGTACATGTTATGGAAGCGCTTTCACCGACGATTACGGAAGCTGGACAAGCGTCATAGTATTAGCGAATGTAAAGATTACATTACAAGAATACAGTGCAACGGTAAAACTTAACGCCAATCAAGTGGTGCTCAGATCAGGGGTTTATTGCGAATTAAAAGCCGCACATTGCGTCGATATCGAAGGAGGAAATACTTATTGGGACACCATACCAGATGATTCATGCAAAGGGAGCAGTTATGGAGTTTTATTCGACGGATACGCTATCAAAATGCAAGACAGCACTGACGCCGGATCCCAAACGGTATATTCTATTACTACACAGGATACTACCTTCGCTCTAGCAAGTAGAGGCGAGGTAAAGGCCTGCGGTTACCCCTTAGTAAAAACGGAGCACCCGAAACTGTTTATCTTTGAAACCTTCACTGACCTGAGTATCTTCAAAAAGATACACAACCCGGCAAACACAGACATCTTTACATATATGAACTCCAAATTCGTGTATGTAGAAAAACATTTCCGAGCACAATTAAATCAGCTTTACAGGAATATGTTATATCAGCAATGCTATCTCGAGCAGAAAATGCTACAGAACGCACTGGCGATAGCAACTCAATCTCCAGATATATTTGCATATCATTTCAGGAAAGCATCAGGTTATACTTCGATATTAGCCGGAGAAGTAATACACATCATTAAATGTGTACCAGTGGAAGTTCAAGTAGCTCGAACGCCCAACTGCTATACTCAACTTCCGGTAATAAGAGAAAATGAAACATATTATTTAGCACCACAAACTCACTTACTGCTTCGCCAAGGAACACAGGTCAACTGCAACCCCTTAGCACCTGTGATGTACCAATTAGGAGAAGATTGGTACAAAATGGTGCCAAATCCGATAAAATCCATTTCGCCAACAACTTGAAACCTATGACTAAACCAGAATGGAAATACACCAGTCCTGGAGCACTGCCACCAGCGGCATTTACAGCCAATCGGATCTCGACGAATTCAAAGATCATATCTTATTCCCAGCAGAACGGACCTGCCTTCTCAATACAATGGCTCGAGAAATGATGGGCCACAGCGCTACGATCCAGGGGGATCATTTACAAACCTTTTAGACGAAGCTTCATTAGAAAAACTAGCCACTTCAACTTGGAAAAAATCTGGGGACGATTTTTTATTTTCGGCAACATTAGTGCTGGAATAATGGGAATCTTTCTTATTTTCCGGTTCATTAAACTATTATTGGACACCATTTTACATGGTTTCGCACTACACTCAATATATGGCTGTTCCTGTTATTTAATAGGAGCTCTCTGGGACTCTCTCACACAATTATTAATTCTAATCGGTGGAAGGAAGACCACCAAAACTGAAGCAGCTATTGAATTACAAACTGTCAATGTGGGAACCAACCCATCCCCCCATAATCACCGAACCTTCTAGTTCTACCAATCAAACGGAATACTAACGACTTTATCCACTCTCTCCACAAAAGGACAATATCCCATATTACCTTTGAACTCAAATCCTAAACTTCTGTCTTCATACAAAATATATATATATATTTTTTCATTTATTTTAGGAATGAATATCATACATATCAACACTTACTTACTCACTCGAAACCCTCTACCCGTGCAAAATCATCCGAGTGGAATCTCCCACATTATTTTGGGTACAACTTAAGTACAACAAAACAACGCTCCTGGAGCTGCAAGAAGACCTGGAGTGAGTATTAAAAAGAAGACCGAATAGGTACATCCTGCTACCTCATGCGATCACTCCAGGAAGAATAGTAGCAGTACGCAACCTCGACCAATGGTGTCGAGGACAGTAACAACAACAAGAAAAGGAGTCGCCTTCATACGATTGGGCGACTGGGGAGAATATGTTGCAAAAGCGTTTACTGACATAATATCAACTACCGGACCAGTTCCATCAGATGCCGTGGCAAACCATTCCTGCACCTTATATAATATAAAACCTGCGGGACCATCCTTAGCATGGTCAACAAAGGCTAAGCAATTAACCAAACTTTTGGCGGAAGGCGAGGAGGGATGGATGAAGATCCGAAAGACTGTATCCACACAATCTGCGGAAGTCGAAATGCGGATGTTCTCGTCCTAATCGACTGAGTTATAGTTCCTTAAAGAACAGAATTAATTGATCTGGGCCAAGCTGAACCCATTACAAGCGAATACTAATAATCAGAATACATAAATACATAATATACTATATCTTCTTATACTTTTATATTATTTTTTACATACTTATACCTTTTTACTTTTATATACATTGTATCTATATATATTTTATGTTCTTATACCTTCATATACATATATATCGTATTTTATTTTATACTTTTCTATATATATACATCCAAACGCAAAAACCCGGTACACTAAAAATTTGGGAAAAAAATTATAACAAAATACAAA